>NW_023416346.1:73771168-74371168 GCF_014108235.1 Myotis myotis | reverse complement strand
ATAACAAACTAATAAACTGCTTTACAGCCAGTTGTTGGTACCTCTCCTTCCAAAATAACTAAACACATTATTGGGAAATAAGCATCTGAATTGGAAGTATAAAATAATATGTTTGTTTTTTTGCCCTACCAAAACCTTTGTCACAGTCCCATTCCATGGCACTTTGGAGTCAGTAAGTCAATGGATTGTTCTTCTTCCTAAGCAATTGGATTTACCAGGAGCAGCCTTGACAAGTCAGATACAGAGTTTTAAGGTTGTAGCCAAAAGGTTTCAGAGAATTTCCTCTAATAAGTCCAATTTCTTTTTAAAGTAACCACAAAGTCTCATGGTAATAAAGAAAAAAAATACTGTACCTAGGCCTGGGGCTGACTTTTCCAGTTATGGAACAGACATTACTTAGTAAAGGTAAAGTACAATAATGTTGACTGATAGAGGGTAAGATGCTGTATTCAATACTAGAGAGGCTATTTTTCATTAAAAAAAAAAAAGACTACAGGGTTTGAGGTTTGCTAACAATTCCCTAGTATCTATTCTTCCTTTCTTCTTTTTGTAACACAATCCTCAAATTTTAACTGGACTCGTGACCACTAGCTAAAACTAGTTTTGAACGTCTATTGCAGATAGATGTGTACAAGTAAATGGAAATGATGTGTACAACTTCTGAGTAATGTTCTTAAAGACAAGGGGATTGCCATCCATTTTCTCCTTTCTTCTTCCCACTGACTAGAATACAGACAGAGAGGATGGAGCTAAAGGAGAAATCTTAAACTATGAAATATATTTAGGATACATTTGAGGATGACAGGGGAGCATCCATAGCACAGTGGGGCTATCACACTTAGCTCTGTACTGTTTATATTCAGATCAGTATATAAACTTCCATCTTGCTTAAAGTTGTGAAATTTTGGTACTTGTTATAGCATCTGAACTTGGATGCTAATTAATATAAAATCCTATCCAGATTTAAATATTTTAAGCATTACTTATTAATTATGGAGACTTGGACCTATTATTTAATTTCCATAAAACTTGGAGTTATTTTCTCTATAATGGAAGTGATAATACTAGCTCAGCAGAATATTTAGAGGACTAAAAGAGATAATCTATATAAGGTACCTCACACAATATCAGGAATGGATAAAACGTTTTTATCCTTTTCTTATTTACCCTTGACTAGGCACTCAGTCTAAAATCCAGATTTAGTTTGAAATTTTGCAGTAATTCCCAAGCTAATACATATTCCAGGTTTAGAGACCCATTTATATCCCAATCCTCCAAAGGCCTGGAGTTTTATTTCCAACTAATTTAATTGTGTTCATAGGCCTTTTATTTTTCCACTGTCCAGGACTTCTCACTTTTGCCTATGACTAAACCCATCCTTTATTTTGTGGCCCATGTCTGTGGGTCAGACAGTCATCTAGATATTAGGCAACTTTAGTCTGGTCTTTCCTAAGACACACCCCCCCACCACACACACATAATACATACAACACACAGTGGACTAGGTCAGTCCAATTATTACCTCTAATTTCAAATGAAAATGAAATGAATTATAATTCAAATTTGCAATTTAATTAACAATAAACTCTGCATTTCAAATTATCAGTGAGGGACTAATTTTCTGATCTATAGGACATTGGGACATATACAAATTTCAGAACTCTTAGTATACAATAAAAATAAGTGGCTTCCATCAAATGTGGAAAAGGAGACCTTGTTATCTTTGTTTGAAAGCAAAAATGGAGTTTAAGACCTGAATTGAATCTACACTAATAAAAGAGAAACATGTAAATTAACCATCACTCCAACACTCTGCTACACCCACAAGCCATGCCCACTAGCCAACCAGGAGCGAGTATGCAAATTAAACCAACTAAGATGGTGGTGGCTACGGAGCTGGAGCGAGCAGGAGGCTTGGGTTGCTCCCAGTGATGGAGGAAGCCAAGCTTTCTGCCTGCCCTGGCCGGCCCTGGGCTCAGCTCAAGGCTACAAAGTTTCAATTATAGAAGATAAATAAATCACAGATATTTGCTTCCAGCCAGCTGTGGCCTTCGCTCAAGGAGTGCCTGGGAGCCTGGTTCACTGGGGGGAGTGGCCAGCCTGAGAACTGCCCTCAGCCACTCACCCAGGCTGGCCAGGCAGCCCAGTAGGGACCCCCACCGTGAAGGGTGTGTGGCAATCCTGAAAACAGCCCTCAGCCCCTCACCCAGGCTGGTCAGGCACTCCAGTGGGGACCCCACCTTGAAGGGGCTGTGGCCAGCCTGAAAACGGCCCTCAGCCCCTCACCCAGGCTGGTCAGGCACTCCAGTGGGGACCCCACCCTGAAGGGGGTGTGGCCAGCCTACAAACAGCCATCAGCCCCTCACCCAGGCTTGCCAGGCACCCCAGTGGGGACCACCCCCTTGAAAGGGTTGTGGGCAGCCTGAAAACAGCCCTCAGGCCCTCACCCAGGCTGGCCACACTCCCATGGGGTCAGGGTCCCCACTAGGTGGCTTAGCCAGCCTGCAAACAGCCCTCAGGCCCTCACCCAGGCTAGCCAGGCACCCCAGTGGGGACCCCCACCTTGAAGGGGGTGTGGCCAGCCTGAAAATGACCCTCAGCCCCTCACTCAGGCTGGCCAGGCACCCCAGTGGGACCCCCACCCCAATCCGGGACACCCTTCAGGGCAAACCAGCTGGCCCCCACCCATGCACAGGCCTCTATCCTATATAATAAAAGAGTAATATGCAAATTGACCCTAACAGCAGAATGACTGGGAATGACTGGTCACTATGACACACACTGACCACCAGTTGGCAGACGTTCAATGCAGGAGCTGCCCCCTGGTGGTCAGTGCGCTCCCATAGGGGGAGCTCTGCTCAGCCACAAGCCAGGCTGATGGCTGCCAGTACAGAGGTGGTGGTGGGAGCCTCTCCCGCCTCCTCAGCAGTGCTAATGATGTCCAACTGCAGCTTAGGCATGCTTCCCGTTGGCAAGTGGACATCCCCCGAGGGCTCCTGGGCTTCCAGGGGGATGTCTGACTGCCAGCTTAGGCCCAATTCCTCGGGAGTGGGCCTAAGCCATCAGCTGGACATTCCCCAAGGGGTCCCAGACTGTGAGAGGGCACAGACCAGGCTGAGGGACACCCCGTTCCCCCAAGTGCACAAATTTTTGTGCACCGGGACTCTAGTATGGATATAATTCTACAGGAATTGCACTCCTACTATTAAAGTGGCACTTTTTTCAGGCTTGAGATAATCTTTGAGTATGCATCTATGTCACCTCTCAAAAAAATGTTGGTAATCAAGTTATTATAAAAAACGCTCCAATTCATGTTAAACATTCATAGCATTTGTTCCACTCTCTATACAGAAGGCTGAACTGACAGATGTTTAGTATAATCAAGTATATTTTATTTTAATTTATTTTTCAAACCATTTACAAGAATTAAATCTGTGCCTGTCATGTTCTGTATTATTTTTGCACTTGTTTTATTTTCAGTAACAAAGCCACCTGCTATACTAAATAAAACTGTTTGAATAATAAACTGTTTGTTGTATTTATATCACTTCAGAAGAATAGAGCTTTTGGAGATAAAATTCATTCCTGCAAAACCCAAGCCAGATATTATACAGAAAAAGATTAAGTACTATTGAAAGGCTTTCTGTGTTTCATCATTTTTTCATGGAGACTCTGCTGGAGTACCATTTGTTCTGTAATTGTAAATCTACACAACATAGAAACACACCAATAAAAGGCAAATCTATTCAAGGTGCTAGCTGACATTATCAAGGTAAAACATTTTGTGTCAAGAATTAGTTTCCTCAAAGAAGTATTGGTATAGAAAAATTCAAAGCAACATTACTGATTCTCAAAACAATAGAATTCCTATTAGGGAAGTTGAAGTAGCTTCCACGGGTGGCTTTATTATTCATATCAATAGTAAGAAACATTGAAGCCACTCATAAGTACAGTTCAAGGTGTACTTATGGAGATTCTACAGTCTGTTCCTCTCTCTCTCTTTCTCTCTCTCTCTCTCTCTCTCTCACACACACACACACAGACACAACAGCAAAATGCTATTTTGAAAATAGTAAGATATAACAGTCATTTTAATTCTTGTAATTTTTAAAGGTAATACAAAATTTTTAATCAAAAAATTCAAAAATTATTGAATTTATGACAGTTATCATATTGGTGAGTGCTATAGATGGAATTTTGACACCCCTAAACTACAATACTTCAGAATCTGACCTTATTGAAGATAGGGTCTTTACAGAAGTAATCAAGTTTAAATGAGGTCATTAGGGTGGGACTTATTTCAATATGACTGGTATCTTTATAAAAAAAGAGAGAAATTTAAACACCAAGACACATATTAAAGGGAAAGTCATATGAAGAGACACAGAGAGAAGATAGCAACCTATGAGCCAAGGAGAAAGGGCTGAAATAGTTCTTTCCCTCAAAGCTGTCAGAAAGAATAAAATCTGTAGACACCTTGATTTTGGAGTTCTAGCCTTCATAACTGTGATAAAACACATTTCTGCTATAGTTTAAGCCAGCTAGTCTGTGGCACTTTGTTACAATAGCCTCACAAGGTGACTATTAAAGTGGTTGAAACAATTGGAGTGTGTGTGTGTGTGCGTGTGTGTGTGTGTGCGTGTGTGTGTGTGTGCGTGTAATTAAGCAGTGACATACAAATCAAACATCTTCTTTCAAGCTCAGTAGTCATTTTCTGTCACTGGAGATTATTAAATAGGTTTTCAACCTCAAAAAAAGTCCTATAGAAAGTTACCATGGTGGGAGGAGATTAAAAATGGTAGCAGAGTAAGAGGATGCTACACAGACACTCTCACAGAACCAAACTATAATTACAGTTAAAATACAAAAAATAAATCCTGAATTACCACCTGAAGACTAGCTGAATGGAACCTTAATAATCAAGGGCAGAAAGTGGAAGCTGCATAGAGACTGGTAGGAAGAGCGGAGGCACAAAAAGGGCTGGATGAGCTCCCACAGACAGCAACTGAGGTTCTGGAGACATATCTCAGCTGTTGGGGGATTGCCACTGAGAACTCTGGGGTCTAAAACCCAAGCTAGGGCCCCCTTGTGGAGAGCAACAGACTTAAGAAAGGTGCCCATAAAACATCTGGCTGTGAAAAGCAGCAGGGTTGCTGTCTGTCAGGGAGATATGGCTGGAAATGCAGGCACTCTCTTAAAGGGCCAACACATAAAATTCCATGTGCAGCCACTCACCTTGTGCTCCAGCAGAATACAGGCAGAGTGGACTGGAACTGTGTGAATAGAAGCTTGAGTTTGGGGCTTTTGTTAAGAGCTCAGAAGGTAGACACACAGTTTCCTGTGCTGAGTCATTCCCTCATGCTGGGGAAGTCATCTTTCCCAGGCAGTCCTTTTCAATCCAGGTGGTTTTGCCTGAGGGAAAGACAGTTGACCCCTCCTATTTGAAAACACATTGCCCCACAGTGTGGAGTTTCTGAGGCCCATTAAGAGACTGGGAATAACAATTAGCTTCTAGGCAGAAGCAATTGCCCAACCTTGTTGGAAAACCTCTTGCCACACCTGTGGACAATTGTCTAAGGGCTACTCAAGATTGAATGCAATCAGTCTGCAGGCAAAGGTGGGTCTCTGGAGGCTTTGAGTTTTGGATTGACCTAATTAGTAAGAAACGGCATTGGACACTGTCCTGCACTAGAGATTGTGAGGAGTAGTAGATCTACCTAATACAGTGATGGTGAACCTTTTGAGCTTGGCGTGTCAGCATTTTGAAAAACCCTAACTTAATTCTGGTGCCGTGTCACATATAGAAATATTTTAATATTTGCAACCATAGTAAAACAAAGACTTATATTTTTGATATTTATTTTATATATTTAAATGCCATTTAACAAAGAAAAATCAACCAAAAAAATGAGTTCGCACATCACCTCTGACACCCGTGTCATAGGTTTGCCATCACTGACCTAATACATAGTCCAAAACCAAACAGCCAAAATGAGGAGACAAAAAACAACCATCCAAATGAAAGAACAAGAGAATTCTCCAGAATAAGAGATAAATGAAATGCATATAAAAACTTATCTGATATAGAGTTCATAATAATGATGGTAAAGATGCTCAACAACATGAGAAAATATAAAGTAACTATGAAAAAATAATAGTCAGAAATAAAGAATAACATAGCACAAATAAAGAACACATTGGAAGGAATACACAGCATATTAGAAGAAATTGAGGAATTAATGAATTAGGTGACAGTGTAGAATAAAATCACTCAATCAGAGAACCAAAGAAAAAATAAATTAAAAAACAGGAGGACAGATTAAGGGAGCTGTGGGACAACATGTAATGTAACAATATTCACATAAGAAGGTATGACAGAAGAGGCAGAAAAGGAGAAAGGGATAGATAATGTGTTTGAGGAAATAATGCCAGAACACTTCCCTAACTTGGTGAAGGAAAAAGTCAAACAAACTCAGAAGACACAAAGAGTCCCAAGCAAATAAGCCCATGCCCAGACACATCATAATTAAAATGCAAAATTTAAAGACAAAAAGAGAATCTTAAAGTCATCCAGAGAAAAGCAAACTGTTACTTACAAAGGATCTCCTATAAGGCTGACACCTATTTCTCATCAGAAAGTCTAAAGGCCAGAAGGGAATGGCGTGAAATACTCAAGGTAATGGAAAGCAAGGATCTAAAACCAAGATTACCATATCCAGCAAGGCTGTCAAATTACATGGTGAAATAAAGAATTTCACAGACAAAAAATGGCTAAAGGAGTTCATAAACACCAAACCAGCATTACAAGAAATGCTAAAGGGATTGCTGTAATGAGAAGAAATAGAGAGAGAAACCTAGGCATAAAGAATTAAAATATCAATAAGTAAGTACCTATCAATAATAACCTTAAATGTAAATGGATTAAATATTCCAATCCAAAAACATAGGGTAGCTCTATGGATACAAAAACATGACCCAACTATATGTTGTGGCACAAGAGACCCAGTTCAGAAAAAAAAGAATCACACAGGATGAAAGTGAAGGGATATAAAGAAATTTACCATGCAAATGGAAAAGAAAAAAAAAGCTGGGGTAGCAATACTCATATCTGATAAAATGGACTTCAAAATGAAGGCAATCACAAAAGACAAAAAAGTCACTATGTAATACTAAAGGGATTGATCCAGCAAGAGTATATAACACTGGTAAACATATATGCAACCAATATAGGAGCATCTAAGTATTTAAAACTAACAAACAAACTTCTAGAGGACTTTAAGGGACAGGTGGACAACAATACTGTCATAGTAGAGGACTGTAATAGTCCACTGACTTCATTGGATAGATCATCCAGAAAAAAATTAACAAGGAAACAGTGACTCTAAGGGGCACACTGGATCAGTTGGATATAGTTGACATTTACAGAATATTTCACCTCAAAGTTTCGCAATGCACTTGCTTCTCAAGTGCACATGGATTACTCATAAAGATAGACCACATATTAAGACATAAAACAAGTCTCTACAAAATCAAGAAGGTTAAAATCATATCAAGCATCTTCTCAGAACACAGTGGAATGAAATTAGAAATCAACTACAGTAAAACACTAAAAATCATTAAGACACCTGGAGAATAAATAGCATGTTATTAAACAATGAATGGGTTACCAATGAGATTAAGGAAAAATTAAAAAAAAAAACTTTCTGGAAACAAATGAAAATGAACACACAAAAACCCAAAATTTCTGGGACACTAGCACTATAGGCCTATCTAAAAACAAACAAAGAAAGAAACAAAAAACAAGAAAAAAATTAATGATTTAACCCTACAACTTAAAGAATTATAAAAAGAACAACAAGAAAATCCAATAGTAAGTAGAAGGAAGGAAATAATAAAGATTAGAATAGAAATAAATGACATAGAGACTAAAAAACAATACAAAAGATCAATGAAACCAAGAGCTGGTTCTTTGAAAGGATAAACAAGATAGATGAAACTTTTGCCAGACTTCTCAAGAAACAAAGAGTGAGGAACCAAATAAATAAAATCAGAAATGAAGGCAGATAAATAACCACTCTCACCACACAAATACAAAGGATTCTAAGAAAATACTATGACCAATTATATTCCAACCAGCTGGATAATATAGATGAAATGGACAAATTCCTAGAAAAATACAATCTTCCAAAACTCAATCAGAAATAATCAGAAAACTTGAATAGGCAAATAACAACTGATGAAATAGAAGCAATAACAAAAAAAATATTCCAGCAAACAAAAGCCCAGGTGTGATGGCTTCATAGGGAAGTTTCACAAGACATTCAAAGAAGAACTAACACCTATACTCCTCAAACTATTCAAAAAACTCCAAGAGGAAGGAACACTTCCAAGCTCTTCCCGCATTACCCTAATTCCAAATGAGACAAAGACACTACAAAGAAAGAGAATTACAGGTCAATATCCCTGATAAACATAGAAGCTATAATCCTCAACAAAATATTAGCCAATCAGATCTAGCAATATATTAAAAGGATCATATATCATGATCAAGTGGGGTTTATTCCAGGGATTCAAGGGTGATAAAATATTTGCATATCTATAAATGTGACATATCATATAAACAAATTGAAAAACAAAAATCACATGACCATATCAATACACACAGAAAACGCATTCAACAAAATTCAAAACCTATTTTTGATAAAAACTCTCAGCAAAGTGGGGATAAAGGTATCATATCTTAACATAATAAAGTCCATATATGGCAAATATACAGTGAACTTCATAGTCAATAAGTAAAAACTAAAACCATTTCCCCTACCATCAGAAACAAGATAGGGATGTCCACTTTAACCACTCTTTTTCAACATAGTACTGGAAGTCCTAGCCACAGTGATCAGACAAGAAGAAGAAATAAAGAAATAAACGGCATCCAAATTGGAAAGGAGGAAGTAAAACTCTCATTATTCACAGATGACATGATATTATACATAGAAAACCCCTAAAGACTCCACCAAAAACTATTTAATAAATGAATTTGGTTATATAGCAGGATAAAAAATTACTCCCCAAAAAATCTATGGCTTTTTTTATTCACCAATAATGAATTCTCAGACACAGGAACTAAACAATACCATTTACTATTGCAACAACAACAAAAACTTAAGATATGTAGGAAAAAACTTAACCAAGAAAGTAAAAGACATATACCTGGAAAACTACAGGGCATTGAAAAAAGTGATAGAGGAATATGTAAACAAGTGGAAGAATATGTAATGTTCATAGACTGGTAGAGTTAACATAATTAAAATATCATACTACCCAAGGCAATCTACAGATTCCATGAAATCCCCATTAAAATACCAACAGCATATTTAATGGATCTAGAACAAATACTCCAAAAATTTATATGGAAACAAAAAGACCCCAAATAGCTGCAGTAATCTTGAGCAAGAAGAACAAGTTTGGAATCAGAATATCAGATATCAAGTAATACTGCAAAGCCACTGTAATCAAAACAGCCTGGTAATGGCACAAGAACACACTTATAGATCAACTAGAGGCCCGGTGCATGAAATTCATATGGGGGGGGCTTCCTCAGCCTGACCTGCACCCTCTCCAATCTGGGACCCCTCGGGGGATGTCCAACTGCCAGTTTTGGGCCTAAACCAGCAGTCGGACATACCTCTAGCAATCTGAGATCCCTGGCTCCTAACAGCTCAGCTGCCTGCGTTCCTGATTACCCCTACCTAGCCCCCCCTGCCAGCCTGATCACACCTAACTGGACTCCCTGCTGGCCTGATCATCCCTAACTGCCTCTGCCTTGGCCCCCAGTCTGGCCTCCCTCTGTGGGAGGTGACCTGGTGGATCAGGTGAAGGCACCACACACATTACCCTGCTGCTGCTGCCACTGCCAGCCACCCACAGCTGCCTGAGCCTCAGCCCTCACAGCCACTGCAGCTTTGCCTGGAAGGACATCCAGAAGATGTCCACTCTAATTAGCATATTAACCTTTTATTAGGATAGATTTGGGGACCATTACAACCACACAGAACTTGAAAACACATGGCCCTGGCTGGTTTGGCTTAATGGAGAAAGCATCGGCCTGTGGACTGAAGGGTCCCAGGTTTGATTCTAGTCAGGTGCACATGCCTGGGTTGTGGGCTTGATCCCCAGTGGAAGACCTATAGTAGGCAGCTGATCAATGATTCTTATAATTGATGTTTTTATCTCTCTCTCCCTCTTCCTTTCTCTCTGAAATCAATAAAAATATCCTATCTAATAAAAGAGTAATATGCAAATTAACCATCACTCCATCACGCCATCACAAAGATAGTGGCAGCCACGGAGCTGGAACAAGCAGGAGGCTTGGGTTGCCCCTGGTGATGGAGGAAGCCAAGCTTCCCACCTGCCCTGGCCAGCACTGGGCTCTGCTCAAGCTGGTGGTGGCCTCTGCTCAAGGAGGAGCTGGGAGCCTGGGTTGCCAAGGGCAACCCAGGCTTCCAGCCGATGTGGGCTCTGCTCAAGGCTACAAAGTTTCAATTAAAGAAGATAAATAAATCCCAGATACCTGCTTAAAAAAAAAAAGGAGAGGCTGGGAGCTTGGGTCACCGGGGGGCATTGTCAGCCTGAAAACAGCCCTCATCCCCTCACCCAGGCTGGCCAGGCACCCCAGTGGGACACACCCACACTGAAGTGCCTGTGGCCAGCCTGCAAACAGCCATCAGCCCCTCACCCAGGCTAGCCACACCCCCATGGGGTGAGGGTCCCCTCTGGGGTGCTTGACCAGCCTGAAAACAGCCATCAGCCCCTCACCCAGGCTGGCCAGGCACCTCAATGGGGACCCCCACCCTGAAGGGGCTGTGGCAAGCCTGAAAACAGCCCTCAGCCTCTCACCCAAGCTGGCCAGGCA
This sequence comes from Myotis myotis, assembly GCF_014108235.1. NCBI lineage: Eukaryota > Metazoa > Chordata > Mammalia > Chiroptera > Vespertilionidae > Myotis > Myotis myotis. The sequence continues at coordinate 74,360,256 of NW_023416346.1, read as the reverse complement.
CCCCAGAGGTGACCTCCTCCTTGAAGGGTGTGTGGCCAGCCTGAAAACAGCCCTCAGCCCCTCACCTAGGGACCCCCGCCCCCCCGAGTGCACAAATTTTTGTTCGCCAGGCCTCTAGTCTATATATAAAAAGAAAATACATACTCTTCACTTTGGGCTTTGTCATTTTACAATATCCTTTGTGCAGTATTTTAACTTCCCTCAACTTTCCTTTACCCACCCTTAAAATGCAATCTATTTTGGGGAAGATGATCAGGAAAGTGATTCTAGTGGGTAGAGTTATTTTTGGAGGGGATGGGTTCATGATAATATTTAAAAATTGAGCATAGTGATGGTTGTACCACTCTGAATTTACTTTAAAAACCAGTTCATTGTACACTTTAGGTGACATGTACCGTATATGAACTATATCTCAACAAAGCTGTATTTTTATTTCTTTTTAAATAGATACCAATCTTATAATCAATTGCAGATGCTTTCAGAGGCCCCCCAGGATTTGCTTACCGTGTCCCAAACCACAGCTGCGACTCCCAGTTGCCTCCAGTCCTGGTGGATCTAGATGGTGTGGTTTGCAAAGGAGAAAGTGACAAGAGGCTTGTGGAATTTCTTCAACCCCATTCCCGTGGTCTCCTCACAGGACACCAGGGCCATTTCCACCGTGCCAGCTCTCTGCTTCCTTTAACCTGCTGGGCAAAAGAATCCTGCATGCTCTGGCCAGAAAGTGCATTCTCTCTTAGATGGCCTGAATGCTTTTTTAAAGCTCATTTTATGGATTCAAAAGAATAAACAAAGATGTGGAAAGCTTTTGTCGAATTCCTTTTACATGGTTCTTCCAGTCTCATGGGAAATGAGATGTGGCTCTGAATTCATCCCAAAAGGGTGTCATTGGGCAAAAGCACTCAGAACAGCACAACTCCTGCACGATGCCCTACACACTTCATTGTCAGGACTCAGGGTGGCTTGACGGTGAGCGAGGCAGCAGTGCCAGCACAGGAACTGGGAGAATGTAGTGCTTTCTATACTGCCCAGGCCTGTGTGGACTGCAACTGCACCTGCCGAGGTTGGCAGGGTCTTTCTGCTGTTTTGTTTTGGTTTGGCCTCCACCCTGTCAGCCACAAGCCCATGCCTGCACTGAGACTGTTAATGGTTCGATGGCCCTACTTTTTGGTGGACAGTGGATGCACTCCCACCTTCCAGAGACTGGCAGTTAGACACTGGCAGCTTCTGAGTTGCTCGCAGGGAAAGCGTGGCCCTACATCCAGAACAGACTCAGGTGTCCCTGGCTACTAGGCTTCCCCAGGCTAGGGGCCTCCAGCAATTTGAAGGCTGGCCACGACCCCAATTGTGTGGGGATCACTTCTGGGGCACTGGCTGGCCTGGGCTAGGGGCCACCCACAGTTTGAAGGCTGGCCACGCCCTCAATCATGGCAGGGGTCCCGTCTAGGATGCTGGCCAGCCTGGGCTAGGCACCGCCTGTGGTTTGAAGGCCAGTCACATCCCCGTTCCAGCAGGGGGTCCCCTCATGGTGATCATTTGTCCTGCTCCCTCAGCTCCCTATCCTGCTGTTTGGTCGTCCGCCTGGGTGCTTTGATCCTTATGGCCCCTGGCTTTTTATATTTTAGGATGGAACAGAACAGAGACCCCAGAAATTGATCCAAAGGAGGCAAGAGCATATAGTGGAGTCAAGACAGTCTCTTCAATAAATGGTGTTGTGAAAATTGGATAGATTCATGCAAAAAAAATGAAACTAGACCACCAACTTACACCATACACAAGAATAAACCCAAAATGGATAAATGACTTTAATGTAAGTCGGGAAACCATAAAAGTCATAGAAGAAACCAAAGGCAACATAATCTCAGACATGTCTCATAGCAGTCTGTTTGTGGATACATCTCCTAGGGCAAAGGAAACTAAGGAGAAAATAAACAAATGGGACTACATCAAAGTAAAAGTTTCTTCTCAACAAAATAAATTATCAACAAAGTGAAAAAAGAGCCCACTGTATGGGACAACGTATTTGACAATGATACATCTGATAAAGCGTTAAAATCAAAATATATAAGGAACGCATTTATCTTAACAGAAGGAAGACAAACAATCCAATTAAAAAATGGGCAAAGCACCTAAATAGACACTTCTCTAGACACTTCTCCAAATTGGACATACAGATGGCCAAGAGACATATGAAAAAATGTTTAAAGTCACTGATAATCAGAATGATACAATAGCCTAAGTGCCCATCAGTAGATGAATAGATAAAAAAAACCCCAAACTGTGGTTCATTTGTACCATAGAATACTATGCATCAATAGATAAAGAAGTATCTCTTACCCTTTGAGACAGGGGGTCCTGGAGAGTATCATGCTAAGTGAAATAAGTCAGTCAGAGAAAAATAGTATCACATGATCTCACTCATATGTGGAATCTAACTAACATAATAAACTGATGAATGGAGTAGATTCAGAGACATGGAAGCATGGAACAGAGTGTGGAATCTTGGAGGGAAAGCAGGGAAGAGTGAATGGGAGGGAGTTGGTCAACCAAAGAATTCGTATACATATATGAATAGCTCATGGATACAGACAATAGGGTAGTGAAGGCCTGGGGTAAGGGGTGGGTCTGGGCTAGAAGCAGTCAATGCGGGGGAAAAGGGAGCATTTGTAATTCTTTCAACAATAAAGATTTTTTAAAAAAGAAATAAAGCTACCATGGGAAGAGGGGGATATGGGGTAATAAAGGTCAAAAGCTTATATTATAATTATAAGGAAAATACGTTCTTAAAATCTAATATATAGCATTGTGACTATAACTAATAGGATGGTATTGTGCACTTGAAAAATTCTAGAGTAGACCTTAAGAATTATCATCCCTGCCACCACACACAATCTATTATGTGAGGTAATAGATTTGTTAATTATTTTTATCCTGGTAATCATTCCACAATTGACATTTATGAAAATCATCACATTATACACTTTAGACATATACAACTATATTTGTCAATCATCCCTCAATAAAGCTTAAAATGTATTATTTTTTAAAGAAATTTATCATGAACCTGTCATCTCTTAATTAATCTATAACGCTCTTGAACCTAGTTAGCATTCCCCTTGCTCTCCTTTTGTGCTAATGAATCACAGAAGTTTATTACCATAATTTTAAAATAAAGATTTCCAAAAGAATATTAAATTTAAAAAGATGTCCTTCTGCTCTGCTATTTTGAGGAAAACAGAATTTTGCCTATCCAACATCTATAAGATTCAAGATTTTGTTCATCTCTTTCTTTTTGTTCATCTTTTTTTCTTTTTAAGTCGTGATTTTAGTTTTTAATCTATACAAACATTGAAGTCCTTCTCTATACATGATTATTCTTGTTTATTGTTCCAACTCTACTGTGGATTTGGTTTTATTACATTTTACTTCTAGAAGAACACTTCTGTTTGGAGTACCATTGTATTTTATCATGCTTTGAGTAAAAGCATGGACTTAAACCTTTGATCATCTTGCATTCTCCAAAATAACCTCATGTGATTTTTACTTTTCCTCTTGGCTTTACTTACTTCCTTTCTGTTGCAGTGTCTCTGTACTCACCTCATCTTCTCCACATCTATATCATAAGTGACAGGTACTTAATGAACGTTTCTTTTCACAGGTATTATCACTAAATGAAACATTTGCTTTTACTGTGATTAATGCTCTTTCTCTTCAGATAATAGATATTTGGAAAATTCCCATGGTGATTGTTGTCAAAGACAAACAGAACTGGACATTAGTTAAAACAGTGAAAATGGGCTTTATTCAGTAGCATTTATAGTGTGGAAAGAGTTGAGCTCCATTCAGATTTGTGCAGAGTTGACTGAACATTTAAAGGGGAGAATTAAAGAGTAGGAAGGGAGAGACCCAGAAGTTCAAGTGAAAAATTGCAAAGGGTTGGTCCATGTAAATGTAATTTGATCAGCTGTGTCTGCTAGCTGGCAATGGAAGTTTGGATTCTATCCTTCTCATACGCTGGAATACAGAGGCTCTATCCTTCCTGATTATAGTATTTCAAAGGATTGCTTTTCAGGTCCTTGAGAATGAAACTCCTGAGTTGTAGGAATTCACATACCTCTCAAGGGACAGAGGAAGCATTCACAATTTAATACCCTTTGTATTGAATGCTCTAAGAAAGAGGAGGTCAGGGCTTATCATCAGGCATGGCTAGAACAAACAATAGATTCTCTTGGTAGCATTTAGCTTTCTCAGGCAGACATTGTAAAGGGCTAGAATCATCACAGAAACATAGCCTTATATATCTAGAAGCTATGCTGGAGTTTGGTCTTCTCTCAGTGTAGAGGTTTGGATTGAGTTTTTATGTGCCAAGAATCCTGCAGTTCTCACTGTCTACTTTCATATATTTACAGCTTGGGTTTAGTAGTTGAAAAAAATGCCTGTATCTTGTAGATATTTTTAATATAAGTAGTAGGATTTTTAGCTATCTGATTAAAAATGACTGGTTCTGCAGCTGCATTTAACATCAGCCTGGAGAATACAGGTGAAATTTCATTTCAAGATTAGTATTAAGTTTAATTTTTAGTTTCCACCAAGTAAAAGTGAAAAATCAACATATATTTATTAGTCACCAATTTACTGACTTTACCATAGAGCATTAAATGTTCATGTTCCTTCTATATGTCAGAAGTTGTTAAACATTGTGACTACATCATTTTAATTCAAACAATAGACAAATATTATGTTTCGATTTTACAAGCAAATAAACTGAGACTGAGAAATGTTATATAATTTATTGAACATTGTTCTGAGGGTGAGAAGCACAGACCGGAATTTGGAATAGGTCTATTTTGCTTCAAAGTGTGTACCAAAATATAATAAAATAAATTAGAAGTATGGTTTCTTTTCTCAAATTATATATAATCTAGTTAGAGTAATTAAAATTAAACTGATGTGTTGAGTTATTACTACATCAGCAAATCCAGTTGTAAGTTCTGTGTCCTCATTTGCTCTTTTGATTGCATTTGATCTAGTTCATTCTGCCCTCATTCATGGAAATGGGGAAAAAATAAATTTTGGAATAATATAAACTTAGAGAAAAACTGTGTAGAGTTTATATCAACAATGAACAAAAAAGTTATAAATACCTCTAAACACCATTCATTTCTTAGAGGAACCCCAACTTTTCCCCAGAATCTTGGCTTTCTTGGTACTATTTTTCCTCATTTATTTTTATAATCTTTCCAGTTATATTTACACTTCTTTATAACAGAGTCTTCTTTTACTGAACTTTAAACAAATGCAATAAAACTGCCTACATTCTTCTGGGTCTTGATTTTCCACTTGATATTATGTTTGTAAAATTTATCTGTGCTGTTGTGCATAGTTGTAATAAATCCACTTTTACTGCTATGTAATATTCTTAGGCTCACTATATCAAAATTTAGAATGTCACTATAGGTATGTTATTAATAGTTTCTGATATTTACAAACGATATTTCTGTGAACATTTTTGAAAATGTAGTCTCATATAAATTTGAATGAGTTTTTGGAGCCATGTAATTTGGAGTGATACAGATTGGTAATAAAGTGTGCCTATCTTGCTGCAATAAAAAAACACAATGGAAGGTTTCAATAGTAGACTAGAAGTGGAGGACCGAATTAGTGAGTTATAAGCCAAGGCAAGAGATCAACCAAAAGACTTGTAAGCATGCATATGAGCATAACCAATGGGCACAAACTGTAGGGGGGTGAGGGCACATGCTGGGTGGTGGGAGCACCTGGGGAGAGGTCAAATGGGGGAAAAGGAGACATGTAATGCTTAAAATAATGAAGATTTTAAATTAAAAAGTAAATAAAATGCTTGAAAAAAGTTTGCCTATATTTAACCTAAATGGGAAATAAGAATTGTTTTCAAAGTGACCATAGAAATGTGCATTCCTACCAGCAGTCTATAAGGAGTCACATTTTTTCTACGTTTTCAACAATTTTGGGCAGTGATACTTTTGAGCCATACCTGCTGGGTGGCAGTGATACTTTTATTAATTTTAGTTTTACAATTTCTTGTTATATATTTTATTGATTTCAGAGAGTAAGTGAGAGGGAGAGAGAGATAGAAATATCAATGATGAGAGAGAATCATTGATAAGCCACCTCCTGCACACCGCCAACTGGGGATCGGACCCGCAATCTGGGCATGTGCCCTGATTGGGAATCAAACCATGACCTCCTGGTTCACAGGTCAATGCTCAACCAGTAAGCCACCATTGCCTGGCTTATACTTTTTAAAATGTAAATAGCTAATTAATCTTAATGGGTACATAGAGATATCTTATTTTTGTTTTAATTTTCATTTCTCTGAATCCTAATGGATTTAAGAATTTTATTATTTTGTTTTATTTATTAGATTTTAAAATGAATTTATCTCTAGTTTTTATCCATTTTTCTATTAGGTTCTCTCTCTCTCTCTCTCTCTTTCTCTCTCTCTCTCTCTTTCTCTTTCTTTCTCTCTCCTCTCTCATTCTGTACCCCCCTTAGATTTGTAAAAAATATTTATATGTTTTTGGTACTAGTCCTTTTGTGAATTAAATTTTTTTGAATATATTTTCTCATTCTATGGCTTCTCTTTTTAGTCTCTTTTGATGTATTTTCATGAACTGAGGTTCTTCGTTTTACTGCCATCAGATTCAACAATATTTACCTTTATGGTTAATGTTTTTTGTGTGGTTTTGTTTAGAACATCTCCTCCACTCTCTTCTTATTACAATAGTCTCCTGTTGTCTCTTATAATGCTTTACAGTTTGCCATTCACTACTTCATTTTATTTAAATTGAAATTAATACTTGTGAATAATGTAATATTGAGGTACAATTTCCTTTTCTTTCACATGTTTAACTGAATTTCTCAACACAGTTCATTGAGGAACCTGTTCTTTCCCCCACTACTATACAGTGCTAAATTAGTCATAAATCAAGTGTCTATATATGAGTAGATCTGTATTTTCTTCACCAATTTTTGTGCCCTTGAAAAAATAGGTAATCTGCTATAATTTCAATCTTAGATGTATGCTATTTAGGTAAAGTTTTCTAGTTCTTTTTTAAATTTGTGTATCTGTTCTACTTTTTCTATAAATTGTTGAGAAAAGTATGTTGAAATCTACTTTTCTTTTAATTTCTCTATTAATTATGGCATTTTTTCTTTATTTATTTTGAGACTGCATTAAGTGAATTCCAACTTAGAATTGATAATGTTCCTGGTGAATGGAACATTTCAACATTATGAAGAGACCCTCTCCTCTTTAATCCTAACAATCACTTTTGTTCTAAAGAATATATTGTTTAATATTAATATAGCTACACCAGCTTTCATGTCCTTAGTGTTTTTTTTCAATCATTTTTCTTTCATTTTTCTGCAACTTTATTCTATAATTATTTTAATCATGCCTGACAGTCTTTATCATTTAAATTGAAGATGTGGCCCTAGCCAGTTTGGCTCAGTAGATAGAGACTCAGCCTGTGGACCAAAAGGTCCTGAGTTTGATCCCCGTGAAGGGCACGTACCTTGGTTGCAGGCTCTTCCCTGGCTTGGGTGCTGGTCAGGGTTTGTGCAGGAGGCAACCAATCAATGTATTTCTCTCACATCAATGTTTCTTTCTGTCTTTCCCTCTCTCTTCCACTCTCCCTAAAAATCATTTGAAAAATATTTTCTGGTGAGGATTAACAAAAAACACACCCAAACAATAAACAAACAAACAAACAAACAAACAAACAAATAAATAAATAAATAAATAGAATTGAAGCTATGGTTCATTTTCATTTAATACAATTAATGATGTATTTGAAAGTAAGAGATACAAATCCATTTTTCTTTGTTTTTGTCTCATACTTCTATTTTACTCACTTTTTTGTTTTTATCTTTGTTAGCTAAATGTGTTTTACCAATTCTACTTCCTCTTTTCTATTTTTGAAGTTATACATGGTTTATTTAATGGGTTACCTCCCAAATTACAGTGCATAGTTATCTTAATTTCCTATTGCTTCTGTAACAAATCTATTTTGTGGCTTTGAGCATCACATATCTAATCCTATATAATAAAAGGCTAATATGCAAATTGTCCCCTCAGGAATTCGACTGACTGGGAGTTCGACTGCTCACTATGACACGCAGTAACCACCAGGGGGTGGTGAGGAATGAAGGAAGGCCCTGGCCAGCCGGGGGAAGGAAGGCCCCAATCGGCCCTGATCACTGGCCAGGCCTAGGGACCCTACCTGTGCATGAATTTTGTGCACCAAGCTTCTAGTGTGTGATATTCTAGTACAGTGGTCGGCAAACTCATTAGTCAACAGAGCCAAATATCAACAGTACAACGATTGAAATTTCTTTTGAGAGCCATTTTTTTTTAAACTTAAACTATATATGTAGGTACATTGTTATTAACTTAATTAAGGTACTCCTAAGGCTTAGGAAGAGCCACACTCAAAGGGCCAAAGAGCTGCATTTGGCTCTTTGGCCGCAGTTTGCTGAACACTGGTCTAGTAGATCATAAACCCAACTTGATTCTCCCTGGGCTAAAACCAAGAAGTCAGCAAGGCTGCATTCCTCTTGGTAGGCTTCAGGGGGATAATCTGATTTCTTGTCTTAGTTTATAGAGGCCCTTGTATCATGGTTCCCTTACTCCATCTTCAAAGCCAGCAAAGGCAGTTAGAATTTACATATCTCTGATCCTTCTTCAATAATCAGAGCTCTCCCTTTAATCACAGCTTGGAAAGTTTCTCCACTATAAAGATTCACGTGATTAAATTGGTCTCACTTGGTTAACTTGGTTAATCCAGGATAATCTCTCTATCTCAAGGTTCTTAAACTTAATTACATCTGCAAATGTCATTTTGCCATGTAAAGTAATATTTACAGATTCTGGGGATTCATATATCAATATCTTTGTAAGGGGAAAGGGGCATTATTCAGCTTACCAAAATCTACCCTCTGGCTCACAAAGATTCATATTTACCCATGTGCAAAATCTATTCACCCCATCCTAAGGTCCCCAAAGGTTTCCAATAACATTAACTCAAAGTTCAAAGTCTCATCAGCTCAAAAGTCCCCAAAACATATCATCAATACAATCTAAAGTAGGTATTGGGTGAAAATTTATTCTGTATCACAATTATTCTTCATCAATGGACTGTAAAACTAAAACAAACAAACAAAACAAAACAAAACAAAACAAAACAAAAAAACAACAACAAGTTATCTGCTTCTCAAATACAGTAGTGGGGCAGATAGACATAAGATAATACTTATAGATATTCCTGCACAAAAAAAGGAAGGAAATAAAGAGGCACTGGTCCCAAGCAATTTCAAAATCTAACCTGGCAGACTCCATTAGGTTTCAAGGTCTGGTAATAATCCTCTTTGATTTACAGCTTCACCCTCTGGTCTCATGACTCTCTCTCTCTCTTTAGCATTATCCTTTCTTTTGCATGAAAGGTTGCATAGATGTGCTTGAAATTAAGTAGCTTTGTCACAGTTTCTTGTGTGTAAAATTTTAGTAAGACAACAAATTCCCAGGTTCTGGGGATTAGGACATGAATATTCTGCCTACCACAATAACTTAATAACCTTTAAGTTAACAAAATTTTACTTTACCATGTTCTTGGATATTACAAGACCTTAGAATGCTTTATACTACTGCAAATTAAATTTTAGTCTGGTGGTTTATACTATTTTTTGTTTTTTACATTTAACTCTAATAGACATGATTACTGTTATTCAATCAGTATGCATATACATTTGTCCACACATTAACTTTTTTATTTGTGTGTTTTTTTGCATTTATTCATTTCTTCTGAGACCACTTTTCTTCTGCCTAAAATACATCATTAAAATGTCTATATTGACCTTCTGCTAATTGAAAACTGAGTTGCCATTTGTCTGATAATATCTTTAGCTCACTCTCATTATGAAGGGTATTTTTCTTTAGGTTTATTTAGAATCTTAGGTTAGCATTTAATTTCTTTCAAAGCACTGCACATAAATTGTATTTATTTACACTTTTGAAAACTATTTCTTGGTTATAAAGATTGTTATTTCAAAATAATATTTTTTTTCTGGATGCTTTAAAATTTTCTCATTGCCTTGTGATTTTCCCCATTTTCATTAAGATTTGTTATGTGTAGAATTATTTTTATTTTTATTCTTGGTACTCTCTAAGCATTTTGCATCTTGAGTATATAGCTTGTTTTCTTTATAATTGTCTAAAAATTAAATTATCAGACATTATCTCTTAATTTATTACTTCTGCCTTGTTATTTTTTTTATTTTTTTTACTCTTTGTACTATTTTATTTTTAAGTCTTATTTTTAAATTAAATCTTTATTGTTCAGATTATTACAGTTGTTCCTCTTTTTCCCCCCATAGCTCACCTCCACTCGTTTCCCACCCCACCCTCGGCCCTCACCCCCCCACTGTCCTCATCCATAGGTGTACGATTTATTTTCAGTCTCTTCCCGCATCCCACACACCCCTTTCCCCCCCAAGGATAGTCAGTCCATTCCCTTTCTATGCCCCTGATTCTATTATAATCACCAGTTCATTCTGTTCATCAGATTATTTATTCACTTGATTTTTAGATTCAGTTGTTGATAGATGTGTATTTGTTGTTCATAATTTGTATCTTTACCTTTTTCTTCTTCTTCCTCTTCTTAAAGAATACCTTTCAGCATTTCATACAATACTGGTTTGGTGGTGATGAACTCCTTTAGCTTTCTCTTATCTGTGAAGCTCTTTATCTTACCTTCAATTCTGAATGATAGCTTTGCTGGATAAAGTAATCTTGGTTGTAGGTTCTTGGCATTCATCACTTTCAATATTGCTTGCCACTACCTTCTGGCCTGCAAAGTTTCTGTTGAGAAATCACCTGACAGTCGTATAGGTACTCCCTTGTAAGTAACTGACTTTCTTTCTCTTGCTGCTTTTAAGATTCTCTCTTTGTCTTTTGCTCTTGGCATTTTAATTATGATGTGTCTTGGTGTGGTCCTTTTTGGATTCCTTTTGTTTGGGGTTCTCTGTGCTTCCTGGGCTTGTAAGTCTATTTCTTTCACCACGTAGGGGAAGTTTTCTGTCATTATTTCTTCAAATAGGTTTTCAATATCTTGCTCTCTCTCTTCTTTGGGACCCCTGTAATTCGGATGTTGGTATGCTTGAAGCTGTCCCAGAGGCTCCTTACACTATCTTCGTATTTTTGGATTCTTTTTTCATTTTGCTTTTCCAGTTGGGAGGTTTTTGTTTCTTCATATTTCAAATCTTTGACTTGATTCTTGCAATCCTCTAGTCTGCTGTTAGGGGTCTGTATAATATTCTTTATTTCAGTCAGTGTATGCTTAATTTCTAGTTGGTCCTTTATCACAACCTCGAGGGTCTCATTAGATTTCTTGAGGGTCTCATTAAGTTTATCAGCGGTTTCCAGAAAATTCTTGAAAAACCTTACAAACATGGTTTTGAACTATATATCCAGTCGTTTGCTTTCCTCCATTTTTGTCATTTGTGTCCTGTTTCTTTGTCTCTGCATTTTTTTATACTTTGCTGTGTCTATAGAGTGGCTTTCTGTGCTAGGTGTCCTATAGTGCCCAGTAGCTCAGCCTCCCCAATTACCTGAGGTAGACACTCTTGGTGCACCCCCTTGTGGACTTTGTGCACAGTCTTGTTGTAGTTAAACCTTCATTGTTGTAGGTAATACTGGGAGGGATTGACCTCCAGGCCAATTGGCTGTGAGGATCAGTTGTGTCTGCAGTGGGAGAACTTCTGTGCTGGAGACACCCCTCTGGGGAAAGACTTGCTTCAATGGGGCTTTGGTGGTCACTGAGTCTACCCCCTGAGTGTGTCCTTTATGGATCTGAGGAGCTTCAATCTAGATGGTCCCACTCTGACCACCAGGCACACTGGCTCCTGGATTTCTAAGGAGGTGTTAATCTAGCCCAGCCGTGGGCAAACTATGGCCTGTGGGCCGGATCCGGCCCATTTGAAATGAATAAAACTATTGAAAAAAAAGACCGTACCCTTTTATGTAATGATGTTTACTTTGAATTTATATTAGTTCACACAAACACTCCATCCATGCTTTTGTTCTGGCCCTCGGGTCCAGTTTAAGAACCCATTGTGGCCCTAGAGTCAAAAAGTTTGCACACCCCTGATCTAGCCTTTGCCTTTGGCTACCCAGAAGGAGCCAGCTGTGACGCAATGCAAGTTGCCCTGGGGCCTTGGGCCAGCTGCAGTTTGTTAGGTAATTATCAGATTGCAAAGGCCAGTCCTTTCATATGCAAAAGCCTCCATGCACAGCTTGGGCAGGTCGGGGACCAGGGGATCAACAGGGCGGAGTGAGCAGTTATGGCTGCTCTCAGTCCTGCCCTCAGAGGCCCTGCTTCTCAGTGTCCAGGCAATCACTGCAAACACCTCCTAGAGAAAGCTGCCCTCGAGTTCTGACTAATGCCAGATAGTCCAGTTTCTCCCGTATGAGTCTGGGTCCCAAGAGACTCGCCCTGAACTGGAGCTCAGAGCTTGAGACTCCCTCCCAATTGAAAAAGACAACCATGTCCTCAGCCGCCAGCCCTCTCCGCATGCGCCTCTGTACTTCTGTATTTTACTCCCGCACCGCACCTCCTCTGAGTCTCGGTATGCTTTTCTCTTTCCTTCTAGTTGTATAATTTCCACTCAGCCAGCCTTCCTGTGGTTCTGGATGATGTCCGTTCCATCGTTTAGTTATATTTTTGAAGTTGTTGTGGGAGGCAGCAATTTCCAGTGTTTACCTATGCCGCCATCTTGGTTTCTCCTGCCTTATTATTTTTATTATCTACTAGTATTCTGGAATTCTGTTCAAACATTATTAATTGTATTACTGTATCTGATACAGATTATGTACTTTATATCTCTATATTGCATTCTATAAAATTGCTTCAGATCTACCATATTTAGTTCATTAGTTTCCTTTTCTTCTGTGTCCAATTTTGAGTCAAATACTTTAATATTGCCATGTTTATTTTTCCATTTCCCTAAAATTCTGTTTTATTCTTTTCACGCATGCTATTTCTTTCATTTCATAATAGTTTTCTGTTTTCCCTGTACATGTTGTCTATTTAAACAGGTTAAGTATAGTTGCTTTAAAAGCTGAATCTTTTGATTACATTACGTGATGTGAATGAATGTCTGTTTATTCTGATGGTGCTCATTTATATTATTTTATTGAATTGTGTGCCTGGCCTTTGTTGACTGGTGGCTGATTTTCTGATACTCTCTAGTTGCAATACATTTATCATGAACAAGTTCTTTGCCTGAGTGAATGGAATGTTTCAACCTGAGGTGAAGGCCCACCTCTTTAAGAAGAGACTAGGGTTTCATCTAAATTTTCAAATAACTGACATCCCTTTCCTTTGAGCTGACCAATTTGGAAAATTGGACTTCCCTGGTTTACACATGCTGGGTATGAATTTTAATCTTCACAATTACTTGGTACAATATTTATAATGTATTGTTTATGTAACTAAAGAAAGGGAAAAATCAGTGTCATTGAGATATCTTGCATTAGGCCTCATAATAATAGTAGGCCAGTTTTATCTCATTATGTATCCAGAGTTGGAAAATGAAAAAGTGAATAGTGATCTTTGAATTAGCATCAATTTATATATTACCACATATATATTGCATAAATCCTTTAAGACTACTTTTAGTTTCCTAATATTGTTTCACCACAACACTATGGAGTAGGTAGGTCAAATCGCCCCCCCCCCCTTTTTTTTAAAGGAAGTATATAAGTGGCATACAGCCTCTTTGATCATTCTGAGAATGTGACTTCCTGACTTAGATGTAAGAATACAAAAAATAATAATTAGGGATAATTAGTGTATTAATAGTGGCGACATCTAAAATTAGAATACTGTATGTAAGAGTAAAGGAAAGCATTGATTCTTAATCACAGTGGTGCAGCATTTATACTTTTTTGCTTTGTCATTCTATTAGGTCATTTCATAATATATCAAAAACCTTGATTCTGAAGTGCAAAATCCATTCAAAATGTCATCAAAGAGTGATTTCTTTTTTTTGTCCCCTCTGGGAACTTTAATATTACTTTTAAAATCTTTATTATTAAAGATATTACATATATCCCCTTTTTTCTCTGATTGACCATTTATAGCCTGCCACCACCACCCACTCCAGGCCTCTACAACCCTATTTTCTGTGTCCATGGGTTATGCATATATTGATTTTATTTTTCTATTTCACAATAATGTCAAGAATAAAGGTTCATATTTATTTCTAAAAAGTGACTGCCAGCAGACTCATTGGTTTGAACCATATAATTTTGGCCTGGTCAGTATTTTAAATATAAATTAGCTGCCAAGATTTCAAAAGTGGAATGTTGTACATAAAAATCTTGACTATCTGGCAAAAATCAGAATGTCTGAAAACCACGAACCTACATTATTTGATTACCAAAATTCAACAGGACCTGAGGTATAACTGTACCTTCTAGGGAGGCACAGTGTATGTTTTATAGTTTTCCATATTATTTCCATATTATTTCTTTTAAACTTGTACTATTGCAGCCTCTTTGACCATTCTGAGTATATGACTTTCTGACTTAGATGTAAGAATACAAAAAAAAAAATTATGAACATTGCTAACTTTTCATTTTCATTCTTCATATACACCCCAGTGAGAACAATTCTGCTTTGGTCTTGTTAGAGTACTAGTAGTAATTTAGGCTACAAAGTGTGTAAGCTGTTGTCTCTGGATCAGACAGGACCCAACAGGATGTACAATGGATTTAGAAGGAAATTGCCTGCTGGGGAATGACAGCAGTTTATTAAATTCCTTCTATATGCTGGACCTTGTGCTAAGTGCTGCGGAACCAGAAATGAATGAAACATACTTCTACCAATTGTTTTCTATATAAACTGCTGAGAAACTGTGCTCCATGGTATCTGTTAGTGAAGTAGTTCATATATAAAAATATTTTTGAATTGTAAGGATTACCCCTAGGAGAAAAAGGTATAAAAGAAAAAAAGATCTGTTAATACTTTCATTGAGCAGAATTAAATGAGAATTGAATTCAGATTCTCAGTCACTACTTTAAGTAATGTGTAGATTTGTCATTGAGAACAAAGACATAAGTAAAAATTAAAAGCTACAGCCATGCTCATAAAGTAGATAAATTCTTTTATGAATAAGAGGCCCAATAGAAATATAAAATAATGTGTAACATCTTAAAGTCATGAGCCCTCTGTGATTAGAATATGGAGGGAGTAAGGGAAGGCTACTAGTACATTTTTATTGGGTATTGAGGACTAAAAGTGTTCTACAGAAAGCATGTGCTTTGATCTATATTCGTTGCCTAAAACTAATGGCTGGTTGGACCTCCCCACCTCATGAATTAAGGTTGAAAGATACAGGATGCTGACAATTCCTTGAGACTATAACTTATTTGAAACTAGGTGCTTAAGGGATAGGAGGATAGAGATGCATCATCATGGACAGGATTGAGTCCAGTCCCTCAATGACTCAGCAACCGGTTATATAAAAGCCACAATAACACTGAACTGGAGGAGCCTGAGGACACCATTATCAGATCTGATTTTAGACTGGTCACCCTGGAGACAAGTAAATGCAACCAGAAAACTGTTAAGAGAGTGAGAGAGAAAAAACAAAACAAAACAAATAAATTGAAAATTATCTCACCAAAGTTGAGCCTGCACACCAAAAATTTAAAATACATGAAAACAATATAATACTAGAGGAGATATACAACAAAATAAACTATGGGAACATGCTTGATCTCAGAAAAATATAATCCTATCTAATAAAAGAGAAACATGGCAATTAGCGTACGACCTCTACCCTTCCCATTGGCTAATCAGGGCAATTTGTAAATTAACTGCCAGCCAAGATGGCGGCTGGCAGCCAGGCAGCTTGAAACTAACATGAGGCTAGTTTGCTTCAGTGACGGAGGACTCCAAAGTTCCCCACCTGCCTTGCCGGCCTCTGAGCTTGCAGTTTGAAACATAGTTACAAATATAGAAGCTAAACAAAACCCCAGAAACCTGCTTTCAGCAAGCCGGGATCTCAGAGCTGGAGTTGATACAGTGTTTCGATTATAAAACACAAACAAACCGGATACCTGCTTTCAGCAGCAGAGGCCTCAGAGCTGGAGCCAGAGCTAAACCTGGCCCAGAATAAAAAAAAAAAAAAAAAAAAAAAAAAAAGGAGCAGTTGGGAGCTTCAGTCACCCGCCAGCCTGAAAACAGCCCTCAGCCCCTCACCCAGACTGGCCAGGCACCCCAGTGGGGACCCCCACCCTGAAGGGTGTGTGACCAGCTGCAAACAGCCATCATCCCCTCATCCAGGCTGGCCAGGCACCCCAGTGGGGACCCCCACCCTGATCCAGGACACCCTTCAGGGCAAACCAGCCAGCCGCACCCATGCACCAGGCCTCTATCCTATATAGTAAAAGGGTAATATGCCTCCCAGCACTGGGATCAGCGTGATGGGGGGCAGCGCCCAAACCCCCTGATCACCCTGCGGCTCTGTGTGTGACAGGGGGCGGGGCCACAACCTCCCTATCCCTCCTGCTCTGTGTGTGACAGGGGAAGGCGCTCCAATTCCCTGTTCAGCCCTGCTCTGTGTGTGACAGGGGGTGGTGTCCCAGCCCCCTGATCGGTCCTGCTCTGTGCCTGATACGGGGGAGCTCCCAAAGCCCCTGATCGCCCTACGGCTCTGTGTGTGACTGGATAGAGCCATAACTTCTCCATTGGCCCTACCCTGAGTGTGAGAGTGGTGGCGCCCCAACACCCTGATCGGCCCTGCTCTGTGGGTGATAGAGGGCGGTGCCCCAACCCCCCCCCGCCACGGTCCCTGCTCTGTGTGTGATGGGGTAGAGCCATAACCTCCCCATCGGCCCTGCCCAAAGTGTGAGAGTGGCGGCGCCCCAACCACCTGATGGGCCCTGCTCTGTGTGTGACAGGGGGGAGCTCCCCAACCCTTGATTGACTCTGCTCTGTGCGTGACAGGGGGCAGCGCCCGAACCCCCTGATTTGCCCTGCTCTGTGCATGACAGGGTACGGAGCCCCAACCCCCCTGATGGGCCCTGCTCTGTGGGTGACAGGGGGTGGTGCCGCAACCTCCCCATCGACCCTGCCTTGAGTGTGACAGGGGGCGGTGCCCCAACTCCCCAATTGGACCTGCACTGAGCCTGACCAGGCGCTGCGCCTAGGGATTGGGCCTGCCCTATGCCACCCAGGGGCAGGCCTAAGCCAGCGGGTAGTTATCTCCCGAGGGGTCCAAGACTGCGAGAGGGCACAGGTCGGGCTGAGTGACCCCCCCCCCCCCCGAGTGCACAAATTTTTGTGCACCAGGCCTCTAGTATGGTATAATAGAATAAAGAAAGTTTCAACATAATATGTTTAAGATATACCCAAAGTCCTAAATATGGGAAAAAATATAATATTTTTAAAAAGTACATAGTATTTTACATTGTCTTTAATCATCTCATATAAGTCCTTGAGGTATATATTATGTTTTACATCAGTGGTTCTCAACCTTAAAACAGTTCCTCATGTTGTGGTGACCCCAATTTCATTGTTACAAATTGAACATAATAAAAGCATAGTGATTAATCACAAAAACAATATGTAATTATATATGTGTTTTCCGATGGTCTTAGGCAACCCCTGTGAAAAAGTCATTCGACCCCCAAAGGGGTCTCGACCCACAGGTTGAGAACCACTGTTTTACATTTTATTTATTTTTGAGGGTTTTTTAAGTTGAATTTATTAAGGTTACATTGGTTAATAAAATTATATAGATTTCAGGTGTACAATACTACAATGCGTTATCTGTATACTGTATTATGTGTTTACCACCCCAAGTCATGTCTTCTTCCATCACCATTTATCCCCTCTTTGCTTTTTCCTACCTCCCCCATCCCCATTTCTCTCTGATAAAGACCATACTTTTATCTGTCTGGGAGGTTTTTTTCTTAATCCCTGAACCTTTTGCACAACCCTCACTCCTCCCCTCTGACAGCTGTGAGTTTGTTTCTATTTTTCTTGTTAGTTCATTTTGTTCATTAGATTCCACATATGAGTGAAATCATATGGCATTTGTCTTTCTCTGACTGGATTATTTTACTTAATCTTTACATTTTAAAATAAGGAACTGTGGCTTAAAGCAGCACTTGCCCTAGAGGTACAACAACCAGGACTGGACTTCAGTTTTTCTCACCCCAATAGATTGTGCACATTTTCTTCCTTGACTCTTCAGTGTGCTATTTATAGACATATACAAACAAATACAGAAGCAATGTTATCATCCCTCATATTTTGCACTTTGCATCTTGAATCAAATAAACCTGCTTCCTTAATTTACTGATGAAGACATTTTTTCAACATGTCAATGAAATGTCCAACTTATATTTCCTCTATATTTGGAAGCAGAGATGCACTTTTGTTTTCAAATGTGTTAGATTTTATGTGGCTTATTTTGTGAGACAAATAATCTTGATATTCACTGGGGACAAAAAGGCAAATAAAAAACAAGACAAGAACAGATAATCATGAAAAAAAACAATTCAGATAACTGAGGCATCAGCTATCAAGAGGTTTGGGAACTGCATGTGGGCATAGCAGTACCCCATTGCCCAGCACCACAACCAGCTGAAAGATGACAAGGTGTTAATGGAGCAGAAGCTGCCACCAATGGCTAAACAACTGAAGGAACACACTGGAGTATCTCTGATGCGGGACTAGAACTTGAAAGTAAAACTGGAAAATTTAAATCTCCAGCAATTCTGTTATCATTGACATAGTTAAAACCAATATCATCATCATCATCATCATCATCATCATCATCATCAATCATCATTATCATTATTATTGCATTACTGCTATAATCATTTACATCACTAGTATTACAGTCTACAACAAACCTATGCATGTGAAGTATTTCACACTTAGAATTGAGATCTTAAGGAGTGACAGAAGCAAAACACTGGAGAAGTGCCATCATTTAAATTCTGTACTCACAGGAAAAGAAAGTTTTCCTTGCTATTTGTGTCAAAATTGTCTGACTGTTTGACCAGTAGCTCTAATGTACACTGACCATCAGGGGGCAGATGCTCAATGCAGGAGCTGCCAAGTTGTGGTGATTTGGCAGCTGTGGTTCTTAGGTAACAAACCCGGAACCAAAGAGGAGGAAGCCTGATTCCAGGGTGTGTCACCTGAGAACCACCTTCTCACAATCTGGGACCCCTTGGGGGGTGATGGAGAGCTGTTTTCGGCCCGATCCCCGCAGGCCAGGTTGAGGGACCCCACTGGTGCATGAATCCATGTGCTGGGCCTCTAGTATATATCTTATATAATAAAAGCCAGAGACCATAAGCGTAACAACAGGAATGACCGCTCAACCAGTCAACATGAGGCGCATTGACCACCTCTCGGTCCCTCCCCCCTGGCCTGTGAGTAGCGGCAGGGGCGGCAAGCGGTAAGCAGGGCGGGTGGGGTGGTGAGCTATGAGCAGCAGTGGGCAGGGTGGAAGCCCAAGCAATGAGCGGTAGGGGGAGGGGCACTGAGGGACAATTGGCAGGTGGGGCAATGGCCTGAGTGACAAGCGGTAGTGAGTGGAGAGGTGAGCAACGAGCAGCAGGCCGGGTGGCAACCCAAGCAATGAGTGGAAGTGGGTGGGGCAGCAAGAGATTAGCGGTTGGTGGGGCAGTGAGCAACAAGCAGTGGCAAGTGACAGCAAGCAGCAGCAAGCTACTCCCACATGATTTTGTGCCCTGGGCCTCTAGTCTACACTAATAAAAGACAAAGATGCTAATTGACCATAACTTCGCTATGCCCTAAGCCATGCCCACCAGCCAATCAGAGCGACTATATGCAAATTAACCCAACCAAGATGGCAGCCGGCAGCCACAGAGCTGGAGCAAGCAGGAGGCTTGGTTGCCTGGGCGATGGAGGAAGCCAAGCTTCCCGCCTGCCCTGAGCCTGCTGTGGGCAAACAAAGTTTCAATTATAGAAGACAAATAAATCCCAGATACCTGCTTCCAGCCAGCCTCCACTGGGAGCTTGAGTGGCTGGGGGTTTTGGTCAGCTTGAAAATAGCCATCAGCCCCTCACCCAGGCTGGCCACACCCTCATGGGGTGAGGGTCCCTTCTGGGGGGCTTAGCCAGCCTGAAAATGGCCCTCAGCTCCTCACCCAGGCTGGCCAGGCACCCCAGTGGGGACCCCCACACTGAAGGGGCTGTGGCCAGCCTTCAAACAGCCATCAGCCCCTCACCCAGGCTAGCCACACCCTCATGGGGTGAGCGTCCCCACTTGGGGACTTGGCCAGCCTGAAAACAGCCTTCAGCCCCTCATCCAGGCTGTCCAGGCACCCCAGAGGGGACCCCCACCCTGAAGGGGCTGTGGCCAGCCTGCAAACAGCCATCAGCCCCTCACCCAGGCTGGCCAGGCACTCCTATATAATAAAACGGTAATATGCAAATTGACCCTAACAGTAGAATGACTGGGAATGACTGGTTTCTATGACACACACTGACAACCAGGGAGCTGATGCTCAATGCAGGAGCTGCCCCCTGGTGGTCAGTGCGCTCCCACAGGGGGAGCTCTGCTCAGCCAAGCCAGGCTGATGGCTGCCAGTACAGCGGTGGTGTTGGGAGCCTCTCCCGCCTCCTTAGCAGCACTAAGGATGTCCAACTGCAGCTTAGGCCTGCTCCCCGCTGGCAAGTGACCATCCTCTGAGGGCTCCCATGCTGCCAAAGGGATGTGTGACTGCCAGCTTAGGCCCAATCCCCCAGAGAGCAGGCCTACGCCAGCAGGTGGTCATCCCCCGAGGGGTCCCAGACTGCGAGTGGGCATATGTGGGGCTGAGGGACCCCCCTCGAGTGCACAAATTTTTTTGCCCCGGGCCTCTAGTATATACAATAAAGGAATTCAGCAGGTGGAAACCAGTTCCACCAGTCAAGAAAACCTTAACAATTTGCAGTGGACATAGAAAATTAAGAAAATATGAATTTTAGTGGAAATGATACTAACCTAGTGTCATTGTAATTAACCTAGCTATTAATAACAGGAAAGGATCAAAGGGAAGGCCAGGCATTAGAGACATGTTATTTGGGAAGCTTTACCAGGAAGCTACAACTTTACAATACCCAGGGGTCCAACAAATGAAGGATAGATGCATGCCCCAAAATTGAGGTGACACAAGGAAGGTACTTATTATCAGTCACACTTGAGAAAAAAAGCCATTGGCCAGAATGGGTGTGGCCACTGCAAGGGTGCAAAATTTGGGATATGTAATCCCCTGAACAAAGGTGTTCACTTTCTTGGTACTTCTGCTGCTCTTGGGACTCTTAGGACTGTGTGACTCTGGGCTTTTGGAATAATGGATTGTAACTAGCCTGATGCTGTACTGGACCTGGCTCTAACATGGAAAGAAATCATTGGACACTGGCTCTGATTTTGGTTTTACTGAAGGGATTTAATTCCACGGAAATAAAGCTTTCTAGCATATCTCATCCTCACTTGGGGGTTTCCAAAAATGCTTATTATAGTGGTACCCCAAGACACCCACTTCCACTGATAATGAAGTTGTTGCACATTTGGTTCTAAATGAATTCAATGATTTGATTGACATTTTCTTTTTTATCATGCACAGAAAAATCTTCCTGAATTTATCATGACAATAGGAACCGATGTTAAAGGTGCCTACTGATAAGTGTTGGTAGAAGAAATATATATATATATTAATGAAGAATATATGGGTGATCACAGTCATGAATTAAATAAATGTAAAATGAATGCAGAAATAATATCTCAAAAAATTTTGCTTAGGTTTCTAAATGTACAACTTGACTTTTTACTTAAATAGCAAAGATAGTGTAAACAGATCCACCTTCTAGAAAT
Source organism: Myotis myotis (assembly GCF_014108235.1). NCBI lineage: Eukaryota > Metazoa > Chordata > Mammalia > Chiroptera > Vespertilionidae > Myotis > Myotis myotis. The sequence continues at coordinate 74,338,314 of NW_023416346.1, read as the reverse complement.
CAGAATAAGGACAGCTTAAATGGAAGGAAAGTGTTCAGTTTCATATTTATATAGGTACCTCTTCCTGTGCAGATTCCAGAAGTTTCTCACCACATAAACCAATAATAAGAAAACAACAACTAAGAGGCTTATACACAAATTATAATTAAAGGTTGATATACTTTGGCAACCATATTTGGGATAAAAATAAGTGTGTTGAAACAACAGTTCTAGTTAGATCAAATTCAAGTATCTCCAGATACATGCTAAGTATTTCAATGAGAAAGATTACTTAACTTATTATGCAGGGACAAGATCATACAGTGGAGAGACTTGTTTATGCAAAGATCCCTATTTAGCATAGTTATGAATGCAACATATTTATCTTGGGAAGGTGTATTATGGGAACTATATTTTCAGAGTCCTGTACATATATTCAGAGTCCTGTACCCAGAGATAAGAAATATAAAAGAAGATTTACCATCTTTGTATAATCTTAATAAATTTTCATTTTCTGGCAGTCATCTTTAGAAGATGATTAATCACTTTCAGATAGCATTTGTTTACAATGTTAAAGTTCTTTCATGTAAAAGAAAAACTATGTATAATTTGTAGATATTGACAATAAATTAGAAAAATTTTAAAGAGATGAAATACAATGAATGTTTCTAAGACCTTTTAATGAACATAGAGACTCCTTAATATAATTACTTCTTTTTTTAATTCTTACCCTAGGACATGCTTAGAGAGAGGAAAAAAAGAGAAAGAGAGATAGAGAGATGGATTGGTTGCCTTCTCTATGCTACCTGACCCGGGGTAAAATCTGCATCCTAGGCATGTGCCCTGACCAGGAATAGAACCCAAAACCTTTCCGTGCACTGGCCAGAATGACACTGAACCAACTGTGTCACTCAGGCTGGGCAATAACTACTGTTAAATCACTGTGCAAGATTAATTTACTATTCAGAATTAAAAACCTCACTATTCATAAGAGAAGAAATAACTAGGCAATGTTTTTCTTTCACTCATGTTCAATGAAATCTTTTTGTTAACCTGTCTGTGTCAGATTAGTTGATTCTATATTAAAAATGTATGTAAGCTTGCCCTAGCCATTTTGGCTCAGTGGATAAAATGTTGGCCTGCAGATTGAAGAGTCCTGTGTTTGATTCCTGTCAGGGGCACATGCTGGGTTGCAAGCTCAATTCCCACTAGGGGGGGTTGCAGGAGGCAACCGATCAATGATTATCTCTCATTGATGTTTCTATCTATCTCTCCCTCTCCCTTCCTCTCTGAAATCAATAAAAATATATATAAAAAATGTATGTAAGCTTTACAAGAGGAACTTTGCATTTGGGTTTGCTCAACACTTGTTCCTTTGTCACCCAGTATAGGTTATTCCATATGATAATTAGCTACTCACTTGGTAAGTACTTCTGCAGAAATCTGTGGAGGTTTTATAGTCTTACAGGACTGTTAGGTCTGATCAAATAATTGAATAGATACCCCCTCCCCTGGGAACTGACCTTTAGGACACTTCATGAAGGATATTCCACTTGCTTAGACCACATTCCACTTGCTAAGACCATTATCTTTCCCCTCTGGAGTTTCCCAGTATCCGGACCTACACGGAGAATTCTCCACCCAGGAAAAGCCCACCTAGAGTCCTTAGAAACCTCTGACTCTCTATCTTTGGGGGCTGGCGCCATTTTGGGGCTCAGCCCATTTGGGCTTCCATATGACCTAATAAATTCATAATTCTTCACCCTTTTTGGCCTTGTGCTTTCCTCCTTAGGCAATCCTAACAGGGACTGTGACATAGATGTAACTAAAATGTACATTTAACTAATATTACTATGGTGTCTTCCACTTTTGCTACTGCTTATTTAGAATTTCAGTCGCTGGAAGTAAAACAGTATGAGCTATGGAATTTTTCGGTCCTAGCTTCTAAGATTACATGTATTACATGTACACAACTTAAGGTAGTTTTATATTTTAAAAATTGTTTTACTCACTTTTATAAACATGCCTGTATATGTCTGTGTACTCTGCTTTGTTTTCTAGTAATTGGCTGCTGGCATGTCTTTAATTTTAGGAAAAGTAGTGTGGAATTTTGTTAGGAAGCATGTGTAATAAAATACTTCAGTTAAACTTGGATGGAAGAAAAGAAAAGTCTACAAAGACCAAATTTTACTACTTTCTGATTTTAATCATAATATTCTAAGAGGAAAATATTGAAAATAACATAAAACTAGATGGTAGCTAATTTGAACTTATAATGTCAACTTTTTATATACAAAAACTTACACTTGTATATCTAAAACAGAGATTGAATTATTTAGTGTATATTACATGTAAGAATTTCTCACTTTTTTGAAAATAATTTCCCTTATTTATTTTTTATATTTTACATTAGAGGGAAGAGTATTCTATTTAATTTCAGTTTTCACTTTTCTTTATAGCTCTAAACATTTAAAGCATTGTATATAAGATATATAAAACATAGGAGGTACTCAATAGATAGGTGTCATTAGTGAATTGGTGAATATATTTTTAAAGCAATTATGCAGCCATAAATAAAACTTGAAAATGCAAGAAAATTTTCTAAAAGGGCAATTCTAAGATATTAAAAGTCAAGTTAATTTTTAAAGTAAAATATATTTTATTAAAGCATAATGTATAAGTATATTAAAATATATTCCTATATATACAAGGTGGGGCAAAAGTAGTTTTATAGTTGTGAGTACACAAAAACACAGCTTATTCTATTATTATTAATTATTGTATTATTTTTCATATGAACAACTGTAAACCTACTTTTGCCCACACCATATAATAAAATAACAAGAAAACAATGTTTGCTAAAGAGATTAAACTAGCCAACATATACTTTAAACTATTTTAGATCATAAACTATAATAAAATAAATTTTTGCATTTTCTGAAGAAAATTATCTGTAACATGGAAAGATTTAAATCAACTGACTTTGGGTAGTGTGAACATTTTAATGATGTTGATTCTACCAATCCATGAACACGGTATGTTCTTCCATCTCTTTATGTCTTCCTCTATCTCTTTTTTCAGTGTCCTGTAGTTTTCCGCATATAGGCCTTTTACCTCCTTATTTAAGTTTATTCCTAGGTATCTTAATTTTATTGGTGCAATGGTAAATGGGATTTTTTTTTTTTAGTCTCTCTTTCTGTAAGTTCACCATTGGTGCAAAGAAATGCCATAGATTTCATGGCATTAATTTTGTATCCTGCTACATTGCTGAATTCATTTATTAAGTCTAATAATTTTTTGATGGAGTCTTTAGGGTTTTCTATGTACAGTATCATGTCATCTGCAAATAAGGACAGTTTTCCTTCTTCTTTTCCAATTTGGATGCCTTTTATTTCTTCTTCTTGTCTAATTGCAATGGCTAATACTTCCAGTACTATGTTGAACAGGAATGGTGAAAGTGGCATCCCTGTCTTGTTCCTATTCTTAGGGGAAATGGTTTAGTTTTTGCCCATTGAGTGTGAAGGTAGGGGAGAATGAGGGTAAAGAGGAGAGATCAACCAAAGGACTTGTATGTATGCATATAAGCATAACCAATGTAAACAGACACCAGTGGGGTGAGGGTATGAGTGGGGGGCAATGGCGGGATAAGGACACATATGTAATACCTTAAACAATAAAGAAATTAAATAAATAAAATAAATAAAGCAACTGACATTTTTGGCTTTGTGTAAATGACCTTTCACATTTGTTCATTTTGTTTTCTATGTCTTCAGATTTACTGGATATATGTACTAAATGTTCTGAACTAATTAATCAGAGAGGAAAGAATATCCCTAGGTCTTCTGGCCTCAGTTCTGGCACCAGTACTGCAGTCTTGGCAAGTTTCCTTTGCCTCTGGTAGATCATCGATAAATTGATGAATGTGGATTAGATTATGTCTAAAACATTGTCCAATCTCAACATTTTATGATTTTATGAAAATAAATAGATACATCTAAAGTTTAGTTAAAAAATTAAAAAATCTCAAAATGTTGAGTCAGAGACATGGAAGCATGGAACAGACTAATGAATCTCAGAGAAAAGGGGATGGAACTGGAATAGATTAAACAAAAACTTATATGCATATATGCATGACCCATGGACACAGACAACAGGGCAATGAAAGCCTGGGGTGGGATGAGAGGCACGTGCAGAGGGGTAATGGGGGTACATTTGTAATATGCTCAACAATAAAGATAAATTTTTTAAAAAAATTGTCATTAAAACATGTGTATGGGTACACACATATATATACTCAAAAGAGGAAATACACTACAGACTAAAAAGTCATATATGGAATTAACAAGTAGGGATTTATCTTTTAGAGTCTTAACAGGAATATCACATGAAAAGGTGAACTAAAAAGAGTGGTTGACAAAAAGAGTGGGAGAATTTAGAATACATCTAGCAATAATTCCAAAAGAAGACAATAGAGGGGACACTAAAGAAGCACTGGTTGAAGAGACAATAATTTAGAATTTTTGTAATAAAAGAAATGTAATGAATCCTCAAATTTAAAGAACACTATAAGTGTGGAGCAAGAGGAATAAAAATAATAAACAAACATAATGAATAAATAAATAAATTCCACACCTGCAAGCATCATAAAAAAGCTACAACCTCAATGATAAAGAGGAAAAAAAAAGTTTACAGCTCCTGCAATAAGAGTTAATCTACCTGAAAAAGGAAAATTAATACTGAAAGTAGATTTTTAATAAAAAAGCATAAATTCTAGAAGACAATAGAGTATTATCTTACAATTTCTGAAGGTAGATAATTATCAAAGTAGGAATTGATCATGTAAAAATATAAAGTGGAATAAGCACTGCTAATAGAAACCTATATAATAAAGAGGTAATATGCAAATTAACCCTGATGCCCTCACAATGTACATCTGTGCCAGCAGGGGGTTAGTGAGGTACAACCAAATAACTGAACAGCAGGCTGCGTGGGGCGACCAGGTCAGTAGGGGGGGACAGTTGGGGGTGACCAGGCCAGCAGGGGGGGCAGTTGGGGACACCCAGGCCAGCTGGGGGTGCAGTAAAAGGTGACCAAGCTTGTGGGGGGGGCAGTTAGGGCTGATCAGGCTGGCAGGGGGGGCAGTGGGGACAATTTGGGGGGCGGGGGGGCAGTGAGGGGCAACTAGGCCAGCAGAAGAAGGCAGTTAAGAGCAACCAGGCTGGCAGGGAGGGGGCAGTTGAAGGTGACCTGGCTGGCAGTGAGGGGCAATTAGGGGTTACCAGGCAGGCAGGCAGGCGTGCAGCTGGGAGCCAGCAGTCCCAGATTATGAGAGGGATGTCCAACTGCCGGTGTAGGCCCAATCCCTGTGGGCCTACACTGGCAGTGGGACATCCCCCAAGAGGTCCCAGATTGGAGAGACTGCAGGCTGGGCTGAGGGGACCCCCCCATGCACAATTTTCATGCACTGGGCCTCTAGTCTTATATAATAAAGAGCTAATATGCAAATGGTCATCATGCCCTCACACTGTCACACCTTAAGGGCTCAGACACTCAATACTGGGGAGAGAGGAATGGGGACCAACCAGGCTACAGCCCAGGAAAGGGACAAGCCACTCTCCCCATGGTCCTGGGCACCTGCGGCTGTGGCCTGAGTGAAGCTGCCCACCCACGGTCCCGTGTGGCAGCGGCCAGTCCAGGTGAAGCTGGCCCAGGTCCTGAGTGCCTGTGGCCGGCCAGAGGGAGGGAAGCCTGGGTCCTAGGTGCAGAGCTAGGCAGAGGCAGTTACGGGCAATCAGGCCAGCAGGGGAGCAGTTAGGGGTGATCAGGCCGTTAGGGAAGAAGTTAGGGGTGATCAGGCAGGCACGCAGAGGTGGTTAGGGGTGATCAGGAAGGCAGGCAGGCCAGCAGTTGGGAGCCAATGGTCCCGGATTGCAAGAGGTAGTCGGACATCCCCCGAGGTGTCCTTGATTGGAGAGGGTGCAGGTTGGGCTGAAGGAGCCCCGCCCCCGTTCATGAATTTGGAAGTGGGGGCCTATGTACATCTGTGCCTCAGTTCTCAGAGCTAAACCTGTTGCTCAACTCAGCTCAAGGCCAAGCCATAAACATCCTGGAGCAAGAACTGCTACATGGACCCATATGGACTTCCTTTCTTGTAGTCTTCACATCCGTCCTTTGCATATTGGACCAACTCCTGCAACCTAGCCAGCACCCGCTTATTTGCATAAAAGAATTACATTTTGTGACTTTTGCCTTTATAAACCCCAACTCTGTTCTTTCCAGAGCTCAGTTTTAGTTGCTATCTGAATCAGTGTCTCTTGGATTGCAATCCTTTTGCTTATGTAAATGCTTTTGATCCTTATTATAGCCTAAAATTTTTCTTTGTTGACAAAAATCAATAACCAGTTAATGTCACTTAAAAATTAGAGCAAATTTGAAAGATTAAATACAATAGAAATTACATGTTCTGGCCATAATACAAATTTGAAAGTTCCAAGATGTACACACAAATACACACTCACACATATCATATTATTGGGAACTAAAAGTATGTTCCAAAATAGCATGTGTATTAAGTCAGAAATCACACAGAAAATTACTAAGTATCTAGAAATGGATGCCAATGCAAGAGCTATATAGCAAAATTGTGAGATGTAACAAAAATGTTCTTAGAGCCGAAACTGGTTTGGCTCAGTGGATAGAGCGTCGGCTTGTGGACTGAAAGGTCCCAGGCTCGATTCCGGTCAAGGGCATGTACCTGGGTTGCGGGCACATCCCCAGTGGGAGATGTGTAGGAGGCAGCTGATCGATGTTTCTCGCTCATCGATGTTTCTGGCTCTCTATCTCTCTCCCTTCCTCTCTGTAAAAAATCAATAAAATATATTTATAAAAAAAATGTTCTTAAAGATAAATTTATAGCTTCAAGTATATCTAATTTTTAATGGAAATTCAACTACTTAACTGAAAGAGTTAGAAAATAACAGAGTGGAATTGAGAACCCAGATGGCAGCATAGGTAAATGCTGCTGCTTGCTGCCTCCCATAACCACATCAAAATTACAACTGAAATACAGAACAACCATCATTCAGAACCACATGAAAGCTGGCTAAATGGAAGTCCTACAACTAGGGAAGTAAAGAAGAAAGCACACAGAGACTGGTAAGAGGGATGGAGACACAGATCAGGATGGTCTGACACCCAATGTGGCATTTTTTTTAATTGGTAGGGATATCTCAGCTGTAGATGCCTCCTGTGAGGAACAAGGGATCCCAGCCCCATACCAGACCCCCAGCCAAAGATTCCAGAGCTGGTAAGAGAAACCAGACTCCCAGCCATATGTTCCAGAGCTGGTAAGAGCAGTCCTCGTAATTTCAGGCTATAAAAAACAGTGGGAATTGTGACACAGGGTCTCCTGGAGATCTAGGCCGTTCCTCTTAAAGGTCCAGCACATGAACTTACACGGACTCACTCCCTCTGAGCTCCATTGCTAAAGCAAATGCTCAGGGGCATTAGGGACATATAAAAAGGAACTGGATTGTCTTGCATCAGAGCAAGAGCTCAAGGGTGACTTTCTCCCATACAGGGGTGCTCCCAGGGCTCATCACTTCTATACTGAGACAACCCCTGTCACAGAGCTGACTGGCAGCCATAAATGAGTTTCCATTAGGCTGGCTCACACTATTTGCTCCACCCTGGTGATTTCCTGAGACCCCACCCCATCCAATTTTCAACTCCACCCAAGCTGTTTGCAGTGGATTTTCCATATGAATGGCCTGTCATGGGTCAGGATTCAGACTTTCCTAAAATCTCTCAAACAAACTGCAGCTGGCATCAGTGTACCCCATACGTATCAACAAGAGGCCCAAGACAGCTTGGCCTGTCTTGGACACTTCTAAGCCCAACACAAGTAGCAGCCATCTGTAGATCACTCTGTAGCTGTTTCAGGGTGGCCCAAGGCAATGGCTGACTTTGCATCTCTTGGGAGGCCCCAGAGCCATTGTACCCAGTGGACAACTTCAGACCATACCCGATTGCAACTCTAGATATCCATGAGCAACAAACTCAAGGTGCAGACACAGTGAACACCAAAACCCCACTGAAGCAAGTCCTGATCCATAGGGGTGTATCCTGCAGAGCAGCTCTTCCACTGTAGTTGCAGCTGGTCTTCACAGCCAATTGGTCAAGAGGTCAAATTCTCCCACTGATGCCAACAGCAATCAAGGTTCAAATACAATAAGTCTGTGCACACAGACCACATGGGGCTGTTCCTAGAGCACCCAGCTCAGGTGAGTAGAGAGGCTGTCACTAGGCCCTACAGGATACCTACTATACACAAGGCCACTCTAACAATTCTAGGAGACATATCAGCTCTATGAAATACATAGAAATAAACACAGGAAAACAGGCAAAATGTGGGGCAAAGAAACACATAACAAATGAAAGAACAGAAGAAATCTCCAGACAAAGAACTAAATGAAATGGGAGCAAACTACTAGATACAGAGTTCAAAACAATGGTTATAGGTTTTCTCAAGAATCTTGAGAGCTAAAAAGGACTCAGTGAGACCTTCAAGGATCTTATTGAGAATGTCAAAGACATGAAAAAGAACTAGTCAGAAATTAGGCATACACTAACTGAAATAATTTACAAGGATTCAACATTAGAGGAATCTGTGACTCAAATAAACAACTTGTAATATGAGAAAGCAAAAAAACATGCAATCAGAAAATCAAAAAGAAAAAAAAAAAGAGAATCTAAAAATATGAAGATAGTGCAAGGAGCCTCTGGAATAATTCCAAGCATACCAACATTCCCATTATGGTGTTCCAGAAGAAGAGAAAGAGCAAGTTATTGAAAACTTACTTGAAGAAATAGTGCCAGAAAACTTCTCCTAGGTGGTGAAAGAAATAGTCTTACAAGTCCAAGAAGCACAGAGAGTTCCAAACAAGAGGAATCTAAATAGACCCACTCCAAGACACATCATAATTAAAATACCAAAGGTAAAAGACAAAGAGATAATCTTAAAATCAGCAAGAGAAAAGCAGTTAGTAAAAAGAAGAAGAATTAAAAAAGATAAAATATATGAACAATAAAATGGGAATAAATACATGCCTATTAATAATCAAACCTAAATATCTTAATAAATGAACAAGGAATCTAATGAACAAAATAAACTGATGAATAAAACAGAACCAGAGGCATGGAAACATAGAACCAACTGACGAATCTCAGAGGGAAGAGAGGAGGGAGGAAGAGATTAAACAATGAACGTATATGCATATATGTATTACCTATGAACACAGACAATAGTGTGGTGAAGACTGGGAGAGGTGGGTGCAGGATGGAGAGGGACAATGGCAGGGAAGGGGACACATGTAATATTCTCAACAATAATGATTTTTTTTAAGAAAATATCAAAGTGGAGCCATAATAAGATAGAAAGGTATAATAAAAATTTTAAAAGATGATACATTTAATGACAACAAAACCAAAAGTTAGTTCTTTAAAAATAAAAATAATTAGAAGAAAATTGCCTATCAAAATGATCAAAATTGTAAAAAGCAGTTGCTGTCCTTATTCCTCTTCTCCCAGTCTGCCTTAAATTCAATCCAATCAGGCATTTGCTCTTAGCACTCCATCAAAACTATTTTAGTCAAGGTCATAAAATATCTCCTCATTCCATATTATAGGGGTCAACTTTCAGTTGGTTCTGTTTCTCTGGAGAACCTTGACTGATATACTCAACATATCTAAACCTGAATTTCTGATATTACTTAAAATCTGTTCTACAGGAAGCTTTTAACATTTATTTGATGTCAGTTCCATCCTTTATGTTAGTCAAGCTAAAAAATTAGGATCACCTTTGACTCATTTTTCTTCACAGGCCTCACATCCAATTTTTAGAGGATCTTTCTTTTTGTAGCAGTGGACAGTCAGTCTGAGCATGGCCAGCCCATGACAGGGTGAGTGTAGGCCCAGCTGGCCACTTTGGAAGGGTCGGCCAAGTGGGGCTGTACAGAGGATGCTTGGTGTGCTGGGATCCAGGGGTGCCCCATGGACTCCAATCACCTTCCCCAGATTTGCAGGTGTCAGGAAGTTGACTGAGGGATGGGGAAACTCCACCCTTTCTGACCATAGGTCTGGTAGACCCCCACTCCCTACTGACCCTGATACTACATACAGTCAGAAAACACTGGGGAGTCTCCCCCATTGGCCAAGATGGTAAAGCGGGATGTTCTTACACTGAGCACCAAAAGCTAGAAAGATGAATGGACAGGGCCCAAGAACACCAAAAATTAACAGTATAGTTGGATAGAAAAAACCTCCTCCCCTCCCTATCCTTATAAGAACCCAGGGCTTGAGCAGGAATGGGGGATGGTCTTTGAGTTGGGAGTTCCTCATTTTCCCAAGGCCTGGCACCTGAATAAACCTCTTTCCATTGCAGAAGGTAGCTGAACCTGTGTTTAGGTTATATTTTTACTTAACTGTTAAAATATATCTTCAATCTCACCACTTTTCACCACTTCATCTCCTACCTGGATTATTGCAATGGTCTCCTAATAGTTTTCCCTTTTTCTAAAAGAATTGCAGCAATACCTCATCTGTGATTTTGCTTAGCATGGTTTCCATTGCATGTGACTGACCACAGTCTGAAAATATTAAATGTAAAATTTCAGAAATAAAAAACTCACAAGTTTTAAATTGAATGCCTTTCTGAGTAGCATGATAAAATCTCTCACTGTCTCACCCATCCCATCCAGGATGTGACCAGTGTAACCATGACCAGTGTAACCATGCTGTTTGTAAACACTACCCACACATTAAACCCTTAGTAGCTAGCTTGGTTATCTAATCCACTATTGAGAAATCACTGTGTTGTATTCAAGTAACCCTTATTTTACTTAAAGGCCTCAGAGTGCAAAAATAATGATGCTGGCCAAAGAGAAGCTGCAAAGTGCTTCTTTTAAGTGAAAATATAAAAATTTTTGACTTAATAAGGAAATAAAAAATGTACATTGAGGTTGCTAAGATCTCTAGTAAGAATGAATCTCCTATCTACAAAATTATGAAGAAAGAAGAAAGAAGTTTGTGCTCGTTTTGCTGTTGCACCTCAAACTTCAAAAGTTAAGGCCAGTGTTGATCAGTGCTTAGTTAAGATAGAAAGCACATTAAATTCATGGGTGAAAAAAATAAAAAGAAAATGCGTTTCAATAAATTGTGGGGTGAATTACATGAACAGAAAATGTGTTGTGACTGAGAGCAATATGTGCTAGATAGCATTAAGACTTATGCAAGGTATCCCCTGAAATGAGTGACCACATTCACATAACTTTTATTGTAGTACTAGAGGCCCAACGCACGAAGATTCATGCAAGAATAGGCCTTCCTTCCCCTGGTTGCCAGCACCACCTTTGCTCTGGCCGGAGCCACCTTTCTGCCTTTCCACACTGCCCAGAGGCTGGGAGTGTCTGGGGCAGTGTGGAAAGCCTGCATCATCGCCATGTTGCAAGCGTCCCGCCCTGCCCCCGGCCGCTCGGTGCCTGCATATGCAACTTAACCCACCACCTTTGTTGGGTTAATTTGCAAACTCACTCCTGATTGGCTGGTGGGTGTTGTGAAGATATGGTCAATTTGCATCTTTCTCTTTTATTAGTGTAGATGTTACACTTGTTTTATTTTAGTATCAATTATTGTTGCTAATCTCTTATTGTGTGCCATTTATAAATTAGATTTTTATCATGGGCATATACAGTATTCCCCAGTTATCTGTGGTGGATATGTTCCAAGACTCCCAGAGAATGCCTAAAACTGCAAATAGTACCAAAGCTTATAAATACAGCATGGGACAAAAGTAGTTTATTTGTATGGAAAATAATACAGTAATTAATAAAGAGGCAATAATGACCTCTATGTTTCACATACTCACAACTGTAAACTTACTTTTGTACTCCCCTATACTCTGTTTTATTTTATACATATATACTTATGACAATTTATAAATTAAGCACAGTAAGATTAACAACAACAATAATAATAACTTCCCCTAAGAACAGAAACAAGACAGGGATGCACACTTTCACTACTCCTGTTAGATATAATACTGGAAGTGCTAGTCATAGTGATCAGACAAGAAGAAATAAAAGGCACCCAAATTGGAAAAGAAGTAAAACTGTCCTTATTCGCAGATGACATGATATTGTACATAGAAAATCCTAAAGGTTCCATCAAAAAACCAATATACTTAATAAATGAAATTGGCAAAGTAGCAGGATACAAAATTAGCACCCAGAAATCTATAGCATTTTTATATACCAACAGTGAACTCACAGAAAGAGAAACTAAAAACACAAAAAAATGTCATTTACCATAGCAACAAAAAATGAAGATACCTAGAAATAAACTTAACTAAGGAGGTAAAAGACCTGAACTCAGAAAACTACAGAACGTTGAAAAGAGAGATAGAGGGTTCCTTTTTCTCCACATACTTGCCCGCAATTGTCATTTGTTGATTTATTGATAATAGCCATTCTAACCGGTGTGAGATGGTATCTCATTGTCATTTTGATTTGCATTTCTCAGATGATTAATGACTTTGAACATGTTTTCATATGTCTCTTGGCGCTCTGTATTTCCACTTTTGAAAAGTATCTATTTAGCACCTTTGCCCATTTTTTGATTGGATTGTTTATCTTCCTTTTGTTAACATGTATGAGTTCCCTGTAGATTAGGCCCTTAATGAATATAACATTGGAAAATATGTTCTCCCATACAGTGGGAACCCTGGTGCACTGCTGGTGGGAATGCAGACTGGCGCAGCTATTGTGGAAAAGGGTATGGAGTTTCCTCAATAAAAGAACTCCCATTTGACCCAGTAACCCCATTTCTAGGAATGTTTCCCAAGAAATCAGAAACACCAACAGAAAAGACATATGCACCTCTATGTTCATAGCAGCACAATTTACAATAGCTAAGATTTGGAAACAGCCTAAGTGCCCATCAGAAGATGAGTGGATTAAAAATCAGTGGTACATCTACACAATGGATACTACACTGCTGTAAAAAAGACAGAACTCTTACCATTTGCAACTGCATGATGGATATGAAGGGTATTATGCAAGCAAAATAAGCCAGCGGGAGAAAGATAAATATCACATGATTACACTCATTTGTGGAATTTAAGGACCACCATAGAATGATGAACAAAAATAGAGCCAGAAACATAGAAGCATCAAACAGACCATCAAACTTCAAAGGGAAGGCAGAGAAGGGTGTATGTGGGGCTAAAAGATCAACCAAAGGACTTGTATGCATGCATATAAGCATAAGCAATGGACACAGTCACTAGGGAAGTGAGGGCATGTGCTGCTGGTGGGAGTGGCTGGGGAGAGGTCAATGGGGAAAAAGGAGACATGTAATACTAGATGTAATATTTAAAACAATAAAGAATTGAGAGAGAGAGAGAGAGAGAGAGAGAGAGAGAGAGAGAGAGAGAGATAAACAAGTGGAAGAATATACCATGTTCATGGATTAGAATCAACATCATTAAAATGTCCATACTACCCAAGGCAATCTATAGATTCGATGCAATCACCATTAAAATACTAATGGCATATTTCACAGACCTAGAACAAACTCTACAAAAAACTTATATGGAATTAAAAAAAGACCCTGAATAGCTGCTGCAATCTTGAGAAAAAAGAACAGAGTTGGAGGGATCACAATACCAGATATCTAGTTATACCACAAAGCCACTGTTCTCAAAACAGCATGATGCTGGCACAAGAACAGACACATAGACCAATGGAACAGAACAGAGAACCCGAAAATCAACCCAAACCACTTGATATTTGACAAAGGAGGCAAGAGCATGCAATGGAGTCAAGACAGCCTCTCCAATAAATGGTGTTGGAAAAATTGGACAGATACATGCAGAAAAAAAAATGAAACTGGACCACCAACTTACACCATGCACAAACATAAACTCAAAATGGATAAAAGACTTAAACATAAGATGGGAAACATAAAAATCTTGGAAGAATACATAGGCAGCAAAATATCAGATATAGATTGTAGCAATATGTTTACTGACACATCTCCTATGACAATAGAAACAAAGGAGAAAATAAATAAATGGGACTACATCAAAATAAAAAGAGCTTCTGTACAGCCAATGAAACTATCAACAAAGCCACATGACAACCTACTGAATTGGAGAATATATTTGCCAATGTGATCTCCCATAAGGGTCTAATCTCCAAAATGTATAGGGAACTCATACAACTTCACAAAAGGAAGATAAACAATCCAATCAAAAATGGGCAAAGGACCTAAGTAAGCACTTTTCAAAGTGAACATACAAAAGGCCAAGAGACATATAAAAACATGCTCAAAGTCACTAATCTTCTGAGACAGCAAATTAAAATGACAATGAGGTATCACCTCACATCTGTCAAAATGGCTATCATCAACAAATCAGTAACAAGTGCTGGCAAAGATGTGGGGAAAAGGGAATCCTCATACATTGCTGGTGGGAATGCAGATTGGTGTAGTCTCTGTGGAAAACAGTATGGAGTCCCACAAAAAGTTAAAAATGGAACTCCCATTTGACCCAGTAATCCCACTCCTAGGAATACATCCCCCCAAAATCAGAAACACTAATCAGAAAAACACACACATATGCATCTCTATGTTCATAGCAGCACAATTTACAATACCTAAGATTTAGAAACAGCCTAAGTTCCCATCAGCCAATGAGTGGATTAAAAAACTGTAGTACATCTACACAATGGAATACTATGTTGCTATAAAAAAGAAAGCACTCTTACCAGTCTCAACAGCATGGATGGACCTGGAGAACATTATGCTAAACGAAATAAGCCAGTCAGAGAAAGATAAATATCACATGATCTCACACAGTTTTAGAATATAATGAACAGCATAAACTGGTGAACAAAACCAGATCCAGAGACATAAAATCATGGAACAGTCCATCAAACCTCAGAGGGAAGGCAGGGAAGGTGGGCCTGGGATAAGGGATATAAGAGATCAACCAAAGAACTTGTGCACATCTATTTATATAAAAACCCTGGGTGTAATGTCACGACAGAGGCTTGACCAACCAGAAGGAAGTCAGTCCTGCAGGGGTCATCTTGGAAATGGCTGCACCCTCCCCTAGCTGTTTCCCACAAGGGAAGTGAGGTTTCAGGCAGGAACCCGCCCTTGGAGCATGGGCACACTTAGTCCTGGGTTGTGTTGCCAAGGGCTGCGCCCTCCCCAAGCTGTTTCCCAGGAGAGTGAGGTTTGAGGGAGGAACTGGCCCTCGGAGCATGGAGGCATATCTTTACAAAGTTTTAATATATCATATTAGAGGTTGTGGTGGCAGTTTTACCCACAGTGTCTATAGGAATTGCTGCAAATTTACTTTTCAGTGGAAGCACCTTTCATTCCCAATATAAATTACCCATTCCACTAAATGAAACTTCAATTTCTAGAATCAATATAAACAGTGAAGTTGCTAAAACTATTAAAAAGGCCCAACTTCTCATTACTGATAAATGCACCATGGCATCCAGTCATGCTATAAATGCCATGGACAGATTACTAAGAGAAATTTGAATGTTGTATTTGGTGGGAAAGTTCTCCTCCTTGGAGGGGATTTTTGACAATGTCTCAGTATTGTACTGCACGCTATGCGATCAGCCATTGTTCAAACGAGTTTAAAGTACTATGATGTTTGGGGATGTTTCAGAAAGTTGTCTCTTACAACAAATATGAGATCAGAGGAATCTGCTTATAGTGAATGGTTAGTAAAACTTGGAGATGGCAAACTTGATAGCTGTGTTCATTTAGGAATGGACATTATTGAAATCCCCTGTGAAATGATTTGTAATGGATCTATTATTGAAGCTACCTTTGGAAATACTATATCTATAAATAATATTAAAAATACATCTAAACATGCAATTCTTTGTCCAAAAAATGAGCATGTTCAAAAATTAAATGAAGAAATTTTGGATATACTCAATGGAGATTTTCACACATATTTGAGTGATGATTCCATTGATTCCACAGATGATGCTGAAAAGGAAAATTTTTGCATCGAATTTCTTAATAGTTTTACTCCTTTGTGAATACTGTGTCATAAATTAAAATTGAAAGTTGGTGCAATCATTATGCTATTGAGAAATCTTAATAGTAAATGAGGACTTTATAATGGTACCAGATTTATTATCAAAAGACTAGAGGCCCGGTGCACAAAAATTTGTGCACTCGGGGGAGATGGGGGGTCCCTCAGCCAGGCCTGTGTCCTCTCGCAGTCTGGGACCCCTCGGGAGATAACGACCTGCTGGCTTAGGCCTGCTCCCAGGTAGCAGAGGGCAGGCCCAATCCCTAGGTGCAGCCCCTGGTCGGGCTCAGAGCAGGGCCGATTGGGGAGTTGGGGCGCCTTCCCCTGTCATGCACAGAGCAGGGCAGATTGGGAGGTTGCGATGCCACCCTCAGTCACGCTCAAGGTAGGGCCGATTGGGGGGTTGGGGCACCGCCCCCTGTCACACTCAAGGCAGGGTCCATGGGGAGGTTGCGGCGCCAGCCCCTGTCACGCACAGAGCAGGGCCAGTCAAGGAGTTGGGGAGCTCCACCCTGCCATGCATAGAGCAGGGCCGATCAGGGGGTTGAGGAGCTCCCCCCTGTCACTCACAGAGTAGGGCCAATAGGGGAGTTGGGGCACCGCCCCCTGTCACACTCAGGGCAGGGTGGATCAAGGGGTTGGGGCAACGCCCTCTATCACCCACAGAACAGGGTCGATCAGGGAGTTGGGGCGCCGCCACTGTCACACTCAGGGCAGGGCCGATGGGGAGGTTATGGCTCTACCCCATCACACACAGAGCAGGGCCCATGGGGGGGGGTTGGGACGCCGCACCCTGTCACACACAAAGCGGGGCTGATCAGGGGGTTGAGGCGCCACACCCTGTCACACACAGAGCCGCAGGGCAATCAGGGGGTTTGGGCGCTGCCCCCTGTCACGCTGATCCCGGTGCCGGGAAGCCTCTCTGCTCCGCTGATCCTGGTGCTGGGAGGCATATTACCCTTATACTATATAAGATAGAGGCTTGGTGCGTGGGTGCGGTTGGCTGGTTTGCCCTGAAGGGTGTCCTGGATCAGGGTGGGGGTCCCCACTGGGGTGCCTGGCCAGCCTGGGTGAGAGGATGATGGCTGTTTTCAGCTGGTCACACACCCTTCAGGGTGGGGGTCCCCACTGGGGTGCCTGGCCAGTCTGGGTGAGGGGATGATTGCTGTTTTCAGGCCGACTGAAGCTCCCAACTGCTCCTTTTTTTCTTTTCTTTTTTTTATTCTGGGCCAGCTTTAGCTCTGGCTCCAGCTCTGAGGCTTCTGCTGCTGAAAAAAGGTATCTGGTTTGTTTCGGTTATATAATCAAAACACTGTATAACTCCAGCTCTAAGATCCCTGCCTCGCTGAAAGCAGGTTTCTGGTGTTTTGTTTAGCTTCTATATTCGTTACAATGTTTCTTAAACTGCAAGCTCAGAGGCCGGCAAAGCAGGCGGGGAGCGTTGGTTTCCTCCGTCACTGAAGCAAGCAAGCCTCATGTTAGTTTCAAGCTGCCTGGCTGCCGGCCGCCATCTTGGCTGGAAGTTAATTTGCATATCTCGCTGATTAGCCAATGGGAAGGGTAGCAGTCGTACGCCAATTACCATGTTTCTCTTTTATTAGATAGGATTGCGACCTAACATTACCAAAGCTGAAGTATTAATAGGATCTGCAGAGGGAGAGGTTGTTCTGATTGCGAGAATTGATTTGTCCCACAGACTCTAGACAGAATAAGCATATTCCTACCTGAACCCGTTTTTGCACATGGTCAGTTATATGTTGTTTTCTCTCGAGTTTGAAGAGCATGTGACTTTAAAGTTCTAAATACTTCAGCACAAGGGAAATTAGTCAAGCACTCTGAAAGTGTTTTCACTCTTAATATAATGTACAGGGAGATATTAGAATAAGTTTAATCACTTTATCAGTCATTGTTTGCATCACTATTGTTTTTATAACATGTTTTTGTTGTTTTTATATCATGTTTTTGTTGTTTTCATATCATGTTTTTGTCATTTTTATATCATGCCTCTGTTGTTGTTATATCCTTTTGTTACTGTTTATTTATTAATAAATTTATATATTGTTTTCATACACATTTTACTAATTTCTTTCATCTCTCACACTTCCATTATAGAGAAAGGGCAAATAACAATATTAAAATATTTCCGCTAATTAATTCCCTTTTAATGTGCATGAATTTTGTGCATCGGGCTTACTAACATAACGAATGGACACAGACAATGGGGTGGACAGTGAAGTCCCAGGTTTGGGGGCAAGGGCGGTCTGGGAGAGGACAATGCAGTGAAAAGGGGTCACATTTAATCCTTTTGACAATAAAGAATTAATAGTAATAATAATAATATACTTTGAGAAAATATATTGATGTGGGTTCTCCCTATCTCCAGTAATTTTTATATTTTTTGGTTTGAATCCTTTCCTGAAACTTGCAGCAAATGGCCTAGTGCAGTGGTCGGCAAACTGCAGCTCATGAGCCACATGAGTGTGGCTTTACCACAAAATACCACTTGTGGGCGCGCATGTACAGTGCGATTGAAACTTTGTCGCCCATGTGCAGAAGTCAGTATTTTGTTTAAGAGCCACACTCAAGGGGCCAAAGAGCCACATGTGGCTCGCTAGCCTCAGTTTGCCGACCACTGGCCTAGTGTTATTTGTTTCAGGGGATCCCATTTCAGATATGCTGAAAACTTTCTGGCAAGCACACTGACATCAATCAGAACACATTATTTGGCCAGGTCTTCCATCCACAAATTTAATGTTTTTTTTCTCTCCCAACTAAGCACTTATCAAGCATTGTGGTCACAAATTTTACAGTTTGAGATGTGACAACAAAACTAACAAATTTCTTTTTCCTTTTTCAAAATTTCATGGATAGAAGATTCATACTTATGATAGATCTTAACCTCACCATACATTTTAAACATTTTCTTATTAAATCAAGAGTTTCACCGTTTTGCTTTAAAAGCACTTTACAGCATCTCATTGGCATACATGAATCCCAACATTAATTCTCTTGTGCTTTGGGACCATTATTAAGTAAAATACGGGTTACTTTAACACAAGCACTGCAATGTCTTGAGAGGCAATCTGATAACTGTAATGGTTACTAAGTGACTACTGGGCAGAAAGCTTATACAGCATGAATATACTGGACAAAGGGATGATTTATGTTTGGGGCAGACAGAGCAGGACAGCATGAGATTTCTTCATGCTACTCAAAATAGAGTGCAATTTAATACTTAAGAGTTATTTACTTCTGCATTTTTAATGTATTTAATAGCTTCAAAATGCAATATACAACTGGTAACTGAAACCGCAGAAAACAAACTGTAAATAAAGGTGGATTACTGTATGTATGAGGTGGGTGAAGCATAATCTTTTATAATAAAAGCCTAATATTCTAAGTGTCCAGTCATCCAGTCAACCATTCAACCAATCAAAACATAATATTAATGTTAATGATACGCTAAGGCTGCTCAACCGCTCCCTATGTCATGCACTAACCACCAGGGTCAGACGCTCCAACTGGTAGGTTAGATTGCTGCTGGGGTCCAGCTGATCAGGACTGAGTGAGAAGGGCTGGACATGCCCTGGAGCCCTCCCACGGTCCCTCCCCGGCTGGCCAATCTCCTGTGTCCCTTCCCGGCACCGATCTTGCACCAGTGGGGTCCCTCAGCCTGGCCTGCATCTTGTTGCAATCCGGGACCCATCTGGGGATGTTGGAGAGCAGGTTTCAGCTTGATCCCACAGGCCAGGCCGAGGGACCCCACTTGTTCACAAATTCGTGTACCAGGCCTCTAGTATATATAGGGTTTGGTACCAACCTTAGTTTCAGGAATTTGCTGGGGTCTTGGAAGGTATCCACATGGTTAAAGGGGACTATTATAGTCTTAACAGAACAGTCAGAATATACCCTCTAAAAAACGTAAATCAAATCATTTTACTTCTCAGTTCAGAAAACACCAGTGTCCCTCCATTTCTTTTTTTTCAATCTTTAATTTCTTTATTGATTAAGATATTATATATGTGACCTCATCCTCCCATAACCCCCCCTCCCACTCATGCTCTCATCCCCCTGTTGTCTGTATCCATTGGTTAGGCTTATATGCATGCATACAAGTCCTTTGGTTGATCTCTTGCCTTACCCCCAACCTCCCCTACCTTCCCTCTGAGGTTTGATAATCCGATCGCTGCTTCTCTGTCTCTGGATCTGTCCCTGTTTATCAGTGTATGTTGTTCACTATATTCCACAAATGAGTGAGATCATGTGATATTTATCTTTCTCTGACTAAGTTATTTCACTTAGCATAATGCTCTCCAGTTCCATCCATGCTGCTGCAAATGGCAAGAATTCCTTCTTTTTTACCGCAGCATAGTATTCCATTGTGTAGATGTACAACAGTTTTTTAATCCACTCATCTGCTAATGTGCACTTAGGATGTTTCCAAATCTTAGTTATGGTGAATTGTGCTGCTATGAACATAGGGGTGCATATATCCTTTCTGATTGGTGTTTCGAGCTTCTTGAGATATATTCCTAGAAGTGGGATCACTGGGTCAAATGGGAGCTCCATTTTTAGTTTTTTGAGGAAACTCCATACTGTTCTCAACAGTGGCTGCACCAGTCTGCATTCCCACCAGCAGTGAAAAATGGTTCCATTTTCTCCACATCCTCTCCAACACTTGTTGTTTGTTGATTTGTTGATGACAGCCATTCTGACAGGTATGAGATGATACCACGTTGTCGTTTTGATTTGCATCTCTTGTATAGTTAGTGACCTTGAGCATGTTTTCATATGTCTTTCTGCCTTCTGTATGTCCTCTTTTTAAAAGTGTCTATTTAGGTCAGTTGCCCATTTTTGATTGGATTATCTTCCTTTTGTTGTATGAGTTCCCTGTAAATGTTGTAGATTAAACCCTTATCGGTGAAAACATTAGCGAATATGTTCGCCCATGTAGTGGGCTTTCTTGTTGTTTTGTTGATGGTTTCCTTTGATGTGCAGAAGCTTTTTATTTTGATGTAGTCCCATTTGTTTATTTTCTCTTTAGTTTCCAATGCCCTAGGAGCAATATTAGTGAAGCAATTCCTTTGGAATATATCTGTGATTTCCTTGCCTGTGGATTCCTCTAGTATTTTTATGGTTTCCCGCCTTATGTTTAAGTCCTTTATTCATTTTGAGTTTATTTTTGTGTGTGGTGTAAGTTGGTGGTATAGTTTCATTTTTTTGCAAGTATCTGTCCAATTTTTCCAACACCATTTATTGAAGAGACTGTCTTGACTCCATTGTATGCTCTTGCCTCCTTTGTCAAATATTAATTGAGCATAGTGGTTTGGGTCGATTTCTGGGTTCTCTATTCTATTCCATAGATCTATATGTTTGTTCTTGTGCCAGTACCAAACTGTTTTAAGAACAGTGGCTTTGTAAAACAGCTTGATATCTGGTATTGAGTTCCCACCTACTTTGTTCTTTTTTCTCAGGATTGCTGCAGCTATTTGAGGTCTTTTTTTTTATTCCAGATGAATTTTTGGAACATTTGTTCTAGATCTGTGAAATATGATGTTGGTATTTTAATGGGTAGTGCATTGAATCTATAGATTGCTTTGGTTAGTATGGACATTTTGATGATGTTGATTCTACCAATTCATGAACACGGTATGCTCTTCCATCTGTTTATGTCTTTCTCTTTCTCTTTTTTCAATGTCCTGCAGTTTTTCCCATATAGGTCTTTTATCTCCTTAGATAAGGTTATTCCTAGGTATCTTAATTTTTTTCTTGGTGCGATGGTAAATGGGATTGCTTTTTTAGTCGCTCTTTCTGTAAGTTCACTATTGGTGTAAAGAAATGCTATAGATTTCTTGGCATTAATTTTGTATGCTGCTACATAGCTGAATTCATTTATTAAGTCTAATAATATTTTGATGGAGTCTTTAGGGTTTTCTATGTATAGTATCATGTCATCTGCAAATAAGGACTGTTTCCTTCTTCTTTTCCAATTTGGATACCTTTTATTTCTTCTTCTTGTCTGATTTCAATGGCTAGTACTTCCAGTACTATGTCAAACAGGAGTGGTGAGAATGGGCATCTCTGTCTTATTCTTGTTCTTAGGGGAAATGGTTTATTTTTTTTTCCCATTGAGTATGATGTTGGCTGTGGGTTTGTAATATATGGCTTTTATTATGTTGAGGTATGATCCCTCTATTCCTACCTTGCTGAGAGTTTTTATCAAGAAAGGGTGTTGTATTTTGTCAAATGCTTTTTCTGTGTCAGTTGATATGACTATGTGATTTTTATTTCTCAATTTGTTTATATGATGTATCACGTTTATTGATTTGCAGATATTGTACCATCCTTGCATCCCCAGGATAAATCCTACTTGGTCATGGTGTATGATCTTTCTGGTGTATTGCTGGATCCCATTTGCAAGAATTTGGTTGAGAATTTTGGCATCTATGTTCATGAGGGATATTGGCTTGTAATTCTCTTTCATTGTGTTGTCTTTATCTGGTTTTGGTATTAGGGTGATGCTGGATTCATAGAATGAGCTTGGAAGTGTTTCTTCCTCTTGAATTTTTTGGAATAGTCTGAGGAGGATAGGTTTTTATATATGTTTGATAAAACTCCCCTCTGAGGTTGTCTGGCCCCAGGCTTTTGTTTGCTGGGAGCTTATTGATGACTGCTTCAATTTCTTCCATAGTTATTGGCCTATTAAGATTTTTAGAATCTTCCTGATTGAGTTTTGGAAGGTTGTATTTTTCTAGGAATATGTCCATTTCCACCAGGTTGTCTATTATGTTGGAGTAGAGTTGCTCTTAGTATTTTTTAATAATCCTTTGAATTTCTGTGGGTTCTGTTATTTAGCCTCTTTCCTTTCTGATTTTGTTTATTTGGGTTCTCTCTCTTGGCTTCTTGGTGAGCCTGGCTATCGGTTCATCAATCTTGTTTATCCTTTCAAAGAAACAGCTCTTGGTTTCATTAATCTTTTGTATTTTTTTCTTTTTTTGGTCTCTATGTCATTTATTTCTGCTCTAGTCTTTATTATTTCCTTCCTTATGCTCAATCTGGGCTTTTCTTGTTGCTCCTTTTCCAATTCTTTGAGTTGTAGAGTTAGATGATTTACTATCATTTTTTGTTATTTTTTGAGGTTGGCCTGTGGAGT
This sequence comes from Myotis myotis, assembly GCF_014108235.1. Classification (NCBI taxonomy): domain Eukaryota; kingdom Metazoa; phylum Chordata; class Mammalia; order Chiroptera; family Vespertilionidae; genus Myotis; species Myotis myotis. The sequence continues at coordinate 74,315,059 of NW_023416346.1, read as the reverse complement.
TATTAACTTCCCTGTCAGGATTGCTTTCATTGTGTACCATACGTTTTGGATTGTTGTGTTTTCATTGTCATTAGTTTCCAGGATGTTTTTAATTTCTTCTTTGATCTTATTGGTAACCCAATCATTATTTAGTCGCATGCTATTCAGCTTCCAAGTGTTTGAGTTTTTGTGATTGTTTTTATTGTAGGTTATTTCTAATATTATTCCATTTTGGTCTGAGAAGTTGCTTGGTATGATTTCAATCTTTTTGAATTTTGGAATACTTTGCTTGTGACCCAATTTGTGGTCTATTTTTGAGAATGTCCCATGTGCACTTGAGAAAAACGTATATTCCATGGCTTTGGGGTGAAATGTTCTGAAAATGTCAATTAAGTCCATCTGATCTAGTGAGTCATTTAGGATTGCTGTTTCTTTGCTGATTCTTTGTCTAGAGGATTTATCCAGTGATGTCAGTGAGGTATTAAAGTCCACTACTATGATTGTATTGTAGATCTCTCCCTTGATATCTTCCAGGAGTTTTTTTTTTATGTATTTGGATGCTCCTCTATTGGGTGCATATATGTTTATCAGGGTTATATCCTCTTGTTGTATCAATCCCTTTAGTATTATGAAGTGGCCTTCCCTATCTCTTGTTATGGCCTTCACTTTGAGGTCTATTTTGTCCGATATAAGTATTGCTACCCCAGCTTTCTTTTTTCATTTCCATTTGCCTGAAAGATATTTTTTCATCCCTTCACTTTCAGTCTGTGTGAGTCCCTTGTTCTGAGGTGGGTCTCTTGTAGACAGCATATGTATGGGTCATGTCTTTTTATCCATTCAACCACTTGATGTCTTTTGTTTGGAGCATTTAGTCCATTTACATTTAAAGTTATTATTGAAAGGTTCATGTTTTTAGTCATTTCCATTTTTGTGCCTCTTTTTTTGCTTATCTTTTTATTTCTTCTTTTTACAGCATTCCCTTTAGCATTTCATGCATTGCTGGCTTGGTAGTGATAAACTCTCTTAGCTTTTTTTTTCTCTGCGAAGCTCCTCATTTACCCTTGAATTTTGATTGATAGTCTTGCTGGGTAGAGTATTCTTGGATTCGATCCTTTGCTTTGCATCCCTTTTATATCTCCTTCCATTCCCTTCTAGCTTGATGTGTTTCTGTTGAGAAATCATTTGATAATCTGATGGGGGAAGCCTTTATCAGTAACTTTCTGTCTCTCTCTTGCAGCCTTTAAGATTCTCTCTTTGTCATGAAGATTTGCCATTGTTATTATGACGTGTCTTGGTGTGGGTCTTTGGGGATTCACCTTGCTTGGGACTCTCTGTATTTGTGTAACTATTTTCTTCCCCATATCTGGGAAGTTTTCTGTCATTATTTTTTCAAATAGATTTTCTAATTCTTGCTGCTCTTCCTGTCATTCTGGCAGCCTTATTATGCATATGTTACTTCATTTCATGTTGTCCCAAAGCTCCCATCGGCTCTCCTCCTGCTTTTTAATTTTTTTCTCTAGTTGCTTTTCAGATTGAGCTTGTTTCTCCCCTTTATCTTCTAACTCACTAATTTGGTCCTCTGCTTCTTCTATTCTACTATTGAAACCTTCCATGGTGTTTTTGATTGTAGCTATATCACTTTTCATTTCTTCCTGATTCTTGCATAGGTTGTTGATTTTCTCATCCATCCGGAGAATGAATTGTACAACCATTACTCTGAATTCTTTTTCTGTCATGTTGCATGCTTCAATTCCACTAATTTCCTTTCTTGGTGACTCCTCATTTTCTTTCCTCTGGGGATTGTGTCATCTCCCCATTTTGACTATCACCAGAAGGTTCAAATGTCGAGTTGTGTGGGTCTGGGCCATGTGCCGTGGAAGCTTCGCACCACCCTAGTGTCACTGAAGAGCTCTGACACTAAGATGTGTGACTGTTCTGGGTTTGTGGGAACCAGACTCACCCAGAGGCAGTGTTACCAGCTCTCAGTGTGGCCTCATGTGCACACCTAGAATCAGGGACCCCACCTGCACTGCCCTGAAAGAGAGACCACCCTGACATGTGTTGAAAATTAGAGCCCCCAGTGTGTGCCAGGAGTCAGAGTTCCCCAAGAATCCAGTATCTCAGCCTTGAGCTGAGATTCAGGGTCTCTTGTGCACATGCACCAAGAATTGGAGTCACAGGCTCTTAGTGTGAATGCATTGGGAATCAGGTATCCCATGCACATGTGATAAGAAAGAGAGTCAAGTCACTGGTGCTTAGTGCTGCCTCCTGCCTGGAGAATTGGGGTGTCGGTCAGCTTGGGGGACTTCAGTTAGCACTTGCCCTGAATTGAAGTCAGGTGGCACTACCGCCCTGCATGGACTTCGGGCTTGGTAGCCCAATTGCCTTGTGGAGAACAAATTCCCAGTGTCCGAGCACTCCTAGGCTCAAGTTCTTGCAGAGGTGTTGCGGGGAACAGATTCCCAGTGTCTGCAAGCTCTCAGGCTCAAATTCCTGCAGTGTCTCTGTGCGCTGTGTGAGGTGCGGTTCTATCAGTTTCTATGGTGCTGCCTGTGAGCCTTCAGGGAGGGGGATGGGCTCTGTTACTCACAGAAATCTGCCTCTGGGATGTCTGAATTCTTGGTGTCTGTGGGTCTGTAGTTGTGGTCACAGGTCTCTGTCCCCAGTGGCTGCAGGGCCCTGGTTTGCTTCTGAGACCAGACTGGGTGGTGCTGAGTCCAGGATCCTAGTCTCAAGCAGCTCTGTTTCTCAAGATGGCATGGTCTCTGTGCCCTCGCTGGTCGCCCAGGAGTGTCCGCGCTGGGAGCAGGGCTCCACTGTCTAAGACTGCACGGTTTGGTAGCCCCTTGGAAGACCTGCAGAATCTACCTGTCCCTTGCTCATATACACACACACCACACACCTCCACATACTCCTCTATAGCTCCCTCACTATCTCACACTCACCCCCTCCCTGCCTTCCTGCTGGTCACCACCTTCAGTCTCAGAATCCAGAGGAAAAAAAATTCTTTACTAAATACTATAAAACTATATGACCATGTTCCCCATTATCTTTTTTACATTCTTTTAGATTATTCATCCATTGTGGTCTTTGCTCTGGCTACAGTGGATTCATTGCTGTCCTAGCATATCAGACACATGGTTCTCTAAGAGATATAGTTCAGTTATTCTGTAGGCCTGGAGTTATTTTTCTTAGTTAATTTTTTGCCTCACTTTCTAATATTTAATCTTTGTTTAAGTCTCATCTTCTCAGTGTGGCCCACCCTGACCAATCCATTTCATACTGCAAAATTCCCCTCACTTTGGCTCCCTCAAACTCCCTTCTCCTGCTCTAATTTTATTTCCATTGATACTTATCACCCTATAATACACTACATTACTTCTTTACTTACTTATGTACTTATTTGTGTACAGCTATTTCCATGTTCCCCCCTCTACTCTCAAGTCCCAAGTAGAGGCAAATTCTATAAAGTCAGGATCATTGCATCTTTTATTCTCTGATACATAAATGTTCTCAGCACAGAGAACATTTACTGGCACATAAAAGGCCCTCTATAACAAATCGGAGTGATGAGTGTGAAATATAGATTGTTATATATTGAATAGAGAATAAGAGGAAAAGATACAGAGTGTGAAAATAGTCTATTTTTATTTTAAAACTTGGCTATAAATGGTAAGATAATTAAAGTAGTAGACTACATGATTATTTTTGTTGTTTGATTTTTTTTTCCATTTGGGTTTTTTACAGATATAAGGTGCTGTGTACTTCAGTAGAGAAGGAGTAGTTTTAAAAATAAGAGAGAAAAGGATAGTTGATGGAGTCAGGTCCATGAGAATGAGAGAGGTTGAGAGAAAATGAAAAGATTAGCAAAAAAAATATTTAACTTTCTAAAATATTATTGCAAAACTGTGAGATTAGATTTAGATAAAGACATCTTTATTTGTGGGAGGCCAATGTTTTAATTGAATTTCCACTATTTTTCAGTACATCTATTTTTTTCTATAAAAGAAAATGCAATCCTGATGAAAGAAATGATTTAAATGTTGCAGCATTAAACGCTTTGAAATAATATTAAATCTTAGAATAAAGATTAGACAGACGAGAGCAGACCAAAAAAAAAAAAAAGTTGTAATCAGGAAATAACAACTACACACTATATTCCTATTACCACCGTTGGATACTGACATAAAAAAAATCAGTTCTCCAAATGAGTAGCCTAGGGATACTTTAGTGCTCTTTAAAATATTGGGAAGTTTACAGAGAACCAAGATGGCGGCATAGGTTAACGCCGGAGTTTGCTGCTTTGAACAACTACTTCAAAAGTGAAACCAAAAAACGGAAGGGACATCACCCAGAACCACAGGAACGCTGGCTGAGTGGAAGTCCTACAACTAGGAGGAAAGAGAAACGCATACGGACACTCAGAGGAGGCGCAGTGCTGAAGTCAAATTCTGAGGTGCGGAGTGCGCGAGCGGGCTGGCGGCGGAGGGCGCGGTTGGCGTTTTCAATCAGGAGGGAGTCGCAGACTCTGAGCTCCAGATCCGGGTGAGTCTTTAGGGACCCAGACTCAAACGGGAGAAGCGGGACTGTCTGGCTTCAGTCAGAGCGAGTGCAGCTTTCTCTCTGAGCTTTGCAGCGGGTGCTGGGACTCAGAGAGGCAGAGCCCCTGGGGACAGGACTGAGAGCCGCCATAACTGCTCTCTCCGGCCCACCCTGTTGATCCTGTGCGACCGGCCCTGCCCAAGCCCTGCACAGAGGCATTTGCCGGATAGCCTCAGGCAAAGGCTAGATTAGCACCTCCCTAGAGGACAGAAGTTCTCTCACTGCTGACACAGCTGATTCTCATAGCCACTTGGCCTGGAGGTCAAACCCTCCTTGGAATTAGCTACAACAATCAAGATTTAACTATAAGACTGCGAACAAAGACCACTAGGGGGTGCACCAAGGAAGCATAACAAAATGCGGAGACAAAGAAACAGGACAAAATTGTCAATGGAAGATATAGAGTTCAGAACCACACTTTTAAGGTCTCTCAAGAACTGTTTAGAAGCCGCCGATAAACTTAATGAGATCTACAAGAAAACTAATAAGACCCTCGATCTTATATTGGGGAACCAACTAGAAATTAAGCATACACGGACTGAAATAACGAATATTATACAGACTCCTGACAGCAGACCAGAGGAGCGCAAGAATCAAGTCAATGATTTGAAATGCGAAGAAGCAAAAAACACCCAACCGGAAAAGCAAAATGAAAAAAAAATCCAAAAATGCGAGCATAGTGTAAGGAGCCTCTGGGACAGCTTCAAGCGTACCAACATCAGAATTATAGGGGTGCCAGAAGATGAGAGAGAGCAAGATATTGAAAACCTATTTGAAGAAATAATGAGAATTACATTTCAGACGAGAACCAAGATGGCGGCATAGGTTAATGCCGGAGTTTGCTGCTTTGAACAACTACTTCAAAAGTGAAACCAAAAAACGGAAGGGACATCACCCAGAACCACAGGAACGCTGGCTGAGTGGAAGTCCTACAACTAGGAGGAAAGAGAAATGCATACGGACACTCAGAGGAGGCACAGTGCTGAAGTCAAATTCTGAGGTGCGGAGTGCGCGGAGCGGGCTGGCGGCGGAGGGCGCGGTTGGCGTTTTCAATCGGGAGGGAGTCGCAGACTCTGAGCTCCAGATCCGGGCGAGTCTTTAGGGACCCAGACTCAAACGGGAGAAGCGGGACTGTCTGGCTTCGGTCAGAGCGAGTGCAGCTTTCTCTCTGAGCTTTGCAGTGGGTGCTGGGACTCAGAGAGGCAGAGCCCCTGGGGACAGGACTGAGAGCCGCCATAACTGCTCTCTCCGGCCCACCCTGTTGATCCTGTTCGACCCGCCCGCCCAAGCCCTGCACAGAGGCTTTTGCCGGATAGCCTCAGGCAAAGGCTAGATTAGCACCTCCCTAGAGGACAGAAGTTCTCTCACTGCTGACACAGCTGATTCTCATAGCCACTTGGCCTGGAGGTCAAACCCTCCCTGGAATTAGCTACAACAATCAAGATTTAATTATAAGACTGCGAACAAAGACCACTAGGGGGTGCACCAAGAAAGCATAACAAAATGCGGAGACAAAGAAACAGGACAAAATTGTCAATGGAAGATATAGAGTTCAGAACCACACTTTTAAGGTCTCTCAAGAACTGTTTAGAAGCCGCCGATAAACTTAATGAGATCTACAAGAAAACTAATAAGACCCTCGATCTTATATTGGGGAACCAACTAGAAATTAAGCATACACGGACTGAAATAACGAATATTATACAGACTCCCGACAGCAGACCAGAGGAGCGCAAGAATCAAGTCAATGATTTGAAATGCGAGGAAGCAAAAAACACCCAACCGGAAAAGCAAAATGAAAAAAGAATCCAAAAATGCGAGCATAGTATAAGGAGCCTCTGGGACAGCTTCAAGCGTACCAACATCAGAATTATAGGGGTGCCAGAAGATGAGAGAGAGCAAGATATTGAAAACCTATTTGAAGAAATAATGACAGAAAACTTCCCCCACCTGGTGAAAGAAATGGACTTACAGGTCCAAGAAGCGCGGAGAACCCCAAACAAAAGGAATCCAAAGAGGACCACACCAAGACACATCATAATTAAAATGCCAAGAGCAAAAGATAAAGAGAGAATCTTAAAAACAGCAAGAGAAAGAAACTCAGTTACCTACAAGGGAATACCCATACGACTGTCAGCTGATTTCTCAACAGAAACTTTGCAGGCCAGAAGGGAGTGGCAAGAAATATTCAAAGTGATGAATACCAAGAACCTACAACCAAGATTACTTTATCCAGCAAAGCTATCATTCAGAATTGAAGGTCAGATAAAGAGCTTCACAGATAAGGGAAAGCTAAAGGAGTTCATCACCACCAAACCAGGATTATATGAAATGCTGAAAGGTATCCTTTAAGAAGAGGAAGAGGAAGTAAAAGATAAAGATACTAATTATGAACAACAAATATGCATCTATCAACAAGTGAATCTAAGAATCAAGTGAATAAATAATCTGATGAACAGAATGAACTGGTGATTATAATAGAATCAGGGACATAGAAAGGGAATGGACTGACTATTCCTGGGGGGGAAAGGGGTGTGGGAGATGCGGGAAGAGACTGGACAAAAATCGTGCACCTATGGATGAGGACAGTGGGTGGGGAGTGAGGGCGGAGGGTGGGGCGGGAACTGGGAGGAGGGGAGTTATGGGGGGGAAAAAAAAGAGGAACAAATGTAATAATCTGAACAATAAATACTTAATTAAAAAAAAAAAGAAATAATGACAGAAAACTTCCCCCACCTGGTGAAAGAAATGGACTTACAGGTCCAAGAAGCGCTGAGAACCCCAAACAAAAGGAATCCAAAGAGGACCACACCAAGACACATCATAATTAAAATGCCAAGAGCAAAAGATAAAGAGAGAATCTTAAAAACAGCAAGAGAAAGAAACTCAGTTACCTCCAAGGGAATACCCATACGACTGTCAGCTGATTTCTCAACAGAAACTTTGCAGGCCAGAAGGGAGTGGCAAGAAATATTCAAAGTGATGAATACCAAGAACCTACAACCAAGATTACTTTATCCAGCAAAGCTATCATTCAGAATTGAAGGTCAGATAAAGTGCTTCACAGATAAGGAAAAGCTAAAGGAGTTCATCACCACCAAACCAGGATTATATGAAATGCTGAAAGGTATCCTTTAAGAAGAGGAAGAGGAAGAAAAAGGTAAAGATACAATTTATGAACAACAAATATGCATCTATCAACAAGTGAATCTAAGAATCAAGTGAATAAATAATCTGATGAACAGAATGAACTGTTGATTATAATAGAATCAGGGACATAGAAAGGGAATGGACTGACTATTCCTGGGGGGGAAAGGGGTGTGGGAGATGCGGGAAGAGACTGGACAAAAATCGTGCACCTATGGATGAGGACAGTAGGTGGGGAGTGAGGGCGGAGGGTGGGGAGGGAACTGGGAGGAGGGGAGTTATGGGGGGGAAAAAAAAGAGGAACAAATGTAATAATCTGAACAATAAAGATTTAATTAAAAAAAATAAAAATAAAAGCTTCCCAAGTTAAAAAAAAATAAAATAAAATAAAATAAAATATTGGGAAGTTTAAATAGAGGGAGACTGTGCCCTTCCAGTTACAAATATGTGATTGAAAATTAAAAACCTCATTTAGGAATCTTCAAAAATAGAAAACTTAATTAAAAAGTCAGATTTTAATTGCTATGCAGTCGTGACTGTAAATCTAAGTGGAGTTATGCAAGGGTTTCTTTTTATTGTTTGTTTTAGTTTCCAAAAGCGAAAGAATAACTAGATCTTGAATTGTTTGTTCTGAGAGAAACCAGCCACTATGTCTTGAGGACTCTGAAACCACCTACATGGAGAGGACCTAAAGCCTCCTGCCAACAACTAGCATCAACTTGCCAGCATTGGTAGTGAACCACTTTGGAAACGTATGCTTTTGCCCCATACTAGCCTTCCAATGACTACAACCCTAACCAACATCCTGTTTAAGAATGAGAAACCCCAGACCATGTAAGATGCTCACTCACAAATTCCTGACTAACTAGAAGTGTGAAGGGTAATAATAACAATAAAACAAAGTCTGAGTCAGACATCGAGGAGGAGAAAAAATGGTGATGGTATACTGACATGTCCTGAGCCTTATCCTGGAGCAGATAGAACAAGCAAATAAATACGAATAATATCCACCCCAAATTGGCAAAGTAGACACAGCTGGTGAGACAATTAGCAGCCGGGAAGGGCAGAGGACACCTGGAGAATGGTTAAATCAGGGATCTGGGCTGGGGAGAACTGCCAGATCTCTTAGTCAAGAGGGTGAGAGGGAAACCCCATAGCACTGAGGCCGCGTCCCTTGAGTCAGGCACAGCTTCTGACTATTGAAAGGAGGTCCACAGGACGGCTGGTGGCAGGGGATTCTAGAAATGGGTCCACAGTCATGACAGACTGAGCCCAGAGGGGGCATTCATGACTGCTGCCCAGGCCATGCAGTGCCAGGAGGAGAGGGGCTCACAGAGGCGCACCTCTTTTCCCTCTTTGTGGTCTTCACTTTTCTTCACTGAACCTAGTTCATAGGATCTTTCAGATACAGACACTCACCCACGGCTGAGGTGCAGGATGAGGTGCAGCCTTCTGGAATCTGGGGAGAGGCAGGGATGAGGAGAGGGTCCAGGAGAGGTGGCCTTGAATCTGGCACTGAGTAATACCTTATGCACTGGACCTAGGTAAGGATTTTCTCCTGAAGAGATAGCCCCTCCCTGCAGTCTCCAGGCAACCAATACAGTCACACTCAGACTACACCCTGAGTGTAAGAAGGATACAAAAATTAAAAAAAAAAAAATCTGAAGAGCCCTTGAGAATCCACAGGGACTGGTGTGAAGAGAGGTCTTCAGTCCCAGCAACAGGAAATTGAGAAGTCACAGACAGTACAGAAGAATGGGATCTTAAACCAGCCAAAGAAATGACACTTCACTTTTTCATTTTATTTTATTTTATTATTATTTTGTCATCTATATTTTTCGTAATTTTTCTTCTTTCATTTGTTTATTTTCTATTTCTTTTTGCATTATTTTTCCATCATTCTAATTTATTTTATTTTATTTTTATCCTATATTTTAATCAACTTTTAAAACTTATTATTATTATTTCTTCTTTTTTTTTTCTTATCCACTCATCCTCTCTCTACTTCCTCTATATTGAACTGAGGTCCTCCCCATATTCATCCCATTCTTAACCTTACTTTCTGTATATAAGATTCTGCCCCCACCCTCTTTACTGGGAATTTGGTATTTGTATGTTTTGGTTTACCTGTTTGTTCTCTGGTGTTTTCTCCATATATATATATATATTCCTTTTTCTTCTTTTTCTTTTCTCTCATACCATTTTTTCTCTCTTAGATATCATTTGTCCTCTCTATTTTCTCCCCTAATTCTCTTTTCTCTGGTGGTCATTTATATTGGGGCTATTGGTGTTGTGAGTACCTTCGTGTTTTGTTCCCTTTGTGTTGTGTCTTGTTCAGGTGAATTTTATCCTGTTTGTCCAATGTGATAGACAGCGAGCCACGTAACCAGACACTTGGAGAGGAGACTCCATCCATGAACGAGTCAATAACATTCGAGACCCAACTACAGAGGTTGGAAGAAGGTGGCAGTGAGGGAGAGAGTGTGAGTGAGTGAGGGAGCAAAAGAGGAGTGTATGTTCGTGTGCGGTGTGTGTGTGTGTGTGTGTGTGTGTGTGTGTGTGTGTGTGTGTGACTGAGGCACAGTTAGATCCTGCAGGACCTTCGAGGGCAGGCTTCCCCGGCTCTCCTAACTAACCAGCCTCTGCTACCAATGCATACAGTCCCAGAGAGGCTAGCTGTTCCTCAGAGGCCTCGACTTTTTGAAGGTGAGAGCTGCTGTGACTGGGAGCCCAGCCTCACCTCCACCCAGGGTGCCCTCAGATAACACCCCTGACTGTACAGCCACCCCCACCAGGGACCTGCTACCTTCACTGCGGTCCCACGTTCACCGACACTCCAGCCACCCCGGGCGCAGGCTCCTGTGATTTCTGAAGTGTGCTCCCTTTCTAACCAGCCCAATGCTTTAGCCAAGGGCACTGTGACCAAGCAAGCAGCAAACATGTGGGCAGCCCATTCCCATCTGAGGAGCAGCAGCACTGGGAGCAGCCCGCCCCAAGCCGAGGAGTGACAGCCTCACGTGGCCTGCCCTGCTGAGGAGCAGCAGCTGCAGGAGCATTCCACCCTGGTCCAAGAAGCAGCCCGCCCCAGCCCAAGGAGCAGTGGCCACACGAGTATCCTGCCCACAACCGAGGACCAACAGCCTTGCACAGCCCATCCCCATAAAAAAATTAATAGACTTAATAAACAAATTCAGCAATGTAGCAGGATACAAAATTAACGCCCAGAAATCTATGGCATTTCTATATACCAATAGTGAACTTACAGAAAGAGAGACTAAAAAAAAATCCCATTTACCATCACACCAAAAAAAATTAAGATACCGAGGAATAAACTTAACTAAGGAGGTAAAAGACCTGTACTCGGAAAACTACATGACACTGTAAAAAGAGATAAAGTCATGAACAGATGGAAGAACAGACCATGTTCATGGACTGGTAGACTCAACATCATTAAAATGTCCATACTACATAGAGCAATCTATATATTCAATGTACTCCCCATTAAAAGACCAACAGCATATTTCACAGAACTAGAACTAACTCTCCAAAAATTCATCTGGGATTAAATAAAAGACCTAGAATAGCTGCAACAATCCTGAGAAAGAAAAACAAAGTAGGTGGGATCTCAATAACAGATATCAAGCTGTATTACAAAGCCACTGCTCTCAAAACAGCCTGGTCCTGGCACAAGAACAGACATATATGTAGATCAATGGAATAGAATAGTGAACCCAGAAATCAACTCAAACCACTATGCTCAATTAATATTTGACAAAGGAGGCAAGAACATAAAATAGAGTCAAGATAGTCTCTTCAATAGATGGTGTTGGGGAAATTGGACAGATACATGCAAAAAAAAGAAACTATACCACCAACTTACACCATACACAAAAATAAACTAAAAATAGATAAAGGACTTAAAGATAAAACTGGAAACCAGAAAGATACTAGAGGAATCCACAGGCAGCAAAATCTCAGACTTATGCTGAAGCAATTTCTTCACCGATACAGCTCCTTGGGCAATGGAAACTAAAGAAAAAATAAACAAATGGGACTACATCAAAATAAAAAGCTTCTGCACAACAAAAGAGACCATCAACAAAACAGCAAGAAAGCCCACTACATGGGAGAAGGTATTTGCCAATGTTATCACTGATAACGGTTTAATCTTCAACATTTACAGGGAACTCATACAACTTAACAAAAGAAAGATAAACAACCCATCAAAAAATGGGAAACAGACCTAAATAGATAATTTTCGAAAGAAGATATAAGGAAGGCCAAGAGACATATGAAAACATGCTCAAAGTCACTAATCATCTGAGAGATGCATATCAAAACGACAATGTGGTACCATCTCACAACTGTCAGAATGACTATCAACAAACAACAAGTGCTGGCAAGGAAGCAGAGAAAAAGGAACACTCGTGCACTGCTGGTGGAATGCAGACTGGTGCAGCCCCTGTGGAGAACAGTATGGAGATTCCTCAAAAAACTAAAAATGGAACCCCCATTTGACCCAGTGATCTCACTTCTAGGAATATATCCCAAGAAACTAGAAACACCAATCAGACAGGATATATGCACCCCTATGTTCATAGCGACACAATTTACAATAGCTAGGAAACAGCCTATGTTCCAGCAGCATATAAGTGGATAAAAAAACTGTGGTACATCTACACAATGGAATACTATGCTGTGATAAAAAAGAAGGAATTCTTACCATTTTCAACAGCATGGATGGACATCAAGAGCATTATGCTAAGCAAAATAAGCCAGTCAGAGAAAGACAAATATCACCTGATATCACTCATTTATGGAATAAATTGAACAACATAAACTGATGAACAAAAACAGATCCAGAGACAGAGAAGCATCGATCAGACCATCAAACCTCAGAGGGAAGGTAGGGGAGGGTGGGGGTAAGGGGGAGAGATCAACCAAAGGACTTGTATGCATGGATATAAGCTTAACCAATGGATACAGACAACGAAGGGGTGAGGAATGGTGGGATGGGGTGATAGGGCAATGGGACCATAAGGATACATATGTAATACCTCAATAAATAAAGAAAAAAAAATACAACATAGAGAATAATGAAAAAAAAAATAAAACCCACAAAGTCTGAATCTGTTTTTTAAACTGCCTCCTATGATAAAATTAGGCAACCTACTGTGGCTTCATAGTTCCTCACTATTACATCCCATCTTTAATAAGTCCTCCTTATATTCACCCAGAGAAGTAAAGTTATAAGTAGGATTACTTGTTTTATACGTATTAGTGGGAAAATATACTTTTTTGGCCTTTCTTTCTCTAAGGAATTAAAGATATTCAAGACCAGCTCATGAAAAACTAAGAAAACATTCTTAATATCCATTTCATTTATTAGGGTTTCATTCACTTCTCTCCCATGCTTCCTTTTAAACCACTGATGTTTTGCCTTCAAAAGTTGTGTTCTTCTTTTAAGCTTACAAATTTTGTGTTTAGAAGTCTAAACAAAGGGAACAGAAAATAGCTAAACTGGTTTCTGTCTTATTTTTAATCTCCCTTTTATCACCTGTTGAATCATTTCCCTGAGATTTATATGAAGTTAAGATGGATTCCTATTATTTGATTTACTATAATTGGCTCCTTCTTTAATGATGAATAAAGTAACTTAAACCTGGAACATTTCTATAATATAAAAATAAAAGTCTTGCTTAGTTGGCATTCTTCAGTGGTTGAGCGTAGACCTATGAACCAAGAGATCATGGTCTGATTCCTGGTCAGGGAACATGCACAGGTTGCAGGCTTGATCCCCAGTGGAGTGTGTGCATGAAGCATCTGATCAATGATTCTGATCATTGATGTTTCTATCTCTCTCTCCCTCTCCCTTCCTTTCTGAAATCAATAAAAATATATTTTTAAAAATAAAAGGTCTTAATCTGTATAATAATATACAAAAATAAATGTTATGCATGGAAGAAACAAAAATATCCTATCTAATAAAAGAGAAACATGGTAATTAGCATACATCCGCTAGCCTTCCCATTGGCTAATCAGCGAGATATCCAAATAAACTGCCAGCCAAGATGGCGGTCGGCAGCCAGGCAGCTTGAAGCTAACATGAGGTTTGCTTGCTTCAGTGATGGAGGAAACCAACCTTCCCCGACTGCCTTGCCGGCCTCTGAGCTTGAAGTTTGAAACATTGTTACACATATAGAAGCTAAACAAAACCCCAGATACCTGCTTTCAGCCAGCCGGGATCTCAGAGCTGGAGTTCATACAGTGTTTCCATTACAGAACCCAAACAAACCAGATACCTGCTTTCAGCAGCAGAGTCCTCAGAGCTGGAGCCAGAGCTAAAGCTGGCCCAGAATAAAAAAAAAAGAAAGAAAAAATGGAGCAGTTGGGAGCTTCAGTCACCCGCCAGCCTGAAAACAGCCCTCAGCCCCTCACCCAGACTGGCCAGGCACCCCAGTGGGGACCCCCACCCTGAAGGGTGTGTGACCAGCTGCAAACAGCCATCATCCCCTCATCCAGGCTGGCCAGGCACCCCAGTGGGGACCCCCACCCTGATCCAGGACACCCTTCAGGGCAAACCAGCCGGCCTCCACCCATGCACCAGGCCTCTATCCTATATAGTAAAAGGGTAATATGCCTCCCAGCACCGGGATCAGCATGAAAAGGGGCAGTGCCCAAACCCCCTGATCACCCTGCGGCTCTGTGTGTGACAGGGGGTGGGGCTACAACCTCCCTATCTGCCCTGCTCTGTTTCGTGACAGGGGAAGGCGTCCCAACCCCCTGATCAGCCCTGCACTGTGTGTGACAGGGTGTGGTGCCCCAACCCCCTCCCCCCCAAGGGCCCTGCTCTGTGTGTGACGGGGTAGAGCCATAACCTCCCCATCGGCCCAGCCCTGAGTGTGACAGTGGCGGCACCCCAACCCCCTGATCGGCCCTACTCTGTGGGTGATAGAGGGCAGTGCCCCAACCCCCCTCCATGGGCCCTGCTCTGTGGGTGATAGAGGGCGGCGCCCCAAACCCTTGACCTGCCCTGCTCTGTGTGTGACAGGGGGGAGCTCCCCAACCCCCCTGATGGGCCCTGCTCTGTGCATGACAGGGGGTGGCGCCGCAACCTGTCCATCGACCCTGCCTTGAGTATGACAGGGGGGAAGTGTCCCAACCCCCCAATCGGCCCTACCCTGAGCGTGACTCTGGGTGGTATCGCAACCTCCTGATCCGCCCTGCTCTGTGCATGATAGGGGAAGGCGCCCCAACTCCCCAATCGGCCCTGCTCTGAGCCCGACTAGGGGCTGCACCTAGGGAATGGGCCTGCCCTCTGCCACCTGGGAGCAGGCCTAAGCCAGCAGGTCGTTATCTCCCGAGGGTTCCCAGACTGCGAGAGGGCACAGGCTGGGCTGAGGGACCCCCCCCCCCCCCGAGTGCACAAATTTTTGTGCACCAGGCCTCTAGTTTATATATAAAACATAAACATCTGTTGGAAATGTACAGTTTAGTTTTATAAGGAATATAGAGGAAAATATATGTTTGATTCAGTATTATAAATATGATCATCTGTATATATTTAACTTTAACATATGAAGAATTTTTTCATAGATTAATCTTTTCTATTACAATATTTTAAACTACATTTTATAAGGAGGCATCAGTGAGTGCTCAAAAAGTCAGTTTCTTGTATTCAGAACGTTGTATTTGTCCGTACTTATAGAATGAAATCTGGTCTGTAAGTTAAACTATTTGGAGCAGAACCTGGTGGTCCTGCTTTTGAATTTCTTTTTACAATTTACTTGCTCCAATATTTTTTACTTAGGAGGACTTATCCAGTTGATTACAATATTCTTATTTTCACAATCGTAAAGAATATCCTAACGTTGTACCTCAATGGGTTTTTGAAACATTACTTCTGTGTGCCCTAGTTATGGCTGTAATTAGAAAGCCATATACAGAAGAACTGCAAAGTCTTTTTCCTGAAAACTAGAAATATCAATACAATTCTATGAAGCAGGTAATGACATTTATTTCTTTCAACTTAGCAGTTACTGTGATCTTTAAATATGAATATATATACATATATATACATATATATACATATATATATACATATATATACATATATATACATATAGGCAAAATATTACTTTGCTCAGTTATATTGTTAAAAATGGACCTTTTGGGGGAGGGGCATATCTATACAATGAAGTACTTCTCAAAAATGAAAAATAATTACTATTGAAGCATACAATAAATGGATGAACCTCAAAAGCATTATGCAAACTTGATCAAGCTAGACACAATACTATAAAAATATACTTATATGAAATCTTAGAAAAGACAGAACCATAGTGATGAAAAGTGGATGCCAGGGGTTAGCATTAAGGAGGAGGGGAATGATGACAAAGGAGTACAAGGGAACTTTTAAGGGTTATGAAAGTGTCCTATATATCATTATTGTTTTGGTGATTATATGACTTCATGTTTGTCAAAATTATTTGAATTACATAGCTGAAATTCATTATTTTTTGTAAGTCAATTATACTTCAATAAAGCTAATTTTTAAAAATGTGCTTTTAGACAAATAACTTGGTCTCTATAAATATACTGCAAAAAGGAAAACTTAATGTTTAAAATGGAATTAAAATCCATATCAACCAACTGCAATGTATGGAATATATTTTGGAAATAGATTAAACCAAATTAATAAGTAGTAAAAATTATCGTATTTATGAAGCAAATGGAAATTTTCTGCTGACTATGTATTTGATAATATGAGTGAATTGCTAATGTTATTTTTAAGGTGAAAAATACTATTTAGTATAAAGAAGAGTCCTCATCTTTAAAAAGTATGAACCAAAACATTTACAGTATTTGGGATTTGCTTTGAAATAATATGGGAAGAAGTAATGTGGATGGTGTGTGAATAAAAGATTAGTCATGGCTTGAAAAAATTTTTTTATTGATTAAGGTATTACATATGTGTCCTTATTCCCCCATTGCCCCTCCCCCATTCATGCCCTCACCCCCCTGTTGTCTGTGTCCATTGGTTAGGCTTATATGCATGCATACAAGTCCTTTGGTTGATCTCTTCCCCTTATCCACACCCTCCCCTACTTTCCCTCAGAGAATTTTTGAAACTGATAGGTATATAGAGTTCTAGTAGCCTATTTTGTCTCTTTAGGCATATGTTTAAATTTTTCTATAATGAGAATATTTAAAATTAATGCAGGGAACACATTTTTCTTCCTATCCCACATTCTCTTAATCCCAACAAAAAGTATAGTTTTTAAGTAAAGCATAATTATTATACTAAATATGCACTTTTATAAAGTGATTGGAGTCACATTAGTCTTAGATTACTGACTGGTAGTATGATCTTGCTTCATTTAAGAATTATAAAACACAGAGCTCATACTGAAAATGTTATTCATTTGTTATCTCTTAAATAATTATATATATGTATATATACACTAATAAAAGGGTAATATGCTAATTAGACCAGACATCTTCTGGATGTCCTTCCGGACAAAGCTACGGTGGTGGGAGCTGAGGCAGAGACAGTTAGGGGTGATCAGGCTTCAGGGGAGAGCAGTTAGGAGTGATTAGGTTGGCAGGGGAGCAGTTAGGGGGCAATCAGGCCAGCAGGGCAGGGCAGTTAAGGGCATCAGGCCTGTAGGCAGAGGCGGTTAGGGGTGATCAGGCAGACAGGCAGGCGAGCTGTTAGGAGCCAGGGATCCCGGATTGCGAAAGAGATGTCCTTGTGGGATCGGGCTTAATCTGGCAGTTGGACATCCCCCAAGAAGTCCCCGATTAGAGAGGGTGCAGGCCAGGCTGAGGGACCCCCTCCCGTGCACAATTTTTGTGCACCGGGCCAAAGATATATATAAATCTTTGTAATTAATTTCAAAATGAACACCTATGTAGTTACCACACAGTTGAATAAATAGAATGATACGAGCACCTCACAAGCCATTCTTGTGCCTCTCACCAATCACAACCCCATCTCCCAATAACTAGTACCTTGGTTTGGGGAATGATTTTTTTTTCTCTTACTTATAGTTTTACCACCTATTTATCTATTCTTAAATAATATGGTTTGAGATTTTTTATTTTGTTTAGATAGTAAAAGAATGTGCCTTTCGTTTTCATACTATAAGTATAAATGAGTTGTATTTTTAATGTTCCATTTTCTCTTTTTTTTAAGCCAAGATATTAAGGTACCTAAAATTAATTTTGGTTTAGAAAATAGTATGTGAAGCTAGCCTATGCTAATGTTTATCAAGACAGATAAATCAGAGTTAGTGATTTAATCTCCAAAAAAAATAAGACCAAGGGTATAGTTTTTAAGTAAAGCATAATTTCAATGAAGCTATGAAAATTAAATAATACAAATTTAAGCAATCTAAATTAAAAATCACTTTTCCAATTTAAAATATATGAACAAGAATAATGACCTAAGGCAAACATGTGGTTCTCCATCTACAGGAGGGCAATTTTAAAAAGCATTGTAATGACATCATAGGAGAAAAAATATAAAATATTACAAAGCAGAGATTCGCCAAAACCAGTTTGGCTCAGTGGATAGAGCGTTGGCCTGTGGACTGAGGGGTCCCAGGTTCGATTCCGGTCAGGGGCATGTACCTGGGTTGCGGGCGTATCCCCAGTGGGAGATGTGCAGGAGGCAGCTGATCGATGTTTCTCGCTCATCGATGTTTCTAAGTCTCTATCTCTCTCCCTTCCTCTCTGTTAAAAATCAATAAAATATATTTAAAAAAAAAGAACGCAGAGATTCATAAAAAACACTTAAATATTAAGAAATCATAATCAATTGTTTTTAATAGGCTTTAGAGTCACTATCACTGCTCTCATTATTTTAAAACTATCAAATGTTTATTATACGTATAGAGAATATATATGTCAATATTAATACATATTAAGTATATACAATCTATTTATTTATACAGAGATACATATATAATTTATTTATTTTCTCCCTACATCTAAGTTTCATCTGTTATAAATATAAAATATTTTTTAATATATTTTATTGATTTTTTACAGAGAGGAAGGGAGAGGGATAGAGAGTTAGAAACATCGATGAGAGAGAAACATGGATCAGCTGCCTCCTGCACACACCCCACTGGGTATGTGCCCACAACCAAGGTACATGCCCTTGACCGGAATTGAACCTGGGACCCTTGCATCCGCAGGCCAATGCTCTATCCACTGAGCCACACCGGTTAGCAGCCGTGGGCAAACTATGGTCCGCGGGCCGGATCCGGCCCGTTTGAAATGAATAAAACTATTGAAAAAAAAAGACCGTACCCTTTTATGTAATGATGTTTACTTTGAATTTATATTAGTTCACACAAACACTCCATCCATGCTTTTGTTCCGGCCTTCCAGTCCAGTTTAAGAACCCATTGTGGCCCTCGAGTCAAAAAGTTTGCCCACCCCTGGGTTAGGGCATAAAATAATTTTTATGCAAAGGGAAATCTAA
This sequence comes from Myotis myotis, assembly GCF_014108235.1. NCBI lineage: Eukaryota > Metazoa > Chordata > Mammalia > Chiroptera > Vespertilionidae > Myotis > Myotis myotis. The sequence goes on along the minus strand of NW_023416346.1, from coordinate 74,295,837 downwards.
CTCTTGCTTTTTATTTAGATCCTATAGAGTGTGTTGTTGTTGTGTGTGTTTTTCCTAAAGGAGCAATATATATCATACTGCCTCATAGAGTATTCTCATTCCAGAAGCTGCATATTTATAAATAAGAATGTAGCAGATAGAAATGATGTATTTTCAAACATAGATTTTCATTTGATTTCATAACATTTAAAATTCCTGAATTTTAGTTTTAAAAGTGAATGAGGTTTTTTTTAATAAATATAAGCAGAAGGTAAGCCACAATGATGACAGCAAAGAAGATAATTCCTTTTAAGCACCTGTGACTAATTCTTTGATTTTTTTTGTTTTGATTAGGTTTTTTTTTTCCCCATACAAATGTTTCTATTTTATTGTTCCTTCTTGTAATAAAGGGAAGAGGATAAAACCAAAGGTAGCTTTGTCTCCCCAGATAACGCCCCCACCCCACACTGTTATGCAAACTGCTTGGTTTGAGGGTGTCTGGCCCCTGAGGTAGTTGCATGGAGCCGCCCTCCCCACATGAGTCTGGATAGAGGAGAGTATGGGGAATGGAGGGAAAAGGTATTGGGAGAATCCCTTTGTCCTGTGCCCCCCACCTAGACTTCAGGCCCTGTGGATCTCTTTCTATGCTTTGCTGGTGGCTCTTGGTGGGGCTGGCGTAGGTCAGCACTGAACAGCACTGCTTGGGCCCAGCCAGCATAAGGTCCCCACAAGTTCTGGAAAAAGTTTCCTAGTTCCTTGTTGGCCTGGGGGCTTGGACCCTTGCCTTGGGTTGTTGTGGGGTGCCAACTGTAGTCATGTTGGGCAATCTGCCACACATGGACATCCACGGGCACGGCCTGGGGCTTGTCTAGGGCCATCAAGCAGATGCAGTCGGCCACCTTGGTGCCCACTCCAGGCAGGGTGCAGAGGGCCTTGTGGGCCTCTTCGTAGGAGGCCTTGCGCAGCTGCTGCAGCCAGGGCAACCCCCCCTGTTCTTCAAGGATGGCTCAGGCACTGGCATTCACATAGCGGGCACGGTACCCAAGGCCCAGCTTCCTGAGCTTAGCCTCCACCTCTGGCCCAGCCAGGGCCTGCAGGCTGGGGAAGCCATGGTAGGTGACAACATCGAGCTGGATGAGCCGAGGTCCGAAGGCTTGGCAGAGCCGCTCTACCATGCCAGTGATGCGAGCAATGTTGTTGTTGGAAGAACAGATGAAGGAGAAAAGGCACTCGATGGGATCCTGTTGTAGGAGTTGAACACCTTGGAATTTCTGAGCTACTTTTTGGAAGTGGGGGTCCTTGGAACTCCAATGGCGATACAATTGAGCCAGGCTGACATCCAGCTGGAAGTACTGGCACAGGACCTTTAGCTCTTCTGGTGTGGGCCTGCCAGCCTGGCCCCTTTCCCCTCGGTACACAGTGCAGTAGAGCTGCTCCTCGGTCTGGGTCAGTGTCCATACCTGGTCTGCCAGCATGCCACTCCAGTGCTCAGGGTTTTGCTCCTTCCACCCGAAGGATTGTCCAGAAGCTAGAACCAAGTCCAGGCGCACTTGGAGTGTGGACATGGGATGGAGGCCCAGAGAGCCGGGACGGAGGACAGAGTGCGATGCCCCATGCTAACCAAGCAAAAGTGTTTTGATTAGTTTTGAATGATAGTTTACAAAGTTTGAGAGCTACTCACAAAATTTTTAAATTTTCCTTTCAAGAACCTTCACAGACCTTCAAAGCTATCTGATTGCAAGCGGCATATTCAAACAACTGGGTTTTATTACTTTGTTGTTCTTTCATTCAGTCATTGTTATTGTTGTTTTAGTCTCTGAAATGTTATGCCATGCCCTATGTTTTTACTTTCATAAATGAAACATGGTCCTTTACCTCAAATAGGTTAGATCATAGCTTAGATCATATGGGTTTACACAGCCCCATTTAGTCATCAGCCATTATAATGAGGTCAAGCTTAAACTTTAATAAGTTTTAAAGTCCTATTTGGTTATGCAGTAAAGATTTCTGCTCAGCCAGCATGGCTCAGTGGTTGAGCATCAACCTATGAACCAGGAGGTCATGGTTCGATTCCTGGTCATGGCACATGCTCAGGTTGAGGGCTCAATCCCATAGTGTGGGGTGTGCAGGAGGCAGTGGATCAATGATTCTCTCTCATCATTGATGTTTCTATTTCTCTCTCCCTCTCCCTTACTCTTTGAAATCAATAAAACGTATTTTTTAAAAAGACAATATTCCAAGTACAGAGAGACATGGACTATTTAATAATAACATTGTTAATTACAGTTATTAAACTGTGGTTAAATGGCAAGCACTAGCTAAGTACTTTGAATATATTTTATTTATGTCTAACAATTATATGTGGTAGATATGTTAATTATCTATATTTTACTGATGGAAAAATAGAGGATCAGAAAGCCTCAGTAACTGTTCCAAAATTACACAAATAGTAGTAGTGAACCAATATTTGAATCTAGTCATTTGTATACAGTTTGTTATAACTTACTTTAATATATTGACTCAAAGGCCTCACCTGACAGCTATAATTAGAAAATCACAGAATAACAGTTGAAAGAGTAAGCTGAATGTTGTACTATTTTGAAAACAGAAAATTTATTCAACTACTAATATATCCCAAGTAGATTAAAATTTTGGCTTGTACATTTTACTGGGTATGTAAAGGATTCTCTCTCTGAATTTTAGTTTTTCTATATACGAAATGCTTATAATAGCACCCTTCTTTAGTTTTTGATTTTTTTTTTTTGTGTGTGTGTGTGTGAGGATTAAATAATATAGTACATAACAGTTGGTGAAAAACTGCTTTAGGCACTCTGATCCTTTCATGAATGTATCCTTACACCTCTACCCTCTACCTGCTCATAATTCAGCATCAAATAGAATAATGTCTGTCAGGGAAGACAGCCTCTATGCCCTTACAAAAACACTACAGACAGCCTCAATCTTAATGAATTTTTGCCTGTGCATGAAAAAGTGACTACATACTATACCTGAAAAACTCAGGGGAGGCCCAAATAGTGGACCCTGGAAACTCAGAACTCGAAAGTAACCACATAGGATTGCCTGAACATAAATTTCCTAACTAAAAGTGAGTCATGGTGGATAGTCAATCACTTCCTAGGCCAATTCAAAGGCCAATCTTTACCTTAAGTGAGCCTATCTATTATCTTTTTGTATCTAACATAACATACCATTGGAATATCAGTGTAATTCTGCCAGGGCTGGCCAGCAGACCCTGAGTGACGGATGAATGGATTACTCTGACACATTTGCTGCGAAAGAGAGGCTAAGGGATGGCCTGGCTAATGGATCCAGACAACCCTGATTGCCTGCCTCATTAGGCTTTTATTGTCACAGCACTTTGAGATGTTTGAGATAAACTTTATCTTTTAGATACAATCAGTAGGGTAAGTAATATTGGGAGGACACATGTGTTTGTAATGTCCTTTAAGCAAGGACACCCAAAAGATTAAGCAAAAGGATTCCAGTAAACACCCAGGGGTCTGTACATGCACAGACTTGTTTGGAAAGGTCAAGGAATAATAGGGGTGCTGCCTTAGACAATGCCCTAAGTCACCCCTAAGTCGGAATTCCGATAAACAGGGCAGGCGGCCTTCCACACACTTCCCTTTTCTCAGAATAGCCTCCTTACAAGCTTTTCAACCAAGTCTTGTGCTTCCCCACATAATTCCCTTTTCCTGGACTCCTCAGGGTATGCTTACCACACCAGAGCACAAGACCATAGAATCTCTTATTGTTATCTTGTTCCCAAAATACCACCTTTATGTGCTATAAATGTTAACTGTCCTATATCCACCAGTGTAAAAGAAGTATGTGTCTCTCTATTTTACTCTTTATCCAATCTCAGAGATTTCCCCACTTTGCTTTCTCCCACTTTCTTAATGTACCACCAATGGATTTCATGCAACACCCCTTATGTCTCATCCTTTGATTGTAATGTATAAAATAAGCTGCAAAATTGCCATTCTCTGAAGCATTTTCTCAATCCATTGAGATTTTGCTTCCTGGCAATTGTCATCAATTTGGCTCAAATACACTCATAAAAATTCTCTATAGGTTTGGGCTTTTCTTATGTCCATTCCCAACTAATAAATATTTTGAATGCCACACTGAATATATATGTAAGGAACCCAATGCAGAATCAGAAACAGAGTGGATAGTTAATAAATCTTGGTTACTATGGCATTATTGTGAAGTATTAGTCTCTAAGTTTTATAGAGACTAATTTTCAGAAATATTAATCAGTTATTTCCAAACTGACATAGCTTATGAGGGACAGCCCTAAGATTTGAACCCATGACTATCTGATACCAAAGGGTGTTCTTTTCCACCATACCGTAAGGTTCTTGACTTAACAACAACAACAAAAGAACTTCACATAGAATAAAGACAAACCATAGTATTTGAAACCTCCCAATAATCTTACATTTTAATTATTCCTGTGTGTTTATCAACTAAAACAAACTGCATATAGCATGCAGCTTTTTGAAAATATCTGTAGAGAACAATTAGTACTAGTTCTTCAAAAGTAAAATTTTGTCATATATTTATCACAAGTTCTTGTGTTTTGTTTTGTTTTGTTTGTTTTTTTCTGTACTGGTTGTCTACATAGTTGGAAGTGACAATAAAATTGAGGCAGGTATGAAAATTATTCAGAAATAAATAAAGTCATTGGGGACCTCAGTGGGTGTCTGAAAAGGTTTTATATGTCCCTTTATTCTGTTATACCATTATAATAAAAATATATTTTTTAAATTAGAAAATAAATTAAACTTTTGAATGAATATGTTTCATTTTAAAGGACTGACATAATAAAATAGTTTGTGCTCCGTTTACAAATTGTCTATGGAAAAATCATTACATTTTGCATGGCTTCTATGCATTAAAATGTTTCTCCCTAATTATTTGCTAAAATTTATGTTGTCATTCATTTGGCCTTTTTTCCCCCTTTATCATTTCCTTTGCACTCAACCACACAAATGTCACCAGGCAATCTAAGTAAAATAGACCTAAAAATAGATAAATCCGTCAAGTTTAAGTCAGCTTTACAAATTCTCTTAAATAAGTGTTATTATTATTATCAGCTTATTTTGAAATCTAATTTGCTTATCACAAAATTCATCCCTTTAATGTGTAAAAGTCACTTTTAGTTTTTCAGTATATTCTTTTTTAAAAATTTAAATTATTTATTGTTTAAAGTATTACATATGTCTCCTTTTCCACCTATTGACCTTTCCCCAGCCACCCCCACCTCCCAGCACATGCCCTCATCCCTCTACAGTCTATGTCCATTGGTTATGATTATATGCATGCATACAAGTCCTTTGGTTGATCTCTTACCATGCCTCCCCAACCCTCCCCTGCCATTCCTCTGAGGTTTGATAGTCTTTTCAATGCTTCTATGTCTCTGAATCTATTTTTGTTAGTTAGTTTATGTTGTTCATTATATTCCACAAATGATTGCAATCATGTGATATTTATCTTTCTCTGACTGGCTGATTTCACTTAGCATAATGTTCTCCAGGTCCATCCATGCTGTTGAGAATGGTAAGAGTTCTTTCTTTTTTTATAGCAGCAGAGTATTCCATTCTGTATGTGTATCACTGGTTTTTAATCCACTCATCTGCTGATGGGCACTTAGGCAGTTTCCAAATCTTATCTATTGTAAATTGTGCTGCTATGAACATAGGGGTGCATATATCCTTTCTGATTGGTGTATCTGATTTCTTGGGATATACTCCTAGAAGTGGGATTACTGGGTCAAATGGGAGTATAATTTTTAATTTTATGAGGAAAATCCATGCTGTTTTCCACAGTGCACCAGAGTTCATTTTTCTCTATAATCTCACCAGCACTTACAGATTGTTCATCCTATTTAATAAAAGAGAAACATGGTAATTGGCGTACGACCGCTACCTTTCCCATTGGCTAATCAGCGAGATATGCAAATTAACTGCCAGCCAAGATGGCAGCCAGCAGACAGGCAGCTTGAAACTAACATGAGACTTGCTTGCTTCAGTGACGGAGGACTCCAATGTTCCCCGCCTGCCTTGCCGGCCTCTGAGCCTGCAGTTTAAGACACATTGTAACAAATATAGAAGCTAAAAAAAAACCCAGAAACCTGCTTTAGGCCAGCCCGGGATCTCAGAGCTGGAATTGATACAGAGTTTCTATTATAGAACCGAAACAAACCAGATACCTACTTTCAGCAGCTGAGGCCACAGAGCTGGAGCCAAGCCACAGAGCTAAAGCTGGCCCAGAATAAAAAAAGAAAAGAAAAAAAGGAGCAGTTGGAAGCTTCAGTCGGCCTGAAAACAGCCCTCAGCCCCTCACCCAGACTGGCCAGGCACCCCAGTGGGGACCCCCACCCTGAACGGGGTGTGACCAGCTGCAAACAGCCATCATCCCCTCAAGCAGGCTGGCCAGGCACCCCAGTGGGGACCCCCACCCTGATCCAGGACACCCTTCAGGGAAAACCAGCCAGCCCCCACACGTGCACCAGGCCTCTATCCTATATAGTAAAAGGGTAATATGCCTCCCAGCACCGGGATCAGCGGAGCTGCGAGGCCTCCCAGCACTGGGATCAGCATGACAGGGGGCAGTGCCCAAACCCCCTGATCAGCCCTGCTGTGTGCCTGATAAGGGGGAGCTCCCCAACACCCTGATCGCCCTGCGGCTCTGTGTGTGACAGGGTGCGGCGCCTCAACCTCCTGATCGGCCCTGCTCTGTGTGTGTCAGGGTGTGGCGCCCCAACCCCCCGATCCCCACGGGCCCTGCTCTGTGTGTGATGGGGTAGAGCCATAACCTCCCCATCGACCCTGCCCTGAGTGTGAGAGTGGCGGGGCCCCAAACCCCTGATCGGCCCTGCTCTGTGGGTGATAGAGGGTGGCGCCCCAACCCCTTGATCTGCCCTGTGCTGAGTGTGACAGGGGGCGGTGCCCCAACTCCCCAATCGGCCCTGCTCTGAGCCCGACCAGGGGCTGCACCTAGGGATTGGGCCTGCCCTCTGCCACCTGGGAGCAGGCCTAAGCCAGCAGGTCGTTATCTCCCGAGGGGTCCCAGACTGCGAGAGGGCACAGGCCAGGCTGAGGGACCCTCCTCCCCCCTGAGTGCACAAATTTTTGTGCACCGGGCCTCTAGTTTGTTGATACTAACCATTCTGATAGGTATGAGATGGTACCTCCTTGTCATTTTGATTTGGATCTCTTGGATGATTAGTGATGTTGAGCATGTTATCATATGTCCCTTGGCCTTCTGTATGTCTACTTTTGAAAATTATTTATTTAGGTCCTTTGACCTTTTTTTTTTATTGGATTGTTTAACTTGTTTTTGTTAAGTTGTATAAGTTCTCTATAAATTTTGGAGATTAAACCCTTACCAGATGTCACATTGGCAAATATGTTCTCCATGCAGGGGGCTCTCCTGTTATTTTATTGATGACTTCTTTTGCTGTGCAGAAACTTTTTATTTTGATGTAATCCCATTTGTTTAATTTCCCTTTAGTTTCCACTGCTCTAGGAGTGGTATCGGTAAAGTATTTGCTTCGGCATATGTCTGAGATTTTGCTGCCTTTGGATTCCTTTAATATTTTTATGGTTTCCCGACTTACATTTAAGACCTTTATCCATTTTGAGTTTATTTTTGAGTATGGTGTAAGTTGGTGGTCTAGTTTCATTTTTTTGCATGTACCTATCCAATTTTCCCAACATCATTTATTGAAGAGACTGTCTCACCTCCATTATATGCTTTTGCTTCCTTTGTCAAATATTAATTGAGCATAATGACTTGGGTTGATTTCTGAGTTCTCTGTTCTAATCCATTGGTCTATATGTCTGTTCTTGTGCCAATACCAGGAAGTTCTGAGAATAGTGGCTTTGTGAAATAGCTTGATATCTGGTGTTGTGATCCCTCCAGCATTGTTCTTCTTTCTCAAGGTTGCTGCAGCTATTCGAAGTGTTTTTTTTTTCTTCCAGATGAATTTTTGGAGAGTTTGTTCTAGATCTGTGAAATATGCCATTGGCATTTTAATAGGGATTGCATTAAATCTATAGATTTCTTTGAGTAATGTGTACATTTTAATGAAGTTGATTCTACCAATCCATGAGCATGGTATATTCTTCCATTTGTTTATGTCTTCCTCTATCTCTTTTTTCAATATCCTTTAGCTTTCTGAATACAGGTCTTTTACCTACTTAGTTAAGTTTATTCCTAGGTATCTTATTTTTTGTTGTCATTGTTGCCATGGTAGATGGGATTTTTTTTTTTAGTTTCTCTTTCTTTGAGCTCATATTGATGTATAAAGCAGTCTTAGATTTCTGGGTGTTTATTTTGTATCCTGCTACATTGCTGAATTCATTAAGTCTAGTAGTTTTTTGATGGAGTCTTTAAAGTTTTCTATGCACAATGTTATGTCGTCTGCAAATAATGACAATTCACTTCTTTTCCAATTTGGATGCCTCTTATTTCTTCTTCTTTTCTGATCACTATGGCTAACACTTCCAAGTACTACTTCGAACAGGAGTGGTGAAAGTGTGCATCACTGTCTTGTTCTTAGGGGAAATTGTTTTAGTTTTTGCCCATTGAGTATGATGTTGGCTATAGGTTGCTCATATTAGGCTTTAAATATGTTAGGTTTGTCATATAAGGCTTTTATTATGTTGAGGTATTCTAACTTTGCTGAGAATTTTTATCAAGAAAGGGTACTGGGTTTTGTCAAATGCCTTTTTGGCATCAATTGATTTGATTATGTGCTTTTTGCCTCTCAATTTGTTCATGTGATGTGTCATGTTTTTTGATTTGCATATATTGTACCAACCTTGCATATTCAGGATAAATCCCACTTGGTCATGGTGCATGATCTTTCTAATGTAATGCTGAATTTGATTTGCTAGAATTTTTTTTGCAATATTTTAGCATCTATGTATATCAGAAATGTTGGCCTGTAGTTCTCTTTCTTTGTAGTGTCTTTATCTGGTTTGGGGATTAGGGTAATGCTGGCTTCATAGAAAGAACTTGGAAGTGTGCCTTCCTCTTAAATATTTTGGAATAGTCTGAGGAGGATAGGTTTCAGTTATTCTTTGAATGTTTGGTAATACTCCCTTGTGAAGCCAGCTGGACCTAGGCTTTTGTTTGCTGCAAGTTTTTTTTTGTGTGTGATTTTTGCTTCAATTTTCTCCTTAGTTATCGGCCTATTCATATTATTTATTATTCCTGATTGAGCTTTGGAAGGTCGTATTTTTCTAGGAATATGTCCATTTCATGTAGGTTGTCCAGTTTGTTGGAAAAGAGTTGTTCATAGTATTTTTTTACAGCCGTTTATATTTCTGTGGGGTCAGTTGTTACTTCACCTCTTTTATTTCTGATTTAGTTTCTCTAAGTCCTTTATCTTTGATTCTTAGTGAGCCTGGCTAGAGGTTCATCAATCTTGTTTATCATTTCATAGAACCGGCTCTTGGATTTATTGATCTTTTGTATTGTCTTTGTTTTTTTTTGTTTTTTCCACTCTGAACTTTATTATTTCCTTCCTTCTGCTTACTTTGGGCTTTTTTGTTGTTGTTCTTGCTGTTGCTCTCTTTCTAATTCTTCAAATTGTAAGTTAAGATAATTTATTGCCAGCTTTTCTTGTTTTTTGAGGTAGGCCTGTAATGCTATGAACTTCCTTCTCAGGACTGCTTTCATTGTATCCCATAAATTTTGGAGTGTTGTAATTTCATTGTCATTTGTTTCCAGGATTTTTTTAAAGTATTTTTTAAATTAAATCTTTATTGTTCAGATTATTACAGTTGTTCCTCTTTTTGCCCCCATAGCTCCCCTCCACCCAGTTCCAATCCCACCTTCTGCCCTTACCCCTGCCACTGTCCTGACCCATACGTGTATGATTTCTGTCCAGTCTCTTCCAGCAGCCCCCCACCCCTTCCCACCTGAGAATTGTCAGTCCACTCCCTTTCTGTGTCACTGATTCAATTATATTCACCAGTTTATTCTGTTCATCAAATTAATTATCTTCTTAAAGTATACCTTCCAGCATTTCATATAATACTGGTTTGGTAGTGATGAACTCCTTTAGCTTTTTTTTATCTGTGAAGCTCTTTATCTGACCTTCAATTCTGAATGATAGCTTTGCTGGATAAAGTAATCTTGGTTGTAGGTTTTTGCTATTCATCATTTTGAATATTTCTTGCCACTCCCTTCTGGCCTGCATAGTTTCTGTTGAGAAATCAGCTGACAGTCATATGGGTACTCCCTTGTAGGTAACTAACTGTTTTTCTCTTGCTGCTTTTAAGATTCTCTCTTTGTCTTTTGCTCTTGGCATTTTAATTATGATGTGTCTTGGTGTGGTCCTCTTTGGATTCCTTTTCTTTGGGGTTCTCTGCACTTCCTGGACTTGTAAGTCTATTTCTTTCACCAGGTAGGGGAAGTTTTCTGTCATTATTTCTTCAAATAGGTTTTCAATATCTTTCTCTCTCTCTTCTTCTGGCACCCCTATAATTTGGATGTTGGTATGCTTGAAGCTCTCCCAGAGGTTCCTTACACTATCTTCGTATTTTTGGATTCTTTTTCTTTTTGTTTTTCCGGTTGGGCGTTTTTTGCTTCTTCGTATTTCATATCTTTGACGTGATTCTTGGGATCCTCTAGTTTGCTATTGGGTCTCTGTATAATATATTTTATTTCAGTCAGTGTATGCTTAATTTGTAGTTGATCCTATTTCATATCCTTGAGGGTCTCACTAAATTTATTGACCATTTCTAGAAAATTCTTGAAAAACCTTATAACCGTTGTTTTGAACTCTATATCCAGTCGTTTGCTTTCCTCCACTTCTGTCATTTGTGACCTGTTTCTTTGTCTCCGCATTTTTTATGCTTCCCTGTGTTGGTAGAGTGGCTTTATGTGCTAGGTGTCCTATATGGCCCAGTGGCTCAGTCTCCCCAATTACCTGAGTTGGACACTCTTGGTACACCCCTTTGTGGGCTTTGTGCACAGTCTTGTTGTAGTTAAGCCTTGATTGTTGTAGGCATCACTGGGAGGAATTGACCTCCAGGCCAATTGGCTGTGAGAATCAGCTGTGGTTTTGGTGGGAGAACTTCTGTGCTGGAGACACCCTTCTGGGGCAAGACTTGCTTCAGTAAGGCTTTGGTGCTCACTGAGTCTGCCCCCTGAGTGTGTCCCTTATGGATCTGAGGAGTTGTAATCTGGATGGTCCACTCTGACCACTGGGCATACTGTCTCTTGGATCTCTAAGGAGGTGCTAATTTAGCCTCTGCCTGAGGCTACCCAGCAGGAGCTACGGAGAGATCTGCGGATTCCTTTTCTTTGTTTGGAGTTTGGAGGTGCCTAGGTGAGGCCAGCTGTGAAGCAATGCAAACTGCTGTGGGGCCTTGGGACTTCTTTTTGGATGTTCTAGGTGTCTCTGGCCCAGCTGCAGTTAGTTAGGTAATTTTAGATTGCAAAGGGACAGTGCATTCATATGCAAAAGCCTCTGTGCACAGCTTGGGTGTGGCGGGGTCTCAGGGAATCAACAGGGTGGAGCAAGCAGCTATGGCCGCTCCTCAGTCCTGCCCTAAGAGGACCCGGGTCTTACTGTTCTGCGGTAATTACTGCAAGCGCCTCTGAGAGAAAGCTGCCCTAGAGTTCTGCCCAATGCCAGACAGTCCAGTTTCTCCCCGTATGAGTCTGGGTCCCCAGAGACTCACCTGGAACTGGCCTTCAGAGCAGTCAGGAGCTTGAGTCTCCCTCCCGATTGAAAAAGACAACCAAGTTCTCAGCGGCCAGCCTTCCTGTGGTTCTGGATGATGTCCATTTTGTCTTTTAGTTGGTTTTTTGAAGTGGTTGTGTGAAGCATCAATTTCCAGTGTTCACCTATGCCGCCATCTTGGTTTTTCAGGATTTTTGTTTTTTTTATTTCTTCTTTTATCTCCAGTACATTCTTAAATGCCAGCAACCATGACCATTAATTCCCAAGCATTTTCATTACACCCCCTAAAAGCTTATACTCAGTAGCATTCACTTGACATTCCTTCCTTTCCCTCTGCCCCTGCAATGGGATTTGTCTATTCTAGACATTTAATATAAATGAAAACATACAATATATGTCCTTTTGTAACTGACTTAGTTCACATAGCATGTTTAAAAATTCATTCATGCTGCAGCATGTTTGTACTTTATTACTTTTTATGTCTGAACTAGAGGCCTGGTGCACAAAATTCATGCACTGGGGTGGCAGGGTGTTCTTCAGCTCAGCCCGCACCCTCTCCAATCTGGGACCCCTCGGAGGATGTCCGACTGCTGGTTTAGGCCCGATCCCATAGGGCCTAAACTAGCAATCAGACATTCCTCTCACAATCCAAGACTGCTGGTTCCCAACCACTTGCCTGCCTGCCTGTCTGATTGCCTCTAACTGCTTCTGCTTGCCAGCCTTATCACCCCTTAACCACTGCCCTGCCAGCCTGATCAATGCCTAACTACTCCCCTGCCGGCCCAATCACCCCCAAGTGCCCTCCCTGCTGGCCTGATTACCCCCAACTGCGCTTCTCTGCTGTCCTGATTGCCCCCAACTGCCCTTCTCTGATGGCCTATTCACCCCTAACTGCCCTCTCCTGCTGGCCTGGTCCCCCCTAAGTGCCCTCCCCTGCTGGCCTGGTTGCTCCCAACTGCCCTCCTCTGATGGCATGCCTGGTCACCCCTAACTGCCCTCCCATTCTGGACTGGTCGCCCCCAACTGCTCTGCCCTGCTGGCCTGATTGCCCACAACTGCCCTCTCCTGAAAGCCATCTTGTGGCTGTGGGCACTGCCATCTTTGATGGCAGGCAGTCAATTAGAATATTCCCTCCTTATTGGCTGTGGGTGCTGCCATCTTTGTGATGGTGTGAGGGTCAATTAGCATATTCCCTCTTTATTAGATAGGATAATGTTTTATTATATAGAAATACTACATTTTGCTTACCAGTTCATCAGTTGGTGAACATTTAGGTTGTTTTTATTTTGGGCTGTTAGAAATAATGTTGCCACAAAATATTCATGTATAATTTTTTCTGTGGACTAAGTTTTTATTTATTTTAAATGCATGACTAAAAGTTAAATTCTTTGATCATATTAAAATCCAATGTTTAAAAATTTTAGAAACTACCAAACTGTTTTATAAAGTGTCTGCAACATGTTACATTCCCATCAGCAGTGTATGAAGGCTCCTATTCTTCCACATCCTCACCAATACTTTTTATGGTCTGACTTTTTCAAAAATTGATTTTTAGAGAGCAAAACATTGAATGGCTGACTCCTACATGCCCCCTATTGAGTATTCAGCTCATACCTCAGGCATGTGCCCTGACTGTTAATTGAATTGGCAACCTTTTTGCACAGTATGATACTCAACCAACTGAACCACACCGGCGAGGGCTATGGTCTGACTTTTTATTATAGGTTCCCTACTGATTATGAAGTAATATCTCATTGTGGTTTTGATTTGCATGTCCCGAATAACTAGTAATGTTGCAAATACTTTGTGCTTATTCCTTTAATATTTTATAAACAGAGAACCAGCTATCTTATAAGATTAGCCTTTTAGAATGAAACATTCATTCAACTGTTTAATTTTTTCTGGTTTTATTTTTAAATTAAATTTATTGGAATGACATTGCTCTTTTCTCTGATTTTAAAAATGTATTCATTTAATATGGCTCTCTTTATTATTTTGAACATATTTATAACAGCTTATAGACTTCCTAAAGGATAGGTCCTGTTCATTTGTAGAGTGACTTTTTCCTAGGTGAGTTCTGTAAAGTCTGTATTATCTATTATGTGTGGGCACCAAAGTCATTGTTCAATTAGCTTAGTGGTCTGCCAATGATTGGTCAGAGATTTGCTGAAATGTCATGAACTGATACATTTCCCATCTTTTGTCAAAGGGTCTGCATGCCTTCAATGCTCCAGTAGTTTACAACTCTACATCATCATTCACTTTCAGGTTGCATCAGCCCTCAAGGTCATTCACAATTAAGAGATTAGGGGGGTCTTCCCAGATCTTTACTGGACATGTGCACAAGCTTGCCCATGAACATGTCACAGCTTTTCAAAGCCCCCTATATATTTATCATTTCAATTATTTTTTTTTGTCCAGGCTTTTGTTTGCTTTAAATACCATCACCATATTAGGCAGCTGAAATGGTCAATGTGTACCACTGATTTTTTAATGAAAATTCTCTGGACATAGGGATTTTCCCACTGAGTGAGCTCTGAGTTAAGGTAATTACAGATTCTGTAAATGGAGCTTTTCCAGGGAGCTTTCAAACATCAAATAGTTACAATTATTTGAGGATGAGGCTTCCTGATGAGCTCCAAACTCATTATGCCCCCTCTATTGACTGCTGGTGTTCTGTTTCTAAAACTACTGTAGTAGCAAGGTTGCTGGTTTCCCAAGTTTCTGTATAGCTGGAGAAAATGGCATGAGAATAAGACCAGTTACAATGCAACAATGCTTGTTGTTCCTTACAAAATTCAGCATTATTTCTTGAATAAGTGCTTCTCAAATTTCTGCAAACTTTTGGATAAATTTCAGAGATGTGTAAAAGCTGATTTTTAACACTTTTTGACCTTGTTCTCACTGCTTTATGGAAGAGTAGATTTTGAAAGTTTTTTACTCAAACATTCTGGAAATCTTACCTTTAAGACATATTATTTTGTGATAGTAGACAATAGAAAATTATTCTTCAATATTCAAGCATTTGAATGTTACTTTTATTTTTTTAATTTAAACTGAAATGCATTCTAATATTTATTTTCAACTAATATTTATTTCAAATGGATATACATAACATATATACCCATCTTTAGTGGTAATACAATTTTGAAATAAATGATTTTTTTTACAAGGCTTTGGCTTATTCAGTAGCCTTATATTGAATATAACCAAGATTTCTGAGATTTCATACTTGTTCCCATTTCAAAATATGTTTTCAGTTGACATTAAGCTTCTTGGAAATTAATGTGCTATGTCAGATTTATAAGAACATGGTTTTATTTTGACACTGAACATTAAAATTTAGGTCTACACATATAAAATAATTTTAAAATATGTTTATATTTGTGTGGATTCATTATTTTACATTGCTATTTACAAGTTAACCTCACTTTACACTACGGTGATATGTCTATTTAGATTCATAAAAGCTTATAGCTTGCATGTTAGTTCTTCCATATAATTGGTACCAAATGCTTCAAAAACCTTTTAGAAAAGAGTGATATGTGTGTTTTATATGTTTTCATGCTATTCACGTAGCAAATATTTATATAGAAAAGAGCAAGATGAATAAATGATGGAGTGAAAGCAGTAACTCTTTTATTTTTCCTTTGTGGATTTCCTGAAATCATATGTTTTGACCAATTACTTTCACTGTCTATCGAAGCAGTTGAGCATTCTTTGTGGTGCTTCTTCATATTATTCTCCTTAGGTATAGAAACTCTCTTTGAGGCTAAAAAATAGTTTGTATGATATAATTTATAGAAACATTTAAAAGTCTTCAATACTTGGACAGATCAAAGGAAGCCTGAATGATGGAAACTAACTGAACTAGAGAATGTGAAAAAAGTGCCTATTTTGGCTTTCTGTTGTTAGTTTTTTAATTATAATTCTTTTAGATATGAATGTTCAGAAAACTAAGACAGTCAGGAACTTTGAAAAGTTTCCTGGTATAGCCATATAAATTTTTAAAAAAATCTCTTCATCTATTTATATTATTTTGCTAGTCATGATAATTCTGCTCATCACATGCTTACCAGAGATCACACTGTGCTGTATCTGCTGCCTGTGAAAATAAGTGCCCGCAAGAGTATAACATTTGCAGCATACATTACATTTTATCTTTTTTCTTCTGATTATTATAAATTACTATATACTTTTTTTTTATCCCAGAATATTAACTTTCAGATTCTAAGATCATTTGTTTCACACTGTTTTACATGGCTATTTGAGCAATTCTAGGATACAAATTAATCTATCTTTTCAGCACTCACTTGTTGTAGACAGCTATTTCCATGATTCAATAAGTTTATATGTGTATAGTATGCAGAAGAGTACCCTATAGTAATTGCTATAATAACAGTAACAACAATAATAGTATTTTCCCTGGTGCTTTCTTGGTTTCCTAGACTTTTATTTTAGACAAACATGTTATTTTAAGGTATTTATTTTTATTCAAATAAAGCAAACCAATTTAGATGCAGTGCACAGAATACTGAAGTGTATAAAGATTTTAAATTATCTGAATATTGTATCCCAGATAAGTTGCTACTTGACCTCCTGGTTGGTTAATTTCTGTTACAACCCAAATTTGAAGACAACCCAAAACCTCTGGCTCCAGGAACATAGCACTTGATATCACCCACTATCACACTTGACAGCAGTACTCATTGTCAGAAGTAAACCAATCAACCAGGAAACTCAACTATCTCCTATGCAGGGTGAATTCCATTTCAGGACACTGCTCTCAGATATTTAATTAGGAGAGCCAAATTCAGTGTTCTGGAACATGTCACTCCTTATCACTGCTTCTCTTGAGTGGCTTACAAAGTACTTATGCTAATCATGTCCTGATGGCTTGTTCTAGTAGCCCAGTATTGTAGATACTGTTGTGTGCCCCCAATCAGAAATAATGCACTTAACTCCTATCATCCCCAATCTGTGCCAAGTGTTGTATGCTGATTGCTCAGTGCTGAGCCCTACTATAGGTGTTGCTCTCAGTGGAGGAAAGACAATTCATCCCAAGTTATGTATCCACTCTGGGGATGCTGGTATCTACAAACTGGCACAAAGATCTGCTACATTGACCCAGTTCAATACATTGCTAACCTAAGTTATTTTCAGTCATAACAAGTATTTTATAGCTACAATCTAGATATGATCTTTGTCCTGAGGTAGCTTCTTACTTTGAGAGTCTTTTACTTTCTAAAGGGGATAGAGATGAGAAACAGTTTATTTAAAAGCACTTTCTCATTTATATTTTTGCTAAACTTTACTTAAAAAATGATTTTTATCCATATCTTATCATATGCAGATAAGAAAAAGCTATTGACACTTCTCACATTCTGATTGGAATTTTTTTTTTAGCCAAATACAAAGTCACTAGGTATAGTTTAGATATCCATGTAAACACAAGCAACACTACTGAAAAAAATTATGCCACTAAAAAATAGGGGTTTTCTTTACTAGGATCAAATAATAATTTTATCATATTTTAAAGCTCTCATCAACAGTCTTCTTGAAGTTTTTCTGTTTCCACTAAGAGTCTCCTCAAGTTCTCTCTTGTTTCCTCCCACTATCTGGTCTCAAAACTAATGACACATGTTTTAGAAATTATTATGATAACACCTCACCTCTGTTTTCAGTTCTGGTTAACAATTGTGGAGAGAGAAAAGAAAAAAAACCTTCAAATTGGTTAAAGCAATAATAATAATTTATTTTGCTAACTAAAGTAACATTTTGGTATAGTTTCAAGGGGGTAGCTTGTCTCTATTTTTATTTCTATGTCATTAGCTAATGTGGCTTGACTAGGACTATAGGATTCACTTCAAGATCATTTACTCACATGGCTGCCATATTGAAGCTGTTGATTGAGAACTCAACTGAGGTAGTTGACTAAGGTCTGACTATGCTTTGTGGGATGGCTTTAATTACACTCTGTTTACCAAATACACAATAAAATGAGCTGGCAAGTAAAACACCAGAATTATTCAAAAGCTCAGGGATGGCTCTTTTCTATAGCAGGGCCCAGCAAATGGACCCATGGGACAAATTCAGCCTATGGTTCCATGGTTTGTTTGTTTTGTTTGTTTGTTTGTTTTTTAAATATATTTTATTGATTTTTTTACAGAGAGGAAGGGAGAGAGAGAGTTAGAAACATCGATGAGAAAGAAACATCGATCAGCTGCCTCCTGCACATCTCCTACTGGGGATATTCCCGCAACCCAGGTACATGCCCTTGACCGGAATCAAACCTGGGACCTTTCAGTCTGCAGGCCGACGCTCTATCCACTGAGCCAAACCTGTTTTGGCCATGGTCTGTTTTTTATAAATAAAATTTTATTTGGGCATAGCTATTTCCACTTGTTCATTTTCCATTGTTACTTCTGCTCTACAAAGGCAGTATTGAGCAGTTGCCACAGGGACTATATATCTCTCAAGGACTAAAATATTTACCTTCTGTTCCTTTACTGAAAATTTTTTGGACTACAGCTCTATAGGCAACAGTTGACAGTTGTTAATGAACTGGGTTCCTGGATAAGGTCAAAATGAGAAGATTCTGGAATAATAGAGGACAGGTGATTGCACTTCACTGTCATAAGCAAGATGTGTGCAATTGACATGATGAATCACAAGTTGAGACTGGCAGCCATGAGATTATCATTCACAGAAAACTATGGAGAGGTTTAAGTGAACACAGTGTCCCAGCAAGATAGATGGGCAAGTATATCACTCAATTACACAATTATAAGTTGTCAAAGATGAGTAATCATGAGGCTGAAGGCTTCCCTACCCCCTGATGAAAAGTCACAATCCCTTCCCCCTTTTCCAGAAATGAGCTGGTTTTCTAATCCAGAACCCCTTAACTATAGAAAAGGCTAATTTCCCAGGAGAAAGGATCCAGAAACAGTTATACATACTACTGGTCCCCCGAGTCTATCCTCAAAGGTTTTGATTATTATTTATTTAAATAAACACTGAAGAAAGTTTTAATACTTAGAGATTTCAAGGATGGTTGGACCTAGCGTCTGAGTTGTTATTTATACACTAGGACCTAAAATATCAACATAGTTCTACTGTTAGTGAGGCCAGAAAATAAAGGCCAGGAAATAAAAGTCCTGACTTAAGCCTGAGTCACAATAAATTTACTGTCCATAGAATTAACATGCTTTCTAATTGGCAGAATATTTCCAATGGCTTCTTGGCTTTTGAAGTAAGAGATAATTTTGGTACAAGGCCTAAAATGAAGTCACAGTATTATGTGTGCCTTGACATCTTGGGGAAACCATTAGGGTCTGAAATGGCCTAACCACAATTTTCCAAACTTACTCTGATCCTGCAGATAATGTGTCCTAGATAAACAATGCTTCTTATCAAACAGACCAGGTATAATTTATGCTAATCCCCAAGTAGCATTCCCTTCTGAGCTATGGGATTATTTGAACAAGCTAACACATTTCCTCATGAGAACCAGGATGTACCTCATTTTATTGACACAATAAAAAATGTCTCCCATAATTTCTGATTATTCACTCCATTTCCAAATGCAACCCCATGTGACCCTGCACAGCATGTGGTATCCTTCTTCTCCATACTGTGAATATGTGTGACTAATGAATTGCTGTTGATCTCATCTGTCCAGTGTCAAATGTATGTTTGATCAGCCTCATAACTGTTGGGGAATTGGGTAAATAGGAAGTAATTAAAACACTGTTTTAGTGGGAAAAAATAAATTAAAACTTTTTTAATTGCCTTTAGCCCACAGACCAAGATGATAAATCATCAGTAATTCCAGACTGGGGCCCCTAAGTCTATGAAACTATGAATGTGTTTTATTTGAAAAGAGGGTATTTGCAGACATAATTAAGTACATATGAGGTCATAATTAGAGTAGGCTCAAATCCAATAATTTGTATCTTCATAAGATGAGGGAAATTTGTACACAGAAACACAGAGTTGAGAACACAACTATAATATATTATATTTGCCTCTATATGTGAATATAGAGGCAAATAATGGTTTGATGCATCTACAAGCCAAGGCATGCCAAGGATGTGAGCAACCAGCAGAAGCTAGGAAAGGCAATGAAGGATCTTCTCTTATAGCCTTCAGAGAGAACATAGCCATGTCTGAGCATTCTACTAGTAAGTCCTTCTCTAAAAACCTAAGTGTGATTTTCAGGCCTGATAATAGGCAATTATAAAGGCTTTGCCTGGCAGGGCTCACAGGGGAAATTTGCCCTGCACAGACCAGACATGGTGCACAACCATTATATTACAGTCCTTACAGGGGAATACAATCAAGGATGAGGCCCCTCTATCTAGCCATGCTCTTACTCATAGTTACAGTCATAGCACAGGTGTCTTTATTCAAAGGACTCTTTAATAGGTGCCTCTGCAAATACTGAATTATTGGAGGGAGGAGGGAAAATCTTGAAGATAATTGAACTCACTGAACTCTGATGTCCCACTGCACATTCCTTTCACTTATACTCCATCTCATTTTACACATTAACTTTCAAGTATCATATTAACATATTACAAAATTATGCACTACAAAGCTTGTGGTGTTTGGTGGTTTTTTGTTTTTGTTTTTTTTTTTTTTGTTTTTTTTTTTACTTTTATCATATAGAAAGAATAAAAGGATAGAAGAGGTGTTTATAAAATGACAAAACATAAATTTTTGATCATCTGATTCCCAATTGCTAAACATGAGCAGTCTAAGAAGTTAAAGGGAATAGTATTAGGAAAAAATAAAAGATTGTGTAATATTCCACAAAGAGCAGTAAGGCTATGCCTGACTATTCCTTAAAGAGTTGGGGGGGGGGGGGGCTGACAGGGTAAAGAGTAAAAAAGAGTAAATTAGATACCTTAATCTTGGAGAATCATTTGGAAAAAATGGAGAGAATAGGGTACTTATTCATCAACTGACCCTTGATGTCAATTTCTCCATTAATCTATAGGGTCATTAAACATTAAAAAACAGAAAACAAAAAACACAGAAACATATTTTTCAAAGGTACTTATAAAAATTCATGATATTATGGTTGGTTCACATTTTAAACGTTTAGAGTTAAGCTATATCTATGTAATTTGCAGCCTACATTCTTTCACTATAAATATTTCAAAAACTGGGGGAAGAGTGCATTTTTAAAGTTATGTTACTTACATATAACGGCGTGCCTGCAATAGAACTTGCATTGTTTTTGTCCTTTGTTTAGTAAAAGCAAATAACATTTGAAAGTTACAGTTCTGAGGTGTTTTTTTCCTCCCTTATTGTAAAGAATAAATATCACCTGCGGGGTCAAACTACTGATTTATTTTGAAAAAAAAATTAATTGTTAGTAATTTATAAGATAAACAATTTTTATTGAATGTCATAAGAAAAAATAACCCAAATATGAATGAATCATAATTAGATGTTAAGTGCTGCATATTATAGTATAAATTGAGAGAACTGTTAGAAAAAAATCCCCTTAAGATTTACTTGAATCTTCCCTCCCTTGGTAAGAATATCTTATGCATAACAATTATGTTTTACTTTTGAAATATATGTTTGCCAAAGCATGAGATCATAAATCAACCAAGATGGAACAAGCTGAGAAGCATGTGCAGGCCTTCTCTTCACCTTGAGCTGGAGGAGTTTTGAATAGACACTGTACTGAGTTGCTGCAGTACAGCTTGTATTAGAATGCTAGCTACAAGTACTGTTCTATTGTTATTGTTTGTCAGGACAGTGGAGCCAGGTATAGTTTACTAAGCTGTAATATCTTGGAAAGAAATGGAGTTTTCTACTCTGAACCAGCCTACTTAAGCGGTCAATACAAGTTAAGAAAATAAGGAAGGAGGGGAGTTTCAAAATGGTGGCTAAATAGGCAGATGTGTCCTGCACCTTGTCATGGAACAGATAGAAGGAACAACTAAATTGAATAAAATCCACCTGGAATTGGAAAATTAGATATGTTATGCTCAGATTTCAAGACCCCCCAAAGATCCACCAGGGAGCACCAAATCCGATGCAAAAGCATAGAGTCTTTTATTCAACCCGGGGACTTGGTCCCCCCCTTGCCTCCATTACTGGATGCAAGAGAGAGCCCGGAGTTCCAAGAGAACAAAGAATTTATAGGGCTTGGGGTCAGGGGGTGGGGGCACACTCTGACCACTGATTTGGCCGATTCTGGTTGGTTGAGTGAGGGGTGGGGGCTAGTGACACAAGGGCAGGGTGCAGTTAAGGTCTGGCTACACAAAGACAGAGGGGTGTTCAGAATATTTTTGGCCTTGGGCTAGTTTCCCCCGCTTTCCCATTGGCCGAGATAAGGGCAGGCTGAGTAACTGATACATTCTGCGGCTTTTTCTTGGAAGAGGGGTTAAGGACACAGCTATCAGTCCTGTTCTGTCCTTTCAAGATACAGTTGGTGAGACAATCCACAGCCAGAAAGGGCAGAGGACACCTGGAGAATGGTAGGATTGGAAATCTGGGCTGGAGAGAGAGACATGTGACTACCAGGACGAGAGGGTCAGAAAAAACCTGCACTGCACCAAGTTGACATCCCTTGGTGGGGACAGCATAACACTCAACTGTGGGAGGGAGGTCCACAGGGCTGTTGGTGGCTGGGGAATCTAGATCTAAGTCCACAGACATGAGAGGTTGCACCCAGAAAGGCAGTCTGAAGAGCTGCCCAAGCTGTGCAGTGCCGGGGCAGGGAAGACTTGTGGGGGGGGGGGGGCAGGGAACAGCTGTGAGGTTGTTTTGCCTCTGTTTTGTCTACTTTTATTTGCTAAACCCAGTTCATACGACCTTTCAATTACAAACATTCACTAAGGCTGTGGTGGAGGTGGAGGTGCAGATTTGTGGAGGTTGGGGAGAGTCTATGGAGGGGAACAGGACAGGGAGAGGTGACCAGGATTCCGGCACTGAGACATTCCAGACCTTCTAAACCTAAGCAGCCATTTTTCTTCTGAAGAGCCAGCCACTCCCTGTAGCTTCAGGGCAGCTAGTGCAGCCACAACCAGTCTCAAACTTTTTTGAGAAAATAAAGACTCTGAATAGCCCCAGGGAGCCCTCAAGGACTGGGTTGAGGGGCTGATCGGTCCTGGAAAGCAATACAGCAAGACCCCACCTAAAGCCCTTGTCAGAAAAGATGCTTGAGTGGGAGAACCAAGATGGCGGCATAGGTTAACGCCGGAGTTTGCTGCTTTGAACAACTACTTCAAAAGTGAAACCAAAAAACGGAAGGGACATCACCCAGAACCACAGGAACGCTGGCTGAGTGGAAGTCCTACAACTAGGAGGAAAGAGAAACGCATACGGACACTCAGAGGAGGCGCAGTGCTGAAGTCAAATTCTGAGGTGCGGAGTGCGTGAGCGGGCTGGCGGCGGAGGGCGCGGTTGGCGTTTTCAATCGGGAGGGAGTCGCAGACTCTGAGCTCCAGATCCGGGCGAGTCTTTAGGGGCCCAGACTCAAACGGAAGAAGCGGGACTCTCTGGCTTCAGTCAGAGCGAGTGCAGCTTTCTCTCCGAGCTTTGCAGCGGGTGCTGGGACTCAGAGAGGCAGAGCCCCTGGGGACAGGACTGAGAGCCGCCATCACTGCTCTCTCCGGCCCACCCTGTTGATCCTGTGCGACCCACCCTGCCCAAGCCCTGCACACAGGCATTTGCCGGATAGCCTCAGGCAAAGGCTAGATTAGCACCTCCCTAGAGGACAGAAGTTCTCTCACTGCTGACACAGCTGATTCTCATAGCCACTTGGCCTGGAGGTCAAACCCTCCCTGGAATTAGCTACAACAATCAAGATTTAACTATAAGACTGCGAACAAAGACCACTAGGGGGTGCACCAAGGAAGCATAACAAAATGCGGAGACAAAGAAACAGGACAAAATTGTCAATGGAAGATATAGAGTTCAGAACCACACTTTTAAGGTCTCTCAAGAACTGTTTAGAAGCCGCCGATAAACTTAATGAGATCTACAAGAAAACTAATGAGACCCTCGATCTTATATTGGGGAACCAACTAGAAATTAAGCATACACGGACTGAAATAACGAATATTATACAGACTCCCGACAGCAGACCAGAGGAGCGCAAGAATCAAGTCAATGATTTGAAATGCGAGGAAGCAAAAAACACCCAACCGGAAAAGCAAAATGAAAAAAGAATCCAAAAATGCGAGGATAGTGTAAGGAGCCTCTGGGACAGCTTCAAGCGTACCAACATCAGAATTATAGGTGTGCCAGAAGATGAGAGAGAGCAAGATATTGAAAACCTATCTGAAGAAATAATGACAGAAAACTTCCCCCACCTGGTGAAAGAAATGGACTTACAGGTCCAAGAAGCACAGAGAACCCCAAACAAAAGGAATCCAAAGAGGACCACTCCAAGACACATCATAATTAAAATGCCAAGAGCAAAAGATAAAGAGAGAATCTTAAAAACAGCAAGAGAAAGAAACTCAGTTACCTACAAGGGAATACCCATACGACTGTCAGCTGATTTCTCAACAGAAACTTTGCAGGCCAGGAGGGAGTGGCAAGAAATATTCAAAGTGATGAATACCAAGAACCTACAACCAAGATTACTTTATCCAGCAAAGCTATCATTCAGAATTGAAGGTCAGATAAAGAGCTTCACATATAAGGAAAAGCTAAAGGAGTTCATCACCACCAAACCAGGATTATATGAAATGCTGAAAGATATCCTTTAAGAAGAGGAAGATGAAGAAAAAGGTAAAGATACAAATTATGAACAACAAATATGCATCTATCAACAAGTGAATCTAAGAATCAAGTGAATAAATAATCTGATGAGCAGAATGAACTGTTGATTATAATAGAATCAGGGACATAGAAAGGGAATGGACTGACTATTCCTGGGGGGGAAAGGGGTGTGGGAGATGCGGGAAGAGACTGGACAAAAATCGTGCACCTATGGATGAGGACAGTGGGTGGGGAGTGAGGGCAGAGGGTGGGGCGGGAACTGGGAGGAGGGGAGTTATGTGGGGAAAAAAAAAGAGGAACAAATGTAATAATCTGAACAATAAAGATTTAATTAAAAAAAAAAAAGATGCTTGAGTGATTAAGGCTAACAGCAGGCAAACAGGAAAAGCAGGAAGATTGGTCCTGCCTGTTTGCAACAAAGGCTGTGGAGACAGACATCAAGGAGTGGTGGATTACTTGGAACTTCAACTAGGTGCTGACTATCTAACAGGAAACTGAGAAGTGGCAGATATAACAGAAAAGTGAAGTCTTAAACCAGCCCCCATGGGACATTAAAACTTGGCTGAAGCAAACGACACTTCAGTTTTTTATGTTTTATCTTTTATTCAAAAAATTTTTTAAATTTTTTTGTTTTTTTATCTTTTATATTTTTGTATTACTTTTCTTCATGATATTTTTATTTTTTTATCATTATTTTATCTTATATATTTTTTATTATTCCCACCCTTTTCTTCCTCACTTCTCCCTTTTTAATCCTATTTCTCTTCTCCTGTCACCACTTTAGTGTTTCTCTCTCCTTTCTTTTTACCCCTTGTTAAATATTGATCTTCTATATCTGCTTTATTGACATGTTATTACTGTAGTATCTGTTGACTTACTCATATATCTAATTTCCACTCCCCTGCTCTCAGTTCATGTAACCTTCTCTTTTCTCTTTATTCTCTAACCAATTTTTGCATGCTTTTATTTTTCCTCTCCTCTCTTGCTCTCTTCTTTTCCTAATTGTTTAATTAGTTTCACTCACTAAACTAAAGCCTATATCATCTCTCCTCTATTCTCCATTTCCAAAAATAGTTAAATAAATAGATAGATACATTTTAAATAATTTGTTTTATCTTTTTATTTTTTATTGATTATTTTGTTTTTGTCTTCTTTTTTTCTTATCCACTCATACTCTTTTTACCTCCTCTAAACTGAACTGTGGTCATTACCCTATTCATTTCATTCCTTAACCTTATTTTCTGTAATAAGCTCTCCCTCTACAGATTCTTTCTCCCATTTTTCTGGATGTTTGCTATTTGCATTTTCTGTTTGTTTATTTTTTGTGGTGTTTTATCCCCAGATATATTTTTCTTCTTTTTTTCATCATTTTCTTTTCTCTCTACCTTTTTTCCTTTTATCGACATCATTTTTTTTCTCTCTATTTTCTCTGTCCTAATTCTCTTTTCTCTGGTGGTCATTTTATTTGGGTTATTGGTGTCATGAGTATATTTGTGTTTTGTTTCCTTTATGTCCTACCTTGTCAAGTTGTATTTTGTGCTATTTGGTCAATGTGATAGAAGTGTGAGCTACATAAATAGACACTCTGAGAGGAGACTCCATCCCCAACCTGGCAATAACACTCAAGATCCAACTACACCAACAGATCCCAAATATCCCAAGTATAGGGCATCACTAAAATACCCAGGCCCAAAAGACTTGAGAGATTCCACCCCTGGGTACCACAACACATCAATTATATAAGACAGACTCAAAAAAAATCTGCGTGACAAAGAAGTTTGATCTACTACATAGAAACAACCACAAAGAAACACAAAATGGGGAAACAAAGAAACAACCTCATACAAAAGAAAAGGTGGAATAATGAGAACAGGAAATAAACAAAAGGGACTGAACAAATTTCTCAGAGAAAGAATTCAGAGCAATGGTTATAAGGACACTGAAAAGCATGGAAGACAAATTCAACAACATGTGTAAGAATCAAGAGGAAATGAAGAATCAAGATGAAATGAAGAATGACATAGCTGCAATAAAGAACACAATGGAAATTATCAACAGCAGGCTAAAAGAAGCCTAGAACTGCATCAGCAAGTTAGAAGACAAGGTAGAAAAAACACCCAAGCAAAACAGCAACTGGAAAAAAAATTAAAAATCAGGAGGAGAGCCTAAGGGGGCTTTGGGACAACACAAAACAAAACAACATCTGCATAATAGGGGAGCCACAAGGAGAGAAAGCTGAGCAAGGAATAAAAAACCTGTTTGAAGAAATATTGAAAGAAAACTTCCCTGATTTGGGGAAGAAAAAATTCACAAAAGTCCAAGAAGCACACAGAGTCCCAAACAAGATGAACTCAAAAAGACAGACTCCATGACATGTCATAATTACATTGGTAAACATCAATGACAAAGTATGAATCTTAAAGGCTGCCAGAGAGAGACACAAAGTTACCTACAGGGGACCTCCCATTAGAGTATCAACTGACTTCTCAACAGAAACACACCAGGCCAGAAGGGAATGGAATGATATATACAAAATAATACAAAGCAAGGGAACAAATCTAAGAATACTATACCAAGCAAGGCTATCATTCAAAATTGAAGGAGGAATCAGGAGCTTCACAGACAAAAAACAAAAGGTTATCACTACCAAGCAAGCAATGCAAGATATGCTAAAGGGACTGCTGTAAAAAGAAGAAATAGGGAAAAAAGAACACAGGCATAAAGAATAAAAATGGCTACAAACAAGTACCTATCAATAATAACCTTAAACGTAAATGGACTAAATACCCCAATCAAAAGACATAGAGTGGCTTAAAATGGATAAGAAAACATGACCCATATATATGGTATCCACAAGAAACAAACCTAGGAACAAAGGACTCACATAGACTGATAGTGAAGGAATGGGGAAAAATTTTTCAGGCAAATGAAAATGAAAAGAAAGCTGGGGTAGCAATACTTATATCTGACAAAGTAGACCTCAAAATGAAGGCCATAATAAGAGATAAGGAGAGCCACTTCATAATACTAAAGGGAGAAATTCAACAAGAGGATATAACTCTGGTAAATGTATATGCACCCAATACATTAAAAAAAAAAAAAAAACTTTTGGAAGACATCGACAGAGACATATCATAGTAGGGTACATTAATACCGCATTGACAACATTGGATAAATCCTCTGAACAACAAAAAATATCAACAAGGAAACAGCAATACTAAAGGACTCCCTAGATCAGATGGAATGAATTGACATCTGTAAAACATTTCACCCCAAATATAGAGAACTAGAGGCCCAGTGCACAAAAATTTGTGCACTGGGGGATGGGGGGATTCCTCCGCCTGGACTATGCCCTCTTGCAGTCTGGGACCCCTCGGAGGATGTTCACCTGCTGGCTTAGGCCTGCTCCCTGGGGGAATGGGCCCAACCTGGCAGTCAGACATGCCTCTGGCAGCCCGGCAGCCCTCGGGGGATGTCCACTTGCCAGCGGGGAGCAGGCCTAAGCTGCAGACGGACATCCTTAGCGTTGCTGAGGAGGCAGGAGATGCTCCCACCACCACTGCTGTACTGGCAGCTGGCAGCCTGGCTTGTGACTGAGCAGAGCTCCCCCTGTGGGAGTGCACTGACCACCAGGGGCCAGTTCCTGAATTGAGCGTCTGCCCCCTCATGGTCAGTGTGTGTCACAGTGACCAGCCATTCACAGCCATTCTGCTGTTACGGTCAGTTTACATATTACCCTTTTGTTATATAGGATAGAGGCCTGGTGCATGAGTGAGGGCCTGCTGGTTTTCCCTAAAGGGTGTCCCTGATCAGGGTGGGGGTCCCACTGGGGTGCCTGGACAGCCTGGGTAAGGGGCTGATGGGTGTTTGCAGCCTGGTCACACCCCCTTCAGGTTGGGGGTCTCCACTGGGGTGCCTGGCCAGCCTGGGTGAGTGGCTGATGGGTGTTTGCAGGCTGGTCACACCCCCTTCAGGTTGGGGGTCCCCACTGGGGTGCCTGGCCAGTCTGGGTGAGGGGCTGAGGGCCATTTTCAGGCTGGCGAACCCCCCCCCCGGCAATGGAAGCTCCCAGCCTCTCCTTTTTTTCTTTTTTCTTTTTATTCTGGGATTTATTTACCTTCTATAATTGAAACTTTGTAGCCTTTAGAGGAGCTCAGAGCCGGCCAGGGCAGGCTGGAAGGAAGCGTGGCTTCCTCCATCGCCAGGGGCAACCCACTCCTGCTCGTTCCAGCTCCGTGGCCATGGCCACAGGTGGCTGAAAGCAGGTATCTGGGGTTTATTTACCTTCTATAATTGAAACTTTGTTGCTTTGAGTGGAGCTCAGAGCCAGGCGCAGCAGGCAGGAAGTTTGGCTTCCTCCATCATTGGGGAAACTAAGCCTCCTGCTTGCTCCCGCTCTTTGGCTGCCGGCCACCATCTTTGTTGGGTTAATTTGCATATAGTCACTCTGATTGGCTGGTGGAAGTGGCTTAAGGTGTAGCGAAGGTACAGTCAATTTGCAAGTGTGTCTTTTATTAATATAGATATACATTCTTCTCAAGTGCACATGGAACATTTTGAAAGATAGAACACATATTAGGACACAGGAAAAGTCTCTTCAAATTCAAAAAGTATGAAATCATATCAAGGATCTTCTCAGATCACAATAGCATAAAATTAGAAATCAACTACAATAAAAACAGTGGAAAAAATCAAACATTTACAAGCTAAATAGCATTTTATTAAACAATGACTGGGTTACCAAAGAGATCAAAGAAGAACTAAAAAGCATCCTGGAAACAAATGACAATGAAAACACAATACTCCAATATATCTGGGACACAGTGATAGCAGTCCTGGGAGGAAAGTTCATAGCTCTACAGGCCTACCTCAAAAACAAGAATAAATGGTAATAATTATCTAACCCTACAACTTAAGAATTAGAAAGAGTGCAAGATGAAAAGTCCAGCTTAAGCAGAAGGAAGGAAATAATCAATATTATAGCAGAAATAAATGACATAAAGACAAAAAACCCACAAAAAAACAAACAAACAAACAAACAAACAAATACAAAAGATCATGAATGCAAGAGCTGGTTCTTTGAAAGAATTAACAAGATTTATGAATCTCTAGCCAGGCTCACCATGAAAAAAGGAGAGAGGGCCCAAATAAACAAAATTAGAAATGAAAGAGGTGAAGAAACAACTGACCCCAAACATACAAAGGATTGTAAAAAATTACAATAAACAACTATACACCAAAAAATTGCACAACCTGGATATGTTTTTAGAAAAATAAAATGTTCTAAAACTCGATCAGGAATTATTAAAAAACCTGAATAGGTCAATAACTACCAATGAAATTGAAATAGTAATAATAATAAAAAAAAAACTTCCAGCAAACAAAAGCACATGGCCATATGGCTTCACAAGGGAGTTTGACTAAAAAGTCAAAGGAGAACTAAAACCTGACCTCAGACTATTCCAAAAATTTCAAGAGAATGCACACGTCTAAGCTCATTCTATAAAGCCAATGTTAGCCAAACCCCAAAGCTATATAAAGACACTACAAAAAAAGAGAACTACAGGCCAATATTCCTGATGAATATAGATGCTAAAATCCTCAACAAAATTCTACCAAATCAGATCCAGCATTACATTAGAAAGATCATACACCAAGACCAAGAGGGATTTATCCCGGGGATTCAAGCCTGGTACAATATACACAAAACAATAAACATAATATATCACATAAACAAGTTGAGAGACAAAAATCACATACTCATATCAATTGATGCAGAAAAAGAATTTGACAAAATCCAACACCTTTTCCTGATAAACACTCTCAGCAAAGTGGGAATAGAGGGATCTTACCTCAACATAATTAAAGCCTTATATAACAAACCTACAGCCAATTTCATACTGAATGGGTAAAAACTAAAAGCATTTCCCCTAAGAATAGGAACAAGACATGCATGCCCACTTTCACCATTCCTATTCAACATAGTACTGGAAGTCCTAGGCATAGAGATCAGACAACAAGAAGAAATAAAAATCCAAATTGGAAAAGAAAAAATTATGAGACTTAATCAGTGAATTTGGCAATGTAGCAGAATATAAAAATAATACCCACAAATCAATGGCTTTTTTATACACAAATAATGAACTCACAGAAAGAGAAACTAAAAAAACAACAACAATAAAATAAAAACTATTCCATTTACCAATGCAACAAAAATAATTTAGATACCTAGGAAGAAACCTGTACTCAGGTAAAAGACCTGTATTCAGAAAACTATTGGACACTGAAAAAAGAGATATAGGAAGACATAAACAGATAGAAGAACATACCATGTTCATGGATTGGTAGAATAAACATCATTAAAATGTCCATACTACCCAAAGCAATCTATAGATTCAATACAATTCCCATTAAAATACTACCAACATATTTCACAGATTTAGAATAAACTCTACAAAAATTCACCTGGAATAAAAAAAATACCCCGAATACCTTCAGCAATCTTGAGAAAGAACAAAGTAGGGGGTATCTCAATAGCAGATATCAATCTGTATTACAAAGCCACTGTTCTCACACTGCCTGGTACTGGCACAAGAACCGACATATAGATCAATGGAATAGAACACAGAAATTGACCCAAACCACTATGCTTACTTAATATTCGACAAAGGAGGCATACAATGGAGTCAAGACAGTTTCTTCAATAAATGGTGTTGGGAAAATTGGACAGATACATGCAAAAAATGAAACTAGAACAGCAATTTACACCATAACAAAAATAAACTAAAAATGGATGAAGGACTTAAATGTAAGATGGGAAACCATGAAAATCTTAGAGGAATCCACAGGCATCAACATGTCAGACACATGCTGAAGCAATATATTCACCAATAGAGCTCCTAGGGCAATGGAAACTAAAGAAAAAATAAGCAAGTGAGACTACATCCAAATAAAAAGCTTCTGAAGAACAAAAGAATCCATCAACAAAGCAATAAGAAAGCCCACTGCATGGGATAACATATTTGCCAATGATATTTCAGATAAGGGTTTAATCTCCGAAATTTACAGAGAACTCATACAACATAACAAAATGAAGATAAATGATCCAAACAAAAAATGGGCAAAGGACCTAAATAGACACTTTTAGAAAGAAGACATACAGAAGGCCAGGAGACATGAAAACATGCTCAAAATCACTAATCATCTGGGAGATGTAAATCAAAATGACAATGAAATACCATCTCACACCTGTCAGAAAGGCTATCATCAACAAACGACAAGTGCTGATGAGGATGTGGAGAAAAAGGAACTCTCCCGCACTGCTGGTGGGAATGCAGACTGGTGCCGCGACTGTGGAGAACAGTATGGAGATTCCTCGAAAAATCAAAAATGGAACTCCCATTTGACCCAGTGATCCAACTTCTAGGAATATATACCAAGAAATCAGAAACACCAATTTAAAAGCACAATTTACAATAGCTAAGATTTGGAAACAGCCTAAGTTCCCATCAAAAGATGAGTAGATTAAAAAACAGAGGTACATCTACACAATAGCATACTATGCTGCTGCGAATATGATGGAACTCTTACCATTTGCAACAGCATGGGTGGACCTGGAAAGCATTATGCTAAGTGAAATAAGCCAGTCAGAGAAAGATAAATATCACAAGATCTCACTCATTTGTGGAATATAATGAACAATATAAACTGATGAATAAAAATTGATCCAGAGGGCCCTAACCGGTTTGGCTCAGTGGATAGAGTGTCAGCCTGTGGACTCAAGGGTCCCAGGTTCAATTCCGGTCAAGGGCATGTACCTTGGTTGCGGGCACATACCCAGTAAGGAGTGTGCAGGAGGCAGCTGATCAGTGTTTCTCTCTCATCAATGTTTCTAACTCTCTATCCCTCTCCCTTCCTCTCTGTAAAAAAATCAATTATATATATATAAATATATATATTAGATCCAGAGGCATAGAAGCATGGAACAGACCTTCCAACCTCAGAGGGAAGGCAGGGGATGGGAGGAGGGTTGTAAGAGAACAATCAAAGGACTTGTATGCATGATTATAAGCGTAACCCATGGACACAGACAATAGCGGGGTGAGGGCAAGCACCTGAACATGGGAAAGGAGAGTTCAATGGGCGTAAAAGGAGACATATGTAATACTTTAAATAGTAAATAATTAAAGGGGGGAAAAAAGAAAATAAGTAAGGCCCTGATACAGATGCAGAAAGAATCTTCTCCTTTCATGAGAGTGTAGAAAAATTTGCTTCTTAAACAGGATGATTTTAGGAGCATCTTCAGTTATAGGAGGGGGTCCTGGTTTCTTCCTCCTATGCCAGGAAAGAAATCTGAAATTGGGTTATTGTTTGTAGGATTTAAAAAGCCACATCTTAAAGTATTGTATGTATTTTTTTTCAGGTTATTTTTGTGGGAAGCCATTCAAATTCCCAGAGTTGGTATAAAGACTATTAATGTAAAATCATTTGAGCTAAAGAAGATGAGGAATGAAATCTTGTCTGTACTTCCCTTATCTGACTAAAGCCGAAACTCTTTTTTTTCTTTGTAGAAAAACTTGGCATTTTATTATGTTTTGATTATTATTATTATTTTTAATTTATTTATTGATTAAGTTATTACTTATGTGTCCTTATCCCTCCATTACCCCCCTGACTCCCCCACTCATGCCCTCACACCCCTGTTGTCCATGTCCATTGATTAGGCTTATATGCATTCATACAAGTCCTTTGGTTTATATCTCCCCCTTACCCCCACACTTCCTTACCTTCCCTCTAAGGTAGAGGTCTGATCAATGCTTCTCTGTCTCTGGATCTGTTTTTGTTCATCATTTTATGTTGTTCATTATATTCCATAAATGAGTGAGATCATGTGATATTCATCTTATTCACCATAGCTAACATTTGGAAACAGCCTAAGTTTGGTTACTGGTGAATTCAACCAAACATTTAAAAAGAAATTTACAAATGAGTGGATTAAAAAACTGTGGTACATCTACACAATACAATACTATGCTGTGGTAAAAAAGAAGGAATTCTTACCATTTGCAACAGGATGGATGGAACTGGAGAGCATTATGCTAAGTGAAATTAGCCAGTCAAAGAAAGATAAAGCATAAACTCTTAAAAATATAGCTACAATTAACCTTTCATTGAAGGAGTTTTTTGTGAAGTGATCTGCCATAGGGATACACTGCCCATTCCTATTATCATTAAAAGAATACAGTAAAGGCTCATATAGTGTCCCATTGAAGCCCTAACCCTACCTTATAACTATGTATGTGAATGTGTAGATAAACATTGTCCTTTCTGCCTTTAACTTTGTGTAGTGTCAGTTATTTAGAGGCCCTAAGTCAATCAAACTTAAGTTGATACTGCAAACCTTTCCTTTCAACAATTTTGGTGACAAGAAATGGTTGGTTGGGATTCCCTGCTTACTTTAGAGGTTGAAACTGAGATCTTGCTACATCTGACCAACCCAGCAAAGGTAAATAAAAATTTCCTTACCAGAAAGACTATTAGATCATTAGTTTGGATCCAGTTAAGTGAGGGTGGTAAGATCCTCTCCTTGTGTTTTCTTTACAAAATTCAGATTAGCAGGAGAAAACACTTGTAGAGACTAGTTCTTTAGGAATTGTTACTCTTACTTTGTGTATTTTTGTTATAGATACTTTCCCTTTCAGAGATGGCTATTGTGTCCCATCTGACTCGTTGTTGTTGTTTTGTTGTTGGTGGTTGTTTTTTTTGTTTTGTTTTTTTTTTTGTTTTTTTCCTAAGCTTGGCTTGGATACAGTGAAAGCATTATATATCTATTTTCCTACCTGATAGTGAGCACAGATTATTGGATATACAGTCAGAGGTAATCAAGCATCAGATCAGGGGCCTGAGATATCTAGGTAATGCTGGTCACATAGAATGAGTTTAGAAGTGTTCCCTTAACTTTTTTTTGAAGAATGTGAGAAATATTGGTGTTAATTTCTCTTTAAATGTTTGGTTGAATTCACCAGTAAAATCATCTGTCCTGGAATTTTCATTGTTGGGAAAAACATTTTTTTTGTGTGGTATGATTTTTTTTCTTTATTGGTGCCCTTAACTCCCATTGCCCACCCACACCCACGCTCATGCCTTCACCCCCCCTAGTGTCTTTGTCCATTGGTTATGCTTATATGTATGCATACAAGTCCTTTGGTTGATCTCTCTCTCTTCTCCCCATGCTCCCCTGCCTTCTAACTGAAGTTTGATAGACTGATCAATGCTTCTCTATCTCTGGATCTGTTTCTGTTTATCAGTTTCTGTTGTTCATTTTATTCCACAAATGAGTGAGATTATGTGATATTTATCTTTCTCAAACTGACTTATTTCACTTAGAATAATGCTCTCCAGGTCCATCCATGCTGTTGCAAATGGTAGAAGTTCCTTTCTTCTTACAGCAGCATAGTATTCCATTGTGTAGGTATCCCACAAATTTCTAATCCGCTCATCTGCTGATTGGCACTTTGGCTGTTTCCAATTCTTGGATATTGTAAATTGTGCTGCTATGGACACAGGTGTGCATATATCCTTTTTGATTGGTGTTTCTGATTTCTTGGGATATAGTCCTAGAAGTGGGATCACTGGATCAAATGGGCTTTCCATTTTTAGTTTTATGAGGAAACTCCATACTGTCTTCCACAGTGGCTGCACCATTCTGCATTCTCACCAGCAGTGCATGAGTGTTCCTTTTTCTCCACATCCTCTCCAGCACTTGTCATTTGTTGATGAGAGCCATTCTGACATGTGTGAGGTGGTACCTCATTGTCATTTTGATTTGCATCTCTCCTATGATTAGTGACTTTGAGCATGTTTTCATATGTCCCTTGGACTTTTATATGTCCTCTTTCAAAACGTATCTATTTAGGTCCATTAACCATTTTTTCATTGGATTGTTTATCTTTTGTTAAGTTATATAAGTTCCCTGTAAATTTTGGAGATTTAACACTTATCAGAGATAACATGTCCTCCCATGCAATAGGCCTTCTTGTTATTTGGTTGATGGTTTCTTTTGCTGTGCAGAAGCTTTTATTTTGATGTAGTCCCATCCATTTGGTTATTTTCTCTTTAGTTTCCATTGCCCTAGGAGCTGTATGGGTGAAGATATTACTTTGGCAAATGTATGAAATTTTGCTGCCTATGGATTCCTCTAAGAATTTTATGGTTTCCCATCTTATTTTTAAATCCTTTATCCATTTTCAGTTTATTTTTGTGTATGATGTAAGTTGGTGATCAAGTTTCATTTTTTTGGATGTATCTGTTACCAAAGAGATCAAAGAAGAAATTAAAAACATCCTGGAAACAAATGACAATGAAAATACAATAATCCAAAATTTATGGGACAAAGTGAAAGTAGTCATGAGAGGGAAGTTTATAGCTCTACAGGCCTACCTAAAACACACACACACACACACACACACACACACACACACACACACACACAAACAAACAAACAAACAAACAAAGAAACAATAAAACCCCACACACACAAAAAAAACACACCTACAAAAACAAACAAGGAAATTGCTAATAAATTATCTAACTCTACAACTTAAAGCATTAGAAAGATAGCAGCTAGAAAAGCCCAGAATGAGAAGAAAGGAGATAATAAAGATCAGAGCAGAAATAAATGACATAGAAAACAACAACAACAACCAAAAAAAAAAAAACCCCAAAATATCAATGAAACCAAGAGCTGATTCTTTAAAAGAATAAACAAGACTGATGAACCTCTAGCCAAGCTCACTAAGAAGCAAAGAGAGAGGACCCAAACAAACAAAATCAGAAATTAAAGAGGTGAAATAACAGCAGACCCCACAGAAATGTAAAGGATTGTAAAAAAAAAAAATACTATGAACAACTCTATTCCAACAAAAGAGACAACCTAGATTAAATGGACATATTCCTAGAAAAATACAACATTCCAAAACTTAATCAGGAAAAATCTATCTTAATAGGCCAATAACTATGGAGGAAATTGAAGCAGTCATCAAAAAGCTTCCAGCAAACAAAAGCCTTGGGCCAGATGGCTTCACAGGAGAGATTTACCAAACATTCAAAGAAGAACTAAAACCTATTCTCCTCAGACTATTCCAAAAAATTCAAGAGGAAGGAACACTTCCAAGCTCTTTCTATGAAGCCAGAATTACCCTAATACCAAACCAGATAAAGACAACACAATGAGAAAAAATTACAGGCCAATATCCCTCATGAACATAGATGTCAAAATACTCAACAAAATTCTAGCAAATTGGATCCAGCAGTACATCAGAAAAATCATACACCATGACCAAGTAGGATTTATCCTGGGGATGCAAGGATGGTATAATATCCACAAATCACTAAACATGATACATCACATAAAAAATTGAAAGATAAATATCATATAGTCATACCGACAGAAAAAGCATTTGACAAAATCCAAAACCCTTTCTCAATAAAAACCCTCAGCAAAGTGGGAATAGAGGGATCATACCTCAACATAATAAAAGCTTTATATGACAAATCTACAGCCAACATCATACTCAATTGGCAAAACTAAAACCATTTCACTTAAGAACAGGAACAAGACAGGGATGCCCACTTTTACCACTCCTGTTCAACATAATACTGGAAGTGCTAGCCATAGCAATCAGATAAGAAGAAGACATAAAAGGTATCCAAGTTGGACAAGAAGAAGTAAAACTGTTGTTATTCACAGATGGCATATTACTGTACCTAGAAAACCCTAAAGACTCCATCAAAAAATTATTAGACTTCATAAATTAATTCAGCATTGTAGCAGGATACAAAATTAACACCCATAAATCTATGGTATTTTTATACATCAATAGTGAACTTATAGAAAGCGAAATTTAAAAACAATTCCATTGTACCAAAAAAAAAAAATTAAGATGCCTAGGAATAAACTTAAGTAAGGAGGTAAAAGTCCTGTACTCGGAAAAGTACAGGACACTGAAAAAAGAGATGGAGGAAGACATAAACAGATGGGGAAGAACATACCGTGTTCATTAATTGGTAGAATTTACATTATTAAAATGTCCATACTACCCAAAGCAATCTATAGATTCAATGCAATCCCCATTAAAATGCCAATGGCATATTTCAAAGACCTAGAACGAACTCTCCAAAAATTCATCTGGAATAAAAAAGACCCCGAATAGCTGCAGCAATTCTGAGAAAGAAGAACAAAGTAGGTGGGATCTCAGTACCAAATATCAAGCAACATAACAAAGCCACTGTTCTCAAAACTGCCTGGTACTGGCACAAGAACAGACATATAGACCAATGGAATAGAATAGAGAGCCCAGAAATCAACCCAAACCACTATGCTCAATTAATGTTTGACAAAGGAGGCATGAACATACAATGGAGTCAAGACAGTCTCTTCAATAAATGTTGTTGGGAAAATTGGACAGATACGTGCAAAAGAAGGAAATTTATTTATTTTTTATTATTGTATTTAATCTCTTTTCAAGTTATGTAACTCTGTACCAATTTTCTATTTCTTCATGATTCAGTCTTGGTATGCTGTGTCTTTAGGGGTTTGTCAATTTCATTTAGATCATCAAATTTATTGTCATACATATATTAACAGTAGTTTCTCATAAACCTTTATATTTCTGTAAATTGGTATTAGTCTCCCTTCTTGCATTTCTGCCTCTCTCTCTCTCTCTTTCTCTCTCTCTCTCTCTCTCTCTTTTATTTTTGTATTTTGATTTTAAGTAAGGATTTCACACTTTTTCTGATCTTTTCAAATAAGTTGGTCATGGTTTTGTTGATTTTCTCTGTTATTCTATTATGTATTTTATCTCTTTTTTCTTTTTCTTTTTATTTATTTATTTTTTTATTGCTTAAAGTATTACAAAAGGTATTACATATGTCTCCTTTATTCCCCCACCCATGACAATCCCCTGGCCTCCCCTACCCCCCAGTGTCTTATGTCCATTGGTTATGCATATATGCGTGCATATAAGTCCTTCAGTTGATCTCTTACTCCCCCCCTTCTGCCCCACTACCCTCCCCGGCCTTCCTGCTGCAGTTTGACAGTCTGTTTGAGGCAGCTCTGCCTCTGTATCTATTATTGTTCATAAGTTTATAATGGTTTTTATTATCCATGAATGAATGAGATCATGTGGTATTTTTCCTTCATTGACTGGCTTATTTCACTTATCATAATGCTCTCCAGTTCCATCCATGCCGTTGCAAATGGTAAGAGTTCCTTCTTTTTTACAGCAGCATAGTATTCCATCGTGTAGATGTACCACAGTTTTCTAATCCATTCATCTACTGATGGGCACTTAGGCTGTTTCCAGATCTTAGCTATGGTGAATTGTGCTGCTTTGAACATATGGGTGCATATATACTTTCTGATTGGTGTTTCTGGTTATTTTATCTCTTTTGTAACCTTTATTATCTCCACCTTTATGCTAGCTTTCAGTTTAGTTTGCTTTTCTTTTTCTAGTTAATTTTAGAGACTTTCCATCTCATTTTTATTTTCAATGATTTGATATAAAATATTTTGTAATGATTAATAATTAGTGGTAAATGGATTCTTAGAATTTTTTTTTCTTTTTTTTTTAAATATCGAGTGCAAATCTTTTTTTGGTAAATATTGATTTTCTCCAAATGATAAAAGCAAAAATAACACAATTTCAGGGAATGATGTTAACATCAGCATGGTTCACTCAAATTAAAAAAATAATACTTAAAATCATGCACATTGTTTTACCATTTCATAACACTTTCTTTTAAAAAACTACAAACTTTTCTAGTGTAAAAATACTTTGAAAATTTCATAAGAACAATAAATTACCAAATTCACCTTGAAAAACTATAGTATTTTTTTCCAAATATTGCTGTTCAGATTTTTAAAATCTATTTTAATATATGATAAAAAACAGTATATTGGGAGAGGTAGAGAAAAAAGACCTCCCAGTTGATGAATACAATGCATCTGAAAATATGTCAGTAATGTAAAGGAAACACTTTGAGAACAAAAATATATTATAAATAAGTCTTTGAGCAAGATACATAGATGAGCAGTTTTTGCATCTCATTTATATAAATCCACAAGTCAGAAGTCTTCTGAAGCATGCTTGTTTATAGAATCTTCTGTAAGATACAGTCGGCTACTTTCAAAAATTCATCTTTTACTAAAACAATATTATAGGAGTCCGTGAACTTTTCTAAAAGCTTATCATCTGTATAATTTTAGATATCTGAATTTCAGAATGTGCTTGTTCTTTAATGTTTAGGTGGAACACTCTGTCCTTGGAAGAATTACATAGGTAATATCTTTTATTTGACTAAAATATTGTGTTTAAGAAATTATTTTGTTAAATACATGAATTAGTTCTTCTTTAAATACTTTGAGCACTGAATTTTTGTTAAAATCCATGAAGTTGACACTACTGTGACATTTGGATCATAAACACCATATCAATGGATAACTTCCTATACATCAGTGATACCAGCTGAAACTATAAATACAGAATACTGTGTTCTTGGAGTTTATCAATTAATTTATTATGTTACAAGAGGCCCGTTGCATGAAGAGATTCGTGTAATAGGCCTTCCTTCCCCTGGCTTCCGGCACCGGTTTTCCTCCGGCACCTGGGACCCAGGCCTTCACTCCAGCCGCAGTGGAGAAGCCAAGCCTCGAGGCTTCTCTGCTCCAACCGCAGCAGAGAAGCCAAGCCTCTTCAGTCCTCAGTTGTCTTCAGTCTTCAGTCTTAAGTTGTCTTTAGTCTTCAGTATTTGCTCTGTGCCTGCATATATAAATTAACCACCATCTTTGTTGAGCTAATTTGCATAGTCATCCTGATTGTATTGTGGTCGTAGCAGAATGACACCAATTTGCATGTTTCTCTTTTATTAGTGGAGATTTCTTGAGCATTATGTCAGATTTGCTGTAATAGCTTAAGTCCAGGTTTTGCTAAAGCCTATTCAACAAGAAAAATCACATGATTTAGTATGCCATTCTACCACATAAGGGTACTTCTCTACTACAATAAGAATAGTATCAATTTAAATAGCACAATATTTTTCCTTTAGTTGCAGTAACTTTTTTTTTCATTCACTTATAACCAGCTAAGAATTATCAATGCCATTATGTCATATTGAGCATATGTTCCCTTTGTAGGTGGATAATCTACTCAGTGTCACATCAAAGTCTGATGTTATCTGAAGTTTGGCAGTTCCTCCCTTGATCAGACCAGAAATAATTTTTTACTACTCTAGTTTTCTTGATGAGAACTGAATGTTTCCAGAATTCTGGCATTTTCACACCTATAGAAGAATCTTAATTAGTCATTCCTTGGTTATGCGATCTTCCTTAAGCCACTCTTAAGTTCTGTTCTTGAATTTGTCCTAAAAACAGCAACAACAAAACAGCATAGGTGGTAAACAATATCCACAGATGCAGGGTGTAAATAGAAAGTTCTTTATGATCTTGGTCTTCTACCCCATCTTTCTCTTCAGTTAAATAAGTACTTGACCATCACTACCAGTGCACACATGCTGGCCTTTGCTCCAGTACCTACCTTCACTCTGACTGCTTAGTTCAATGATGGCGAACCTTTTGAGCTTGGCTTGACAGCATTTTGAAAAACCCTAACTTAACTCTGGTGCTGTGTCACATATAGAAATTTTTTGATATTTGCAACCATAGTAAAACAAAGATTTATATTTTTGATATTTATTTTATATATTTAAATGCCATTTAACAAAGAAAAATCAACCAAAAAAATGAGTTCCCGTGTCACCTCTGACACACGTGTCATATGTTCGCCAACACTGGCTTAGTTAATGAAAAGAGCACTGTGTATCTCCCACTCCCCATAAAAGAGGCCACTCACAGTAATTGTTGACCTATTTCTTATTCTTTAAGGTGTAATTTTAAGCTGCTAATTTTGGATTTTCTTTTTTTTTCATTTTTTAAGTTTATTTACTGTCTAAAGTTTTACATATGTCCCCTTTTTCCCTGAGTGACAGCCTCCCCCCCCAGCCATTCCCACACCGGGCAAGCCCCCACCACTCCATTGTCTGTGTCCATTGGTTATGCTAATATGCATGCACAAAAGCCCGTTGGTTGCTCTCTACCCACCCCTCCCCTGCGATTTGTCTCTGGATCTACTCTTGTTCATCAAATTATGTTGATCATTATATCCCACATATGAGTGAGATCATGTGATATTTATCTTTCTCC
Source organism: Myotis myotis (assembly GCF_014108235.1). Lineage (NCBI taxonomy): Eukaryota > Metazoa > Chordata > Mammalia > Chiroptera > Vespertilionidae > Myotis > Myotis myotis. The sequence goes on along the minus strand of NW_023416346.1, from coordinate 74,254,117 downwards.
CACTGACTGATTTCTCTTAGCATAATGCTCTCCAGTTCCATCCATGCTTTTGCAAATGGTAAAAGTTCCTTCTTGTGTATAGTGGTGGGTGTAGTATTCCATTGTGTAGATGTACCACGGTTTTTTAATCCACTCATCTGCTGATGGGCACGGAGGTTGTTTCAAAATCTTAGCTATTGTAAATTGTGCTGTTATGAACATAGGGGTGCATATATCCTTTTTGATTGGTGTTTCTGGTTTCTTGGGATATAGTCCTAGAAGTGGGATTACTGGTTCAAATGGGAGCTCCATTTTTAATTTTTTGAGGAAACTCCATACTGTCTTCCACAGTGGCTGCATCAGTCTACATTCCCACCAGCAGTGCAGGAGGGTTTCTTTTTCTCCACATCCTTGCCAGCATTTGTTTATTTGTTGATGATAGCCATTCTGACAGGTGTGAGATGGTATCTCATTACTTTTTTGATTTTCATCTCTCCAATGATTAGTGACTTTGAGCATGTATTCATATGTCTCTCGGCCTTCTCTCTGCCCTCTTTCAAAAATGTCTATTTAGGTCCTTTGTCTATTTTTTTATTGGATTTTTTTTTATCTTCCTTTTGTTAAGTTGTATGAGTTCTCTGTAAATTTTGGAGTTTAAAACTTTATCTGAAATAGCATTGGCAAATATGTTTTCCCATGCAGACACTGGGCAGTGGGGGCTTGCCCTCCAGGGTGGGAGTAGCTAGGGGGATCAATTGGGGGAAAAGAAGACATATGTAAAACTTTAAACAATTAAAAAATTAACATTATCTCACACCTGTCAGAATGATGATTATTAATAAATACACAAACAATAAATATTGGAGATATGTGGAAAAAATGGAACCCTGTGCACTGTTTATGGGAATGCAGATTGGTGCAGTTACTATGGAAAACAGTACACAGGTCCTCAAAAATTTAAAATGCATACTTAGGCCAGGTAGCTTCATTTGTTAGAGTGCTGACCCAATGTGCCAAGTTTGAGGGTTCCATTCCCGGTCAGGACACTTACAAAAATCAATCAATGCATGAATTCATGGGTGGAACAAAAAAATAAATAAATGTTTCTCTCTCCCTTCTTCTTTCTCTAAAATCAATAGTAACATAAAATAATTCAAAATGGAGCTATCTTTTGATCCAATGTTTCCACTTCTGGGAGTGTATCCAAAGAAACCCAAACATTAATTTGAAAGAACATATGCACGTCTTTGTTTATTGCAGTATTATTCACAATAGCCAAGATATGGAAGTAACCCAGTTTCTCATCAATACATTAGTGGATAAAAAAGCTGTGGCACATGTACACAATGGGATACTACTTGGCCTTAAAAAAGAATGAAATTTTACCATTTGTGACAACATGGATGAACCTAGAGGTTATGTTAGTCAGGGAAAGAAAAATACCATATGATTTTACTTATATGTACAATCTAAAGAGCAAAATAAATGAACCAACAAAGTAGATACAGTCCTGGTCAGGTAGCTCAGTTCATTAGAGTGTCCTCTAGAAATGCCAAGTTTGTGGGTTTGGTCCCTGAAAGGGCACATATAAGAATCAATCAATGAATGCATAAATAAGTGAAATAGAAAATATCTCTTTTTCTTCGTCTTTCTCTTTCTCAAATCAATAAATTAAAAAACTATTTTGAAATATAGAAACACATTCAGATACAGAGAACAGACTGATGGTTTCCAGAGGGGAAGGGTATTGAGGAGCTGGGTGAAAAAGGTGAAGGATAAGAAATATAAATTGGTAGTTGCAAAATAGTAATGGAACTGTAAAGTACAGAGTATATTGTCAATAATATTGTAATAACTATGGTGCCTCCTGGGGCAACCCCTTTGTAAAATATATGATTGTCTAGCCATTATGCTGTACACCTGCAACTGATACAGAGGAATACTGAATATAAACTACAATTAAAAACTAATAAATAAATAAATAAATACATGAAACGATTAAAACAATGATTTCTATAATTAGGCCTGCATTTGTACAGATGTCTTCCCATCAGGGGCTATGCCCTTGAATAAGTAAGTTCCTCAGTATCACTGAGCTTCATTTTTACTATGTATAATTTGTGGTTGAAAATATACACATTGTGGGACTGTGGGGATTCAATGAGATAATATAGGTAGAAGTTCTCTGCACATAATTGGGAAGGAGTTTGCCACTGCGGCAGTATTAATTCTCTCAGCCTTACCTGGTCCTTGCTCTGAGCACCATTTCTCTAGAGAATTCTGACTAATATACAACTAAAAATTGTTTCAACTTGGGAATGAATAAGCAAACTGTCATATATCCAATAATGGTCTACTACGCAACAATAAAAAGCTATTGACTCCTGCTACATGCAACAATATGGATGAATCTCAAATGCATTGCACTAAGCAAAAGAAGCCAGGCTCCAAGACTATACACTGTATAATTCCATTTATATGACATTCTTGTAAAGACAAAACTATAGAGATGGATGCCAGGAGGGGGAGGGATTAATGCAAAAGGTTATAAGATAGTTCCGTGGGGGTGACACATGTTCTGTATTGTGGTTGTGGTGGTAGTTACATGTTTCTATGATTTGTCAAAACTACTTGAACACCCAAAATAATAAATTTTACTGTATATTAAAATAAAATAAATAAAATATAAAAACATGTATCATGATCAAAAGACAAGGCCAAAGGCATTAACTTTCCATTGGGACAGAAAAGCTAGACACAGAGATATCCAGTCATGACAAAGGGGAGTCAGAGCAGGCCAAAGGAACCAAGATGGTGAGAAAGCTGCTATCACATTCTCTGAATACCTTTAGTAAATATCTTAGCCTAATAAAAGTATAAAAGTGGAGACTTAAAAACAAAACAAAACTTCTATCAACCCCAATTAATTCATCTTTAGTTATTAGATCAGTGTAAACCATTAGAAGTAATTCCATGTGTAAACTTAATTTATCCTTCTAATATTACAAGGAAATCATTTGTGAATGTTGGTGGGATTTGGAAAGAGATCGAAGGAATGAAGAAAAGATAGAAAAACAAAAAAAAACAATAAAATCACTATGTTTTGAAGTATCAAAGACAAAATATTCATGACTCTGTTCCTAATTTGTGGAGAGCCATTCCCTATTCTTTATAATAGTAAACATTTCCTTTCCTAGTCATATCATTAGTTGTTCACTCTTCTTCTAAATGGTTCCTGAAAGTTAGATACAATCGTACCTTTGTTAGCTGCAGAAATTACCCCTGTAACTATCTTTGCAAATTGCCTTCTTAGAAGTTATAAACTTTTTAATTTTCAAAGAGCCCTCTTTTACAGTAAGCTTAAATATAAAACCTAACAAAGTCTTTAAAAATGATTTAAAGAAGCTTTATCCATCACAAAAGCTTATGATTGCTTTGCTTTATTCTTTGTAGAAGGCTCTCTATATAAGTGTGAGAAAGATGAATTATACCTCTGTACACCTGGGACATACCTTGATCTACTAAATCCATAGTGTATAAGGAAGCAATTTATAATAGGATTTCATTGCACTGGTTTTCTATTATCATCAATACATTCTAATCACCTGAAGTATCTTTGGCCTTTTCCATGTGGTATTTTTTAATCTACCATTATAGTTTTTCCTTTATTCAAAAAGCAAAATAACAACTAATTATTTTTTAAAATATATTTTATTGATTTTTTACAGAGAGGAAGGGAGAGGGATAGAGAGTCAGAAACATCGATGAGAGAGAAACATCGATTAGCTGCCTCCTGCACACCCCCTACTGGGCATTTGCCCGCAACCGAGATACATGTTCTTGACTGGAATCGAACGAGGAACCCTTCAGTCCCCAGGCCGACGCTCTATCCACTGAGCCAAACCGATCAGGACATAACTAATTATTTTTCAATTAGTCTGATCAATGATATAAAGCATTTCATTTGGTTTTTCAAACTATGTAGAAATCCACATACTGCACAATTTGCTGCCTGAGCTTCCAAATGCTATTTTTTTTAATATATTTTTTATTGATTAAGATATTAAATATGTGTCCTTGTCCCCACGTTACCCTCTACTCCCCCCCCCTCCCGCTCATGCCCTCACCCCCCCGTTGTCCATGTCCATTGATTAGGCCTATATGCTTGCAAACAAGTCCTTTGGTTGATCTTTCCCCCTTACCCCCACCCTCCCCTACCTTCCCTCCAAGGCCCGACAGTCCAATCAATGCCTCTCCGTCTCTGGATCAGTCCTTGTTCATCAGTTTATGTTGTTCATTATATTCCACAAATGAGTGAGATCCTGTAGTATTTATCCGCTCTCCAGTTCCATCCATGCTGTGGCAAATGGTAAGAGTTCCTTTTTCTTCTTCCTCTTCTTAAAGAATACCTTTCAGCATTTCATATAATGCTGGTTTGGTGGTGATGAACTCCTTTAGCTTTTTCTTATCCGTGAAGCTCTTTATCTGACCTTCTATTCTGAATGATAGCTTTGCTGGATAAAGTAATCTTGATTGCAGGTTCTTGCTATTCATCACTTTGAATATTTCTTGCCACTCTCTTCTGGCCTGCATGGTTTCTGTTGAGAAATCAGCTGACAGTCGTATGGGTACTCCCTTGTAGGTAACTGACTGTCTTTCTCTTGCTGCTTTTAAGATTCTCTCTTTATCTTTTGCTCTTGGCATTTTAATTATGATGTGTCTTGGTGTGGTCCTCTTTGGATTCCTTTTGTTTGGGGTTCTCTGCGCTTCCTGAACTTGTAAGTCCATTTCTTTCACCAGGTAGGGGAAGTTTTCTGTCATTATTTCTTCAAAAAGGTTTTCAATATCTTGCCCTCTCTCTCCTTCTGGTACCCCTATAATTCTGATGTTGGTACGCTTGAAGTTGTCCCAGAGGTTCCTTACACTATCTTCATATTTTTGGAATCTCTTTTCTTTTTTCTTTTTCGGTTGGGTATTTTTTGTTTCTTTGTATTTCAAATCTTTGACTTGATTCTTGGGATCCTCTTGTCTGCTGCTGGATCTCTGTAAATTATTCTTTATTTCAGTCAGTGTATGCTTAATTTCTAGTGGGTCCTTTTTCATGTCCTCCATGGTCTCACTATACTTATTGAGGGATTCATTAAATTTATCGGCGGTTTCCATAAAATTCTTGAAAAACCTTATAAACGTGGCCTTGAACTCTATATCCAATCGTTTGCTTTCCTCCATTTCTGCCATTTGTGACCTGTTTCTTTGTCTCCGCATTTTGGCAGCTTCCCTGTGTTGATAGAGTGGCCCTGCGCGCCAGGTGTCCTGTAGGGCCCAGTAGCTCAGCCTCCCCAGTTACCTGGGGTGGACACTCTTGGTGCACTCTTGGTGCCTTGGTTGTTGTAGGATCACTGGGAGGAATTGAACTCCAGGCCAATTGGCTGTGAGAATCAGCTGTGTCTAAAGTGGGAGAACTTCTGTGCTGAAGACACCCCTCTGGGGCAAGACTTGCTTCAGTGGGGCTTTGGTGCTCACTGAGTCTGCTCCCTGAGTGTGTCCCTTATGGATCTGAGGAGTTGCAATCTGGATGGTCCCCCTCTTACCACTGGGTACAGTGGTTCCTGGATCTAAGGAGGTGCTAATTCAGCCTCTGCCTGAGGCCACACAGCAGGAGCCACGAAGAGGCTCAGCTGTGAAGCAATGCAAGCCGCTGCGGGGCCTCGGGCCTTCTCTTGGAAGTTCCGGGTCTGCCTGGCTTGGCTGCAGTTAGGTACGTTCACATGCAAAAGCCTCTGCCACAGCCTGGGTGGGGCGGGGTCTCAGGGAATCCAAGGGCGGATCAAGGAGCGGTCTGCCTGGCTCGGCTGCAGTTAGGTACATTCACACGCAAAAGCCTCTGCCGCAGCCTGGGTGGGGCGGGGTCTCAGGGAATCAAAGGGCGGATCAAGGAGCTATGGCTGATTCTCCGCCCGGAGTCGCGGGTCTCAGTGACCTGCTAATTGCTGCAAGCACCTCTGAGGGAAAACCGCCTTCAAGTTCGCCTGCTGCTGGACAGACCAGCTTCTCCCCGTATGAGTCCTGGGTCCCCAGAGACTTCCCGGAACCGGAGTTCAGAGCAGTCGGGAGCTTGTGATTCAAAAAGACAGCCGCGCCCTCAGGTGCCACCCCCTTTCCGCGCGCGCGAGCCGCCGTACCTCTGCACTTCACCTCCGCAGCGCCTCTGGCTCTCAGCGTGCTTTTCTTTCCTTCTAGTTGTAGAATTTACACTCAGCCAGCCTTCCTGTTGTTCTGGATGATGTTTGCTCTGTCCTTTGCGGTAATTTTCAATTGTTGTGAGAGGCGGCAATTTCCCGGTGTTTACCTATGCTGCCATCTTAGTTTCTCCCCAAATGCTATTTTTATCACAAAGTCTCCCTATAGCAGTGATGGCGAACCTATGACACGCGTGTCAGAGGTGACACGTGAACTCATTTTTTTGGTTGATTTTTCCTTGTTAAATGGAATTTAAATATATAAAATAAATATCAAAAATATAAGTCTTTGTTTTACTATGGTTTGCAAATATCAAAAAATTTCTATATGTGACACGGCACCAGAGTTAAGTTAGGGTTTTTCAAAATGCTGACACGCTGAGCTCAAAAGGTTTGCCATCACTGCCCTATAGGCTTAGATGAATCAAGTTTCTATTTCACTCAATTTTCAATGCACTCTAGGAAGAAATATTTACTTTAGGTGCAGTCCAAAGAAGTATCAAAATCAGGTTGCATAAAGGAATAAAAGGAAAACACTCAAAACTAACTGATTGTCAGAATCATGAGAGAAGTATTTTGATAATCTAGAAATTTGGAATCCACTGCAGATCTACTGAGTCAGTCTCTCCTGGGTGTGGGGACTAGGAATCTACTTTTCTTAAGATTCTAAATTAAATGCTTTTGTTGTTAAAGTTTGAAATAGTTGTCTTAAATGAGTGGTTATCAAAGTGTGGTCCTCAGACCAGAAACACCAATATCATCTAGGAAATTTTTAGAAATGTAAAATCTTGGGCCCCACTACAATCTTACAAGATCAAAAACAGGTCAGGGTTCATATGATTCTAACTCATGTTAAAGGCTGAGAAGCAATATCTAAAATATAACATATAAGATAATCACTTTCTGGTTAGTATAAGGTCCCTTATAGATTGTGAAAATTATTTATAATTTTAACATTCACAAATATTTAATATTTATAATAAGTTATTTCTTATCTTTTCTCTCTAAAGTGTAGTCTCTCTTTTTTGTCTGTCCCTCTATGAAATATTTGTGTACATATATTTTCAAGAAAATTTTGCTGTATGGAGTACAGATAAAATAATAAATTAATTGATCCATTTTTAGGAAAAATAAATCCTGATCTCTGCAGAACCTTAATTAGAATCTAACAAACTTTTCTCACAAAGAAAGCACTAGGGCAAACTATGGCCCGTGGGCCAGATCTGGCCCGTTTGAAATGAATAAAACTATTGAAAAAAAAAGACTGTACCCTTTTATGTAATGATGTTTACTTTGAATTTATATTAGTTCACACAAATACTCCATCCATGCTTTTGTTCTGGCCCTCTGGTCCAGTTTAAGAACCCATTGTGGCCCTCGAGTCAAAAAGTTTGCCCACCCCTGCACTAGGCTCTCATGCAATTTTAGTCAAGCAATTAAAGCTACAACTGAGTAAATATATTTGTTTAATAAATATTATATAAGAAATAAATGCCATGTGGGTGAGAACTTTGATATAATCCACAGTTCATGAGGTCACATGTTATAAAATGTCTATTAATATTTAGAGAAATTATTTTGTTCAGTGTTCTCAAGAAATATACAATATTTCTGATATAATTAGTTACAAAGAAAATTTCAATTTTAAAGAAAAGTAGCTTATTAAGTAAAGCAACATAATTTTTTGTTTGTTTTTGATACTCATGTTTTTGAGGCAACTAGTTAGGTGATAATAAAAAAAGAAGGGAACTAGATATCTGATTAAGCAGGACTAACTAGGAAGAAGCAGCTTCACAGTCACTCATAGCATCTGAGTAGACAGGAAAGACCTGCTTTCCAACCTCCCAGGGGAACAACCAGTCCAGTCCCACAGACTACTAGAGGGAGGAAGAACCAGCCAGAGGGAAATTCCTCTGCTAAAGCATGTGCAGTAGAAGCCAAAATGGTAACCATAATGGGGAAGAGTCTAGCCTGGGGAAAGTATTGCATAGGATAAGGGCACAAAGTCCCAGAAGATCCTGGAAAGAGATTGGATAGGGGAAGGACCCAGCATAAGCCTTCAAAGAATTAAGAAGAAGATTTTTTTAGTTTGAAAGAAAATTTCCTCTCTCCCAAGCCCAAGGAAATATAATCAAAGCTTAACAAAGGCCTGAGGTTCCTTCCTGCACCCTTTCTCCTAACAGCCTTTCAGGCTTGGGTGTGGCAGCTGCAGGACCATAGCAGCAGGAAAGTAGGTGGGATGAGAACAGAGACTGTGCTGAACTACCACAGCCTTAGATGCCATGCTAATGGCATAACAGCTCTAGGTCCTGGCACTCCCCCTGCGCTTGGTGAGGACAAGTGTGGGCTTTTGGCCCCAAATGCTAGACTTCATCCTCAGAGATGTGGAGCTGAGTCACCTGATCATGGATGCGACATGGAGGCAGTCCTTTATTTTCACTCCAATAAATCATATCTTCTTATGCGTGTATCCTTGAAATACATTTCCCGTGATTCCATGGAAGAACACATTTCCTGCCTTGGTCCACGTCCAGCAATGTTTTCTGTAACTTTCTTGGTCTAATTCTTTTATAATTTGGTAAAAGAAGTTTCAATTCTTTTGCATTTGATTATAAATTCTCACTACAATTAAAAATTGGTAACTTGCTTGAGACTTACTAGTAGAAGGAACTGTAGGGAAAGAAAGACTTTTTCTTTATCCTCTTAGGTTCTGTGACTGGGCCTAAAATTTAAATTGACAAAAGACAGATTAACTGGAGAAAAGAAAATTGTATTTGATTTTAATATTTTGACCTGAGCTAAGAACCTTCATAGAAAAGAAATTAAGACCTAAAGAAGCAGATAGATTGGATAAATTTATACCATTTCAACAAATAATGATAAAGTTTGAAGCTGTGATAAGACAAAGGAAAAAGGGATTTGGGCTAAGGGTGGAAAATTGTGAGAAAGTGATGGGGAAATATATAGGGGAATCTAATGGAGAGTAAGTATTATTTTAGTAGATTTGTTTGTACAGATTTATTTTGGCATCAATTCTTCAGCTCTGGTGGTAGGAATGTTCTCTTCTTCCTGATAGAAAGACACCTTTGTCATGGGAAAATTTATGTTTTGTTTTATATAGAAAGGGGAAGCCAGAGAGCCCTTCCTGCTTTTGCTGCTTCACAAATGTCTTCAGCTCAAAATAATAAATATACCAAAGTGGCATATCTTGGAGTAATGTTCCAATCCTCTTCAATATTGTAAAGATCATCTAGTCAAAACCCTCACTTTATAGATGAAGAGGCAAATTTGGGTATAGATCCAGTGTATCTTTGCAAATAATTCAACATCATGAAAGTGCTAGGATTAAAAAGTCATCTGAGGGCAACAGTGCAGTGAAGAACAAAGACAAGATGACTGGCTTCTGGAAAGTCATTGGGGTTATTTTTAATAAAATCTCCTTTGGAATATATCTCACATCACTGGGACTGCATTAACACAGGTCAAATAAATTCTTAAAATATCAAATCTGAAATCATAGAATATGTCAAAGGTACTTGGTATATGGAGCTGTTTAAAAGTAAATGCTTTCCCATTCTTCCAATTTAATGTAACACATTCCGTGCTTAGGAAAAAACTCTCAGACAGCAAAACTTTCTGAAATCATTTTTTTTTCTTCTTGCTCCAATATCAAATGATAAGCTATTTTTAGGTCAAAGTTTCAACTTACTGTTTTTCTTTATTTTCTGCCCTTTAACCACTTTTTAACTCAATAGTTATTTCTCTTCTATGTCATTATTGCATACCTTTGACATTAATCTCTGATGTGTAAGTCTGATAAATGCTTTTGAAAAGCACATAATATCCCTTTAAAATGTATTTACCAATCCAATAGCATCTTCAAATATGTTCAGTGTGTTTCAGACATGATTTTCTTTCTTGAAAGAATTTGACTGTTGATAAATCTATGCTTTTCCCCACAAAGGGTTTCTCAATTGATTTTTTTTTAGGGCCTGAGAATTTTTCTTAGTCATGTCAAGCTAATTGAGCTATTACCAAAATGAGGTCTTTTTAAGGTAAGTAAAATCAGTGTTGGTGATTTAACTTCAAAATATGACATATGAATGAAACATTTTTTTCACTGTACCATTTAAGGTAATAAAACATAAATTCATAAAAAAAATTATGTATTTATGCCCTAGCCAGTTTTGCTTAGTGTATAAAGCACCAGCTTGTGGACTAAAGGGTCCCGAGTTTGATTCCAGTCAAGGGCACATGCCTGGGTTGTGGGCTCAATCCCCAGTAAGGGGCATGCTGGAGGCAGCCAATCAATGATTCTCTCTCATCATTGATGTTTCTATCTCTCTCTCCCTCTCCCTTCCTCTCTGAAATCAATAAAAATATATTTAAAATGATGTATTTATGGGTCCATTCATACTTATATACATTTGGAAAAGTACACACTTAAAATTTCCTATATACCTAAAAGTTTACTTATTTTTAATATGTAATTTCCTATAATATAAAATAAGGGTAAATAACTTGAGAAGTATTAGGTAATGGCAAGTCTGCTTTAAATTTCACTGATATACATGAGTGTAGATAAGAAATGGATTTCAATGCATAATAACCAATGAACTTTCTGTACTAGAACTATTTTCTGAGTGTAAATTTGGTTTTAAATAAGATAGCTAGAAGCTACAGTAACTATTTGTGAGCAGTCTAAAGCAGAGAGTTTTTTTCCAAACTGGATTCCATAGAACTATATCATTTTCCTAGAACCCATTAGAGTTTCATAGGTTATTTATAAGTAGCATACACATTTTCATTTTAAATTTCAATAAAAAAACAAATTTTTCATAGTCATACTTTAACACAGGTACAAAAAAAATTACCTTTTATAACTTTATCTCTGCACAATTTCTAAGTTAATTAGAGCAAAACTTGGTAGTTTATTAAGAATTATTTCTTCATTAGTATGTAAGAACCTTGAATGACATTATGGCCTCAATCATAGGGCATCTGAAGTCATAACTTGTATGGACAGTCTTCTCCATAACTTCCATTGGATACATAAAGTTTAACTAATTGAGCTTCTGCCTCTAGTCCAGCATCCCAGTTTCTAAAATTGCTAGTTTTCTCCCAATGAGCATTTGTCTATTTTTCCTATAACTGTGGTCTTTTTCCTATATTGTCTGTGATGGATCTTCTTGGAACTAAATCTGACTTTTTTATCACCTAGCACACTGAAGAACCAAGACAACTCAGAAAAGCCTAACATCTTTCTGTCTATCTTTTGACCCTTTATTATCATCACATCCTTATTCTCTATACACACACACACACACACACACAAACACATACATACACACACACACAGTGTTTTCGGACTCTTTATATACTGATTTTAAGCCAGATAGGAATTCATTCTGTAGAGTCTCTGGAGATTAAAATTTGTATTGTTGGCCATCGCTGTGGGAGTACAGTTCTGTGTCAGTAATAGTTCTAACTGCAGCCAAAAATGATCCTAGCTTACTTTCTTTTTTAAGGACCTTTGGGTATATACAAAGTCCCTTGGACACAATGCCCAGCACTTTGAACCCAATATGTCATTTAATTGTACAATAACACTATGTAGGAAAGAGTATTTGTCCATTACATTTTTAGATGAGGAAATCAAGATCCAGAGAGATGAGGTAATTTTCCCAAAGTCTACAGAAAATAAGTGGAAGATGCTAGATTAAATTTTTATATTTTGGGGTCCAAAATTGATGCACATTTTCTATAACACTCAGCCTCATGGTTGATCTAGATACAGAAAATATAAAGTGGTCAAGTTTTTTATACCCCTGTTCCACTATCTATTCAATATTACTAATTATACTAATATTTATTTGGAGCTGCTGCTGTTATTGTTACTGTTGTTGTTTGAGAGGAGAGAAAGGGAAATTGCATTAAATTCTTTTGGGATTTTAATAATGTACCAAGAAATCCAGCCCTGAGAACAAAAAACAAAGAAGGGAAACATATACAAATAATCTGGACAGAGTAATCACAGTATTACTATCACCACATGGGCAATAGCTTAACCCTTACCTCTGAAAAACAAAGAGCACTCATTCTTAATGGTCTCTTGGTGTTGCTAAAGAATATATTGATGCTCTTAAATCTTTCTGTGACCTAGACTCAATTTATTAATCTCTCTCATGCCTGGGATTCTGCAACTACAAACATTTCTCTCTTTTATAGGTACTGAGCTTTATCTTTTTATGTTGTTAGTAACTAATCACATTTTTTACAGAACACTAGGAACTCGTCATCTCTCAAAGATTCAGGCATATAAAATAATAGTATTCTGTACAAGACTTTTTCTTAAATTGTTAATCTGAGTAGATTTCAAGGACATTTTTATATAAACCAACAATTAATCCATGGCTCAGGCATACCAAGTTGATAATTTTGACTGGGTTACTGAATAATCATTTGCTAAAATTCGTCAGATTGTATACAAACTGGTTGTGAGTTTATGCACAGTTTTTAAATACAGGTTAATATTGAATTTTCTAAAAATAATAATTGTTATATTTATATAGATACAATGTTAAAAAATAATAACAACTATTACAGAACAAGATTGAGTGTTAAGTAAAAAAGTTTAGCGAAGACTCAATCCATCACAGAACCTCGATTAGATAAAATTCAGGGAGGAGAATTTGAACAATTCTTTGAAAGACAAAAGTTTATCTACCTTTCTTCCTGAATAAACAAATTTTTAAGAGGCATTCATCATTAGGTGAGGTAAAGTAAGATTAGCATCTGTGCAATATTGAAAGATGGGGTGGCCATGGTGACTTAACATAGAATGTTGGGATCCATGCAAAGTGATGAATGGCTCAGCATGGAATACTGGTGCCCAAGTAGTCAAGGAGGCAGGCATATGCTTGCTGGGAAGTGGAAATGGGGGAGAAGAGAGTGGAGACTGAAAGCAGCAATTTGAGATTGCTTACATAGAGGGTAGATTAAGACAATAAGTAATAATAGTTAGGATAACAGTTGCCAGATTTCTTACTGTCCGGAAAGGAAGTTACAGATCTGGAAAGACAGAATATTAGACTGCACAATATGATTTTGTAATGGAATTAAAGTTATTTATGAATTCATAGCTTTCTATATGCATACAGTGACAGATTAGAGGTATGTGTACGTCACATGCAAACATATTTCCAGTTCTATGTCAATGAGCAGAACTCAGATTTTGTTTTCTAAATACCATTGCCTACAAAGATAGAGGGTTTTTCATTTTGTTTTGTTTTTACAAAAATGGCTGATTCCAATGGAACAGGATAATCAAAAGAAGAGCCTGAAACTTTATTTTGTGTGTATGTGCTAAAAAGGAAATAAATGCTCAAAGAATAATGGGAGCATGGCGTGAAAAGCCAGTTTGAAGGGGCTTCATTGAACAAATTAGAGACAACTTAAGTATCAAAATAAATAATGATATACAAATTATAACTAATTGAAAAGAATGGGACTCTATGAGCCAAAACTAGCATAAATAAATTAATCAAAGAAGAAAAATATTACCCTTATAGTAGTAGGCTAATTAAAAAAAAGAATAAAAGTTGGAAGTAAAAGTCTCTTTGTTATATATATATATTTTTTCCTTTATTGATTAAGGTATTACAAATGTGTTCTTATCCCTGCATAGTCCCCCCATCCTCCACTCATGCCCTCACCCCCAGTGTCTGTATCCATTGGTTATGTTTATATGCATGCATACAAGTCCTTTGTTTGATCTCTCCTCCTTAGCTCTACCTGCCCCTGCCTTCCCTCTGAGGTTTGAGCATCAGATCAATGCTTCTCTGTCTCTAGATCTATTTTTTTAGCTATTATTTTATTAAATGATTGCCACACCCATTATGTCATTATACTACTACTACTACTACCATTTATTCGATGTGCACTGTATTTTTTATAATTTTTTATTGATTAAAGTATTACAAATGTGTCTTTATCCCCTGCCAGGGTCCAGCCCCAGCAGTCCAGGGGTTCTCAAAGGTGTGGACAGCATCAGCGAAGAATGAAGGACACAGAGACAGGGTTCAGATGATCAGCAAAATCAGGTTCTTTTTTATTGCCCTGTTACAACTGTATTTATACTATTTGATTCTATAACAGGGGTGGGCAAACTTTTTGACTCGAGGGCCACAATGGGTTCTTAAACTGGACCGGAGGGCCGGAACAAAAGCATGGATGGAGTGTTTGTGTGAACTAATATAAATTCAAAGTAAACATCATTACATAAAAGGGTACGGTCTTTTTTTTTTTTAGTTTTATTCATTTCAAACGGGCCGGATCCGGCCCACGGACCGTAGTTTGCCCACGGCTGTTCTATAAGCATGCCTCTATAGTTACATCATGGTATGTTTTGGGTCCTCCTTTGACCTTTTACAGTTTCTTGTTTTATGTTTACAGTTTCTTACCTGACCTTTGCTAAAAATCTTATTTCTATTTAGCTCTGCTGATTTTAATCTTATCCATTGTCTATGTTTCTACATACTATTCTAAAGGTTAGTCTCTGTGTTTCATTATAAGGGCTAGTTTGTTATTTCTATTCTAAGGTTACTATTCTATTGCTCTACTGTTAAGCTATAAGGAAAAAACTGAAGGAGGTTTTCCTATTCTATGGCCTCAGTAAAGGTTATGTAGCTTAAGTGTGATTGTTCGTAGCTATGGTGATTAACTACCTGCATAGCACTTAGTTTAAGTCTTTCTGCTTGCATAGCTAGCATAAGATTTTTAGATGAGGAGCCTGCCTGCATTGTTTGCAGAGGTATTTCTTTAACTGTTTGATAGTTGTCCTTTTAACCTTACTGGTGGTCTTCCTTGGGACTGCCCTGCATTGGCAGGCTTTTAGGGGTATAGGCTTTGGTACTTTCTCTGGTGGGTAGACCCCTGGGGATGTAGGCCTAGCAAGTCCTAAATTTATTGCTAATAGTCTTAGTCTGAGTTCCTCATAAGTGGTACACGGTATTTCTGTAACACTAGGGGGTTTTACTGATTTATTTCCTTCCCTAGTCTTGTTAATCCCTAACTCTAGGGAAACATTCCCAGCTGGGGAAACAACCTTTCCCGGGGAGGTGGCCCTGGTAAGAACACATAGCACTAAGAAGGGGAGCAAACATATTAAAAACAGTATGCCATATACGCCAAGTCCTTGGAACATATGCTGTGCAGATGTTTCTTCCCTGCAGTGACTCTGTCAAGTAGCAAGGATGGAACAGCTTCCGGCAATTCCCCCATAGTCCCCCCCAACACCCGAGTCTTGCCCTCACCCTCACCGCTGCTGTTTGTGTCCATCGCTTATGCTTATATGCATGCATACAAGCCCTTTGGTTGATCTCTCCCCCTTACCCCCACCCTCCCCTTCCTTCCCTCTGAAGTTTGAGCATCTGATCAATGCTTCTCTGTCTCTAGATCTGTTTTTGTTTATTGATTTACTTTGTTCATTATAGTCCATAAATGAGTGAGTACATGTGATATTTATCTTTCTCTGACTGACTTATTTCACTTAGCATAATGTTCTTCAGCTCTATCCATGCTGTTGCAAATGGTAGGAGTCCCTTCCTTTTTACAGCAGCATAGTATTCCATTGTGTAGATATGCCAAAGTTTTTTAATCCACTCATCTGCTGATGGTCACTTAGGCTGTTTCCAAATCTTAGCTATTGTAAAGTGTTCTGCAATGAATATAGGGGTGCATATATCCTTTCTGACAGGTGTTTCTGGTTTCTTGGGATATAATCCTAAAAGTGGGATCACTGGGTCAAATGCTAGTTCCATTTTTAGTTTTTTGAGGAAACTCCATACTGTTCTCCACAGTGGCTGCTCCAGTCTGCAATCCCACCAGCAGTGCATGAGGGTTCCTTTTTCTCCTCTTCTTCTCCAGCATTTATCATTTGTTGATGACAGCCATTCTAACAGGAGTGAGATGATATCTCATTGTCGTTTTGATTTGCATCTCTCAGATGATTAGTGACTTTGAGCATGTTTCCATATGTCTCTTGGCCTTCCTTATGTCTCCTTTCAAAAAGTATCTATTGAGGTCCTTTGCCCATTTATTTTTATTATTTTAAAAAATATTTTAAATTCTTTATTAGTTAAGGTATTACAAATGTGTCCTCATCCTCCCCATTAAAACCCCATCCTCCCCCCCCCCCCATGCTCTCATCCCGCTGTTGTCCATGTCGATTGGTTTGGCTTATATGCATGCATACAAGTCCTTTGGTTGATCTCTTCCCCTTTCCCCCTCCTTCCCCTACTTTCCCTCTGGGGATTAATAGTCGGATCGCTGTTTCTCTGTCTTTGGATCTGTCCCTGTTCATCATCCTATGTTGTTCTCTATATTCCACATATGAGTGAAATCATGAGGTATTTATCTTTCTCTGACTGGCTTATTTCACTTAGCATAATGGTCTCCAGTTCCATCCATGCTGTTGCAAAAGGCAAAAGTTCCTTCGTTTTTACTGCAGCATAGTATTCCATTGTGTAGATGTACCACAGATTTTAATCCACTCATCTGTTGATGGGCACTTAGGCTATTTCCAAATCTTAGCCATGGTGAATTGTGCTGCTAAGAACATAGGAGTGCATATATCCTTTCTGATTGGTGTTTCTGGCTTCTTGGGATATATTCCTAGAAGTGGGATCACTGGGTCAAATAGGAGTTCCATTTTTAGTTTTTTGATGAAGCTCCATACTGTTCTCCACAGTGGTTGCACCAGTCTGCATTCCCACCAGCAGTGCAGAAGGGTTCCTTTTTCTCAACATCCTCTCCAGCACTTGTTGTTTGTTCATTTGTTGATGATAGCCATTCTGACAGGTGTGAGATGATACCGCATTGTCGTTTTGGTTTGCATCTCTCATATAATTAGTGACTTTGAGCATGTTTTCATATGTCTTTTGGCCTTCTGTATGTCCTCTTTCGAAAAGTGTCTATCTAGGTTCATTGACCATTTTTTGATTGGATTATTTATCTTTCTATTGTTAAGTTTCATGAGTTCCCTTTAAATGTTGGAGATTAAAACCTTATCTTTGATATCATTGGCAAATATGTTCTCCCATGCAGTGGGTCTTCTTGTTTTGTTGATGGTTTCCTTCCACAGGCTGCGAAATCGCAAACATATGCTGAAGGAATTTCTTCTCTGATAATGCTCCTAAGGCAATGGAAACTAGAGAGAAAATAAACAAATGGGACTACATCAAAATAAAAAGCTTTTGCACAGCAAAGGAAACCTTTGCCCATTTTTTTATTGGGTTGTTTTTCTTCCTTTTCTTAAGTTGTATGAGTTCCCTTTAAATGTTGGAGATTAAACGCTTATGGGAGACATCGTTACCAAATATCTTCTCCCATGCAGTGGATTTTCTTGTTGTTTTGTTGAAGGTTTCTTTTGCTGTGCAGAAGCTTTTTATTTTGATGTAGTCCCAGTTTTTTAGTTTCCCTTTATTTTCCATTGCTCTAGGAGTGGTATCGGTAAAGTATTTGCTTCGGCATATGTCTGAGTTTTTGCTGCCTTTGGATTCCTCTAATATTCTTATGGTTTCCCATCTTTCATTTAAGTCTTTTATCCATTTTGAGTTTATTTTTTGTGTGTGGTGTCAGTTGGTGGTCTACTTTCATTTTTTCGCATGTGTCTGACCAAATTTCCCAGAACCATTTATTGAAGAGACTGTCTTGACTCCAGTGTATGTTCTTGACTCCTTAGTCAAATATTAATTGAGCATATTGGTTTGGGTCGATTTCTGGGTTCTCTATTCTATTCCATTCATCTATACCATATGTCTGTTCTTGTGCCAGTATCAGGCTGTTTTGAGAACAGTGGTTTTGTAATACATCTTGATATCTGGTATTGAGATCCCTCCTACTTTGTTCTTTCTCAGTATCACTGCAGCTATTCAGATTTTTTGTTTGTTTATTTGTTTTTATTCCAGATGAATTTTTGTAGAGTTCTTTCTAGATCTGTGAAATATACTGTTGGTATTTTAATGGGGAATGCATTGAATCTACATATTGCTTTGGGTAGTATGGACATTTTAATGATGTTTATTCTACCAATCAATGAACACGGTATGTTCTTCCATTTATTTATGTCTTCTTCTATCTCTTCTTTTCAGTGTCATGTAGTTTTCCAAGTACAGGTCTTTTCCCTCCTTAGTTAAGTTTATTCTTAGGTATCTTAATTTTTTTGGTGTGATGGTAAATAGGATTGCTTTTTTAGTCTCTCTTTCTGTAAGTTCATTACTGGTGTATAGAAATGCCATAGATTTCTTGGTGTTCACTTTGCATCCTGCTACATTGCCAAATTAATTTATTAAGTCTAATAATTTTTTGATGGAGTATTTAGGGTTTCCTATGTACAGTATCATGTCATCTGCAAATAAGGACAGTTTTAATTCTTCTTTTCCAACTTGGATACCTTTTATTTCTTCTTGTCTGATCGCAATGGCTAGTACTTCCAGCTCTATATCGAACAGGAGTGGTGAGAGTGGGCATACCTGTCTTGTTCTTGTTCTTAGGGGAAAAAGTTTTAGTTTTTGCCCATTGAGTATGATGTTGGTTTATCATATATGGATTTTATTATGTCAAGTTACCATTATTTTTTTTAATTTTTATTATTTATTTTTTTAATTTTCTTGTTTAAAGTATTACAAATAGTAGAACATATGTCTCCTTTTTCCTCCCATTGAACTTCCCCAAGCCTCCCCTACCCCCTAGCACATGCCCTTACCCCACCCCCCAGTATCTTGTGTCCGTTGGTTATGCTTATATGCATGCATATAAGTCCTTTGAATGATCTCCTAACACTCCCCGCCCACCAACACTACCGAGGCTTCCCGCTGTAATTTGAGAGTCTGTAATACTTCTCTGCCTCAGTATCTATCTTTCTGTGCATTAGGTTATAATGTTCTTTATTATCCATAAATGACTGAGATCATGTGGTATTTTTCTTTCACTGATTGGCTTATTTCACTGAGCATAATGATCTACAGTTCCATCCATGCTGCTACAAATGGTAAGAATTCCTTCTATTTTATAGCAGCATAGTATTCTATTGTGTAGATGTACCACAGTTTTCTAATCCACTTCTCTGCTGATGGGCGTTTCGGCTGTTTCCAAATCTTAGCTATGGTGAATTGTGCTGCTTGAGCATAGGGGTGCATATATCCTTTCTGATTGGTGTTTCTGTTTTCTTGGGATGTATTCGTAGAAGTGGGATCACTGGGTCAAATGGCAGTTCCATGTTTAAACTTTTGAGGAAACGCCACACTGTTTTCCACAATGGCTGCACCAGTCTGCATTCCCACCAGCATTGAAGGAGGGTTCCTTTTTTTCTGCATCCTCTCCAGCACTTCTCATTTGTTGATTTGTTGATGATAGCCATTCTGACAGGTGTGAGATGGCATGTCATTGTTTTTTTGATTTGCATCTCTTGGATGATTAGTGACTTTGAGCATGTTTTCATACGTTTCTTGGCTTTCTGAATGTCTTTTTATGAAAAGTGTCTATTTAGGTACTTTGACCATTTTTTGATTGGGTTGTCTATCTTCCTTTTGTTAAGTTGTATCAGTTCCCTGTAAATGTTGGAGATTAAACTGTTATAGGAGATAACATTGGCAAATATGTTCTCCCATGCAGTGCGCTTTCTTGTTGTTTTGTTGATGGTTTCTTTTACTGTGCAGAAGCGTTTTATTTT
Source organism: Myotis myotis (assembly GCF_014108235.1). NCBI lineage: Eukaryota > Metazoa > Chordata > Mammalia > Chiroptera > Vespertilionidae > Myotis > Myotis myotis. Next base: position 74,234,167 of record NW_023416346.1, on the reverse strand, counting down.
GATGTAGTCCCATTTGTTTATTTTATCCTTAGTCTCTCTTGCCCTAGGATCTGTGTCTGTAAAGATATTGCTACAACATATGTCTGCAATTTTGCTGCCTATGGAGTCTTGTAGGGTTTTTATGGTTTCCCGTCTTACATTCAAGTCCTTTAGCCATTTTGAGTTTGTTTTTGTGTATGGTGTAAGTTGGTGATCTAGTTTCATTTTTTTGCAAGTATCTGACCAAATTTCTCAGCACCATTTATTGAAGAGACTGTCTTGACTCCATTGTATGCTCTTGCCTCTTTTGTCAAATATTAATTGAGTATAATGGCTTGGGTCAATTTCTGGATCCTCTATTCTGTTCCATTGGTCTGTATGTCTCTTCTTGTGCCAGTACCAGGCAATTTTGAGAATCATGGCTTGGTAACATGTTTTGATGTCTGGTATTGTGATCCCTTCAACTTTGTTCTTCTTTCTCAAGATTGCTGTAGCTATTCCAGGTCTTTTTTTATTCCAGATGAATTTTTGGAGAGTTTTTTCTAGATCTGTGAAATATGCCATTGATATTTTAATAATTATTGGATTGAATCAGAGATTGCCCTCTTGCAGTCTGGGACCCCTAGGGGGATGACCACCTGCTGCCTTAGGCCCTCTCCCCGAGGTATTGTGCCTAAGCTGGCAGTTAGACATCCCTCTGGCAGCCCAGGAGCCCTAGGGGGATGTCCACTTGCCAGCGGGGAGCAGGCCTAACTGCAGTCAGACATTCTTAGTGCTTCTGTGGAGACGGGAGAGGCTCCCACCACCACTGATGTACTGGAAGCCTGGCTTGTGGCTGAGCAGAGCTCCCCTTGTGGGAGCGCACTGACCACCAGGGGACAGCTGCTGCATTGAGCTTCTGCCTCCTGGTGGTCAGTGTGTGTCATAGTGACCAGTGTTTCCCAGTCATTCTGCTGTTAGGGTCAATTTGCATATTACCCTTTTATTATATAGGAATGCCTGGCCAGCTTGGGTGAGTGGCTTATGGCTGTTTGTAGGCTGGCCACAGCCCCTTCAGGGTGGGAGGTCCTGCTGGGGTGCCTGGCCAGTAGGGGTGAGGGTCTGAGGGCCATTTGCATGCTGGCTATGCCCCCCAGTGGGGACCCTCACCCCATGAGTGTGTGGCCAGCCTGGGTGAGGAGCTGATGCCTCTTTACAGGCTGGCCAAGCCCCCCAGCGAGGACCTTTACCCCATGAGGGTGTCGCCAGTCTGAGTGAGGGGCTGATGGCTCTTTGCAGGCTGTTCACGGCCCCCAGCCAACCAAGCTCCCAGTAGAGGCTGGCTGGAAGCAGGTATCTGGGATTTATTTATTTTCTATAATTGAAACTTCGTTGCCATGAGCGGAAGCCACAGCCAGCTCAGGGCAGGTGGGAAGCTTGGCTTCCTCCATCACCCGGGCCACCAAGCCTCCTGCTTGCTCCAGCTCCATGGCTGCTGGCCACCATCTTGGTTGGGTTAATTTGCATGTAGTCGCTCTTATTGGCTGGTGGGTGTGGCTTGGGGCGTAGCAAAGGTGTGGTCAATTAGCATCTTTGTCTTTTATTAGTGTAGATAGGTACTTGTTTGTCACCATTTTTATTTTTTACGCCTCTGTTCCTTCTTCGCTTCCTATTTCATCTTTTTATAGCAGACCAATAATACAAACAAATTTTCTAACATTATTGGAATTAATACTCTATAATGAGTCAGCAATTTATATTCCTGTGCATTCAAATATCAATCCCTATAACTTTCTACATGTGTTACATTGTCCAACTCACTAATCTCTTTATTTTTCAATTTTTTTAATTTATAAATTTATGTAATTTATAAAATAAAGTTAATATTATAAATATAACATATTTCATGGCATTACTGCAATAATAAGATAAGTTTAAATATAAAAATGTGCTTTATATAAATAACTTCCCATCTATTAACAGAATTTGTCTGTACTTATACTATGAAACTTCATAGAATTAAATAGAAGTACCATTATTTTAAATGCAATAAAATATAGATATCTCAAAAAAAGACTCAAGTTTATAGCTAGTGATTTCTCTCACCATTAATTTATGCAACAATCCTTGTGGCAAAAGTAGTGTTTATTGGGTGAAATTGAAATGCATAAAGTCCTGAAAGATCACTCAGGAATTTGTTATTGAGGAGTAAAAGTAACTGTAAAACATTTCATGGCATCTTGTATTATTTATTTACATTGTTAGTGCTTCATTTTCAAAATGTAATTTCATGGCTCATGAAAACATAAATTAAACAATATATCAAAGTTTTTTTTCTATTAATTAATTAAGTAATGAGGGAACCAGTAAGATGTTAAAACTAGTGCAAAGAGCATTTGAAGCCCTAGCACAGTGGTCATCAAACCGTGACTCACGAGCCACATACGGCTCTTTGGCCCCTTGAGTGTGGCTCTTACACAAAATACCATGTGTGGGAGTGCACGTACAGTGCGACTGAAACTTCGTGGCCCATGCGCAAAAGTCAGTTTTCGGCCTGAGCGAGTCTATTTTGAAGAAATGGCGTTAGAAGAAGTGGGGGGTGTCAGTTGGTCAAGTTACGAGAGATGCGGCGCAGGCGGGCTGCGGGAAAGACACCACATAGGGGAGGCTCTCGCGATTCATGCATGAGTTGAGTGAGCCAGTCAGTCAGCAGTCTCATTGTACAGTGGTTAGTGCTAGTTGGGTCCTCAAATAGTGCGCTGGTAACAAAAGTACCTACTCGAAGCATAAAGTTACCTATTTTTCCAACCAGCTGCAAATCCTACATTTTCAAGGATGAACCTTATCAAGAGTAAATTGAGAAGTTGTCTTATTGATGAGGACCTGGATTCATGCCTAAAATTGAAAACAACAACATACAAACCTGACTTACCCAAACTTTCCAAGGAGATGCAAGGCCATTGTTCACATTAGTGTTTGTCAGTCATTGTCATGATTTAATTTTATGGATATTGTAAGGTAAATTGTAAGGAATTTAATTTTATCAATAAATAATATTGTTACTAAGTATGATATCAAGTTTTATTCAACGTACCTATAGTTAAACTAAGATTTAAAACTCTAAGTAAAGTTTATTAAGTCAATTTTAGGGAACGTTGTATAGTGAAAGAAGATGTAGTGTCAAGGATTGAGAAAGGTATGTTGAGATGGTTTGGACATATATAGAGGATGAATGAAAACAGATAGGTGAAACAAGTATACAAGATGAGTGTGGATGGGAGAGTTGGAAGGGGTCAACCTCAACGAACGTACCTCAATCAGATTGAGGACGTTTTTAGCAAAGGCCAGCTTAGGACTACCCTAATTAAGTTAATAACAATGTACTTACCTATATAGTTTAAGTTTAAAAAATTTGGCTCTCGAAAGAAATTTCAGTTATTGTACTGTTGATATTTGGCTCTGTTGACTAATGAGTTTGCTGACCACTGCCCTAGCCAGTTTGGCTCAGTGGATAGAGTGTCGGCCTGCATATCGAAGGGTCCTGGGATCCATTCTGGTCAAGGGCACATGCCAGGGTTGTGGGCTCAATCCTTGGTTGGAGCGTGTAGAAGGCAGCTGATCAATGCTTCTCTCTCATCATTGATGTTTCTTCTCTCTCGCCCTCTCCCTTCCTCTCTGAAATCAATAAAAATATCCTACAAAATAAAAGAGTAATATGCAAATCGACTGAACTGAAGAACTACAGGTTGGCAGGGGGTGGGGCCAGCAAGCAGGTGGTTCCAGGCCAGCCAAGGCACGTGCCAGTGGGCAGAGGGAGAGGATGGTGATCGGGGGGTGGTGGTCACCAGTGACAGTGGAGGTGCAATGGGGGGGCAGGACCAGCTGCTCGCTGGCAGGCACAAGCCCCTAATAAGCCTGCCCAATCACCTCCTGAAGAGGGAGGCCACCAGTGGTGGTGACAGCTGTGGTGGCAGGAGGCGGGGCCGGCTCCTTCCCCTGATTGGCCCACCCAGTTGGTCTTGCAGAGGGAGGCCAGACTGCAGCTTAGGTTAGCTCCCCAGGGGGAGCGAGCCTAAACCATCAGTCAGACATCCCCTGAGAGCTCCCAGACTGTGAAAGGGCACAGGCCAGGCTGAGGGACACCCCCGAGTGCATGAATTTTCATGCACCAGGCCTCTAGTGTATATATATATATATATATATATATATATATATATATATATATATATTAAGAATATCTGAGGAACTAGGGTTTTAGGCAATTTTATAGAAGAATGTTAAGTTATGGAATTAGGAATTTTAGGATGACTTAATGTCCTACAGGGAAATAAACTGTGCAGTGTATCTTTTCCTCCAAGATGTAATTTCTTTGCATCTCTATCAGACTGCAATTTCAGAAGCCTGGGACATTTAATACAGTGTAAACAGGTGAACAAAGTTTTTTCTACAAATCTTTGTGTGGACCTGTTCTCTTGATTAATTATGTTGAATGGACATGTCACCCATTTTTATTTACTCATTTCCAAATTTGTGATAAGTTTTTCTAAAAACTTATTATATTTTGAGCATCTTTTCATGTGATGAAATATTCAATAAAATATTTAATAAACAAATAATATCCTATCTAATAAAAGAGAAACATGGTAATTAGCTGTACATCTGCTACCCTTCCCATTGGCTAATCAGTGAGATATGCAAATTAACTGCCAACCAAGATGGCGGCCAGCAGCCAGGCAGCTGAGAACAGGAGGCTTGGTTTCCCCAGCGATGGAGGAAGCCAAGGTTCCTCGCCTGAGGCTGTGGGGCTCTGAGCTCCTGAAGCAACAGCTCCAAAAGATACAATGTTTCAATTATAGAAGCTAAAAGACTGCGGTTAATTTGCATACTCAGGCTCCAAGTGGTGGAGCGAAGCCAAACAGCCCTGAAGCTGCAGAGCAGAGAGGTCTCACTGCCAGGGGATCGGCAGAGCTGGGAGGCCTCAGGGCCCCGGGATTAGTGGAGCTGAGAGGCGTCCCGGTCCCGGGATCAGCGAAGCCGAGGGGCCTCAGGATCAGCGGAGACGCGTCAGCTGATGTTGGAGGGCAGCCTGAGGATGAAGGAGGGAAAGGACAGCAAGATGGATGTGTACTGCTTCCTCTTCACGGACCTACTCTTAGTGACCAAGGCAGTGAAGAAGGCTGAGGGGACCAGGGTCATCAGGCCACCACTGCTGGTGGACAAGATCGTGTGCCGGGAGCTGTGGGACCCTGGCTCCTTCCTCCTCATCTACCTGAACAAGTTCCACAGCGCCGTGAGGGTCTACACGTTCCAGGCCAGTGGGCAGGCTCTGTGCCAGGGCTGGGTGGACTCCATTTACAATGCCCAGAACCGAGTTTGAGGGCGGCCCCTTCAGCTCCCAATCGGACGAGATGTCCCTCAGTACTACCGCCTCATCTGTCACACTGACCAGCGAGCTGCTGGCCCTGGTCCCTGGGGAGGGCAGCTCCTGCTCCATGGACTCCGCCTACGGCACCCTCTCCTCCACCTCCTTGCAAGACTTTGCGACCCCAGCCCCTGTGGTGGAGCCAGCGCCCTGGCCCCTAGATTTACCACAGACCCCTTCACCCCCGCCCTTGCCCCGCCTCCACCGCCACCCCCCTGTCCAGCTGCTGTCCCGCCTGCCCCACCTGCTCAAGTCCAAATCTGAGGCCAGCCTCCTGCAGCTGCTGGCAGGGGCCGCCACCCAGGGGCCGCCCCCAGCCCCCAGCCGCAGCCTGTCGGAACTCTGCTTGGCTGCCCACAGCCACCAGCGCATCAGGACCACCCTGCTGCTTAACTCCCAGGCCCTGAGCACAGTGTGGAGCCGCTATGCCTGGAGGGCGCGGTCCGGGGCCCGGGGCCCAGCGTGGAAGGGCCGCAGTGTGGCCACCAGACCCTGAAGGCTGCCCTGAAAGTCACACAAAGACAACCTTCTACTGGAGGGCAGGCATGTGGTGCTCCGGGAAGATTCCGGAGGTAGGGAAGGAAGGTCATGGAAGGGAACAATTGCAAGAGGAGATCCCGAAGGTTCTGAAAGCAGAGGACCAGTTCCTTGCAGACCTGAACTCTGTGTGGGCCTCTTTATCAGCCCAGGCGGTGGGAGACACAGGAGGAGGTGATGGACCCGGGCTGTGCCCAAGGAAGACTCAGAGGAAGCCACGTGTGGACAGGGCCAGGCAGAGCAGGCAGGCCCTTGCGGATCCCGCTGGAGCGCAGCCAGACCCCAAGGCGACCACCAAGCCAGGCCCCAGGGAGAAGCGAGCAGATGCCACTCCACTCTCTGGAGAAGACCATTGAGCAGAAAACTAAAGAAACCGATTTTACATCATTTTCCAGGTGGAGAACAGTTGGCATGTAAGCCCCTGACCAGTGCCCAGCCTCTCCTCTGTCTGTCTATCTCACTCTTAGGTACCATGTTCTTTGTTCTCTCTTAACTGCAACTCATTTTTAAACTAGATTGCTTTTAAAAGAAGACTAAATAAAGTTTCCCTTAAGTTATTTAGGCGGTGCTGGGGCTGCTGGGGCTGCTGGGGGCCTGATAGAAGACACAAACACGCAGCGGGGGGCCTGTACCCAGCAGCCCCAAGCCCCACCATCAAGGTGCTGAGGCTGCTGGGGGTATCAGAGACACAAACCTGCAGGCCCTGCACCCAGCAGACCCAAGGCCTTCGCGGCAGCGGTAAGGAGCAGCAAGCCGAGTGGTAGGAAGCAGCAAGCAGATGGACATTAAGGAGGTTAGGGGTCCCGGACTGCGAGAGGGCACATGCTGGGCTAAAGGACCCCCCCCCACCCATCCCCAGTGCATGAATTTTGTGCACCAGGCCTCTAGTTTTATTATAAAGAACAGTATTTCACTATAAGTAATTACATGTAGAATAATGGCTAATAAAGATTTATATAATGATAGTTTTGATAGATTAAGATTATACTAATAGAAAAATAGAGAGGATATTTTAGAAAAGAGACAAAATGGCGGCGGTATAGACGGACATGTCCCGAGGTTTGTCCCGGAGCAAATAGGGTAGGCAGCTGACAGGAGTAACATCCACCCTGAATTGGCAAAGGAGACTCAACTGGGAGATGATTTGAATCCAGGAAGGGCAGAGGACCCCTGGAGACAGGTAAAATAAAGGCTCTGGGAAGGATAATCTGCCAGACCTCTGAGCCCTGAGGGTCAGAGGGAATCCACATAGCAATGGCTTGAACAGCATCCCTTGGGACAGGCACAGTGTCTGACTGTGGAAAGAAGGTCCGCAGAACTGCTGGTCAGCAGGTGATTCTAGATCTGGGTCCACAGTTAGGAAAGGCTGAAGAGTGCCAGCAGGAGAGGAGTGCAAAGAGGTGCAGCCTCTCTGGCCTCTGTGGCTTGGCCCTTTCTTCATTGAGCCTAGTTCATAGGACCTTTCAGATACAGAAACTTACCCTTGGCTGGAGTGTGGAAGAAGTTGTGGACTTACAGAATCTTGGGAGAGAGGGGGGTCCAGGAGAAGTGGCAGCAAGTTTGGTGCTAAGTCATGCCTGAACCTGGGACCTGGGCAGCCATTTTGTCCTGAAGAGATAGCCCCTCCCTCCAGCATCCAGGCAACTAATACAGCCACACCCAGATTCCACCCTGAATGGTACAAAGTATTGAAAAAAAAACACTAAATAATCCCTGAGAGTCCAAAGGGATTGGACTAAAAGAGAGATTTTCAGTCCCAGCAACCAGAACCTGAGAAACACTACAGTACAGAAGACTGTGATCTTAAGCCAACCAAAGGAACACTTCACTTTTTCATTATTATTTTCATTTTTTTATTATTATTTTGTTATCTCTTTTTTTTTCTTTTTTCTTTTTTTTCTGTTTTTGTTTGATGCGTTATTTTCTATTTCTTTTCACATTATTTTTCCATCACTCTATTTTATTTTATTTTTATTTGTTATTTTATACCATTTTTGAAATCAATTTTTTTTTGTAAATTTATTATTACTATTTTCTTCTCATTCTCTTTCCTCTTATCCACCCATTCCCTTTCTACTTCCTTTGTACTGAACTGAGATCCTTCTCATATTCATCCAATTCTTAACCTTATTTTCCGTATATAAGCTCAGCCTCTACAGATTCTGCCCCCATCCCCTTTGCTGGGGGTTTGGTGTTTGTATTTTTGTTTGTATGTTTATTGTATGTTTATTTTGTTTGTTTGTCTATTTATTGGTTCTGTGGTGTTTTCATATATATATATATATATATATATATATATATATATATATATTCTCCTTTTTCTTCCTTTTTCTTTTCTCTCTTATCTTTTTCTCTCTCTTCGATATCATTTTTGCTCTATTTTCTCACCCCTAATTCTCTTTTCTCAGGTGGTCACTTATAGTGGGGTTATTATTGTCGTGAATGCATTCGTGCTTTGTTCCCTTTGTGTTGTGTCTTGTCAAGGTGAATTTTATCCTGTCTGGCCAGGTGCTAGAGAGCGAGCCTCATAACCAGACACCTGGAGAGGAAACTCCATCCACGAATGGGTCAATAACACCCCAGATCCAACTACAGAGGCAGGAAGAAGGCGGCAGTGAAGGAGAGAGTGTGAGTCAGTGAGGGAGCAAAAGAGGAGTGTGTGGTCATGTGGGATGTGTGTGTGTATGTGAGTGAGGAACAGTTAGATCCTGCAGGACCTTCGGGGTCAGGCTAACTGAGTGCACCTAACTAGGCAGCCTCTGCTACTATTTTAAACAGTTACAAGGAGGCTGGCTCATCCTCAAAGGCCTAGCAGAGAGCTTCTGTAACTGGAATCCAGGCCTCACCTCCACCCATGGTGTCCTCAGATAACACCTGGGACTCTACAGCCACTCCTGCCAGGGACTTGCTACCTTGGTTGTGGTTCTACAGTCAACAAGTCTCCAGCCACCCTGGTTGCAGGCTCCTGTAAGTTCTGAAGTGTGCTCCCCTCTGACCAGACCAACGTCTTAGCCCAGGGCACTGCAACCACGTGACCAGCAGACACATGAGCAGCCCACTCCTGTCCACAGAGCAGCCCAGCAAGCAGCCTGCTCCAAGCCAGAGAGCAGAAGCTTCACATGGCCTGTCCCTGTCCAAGAGATAGCAACTGTGTGAGCGGCCTGCTCCCCTGTTTGAGAAGCATCAGCCACATGAGCAGCATGTCCCATCTTAGGAGCAGCAGCGGTGTGAGCAGCTCATACCCATACAAAGAACAGCAGAGCCGTGAGAAGCCCACCCCCATTTGAGGAGCAGTAGCTGCCCAAGCAGCCTGCCCCGGCCCAAGGAGCAGCAGCCACATGAACAAACTGCCCATATCCGGGGGGCGGCAGCCCTGAGCAGTCCACACTGGTCTGAGGAGCAGCAGACACATGCAGCCTGCACCTGTCCAATGAGCAGCAGCTGGTGAGTGGCCTGCCCCCATCCAAGGAGCAGCACCGCACGTGCATCTTACCCCTGTCCGAGGAGCAGCAGCCACACAAGCAGCCCATCCCCTGTCTGAGAAGCAGAAGACATGTGAGCAGATCCCCAATATCTAAGGAGTGGCAGCCCTGAGCAACCCACACTGGCCCAAGGAGCAACAGCCACATGCAGTCTGCAACTGCCCGATGAGCAGCAGCTGGGTGAGAATACCGCCACCATCCGAGGAGCAGCAGCCGCACCTGCAGTTTACTCCCCCCCAAGGAGAAGCAGAAACGCAAGCAGCCTGTACCCCATCTGAGGAGCAGCAGCTGCAAGAGCAGCCCAAACCCATATGAGGAGCAGTAGCCCTGTAAGCAACTTGCCCCTGTCCAAAGAGCGGCAGCCTCATGAGCAGCATGCTCCATATGAGGAACAGCACTAGAATGCAGCCCAACTCTGATCCAAGGAGCAGCAGCCATGTGAGCATTCCACACCCATCTGAGAGCAGAAGCCACGTGAACAGCCCCCCCGTCCAAAGAACTGCAGCTGTGTGAGCAGCCTCCCCTACCAGAAAGAGGAGACACCACTGCTGCAAACAGCACCCACCAAAGGAGTCGCTGCCAACTGAGGAGCAGCCACTACTGAGACCACCTGAGGAGCAACTGTAGACCAAGGAGCCAGTGCCACCCAAGGAGCAGCCCCTGCACAACTCAACATCTAAATCAGTTGGTGAGACAAAAATGGGTAGACAAAGAAATCCTCAAAGGAAAGAAAAGGAGGAATTGCCAGAGAAGCAATTAAGTGAAACAAAGGCATGTCATATGTCAGAAAAAGAATTCAGAATAAAGGTCCTAGAGTTCATAATCCTGACAGAGGAAAAAATCAACAATTTATGTAAGAATCAAGAAGAAATGGATGAAAAAGTCGATAACTTATGTAAGAATCAAGAAGACATGAAGAGAGATATAGCTACAATAAAAAACAACATGGAAAGTTTCAAGAGTAGGCTAGGAAAAGTGGAGGACCGAATTAGCGAATTAGAAGACAGTGAAGCAAAACACACCCAAACTGAACTTAAATTGGAGAAAAACATTAAAAGACAGGAGGAGAGCCTAAGGGAGCTTTGGGACATCATGAAAGGAAGCAACATATGAATAATAGGGGTGCCAGAACAACAGGAAGAGGGCCAAGGGTTAGAAAACCTATTTGAAGAAAAATGTCAGAAAACTTCCCTGAGGTGGGGAAGAAAAAAGTCACGCAAGTACAAAGAGTCCCAAACAAGATGAACCAGAAAAGACCCACACCAAGACACATCATAATTATGATGGCAAATGTTCAGGACAAAGAGAGAATCTTAAAGGCTGCAAGAGAGAGACAGAAAGTTACATACAAGGGATCTCCAATTAGATTATCAAATGATTTCTCAACAGAAACACATCTGGCCAGAAAAGACTGGATGTGAATTTACAAAGTGATGCAAAACAGGGGACTGAATCCAAGAATACTCTATCCAGCAAAGCTATCATTCAAAATTGAAGGGGAAATAAGCAGTTTCATAGACAAAAAAAGGCTAAGGGAGTTTATCACCACCAAGCCAGCAATGCAAGAAATGCTAAAAGGACTGGAGTAAAAAGAAGATATAAAAAGCTAAGAAAGAAAACAGGCACAAAAATAAAAATGGCTAAAATCAAGTACTTTTCAATAATAACTTTAAATGTAAACAGACTAAATGCTCCAACCAAAAGACATTGAGTGGCTGAATGGATATAAAAACATGTCCCATATATATGCTGTCTACAAGAGACCCATGGCCAAATAAAGGACTCACAGAGACTGAAAGTGAAGGGATGGAAAAGTATATTTCAAACAAATGGAAATGAAAAACAAAAAGCTGGAGTAGCAATACTTATATCTGACAAAATAGACCTCGAAGTGAAGGCCATAACAAGAGATAAGGAAGGCCACTCCATAATACTAAAGGGATCGATACAACAAGAGGATATAACCCTGATAAACATATATGCACCCAATGCAGTAGCACCCAAATACATAAAAAAAAAGTCCTGGAAGATATCAAGTGAAAGATTGACAACAATACAATCATAGTCGGGGACTTTTATACACTACTGACATCACTGGATAAATCCTCTAGACAAAAAAATCAACAAAGAAACAGCAATCCTAAATGACTCAATAAATCAAATGGGCTTAATTGACATCTCCAGAGCATTTCACTCCAATTCCACAGAATATTTGTTCTTCTCAACTGCACATGGGATATTTTCAAAAATACACCACATATTGGGTCACAAGCAAAGCCTTCCCAAGTTTAAGAAAATTAAAATCATACCAAGCATCTTCTCACACCACAACAGCATAATATTAGAAATAAACTATAATAAAAACAATCCAAAAAATTCAAACACTTGAAAGCTGAGAAGCATGCTATTAAACAATGATTGGGTTACCAAAGAGATCAAAGAAGAAATTAAAAACATCCTGGAAACTAATGACAATAAAAAAAACAACAATCCAAAATCTATGGGACACAATGAAAGCAGTCCTGAGAGGGAAATTTATAGCTATACAGTCCTACCTCAAAAACAAGAAAAATGGTAATGAATCATCTAACTCTACAACTCAAAGAATTAGAAAGAGAGCAACAAGAAAACCCCAGAGTGAGCAGAAGGGAGGAGATAATAAAGATCAGAGCAGAAATGAATGACACAGACACCAAAAAACAATACAGAAGATCAGTGAAAGCAAGAGCTGGTTCTTTGAAAGGATAAACAAGATTGATGAACCTCTAGCCAGGCTCACCAAGAAGCAAAGAGAGAGGAACCAAATAAACAAAATCAGAAATGAAGCAGTTGAAATAACAACAGACTCCACAAAAATACAAAGGATTGTTAAAAAATACTATGGACAACTCCATTCTAACAAACTAGACAAGCTGGGGGAAATGGACATATTCCTAGAAAAATACAACCTTCCAAAACTCAATCAGGAAGATTCTAAAAATCTCAATAGGTTGATTACTAGTGAAGAAATTGAAGCAGTCATCAAAAAGCTTCCTCAAAAGAAAGCCTGGGGCCAGACAGCGTCAAAGGGGAGTTTTACCAAACATTCCAGGAAGAACTAAAACCTATCGTCTTCAGACTATTCCGAAAAATTCAAAAGGAAGGGACACTTCCAAGCACATTCTATGAAGCCAGCTTCACCCTAATACCAAAACCAGATAAAGACAACACAATGAAAGAGAATTACAAGCCAATATTCCTCATGAACATAGATGACAAAATCCTTAACAAATTTCTAGTAAATTGGATCCAGCAGTACATCAGAAAGATCATACACCATGACCAAGCAGAATTTATCCCAGGGATTCAAGGGTGGTACAATATCCGCAAATCAATAAACGTGATACATCACATAAACAAATTGAGTGATAAAAATCACGTAGTCATATAACTTGATGCAGAAAAAGCATTTGACAAAATACAACACCCTTTCTTGATAAAAATGCTCAGCAAGGTGGGAATTGAAGGATCATACCTCAACATTATAAAACCCATATATGATCTATGACATACCCACAGCCAACATCATACTCAATGGGCAAAAACTAAAACCATTTCCCCTAAGAACAGGAACAAGACAGGGATGCCCACTCTCACCACTCCTGTTCGACATAGTATTGGAAGTACTAGCCATTGCGACCAGACAAGGAAAAGAAATAAAAGGCATCCAAATAGGAAATGAAGAAGTAAAACTGTCTTTATTAACAGATAACATGATACTGTATATAGAAAACCCTAATGACTTCATCAAAAATTATTAGACTTAATAAATGAATTCGGCAATGTAGCAGGATACAAAATTAACACCAAGAAATCTATGGCATTTCTATACACCAATAATGAACTTACAGAAAGATACACTAAAAAAGCAATCCCGTTTACCATAGCACCAAAAAAATTAAGCTACCTAGGAATAAACTTGACTAAGGAGGTACAAGACGTATACATGGAAAACTACAGTACACTGAAAAAGGAGACAAAGGAAGACATAAACAGATGGAAGAACATACCGTTTTCATTGATTGGTAGAATCAACATCATCAAGATGTCCATACTCCTGAAAGCAATTTATAGATTCAATGCACTCCCCATTAAAATACCGATGGCATATTTCACAGACCTAGAGCAAACTTTCCAAAAGTTCATCTGGAATAAAAAAGACTCCGAATAGCTGCAACAATCCTGAGAAAGAAGAACAAAGTGGGTGGGATCTCAATACCAGGTATCAAGCTGTATTACAAAGCCACAGTTCTCAAAACAGCCTGGTACTGGCACAAGAACAGACATATAGATCAATGGAATAGAATAGAGAACCCAGAAATCGACCCAAACCACTATGCTCAATTAATATTCGACAAAGGAGGCATGAACATTCAATGGCATAAAGACAGCCTCTTCAATAAATGGTGTTGGGAAAATTGGACAGATACATGCAAAAAAATGAAACTATACCACCAGCTTACACCATACACAAAAATAAACTCAAAATGAATAAAGGACTTAAACATAAGATGAGAAACCATAAAAATACTAGAGGAGTCCACAGGCAGCAAAATTTCAGACATATGCTGAAGCAATTTCTTCACTGATACTGCTTCTATGGCAATGGAAACTAAAAAGAAAATAAACAAATGGGACTACATCAAAATAAAAAGGCTTTGCACAGCAAAGGAAGCCATCAACAAAACAACAAGAAAGTCCACTGCATGGGAGAACATATTTGCAAATGTTATCACCGATAAGGGTTTAATCTACAACATTTACAGGGAACTCATACAACTTAACAAAAGGAAGATAAACAACCCAATCAAAAAATGGCCAATGGACCTAAATAGATACTTTTTGAAAGAAGACAGAAGAAAGGCCAAAAGCCATATAAAAAACATGTTCAAAGTCACTAATCATCTGAGAGATGCAATTCAAAATGACAATGCGGTATCATTTCACACCTGTCAGAATGGCTGTCATCAACAAATCAACAAACAACAAGTGTTGGAGAGGATGTGGAGAAAAAGGAACCCTCTTGCACTGCTGGTAAGAATTCAGACTGGTGCAGCCACTGTGGAGAACAGTATGGAGTTTCCTCAAAAAACTGAAAATGGAACTCCCATTTGACCCAGTGATCCCACTTTTAGGAATAAATCCCAAGAAACTGGAAACACAAATTTGAAATAATATATGTACCCCTATGTTCATAGCAGCACAATTCATCATAACTAAGATTTGGAAACAGCCTAAGTGCCCATCAGTAGATGAGTGGATTAAAAAACTGGTACATCTTCACAATAGAATACTATGTGGCGGTAAAAAAGAAGGAGTTCTTACCATTTGCAACAGCATCGATGGTACTAGAGAGCATTATGCGAAGTTAAATAAGCCAGTCAGAGAAAGATAAATATCACATGATCTCACTCATTTGTGAAATATAATGAACAACATAAACTGATGAATAAAAACAGATCCAGAAACAGAGAAGCATCAATTAGACCGTCAAACCTGCGAGGAAAGGTTGTGGAGGGTGGTGGTAAGGGGTAGAGATCAACCAAAGGACTTACATGCTAGCATATAGGCCTAACCAAAGGAAACAGACAACAGGGGGGTTAGGGCATGAGTCAGGGGAATATATAATGTGGGTATAAGGACAAATATGTAATAACTTAAGCGATAAAAAAAGTAAAATAGAGATAGGACATAAAAAGTTCTCTTTCTTCAGAAGTTTGATCAAAATATCACTTATTCATTATGGCGTTATATAACCACTGTTTTTAAAATTGTGACCTCTTCTTCTACCATGATAACCACCTCACACCACTTCTTACTGCCCTTCCATATTTTATTAATTTACAACATTTATCAAATTCTGATGTGCATATTACATATATATTTTTTCATTTTCTGTGTTCCCTCAATATACTTTGAGCAGATATATTTTATCTGTTTTGTTCACTACTTTTAGAACAATGTTTGGCATATAATAAGTGCTCAATATATATTTTTGAGTAAATAAATTAAGTAAACACAACATTTATTTATTGTATTAGTTGCTAATAGATATACATAACATTAAAACCCAGTGTTTAATTGATTCAATTTCTTTGTTTGACTTTTTGTTTACAGTAATTTGTGACTTTTACAACTTATATATTTTAATCAGTAAAATTTATCAAAATGTCCTTTATTATTTTTTACACTTTTTTATTATTAGAAAGCTCATATTAGTAAGACCTGGAAACATTTTCTATCAGATGCTAGAGCTAAGCATTTAGCACATGCAATCAAATTGCTTTATACTAAATCAATTTTATAGAAAAATATCAAGAAGTAACATAAACAGCCCTAGCCGGTTTGGCTCAGTGGATAGAGCGTCGGCCTGCAGGCTCAAGGGTCCCAGGTTCGATTCTGGTCAAGGGCATGTACCTTAGTTGCAGGCAGATCCCCAGTAGGGAGTGTGCAGGAGGCAGCTGTTCGATGTTTCTATCTCATTGATGTTTCTAGCTCTCTATCCCTCTCCCTTCCTCTCTGTAAAAAATCAATAAAATATATTTTAAAAAAAGAAGTAACATAAACATAATAAACCCCAGATAAATCTAAGAATTAATAAATTATTATTTAATTTAAAAAATAGAACAATCAGAAATTCAAACCACTATTTATCTGAATATTTTTACT
The DNA here is from genome assembly GCF_014108235.1 of Myotis myotis. Classification (NCBI taxonomy): domain Eukaryota; kingdom Metazoa; phylum Chordata; class Mammalia; order Chiroptera; family Vespertilionidae; genus Myotis; species Myotis myotis. The sequence goes on along the minus strand of NW_023416346.1, from coordinate 74,218,060 downwards.
CTTTTAATTTTATTTTGTACACATATATTGGAATGAAAGTCACTTTATTTTCAGTTTGGTTCTTAAAAACAATGCTGCAATACATATTTTTCTGTATATGCTTTTATAGATTGATGTCTAACTCTTCACTTCATTTTAGCTAGATATTGAAAATCAAAATCCCCCACATCAACGATAATAAATCTATTATTATTTTATAATGGAAGGGGGTAATAAGATATTTCTCTGTCACTTTAATTTATAGTTCTTTGACTATTAGTAAATCTTAGCAATTATTTTTTCATGTGACTATGTCCCATTTTAATTTGATCATCTCTGGAGTATCTATTCACCTATTTTCCTTGCTTTTCTATTGGGCCCTTAAAATACCTCATCAATTTAAAAGAACTATCTACACTAATAAAAGACAAAGATGCTAATTGACCGTACTTTCGCTAGACCCTAAGTCATGCCCACCAGCCAATCAGAGGGACTATATGCAAATTAACCCAACCAAGACGGCGGCCAGCAGCCACAGAGCTGGAGCAAGCAGTAGGCTTGGTTTCCCAGGCGATGGAGGAAGCCAAGCTTCCAGCCTGCCTGAACCGGCTGTGGCCTCCGCTCATAGCAACAAAGTTTCAATTATAAAAGACAAATAAATCCCAGATACCTGCTTCCAGCCAGCCTCCACTGGGAGCTTGGGTGGCTGGGGGTTGTGGCCAGCCTGCAAGCAGCCATCAGCCACTCACCCAGGCTGGCCACAACCTCATGGGTTGAGGTTTCCTGCTGGGGGACTTGGCCAGCCTGCAAACTGCCATCAGCCACTCACCCTGACTGCCCAGGCACCCCAGCAGGAACCCCCCAACCCTGAAGGAAGTGTGGCCAGCCTGAAAACAGCCCTCAGCCCCTCACCCAGGCTGGCCAGGTACCCCAGTGGGACCCCCACCCTGATCCAGGACACCCTTCAGGGCAAACCATCTAGCCCCTACTGTGCACCAGGCCTCTATCCTATCCTATATAAGAAAAGGGTAATATGCAAACTTACCCTAACAGTAGAATGACTGGGAATGACTGGTCACTATGACACACACTGACCACCAGGGGGCACATGCTCAATGCAGGAGCTGCCCCCTGGTGTTCAGAGTGCTCTCACAGGGGAAGCTCTGCTCAGCCACAAGCCAGGCTGATGGCTGCCAGTACAGCAGTGGTGGTGGGAGCCTCTCCCACCTCCTCAGCAGTGCTAAGGATGTCTGACTGCAGCTTAGGCCTGCTCCTCGCTGGCAAGTGGACATCCCCCAAGGGTTCCAGGGCTTCCAGAGGGATGTCTGACTGCCTGCTTAGGCCCAATCTCCCAGGGAGCGGGCCTACACCAGCAAGTGGTCATCCCCCGAGGGGTCCCAGACTGTGAGAGGGCACAGGCCATGCTGAGGGACCCCCCCCCCCCCCCCGAGTGAACAAGTTTTCATGTACCGGGCCTCTAGTTTATATATAATTCAGGTTTTATCTGTTTAAAGTAGTTTTGGGCTCTACCAAAATAATGTCTTAGCCTGAGCTCCTGATTTCTTTTTCCAAGATATCAAATTTAGCAAATTGTAGAAAGAATGTTAAATAGAGAAATCAGTGACAACAAAAAGAAAAATACCTGGATAACAGACAACTACTTTGACTTATCTGTAGGAGTAAAGGAGGAGTTTGTCCTCCTGTGGCAAAGAATGACAGGTGTCAGTATTCTATATAATAAAGAGAGAATATGCAAATTGAACATCACTCCACAACAGTATGGTGGCACCCACAACGGAGGCAGGGATTCCGTAACACAAGATGGCTGTGCCCATAGTGGAGGCAGGGTTTCCCTAACAGAAGCTGGTTGCACCCACAGTGGAGGCCGAGTTCCCGTAATGAGCCTTAATGAGCAATCAGCAGGGACCTGAGGCTACAACTCCTGCCCACCCCTGTGGGGCTTGACAGGGGATCTCAGGCTGTGCCCCCCACCCTGGCACCAGGCCAGGGGACCTCAGACAGCACCTCCCACCCAGCGGGGCTTGACTGGGGACCTGAGGTTGCGCACCCCTGCCGGCACTAGGACGGGTAACTTGAGGCTGCATTCCCCAAGCGGCAGGGCTTGACGGGAGACCTCAGGCCACACACACCCCTGGCAAGGCTTGACAGGGGATCTCAGGGCATGCCTCCCTCCTGGCAGGGATTGACAGGGGATCTCAGGTTGCATCCCCCACCTGGCGGGGTTTGATGGGGTACCTCAAGGCACAGGCCCCACCCTGGCCTGGGCTGGGTGACCTCAGGCCATGCCCCATGCCCCAGCACCAGGCTAGGGGATCTGAGGCTGCGCCCCCTGCCCAGTGGGCTTAAGAAGGGTGGGACCAGCTGGGTCTAGATCTAGCCCAATGGGGAGGGGCCATCTGGGTCTGGGTCTCTCATGATTTTGAGGAACACATGGGTAGGCGGGCACTTGACTCTGGGTCCCATGGTGCGCACTAAACTCTGACAGGAGGAATATTTTCATATACATTTTACTAATTTTCTTTCATCTCTGACACTTCTATTATAGAGAAAGGGCAAATAGCAATATTAAAATATTTCCTCTAATTAATCCCCTTTTATTGTGCACGAATTTCATGCACTGGGCCACTAGTAAAAGTATTAATTTAAACAGTGGTCCTAAAAGTATAGCTACAGAGAAGGAGCAGCAGTAACACCTTGGAAATTGTTAGAAAGGCAAATTTGGGGCCCTTTCCTAATTTACTGAATCCAAAACTCTTGGGCAGTGGAACCCAGCAAACTGTTTTAACAAACATACTAGGTAATTCGAATTCATGCTAAAGTTTAAAAACCTTTGCATTGTAGAGCCCTAGCTGGTTTGGTTCAGTGGATAAAGTGTCGGCCTGCTGAGTGAAGGGCCCCAGGTTCAATTTCAGTCAAAGGCACATTCCTGGGTTGCGGGCTCATTCCTCAGTAGGGGGTTTACAGGAGGCAGCCAATCAATTATTCTCTCTCATCATTGATGTTTTTATCTCCTTCTCCCTTCCTCTCTGAAATCAATAAAAGTATCTATATATAAAAAAGGCTAATATGCTAAGTGTCTGACCAGTCACTATGATATGCACTGACCACCAGGGGGCAGACACTCAACGCAGGAGCTCCCATGACTTGCACTGGCCATTTACAGAGAAATGGCACCGTGGACCTACTGCCCACAAAGCAAAACTCAGCCTCCCCCAAGTGGGACACAGGCCCCACCACCACCCCAGAGCAACACCCCACCAAATTGCAGCCAACACTGCTGAGACTGCATGGTGCAAAATGTGGCCCACAGCCCAGCCCTGAAGTGGTTGCTGTGGGTGCTGGGTAATGACATCAGATAGCAAAACCTGGCTTCCTCTCCCTAGCAACTAGCCTCCTTGCAGTTTCTTCAGCCCAGGAACATGACTTGCTTTATAGCCAGGTGTAAACATTTTACACTTTAACCAAATGTCTGTGGAGTGCTTTCACGTGCCTCATCTCATTTGATCTTCACAGAAGTCCTGGAGTAGGTAGATAGGAGACTCGGTAGAATCCTATTTTCTTTTCATTAGCCAGAAAACGGAGATTCACAAAGCTTAGAAACTTTACCTGCATGGAAAAAAAAGTAAGAAATGGTGGACCTTGAAAATGACTTCAGTTTTTCTCACTGCACAGAATATAGCCAAACACTGCTGCAGTTAAATATTTCACCCTTTGTTCTCCCTGCATGATCTACAATAATCTGCTTCATGTTGATATTTACTGTTGTGTTGCTGACAATTACCTGAAAGAGAAGTTGGTGTGCTTCACTGGGCAGTTAGGGGCAATCAGGTTGGCAGGGGAGAGCAGTTAGGGGTTACCAGGCCAGCAGGTAAGGGCAGTAGGGATCAATCAGACCAGCAGGCAGAGGTGGTTAGGGGTGATTAGGCAGGCAGGGCAACAGTTAGGGGCATCAGGCAGACAGGCAGAGCGGTTAGTGGTGATCAGACAGGCAGGCAGGTGAGTGGTTAGGAGCCAGTGGTTTCAGATTGCAAGAGGGATGTCCGACTGACGATTTAGGCCCAATCCCTCCTGCATTGAGTGTTTGCCCCCTGGTGGTCAATGAGCGTCATAGCGACTGGTCGTTCCACTGCTCAGTCAATTTGCATATTATGCTTTTATTATATAGGATACCATGGACTTAAGAAGCTTATTCAACAAGGTTGCAAAAGACATTATATACTTGAAATCTTATATCATTCCCATTTCTCAATTAGGCTCAGGAGGTAACCCATCTATTAAATATATATATATCAAATTTTAAGGATTCTTCCTGGGTTTAAGAAATTTTTTAACTCTACCCTTAGTTTGGCCTTTGATTGAGTTGTGAAAGATAGCTGAAGAAGATAACCTATAGCCTCAGCTGGTCTTATTTTAAAAACCAACTTTTTAATAGACTTTTCAGAATGGAAAGGTAATTCAGGCAGAATATTACTAGAATAAGTACTCAAATGAAAAAGGATAGAGGGGAACAATAGGCATTACATCAGTCTTACAGTCTTTTGTTCTGGATACCTCTTATATCTTTAATTTTTCATTGCCCTTTGCAATGAATTATTCAATAAAGCAATTTTGGAATTTGGAGCTGTTTGGAAGCTTTTTGCATGATATTTAGAATAGATATCTTGTTCTGTTCATTGTATTTGAGAGCCCTTGCTTTTAAGTGCACTTCTTACGTGATCTTATCTATTTGGTATGTTTTCTATACTGGCCACTGTTATTCCAGCTTATCTAACTATATGAAAGCCTAAGTGACCATTTGACCATTTGACCATTCGACCAGTAGTTATGTCATGCACTGACCACCAAGGGTAAGACGCTCAATACACAGGCATGGAAATATGGAACAGACTGATGAATCTCAGAGGGAAGAGGGGAGGGTGAGGGCAGAAAGAGATTAACCAAAGATCTTATATGCATAATAGAGGCCTGGTGCATGGATTCATGCACCGGTGGGGTACCTTGGCTGGGCCTGTGGGGATTGGGTCAAAACTGGCCTACTGCATGGATTCGTGCACCAGTGGGGTTCCTCAGCCTGCCCTGCAGGGATCAGGCTGAAACTGGCTCTCCAACATCCTCTGAGGGGTCCCCGATTGAGAGAGAGGACAGGCCAGGCCAACGGACCCCACAGGTACATGAATCCATGCACTGGACCTCTAGTTTTTAATAAACGTTTGCCATTTTGCTAGATATCTGCAGCTTCTGAGACTATAGTTCTTAATCATAAAATAAGCAGGTGTGCTGAAGTTGGCACACTGAACACTTTAGATATAAAATATTTAATTACTTCTATCTCTATCTTCCAGTTTCCTGGAGCCAAATGAATATCTAAGAGGGCCTATCATAAGAATCTTCTTTTAAGGTCCTTTCCCCAACTTTTGAATAGATTGTTTATCTTCCTTTTGTTAAATTGTATGAGTTCCTTGTAAATGTTGGAGATTAAACCCTTATCAGAGATAACATTGGCAAATATGTTCTCCCATGCAGTAGAATCTCTTGTTTTGTTGATGGTTTCTTTTGCTGTGAAGAAGCTTTTTACTTTGAAGTAGTCCCATTTGTTTATTTTCTCCATAGTTTCCATTGCCCTAGGGCAGTGATGGCGAACCTATGACATGCGTGTCAGAGATGACACACGAACTCATTTTTTGGGTAGATTTTTCTTTAAATGGCATTTAAATATCCTATCTAATAATAGACAAACATGGTAATTGACCATACCTTCACTATGCCTCCCATTGGCTAATCAGCATGATATGCAAATTAACCACCGACAAAGATGGCGGCTAATTTGCATACTGCAGGCAGGGCGGGACAGGGTGAACTGCCAGTGCGCCACCATCCAGGGCTGGCCGGCTGCCCGGAACCCCATCGGCAGGTCCCGGACAGCAAGGCAGGCCTGCCCCAGAAGCCCAAGCAGCCGGCCTGCCTTGACGCCCCAGAAGCCCCAGCAGCCAGCCTGCCTTGCTGCTTTGGGACCCCATCGGTGGTCCCAGGTGGCAAGGCAGGCCTGCCCCAGAAGCCCCAGAAGCTGCCTGATATGATAGTAACTCTATCAGTAAGCACTCTGAAAGTCAGTGGCATAAATGCACCAATTAAGAGACAGATTAGGAAGGTGAATCAAAAACAAAACCCACTTTAAATATAAAGTCACTTATAGATTAAAAGTAAATGAATTAAGCTGCAGCCTGTTTTGCTCAGTGGATAGAGCATTAGCCCATGGACTGAAGGGTCCCAGGTTCGATTCCAATCAAGGGCATGTACCTCAGTTGCTGGCTTAATCCCCAGTCCCTATCAAAGCATGTGCAGGAGGCAACCAGTCAATGTGTCTCTCCCTTTCCCTTCACTCTCTCTAAAATTCAATGGAAAAATATCCTTGGGTGAAGATTAACAAAAACAAAGTAAATGGATTGAGTAACATTAAAGAGATTATAAGAAAAACATATTCCAAATTTTGTTAGTTGTATAATGGTTATGTTTAAATTATTAACACCTAAGAAATTGGGTGAACGGTACATATAATATGCTGTAGTATTTTATAGTTTTTTTTTTTACATGTATGAGATTATTTCAAATTGAAATATTAAAAAATTAAAAATTAATAAAATATTAATTGAAATGTGTATTCATTACATGAAAAATCTCCTAATTGCTTCTAGCATAATTTATTAAATTGTGCTAAAATTTACAAGGGTTCAATTAAAATATCTTAATTCTAAATGATATAATAGAAAATATATAATAATGCAGTTATAAGCACTTATCTGAAAATAAAAATTTAAAGAAGTGAATTTAAAGAAGGGATTAGCCAAAGAAAATATATGCACAACCCCTGGACACAGACAACAGTATGGTGATGGCCAGAGAGAAGTGGGGGGCAAGAGCTGGGTAGAGAGGGCAAAAGGGGGAAAATAGGGGCATCCTATATAATAATAATAAAAGGCTAATATGCACATTGACAGAACAACATAATGACTGGTTGCTATGATGAACACTGGCCACCAAGGGGCAGACGCTCAATGCAGGAGCTGCCCCCTAGTGGTCAGTGCACTTCCATATGGGGAGTGCCACTCAGCCACAAGCTGGCTCATGGCTGGCCAGCACAGAGGTGGTGGCAGGAGCCTCTCCCACCTCCGTGGCAGCACTAAGAATGCCCAACTAATGGTTTAGACCTGATCCCTTGGGTGCCTAAGCCTTTAGTCAGACATCCCCTGAGGGCTCCCTGGCTACCAGAAGGATGTCTGACTGCAAGCTTAGGCCTGATCCCTCAGGGAGTGGGCCTAAGTCAACAGGTGGACATCCCCCAAGGTGTCCTGGACTGTGAATGGGCACAGGCTGGGCTGAGGGACCGCCCCCCCCCCAAGTGCACAAATCTTTGTCCACTGGGCCTCTAGTATAAAATAAATATCAAAAATATAAGTCTTTGTTTTACTATGGTTGCAAATATCAAAAAATTTCTATATGTGTCATGGCACCAGATTTAAGTTAGGGTTTTTCAAAATGCTGACATGCTGAGCTCAAAAGGTTCGCCATCACTGCCCTAGGGGCTGTATCAGTAAAGATATTACTATGACATATGTCTGAAATTTTGCTGCCTATGGATTCCTCTAGTATTTTTATGGTTTTCTGTCTTATGTTTAAGGCCTTTATCCATTTTGAGTTTATTTTTGTGTATGGTGTAAGTTGGTGGTCTAGCTTCATTTTTTTGCATGTATGTGTCCAGTTTTCTCAACACAGTTTATTGAAGAGACTGTCTTGACTCCATTGTATGCTCTTGCTTCCTTTGTCAAATATTAATTGAACATATTGGCATGGGTCGATTTCTGGGTTCTCTGTTCTGTTCCATTGGTGTATATGTTTGTTCTTGTGCTAGAACCAGGTAGTTTTGAGAACAGTGGCTTTGTAATACAGCTTGATATCTGGTATTGTGATCCCTCAAACTATGTTCTTCTTTTTCAGGATTGCTGTAGCTATTCTGGGTCTTTTTTTTATTCCAGATGAGTTTTTGGAATTTGTTCAAGGTCTGTGAAATATGCCATTGGTATTTTAATGGGGAGTACATTGAATCTATAGATTGATTTGGGTAGCATGAACATTTTAATGATGTTGATTCTACAAATCCATGAACACAATATATTCTTCCATTTGTTTATCTCCTTTTTTTTTTTTTTTTTTTTTTTTTTTTAAGCATCCTGTAGTTTTCAGAATACAGGTCTTTTACCTCCGTATTAAGTTTATTCCTAGGTATCTTAATTTTTCTGGTGTAATAGTAAATGGGATTTTTGTTTGTTTGTTGGGTTTTTTTGTTGGTTTTTTGTTTGTTTTTTAGTTTCTCTTTCTGTGAGTTCAAAATTGCCATCGATTTCTGGGTGTTAATTTTGTATCCTCCTACATTGCCAAATTCATTTATTAAATACTAGTGGCCCAGTGCACGAAATTAGTGCACATCAAAAGGGAATTAATGGAGGAAATATTTTAATATGGTTATTTGCCTTTTCTCTATAATAGAAGTATCAGAGATGAAAGAAAATTAGTAAAATGTATATGAAAATTTCACTCCTTCAGAGTCTGGGGCTTGCTGTGGGACCCACAGTAAAATCCCACCCACCCACGTGTGCCTCAAAATCACACGAGACCCAGACCTGGCTGGCCTCACCCCTGTCAAGTCCTTCAGGGTGGAAGGTGCAGCCTCAGGTCACCCATCAAGCCCCTTTGGGGAGGAGGGCTGGCTTCAGGTCTCCCGGCACAGCCTCAGGTTACCTGACCCAGCACCAGGGCACGTGTGCAGTCTCAGGTCCCCTGGTCTCAGCACTGGGGCAGGGGGCGTGGCTACAGGTTCCCTGACACAGCCTCTGGTCCTCTGGCCTGGCACTGGTTGGGAGACATGGTCTCATGTCCCCGGCCCCAGCACCGGGGCAGGGGGCATGGCCTCAGGCCCCCCAGACCAGCCTCATGTTCCCCAGGACCAGCGCAAGGGCATGAGGGCTCCAGGGTGTGAGGGTGCGAGGGCACAATGACCATTTGCATATTAGCCCTTTATTATATAGGATAGCCTGCTATTTAGCTTCACAGTGTTTGTTTTTTTCATTTTTATTGTAATTGTTTTGCAATGTTATGTGATAGTGATCTGAGAAGAAGCTTGATATGATTTCTATCTTCCTGAAGAGAGTTTGCCTGTCTCCCAATATGTGGTCTATCTTTGAAAATGTCCCATGTGCACTTGAGAAGAATATAAATTCTTTAGCTTTGGGGTGAATATTCTGAAGAGGTCAATTAGTTCCATCTGATCTAATGAGTCATATAGGATTGCTGTTGCTTTGTTGATTTTTTGTGTAGAGGATTTATCCAGTTATGTCAGGGGGGTATTAAAGTCCCCTGCTATGATCGTATTGTGGTTGATCTCTCCCTTGATATCTTCCTGAAGTTTTTTGATGTATTTGGCTGCTTCTGGATTGGGTGCATATATGTTTACCAAATTTATATCCTCTTGTTGAATTGCTCCCTTTAATATTATGAAGTGGCCTTCCTTATATCTTGTTAAGGCCTTCATGTTGAGGTCTATTTTGTCAGATATAAGTATTGCTACCCCAGCTTTTTTTTTTTTTTTTCATTTCCATTTGCCTGAAAAAAAATTTTTTCCCCATCCCTTCACTATCAGTCTGTGTGAGTCCTTTGTTCTGAGGTGGGTTTCTTGTAGATAGCAGATATATGGGTCATGATTTCTTATCCATTCATCTATGATATGTCTTTTGTTTGGAGCATTTTATCCATTTACATTTAAGGTTATTATTGATAGTTACTTGCTTGGCACCATTTTTATTCTTTATGCCTGTGTTCCTTCTTCCCTTCTTATTTCTTCTTTTTACAGCAGTCCCTTTATCATTTCTTGCATTGCTGGCTTGGTGATACTAAACCCCCTTAGCCTTTTTTTGTCTATGAAGCTCCTGATTTCACTTTCAATTTTTTTTTTAAAATATATTTTATTGATTTTTTACAGAGAGGAAGGGAGAGAGATAGACAGTTAGAAACATCGATGAGAGAGAAACATCGATCAGCTGCCTCCTGCACATCTCCCACTGGGGATGTGCCTGCAACCGAGGTACATGCCCTTGACCGGAATCGAACCCGGGACCTCTCGGTCCGCAGGCCGACGCTCTATCCACTGAGCCAAACCGGTTTCGGCACACTTTCAATTTTTAATGATAGCCTTGCTGAGTATACTGTTCTTCAATTCAGTCCCTTGCTTTGCATCATTTTGTATATTTCACTCCATTCCCTTCTTGCCTGACATGTTTCTCTTGAGAAATCAGTTGATAGTCTAATGGGAGATCCCTTCTAGGTAACTTTTTGTCTCTGTCTGGCAGCCTTTCAGATTCTTACTGTGTCATTGATGTTTGCCAATTTAATTAAGATGTGTTGGTATCAGTCTTTTTTGGGTTTATCTTGGGTACTCTGTGTGCTTCTTGGACTTATGTAACTTTTTTCTTGCCAAAATCAGGAAACTTTTCTGTCATTCTTTCTTCAAATAGGTTTCCTATCCCTTGCTCAGCTTCCTGTCTTCTGGCACCTCTATTATGTATATGCTATTTCATTTCATGGTGTCCCACAGCTTCCTTAGACTCTCCTCCTGCTTTTTAATTTTTTTCCAGTTGCCCTTCTGCTTGGGTGTTTTTCTACCTTGTCTTCTAACTTGCTGATATGGTCCTCCACTTCTTCTAGTCTACTGTTGAAACTTTCTATTGTGTTCTTTCTATGTTATTCTTACTTTCCTCTTGATTCTTAGACATGTTGAATTTGTCTTTCTTCTTTTCCAGCGTTCTTATAACCATTGCTCTGAATTCTTTCTCTGACAAATTGCTTTCCTCCATTTTGTGTATTTCCTTTTCTGGTGATTTTTCTTTTTCTTTCATATAGGGGTTGTTTCTTTGTTTCCCCATTTTTGCTGTTCCTCTGTGATTGTTTCTATTAGATCAAACTTCTGTGTCACCCCAATTTTTTCAGTTTTGTTCATATTGTAGATGTTTTGTGGGACCCAGTGGTGCAATCTCTCAGGTCTTCTGGGCTGGATATTCTAGGGATGCTCCCTACTTAGTATATTTGGGTTCTCTTGGTATAGTTGGGTCTTGAGTGTTAATGTTCATTTATGGATAGAGTCTCCTCTCAGAGTGTCTGGTTATGTGATTCACTTTCTACCATGTTGACTGAACAGCACAAAATACAACTCGACAAGATACAACACAAAGGGAACAAAACACAAATGTACTCATGACACCAATGACCCAAATAAAAGTGACCACCAGAGAAAAGAGAATTAGGAGAGAGAAAAGAGAGCAAAAATGATATCAAGAAAAAAAAATTAGAGAAAAGAAAAATATTTAAAAAGAAGAAAAAATTATATGGGAGGAAACACTGCAAATCAAACAAATAAAACAAAAAGTGCAAACAATAAACACCCAGAAAAGGGGGAGGTACAGAATCTGTAGAGGGAGAGCTTAAAAACAGAAAGTAAGGTTAAGGAATTGAATGAATAGTGGAAGGACCATGGTTCCATGTAAAGGAGTTAGAAACAGAATGATTTTATAAGAAGAAAAGGAAAAACATAAATAATTTTAAAAATGAAATTACAAAATTATTTATTTATTTATTTATTTATTTATTATTTTTGGAAAAGAGGAATATAGTAGAGAGCAGATAGGCTTGAGTTTAGTGAGTAAAACTAATTAAACAATTAGGAGAAAAGAGACCAAGAGAGCAGAGGAAAAACAAAAACATAAAAAAGTTCACTAGTGCCCTGGCTGGTTTGGCTCAGTGGATAAAAGTGTCAGCCTGTGGACTGAGGGGTCCTGGGTTTGATTCTCATTGTGGGCACATGCAAGGTTGCATTCTTGATCCCAAGTAGGGGGCATGCAGGAGGCATCCAAACAATGATTCTCTCTCATCATTGATATGTATATCTCTCGCTCCCTCTCCCTTCCTCTCTGAAATCTATAAAAATATATATTTTTTAAAAATGACTAGTGAATAAAGAGATAAGAGAATAGTGCATGGACTTGGATCAGGGGAGAGGAAATTAGATATATGAGTAAGCCCATAGAACCTACAATAATAATAACACATCAATTAAGCAGATAAAGAAGATCAATTTTTAACAGGGTAAAAAGAAAAGAAAGAGAAAAGCTAAAGTGGGGACAGGAGAAGAGAAAGCAGGATATAAAAGGGAGAAGTGAAAAAGTAAAGGGTGAACAAAAGAAAAAAGTAAGATAAAATAAAATAATAAAATATAAAAATAGAATGAAGAAAAATAATACCTAAATAATAATAAAAGATTAAGTAAAAGGAAAAAAAATCCTTTAAATAAAAGATTAAAAAATTAAAAAAATGAAGTGTCATTCACTTCATCCAAATATTAGTGCCTCATGAGGGCTGGTTTTAGACCCCACTCTTATGTTCTGTCTGCCATTTCTCAGTTTCCTGTTAGGTAGCCAGTACCATGCTAAAGTTCAGAGCAATCCACCTCTCATCTCTTTGTGTCTTCTCCATAGGCAGGACCATTTAGCCCACTTTGCTTGTCTGCCTTCTGTCAATCTTAATCACTCAACCATCTATTTCTGACAGGGATTTAGGTCAGGGTGGTGGGGTATCATTTTCCGTGACTGAACAGCCCAGTCCATGAGGGCTTTTTGGGGCTATTCAGAATCTTTATTTCCTTTGTAAAGTTCAAGGTGTAGGCTGGGTGAAGCTATATTAGCCTTCTTGAGGTTTCTGGGAAGGGCTGGTTCTTCAGGAGAAAAATGGCTGTTTAGGTTTGGAAGGTCACAAATGTCTTAGTGCCAGATTCATGGTCACCTCTCCCTGTCCTGCTCCCCTCCATAGCCTCTCCCCAGACTCCACAAATCTGCACCTCCACTTGCACTGCAGTCTCAGGTGAGTGTTTGTAATTTAAAGGTCCTATGAACTGGGTGTAGCAAATAAAAGCAAAGACAAAACAGAGGCATAACAACCACATGACTACAAGTTTCTCTCCCCCCATCACTGCATGGCTCAGGCAGCTCTTTAGGCTGCCCTTCAGGACGCAGCCTCTCGTGGCTGTGGACTTAGATCTAGATTCCTCAGTGGCCAGCAGCCCTGTGGACTTCCTTTCCAAAGTCTGGTGTTACACTTGTCCCCAAGGGATGCGGACTTGGTGCAGTTCAGCTTCCTGCTGACCCTCTTGGCCTGGTGTTCATGGATCTCTCTCCAGTCCAGATCCCCGATCCTACCATCCTCCAGGCGATCTCTGCCCTTCCCGGCTGCAAATTGTCTCACTATCTGTGTCTAATTTGCCAATTCCAGGTGAATGTTATTTGATTTAGTTGCTCCTTCTATCTCCTCCAGGACAAGGCCCAGGGCACATCTGCCTATTTGGCTGCCATTTTTTCTAATTAGCTTGTCTCTCTTAATTTAAAATTAGTAGCTTTATGAATCAATGAGCTTTTTTATTTCTGGACATTCTTACAAAATTCAATGGTATAATCTTAAAGTTATCAGAAATCTCTTTTCTAGAATATATCAGTCTTTTTCATGAATCTGAAAAGAAGACAGTTTTGGATCATAGCTAATTTCAAACGCTTTTCAGAAAGCATTAGAGTAAAATTAGATATCTGTGTATAACAAAATAATTAAAATGGCCATGGTTATATCTGATGAAAATTCACTTCATAAGAAAATTTGGTGTACGGATTCATGCAGCAGTGGTGTCCCTCGGCTTGGTCTGCAGGGATCAGGCAGAAACCAGCTCTGTGACATCCCCCAAAAGGTCCCCGATTGTGAGAGGATGGTTCTTGGGTGATGCACCGCAGAATTGGGCTCCTTCTTCTATGCTTCCGGGTGTGTCACCTGAGAACTGCAGCTGCCAAGTAACCACAGCTGGGCAGCTCCTGCATTGAGCATCTGCCCCCTGGTGGTCAGTGAGCATCATAGCTACCGGTTGGAGTGTCTGCCCCTGGTGGTCATTGTGCTACTGGTAGGAAGGTCTAACGGTCAGACGGTCGCTTAGGATTATATGTATACTAGTAGCCCGGTGCACGAAATCCATGCACATTAAAAGGGAATTAAGTGTCCTAACCGGTTTGGCTCATTGGATAGAGCATCAGCCTGCAGATTCAAGGGTCCCAGGTTCAATTCCAGTCAAGGGCATGTACCTTGGCTGCAGGCACATCCCCAGTGGGGAATGTGCAGGAGGCAGCTGATCGATATTTCTCTCTCATCGATGTTTCTAACTCTCTATCCCTCTCCCTTCCTCTCTGTAAAAATATCAATAAAATGTATTTATTTTTTTATAAAAAGAGAATTAATTAACGGAGATATTTTAATATTGCTATTTGCCCATTCTCTATAATAGAAGTGCGAGAGATGAAAGGAAATTAGTAAAATGCATATGAAAATATTATATAAATTTATTAATAAACAGTATCAAAAGGCTATAACAACAGAGGCATGATATAAAAACGACAAAAACATGATATGAAAGCAACAAAAACATGATATGAACACAACAAAAACATGTTATAAAAACAACAGTGATGCAAACAATGACTGATAAAGTGATTAAACTTATTCTAATATCTCCCTGTACACCACATTAAGAGTGAAAACACTTTCACAGTGCTTGACTAATTTCCCTTGTGATGAAGTATTTAGAACTTTAACTCTAACATCACATGCTCTTCAAACTCGAGAGAAAGCAACATATAATGACCATGTGCGAAAACGGGTTCAGGTAGGAATATGCCTACTCTGTCTAGAGCAGTGATGGCAAACCTATGACACTCGTGTCAGATGTGACATGCGAACTCATTTTTTTTTGGTTGATTTTTCTTTGTTAAATGGCATTTAAATATATAAAATAAATATCAAAAATATAAATCTTTGTTTTACTATGGTTGCAAATATCAAAAAATTTCTATATGTGACATGGAACCAGAGTTAAGTTAGGGTTTTTCAAAATGCTGACACGCCGAGCTCAAAAGGTTCACCATCACTGGTCTAGAGTTTGTCCTTGTGATTTATTAATAGTCATCACAAATGCTGGCATCATGGGAAACTGTCGTTGAATCAATTTAAATGGGAGGCCAGTGTCAGATGGGAACAAATCAATTCTTGGAATCATAACAACCTCTCCCTCTGCAGATCCTATTAATACTTCAGCTTTGATAATGTTAGGTTGTAATCTTTTGATAATAAATCTGGTATCATTACAAAGACCCCATTTACTATTAAGATTTCTCAATAGCATTATGATTGCACCCACTTTCAATTTTAATTTATGACACAGCATTCCTGAAGGAGAAATGCTATTAAGAAATTCGGTGGAAAATTTTTCCTTTTCAGCATCATCTGTGGAATCAATGGAATCATCACTCAAATATGTGTGAAAATCTCCATCGAGTATATCCAAAATTTCTTCATTTAATTTTTGAACGTGCTCATTTTTTGGATAAAGAATTGCACGTTTAGATATATTTTTAATATTACCCATAGATATAGTATTTCCAAAGGTAGCTTCAATAATAGATCCATTACAAATCATTTCACAGGGGATTTCAATAATATCCATTCCTAAATGAACACTGCTATCAAGTTTGCCATCTCCAAGCTTTTCTAACCATCCACTATAAGCAGAATCCTCTGATCTCATATTTGTTGTAAGAGACAACTTTCTGAAACATCCCCAAACATTGCAGTACTTTAAACTTGTTTGTACTATGGCCGATCCTATAGCATGTGGTACAATACTGAGACATTGTCGAAAATCCCCTCCAAGAAGGAGAACTTTCCCACCAAATACAACATTCAGACTCATAATTTCTCTTAGTAATCTGTCTATGGTGTTTATAGCATGACTGGATGCCATGGTGCATTCATCAATAATAAGAAGTTGGGCCTTTTTAATAGTTTTAGCAACTTCACTGTTTATATTGATTCTAGAAATTGAAGTTTCATTTAATGGGATCAGTAATTTATATTGGGAATGAAAGGTGCTTCCACCGAAAAGTAAATTTGCAGCAATTCCTGTAGATGCTGTGGATAAAACAATACCACCACGACCTCTAATATGATGTATTAAAACTTTATACAGATATGCAGGTGAATAGGATTCGTAGCTGGCAGGCCTCTGACAGCAAACTGGCCACCTGTTGATTCCGTGAAGAATGGGGCTCCCTCCTCCCTCCTGTCAGGGTCCGGGGTGCAGGTGAATGGGGTTCCTGGCTGGCAGGCCACTGACAGCAAGCTGTCCAACAGCAGATTCTGTGAGGAATGGGGCTGCCTCCTCCCTGCTGTCAGGATCTGGTTTGAAGGCCAGTCACACCCCCTGTTGGGCCAGACTCAGAGTTCTACCACGCTGGGGCCTCCACCTCAGCAACCCAGGACTGACTGCTACGGGTGCTCCTGGCGCTCCAAGGGTGGGTTCTTCCCTCAGGCCTCACGGGAAACAGCTTGGGGAGGGCCCAGCCCTTGGCAAGGCAACCCAGGACTCAGTATTTCCACGCTCAGCTCCAAGGGTGGGTTCCTGCCTGAAACCTTGCCCTCTGGGAAACAGCTGGGGAGTGTGAAGCCATTTCCAAGACAACCCCTGCAGGGCTGACTTCCTTCCGGTCGTGATGTTACACCCAGGTTTTTTATATAAGTAGATAGATGATACACATGTAATTTAACAAATCAAATAAATCTAACTACTTTAACATTTCTTTAACAAAGTGAGAGGCAAATCCTTTGAGATTTTCTAGGGACCTTCTAGGAGATTTCAGAGTTAGTTTTTGGTCAAAAAGATTCCATTTAAAATTTGATTATCACAAATGTCAAAAATGTCAAAAGATTTCAAACTTGATTAAATGTGACCTTGGGTATTTATTTAACCAAAGTGACAGTAATATATTTCAGAGGCAAATACATAAGGTTATATAGTTGTGAACAAAATTTAGTTCTTTTAATATTGTGAAAATGGTTTCTTAAATCATCAAAGACCTGGTAAAGACAACATGAAGCCCAGGAAATTATTTTGATAAGACACAGAACTTTTATTTTCTAGGCAGATAATTGAAAAATAAAGAAAAATATTTTGACAATTTCTTTTTAAAAGCAGACCAATAATCCAAGAATATTTTGTCATTTTAACAAAGGACAAAATTCTTATTTTGTACCTGTGCACTTTTTAAATCAATTCTAAAAAACCCAAACAAATCAAAACAAAAAAACCCCAAAAACCTTAAAGTAAATCTATTCAATCTTAGCAGCTTAACCATAATGCAATTCCTTTTTCACAAACCTACCATTTCAAATAAATGCATTTAGTTTTTTTTATACTTTTTTCTTCTTCTAATTCTACTTAAATCCAACCACTGATTACATTTTGGACAAAATTGTTCTTTTTCCCCATAACAAAAACATGTCCTTCATATCTTTCCTTATCAAAGATATATTTAACTCTCCTTGCAGAAAGAATTTTTAATTCTTTATTCATATTATTTCTGTTAGTTTGATTTACATATATTGATCAGAGTTTTAACCGTTAGTAACCTTCCCTTTCAGTAAAAACTAAGCAATAAACAATTTTAACTGTTTGCCATGTAATATTATTTTGTAGAAAATATATGAATATGTCATTTCATAATTTACATAGGCATATATACTTTTAATAATGCATTTTCCATGTTTATCAACAAACTCATCCCTTATAAACATAGATGCCAAAATTCTTAACAAAATTATAGCAATTGGAATCCAGCATTACATTGGAAAGATCATACACCATGACCAAGTGGGACTTATTCCGGGGATGCAAGGATGGTATAGAATCCACAAATCAATAAATGTGATACACCACATAAACAAACTGAGAGATAAAAACCATATAATCATATCCATGGATGCAGAAAAACACATTTGACAAAATCCAACACCCTTTCTTGATAAAAATTCTCAGCAAAGTGGGAATAGAAGGATCATACCTCAACATAATAAAAGCCATATATGACAAACCCACAGCCAACATCATACTCAATGGGAAGAAACTAAAACCATTTCCCCTAATAATAGGAACAAGAAAGGGATGCCCACTCTCACCACTCTTGTTCAACATAGTACTGGAAGTACTAGCCATTGCAATCAGACAAGAAGAAGAAATAAAAGGCATCAAAATTCAAAAATAAGAAGTAAAACTGTCCTTATTTGCAGATGACATGATATTTACATAGAAAACCCCAAAGACTCCATCAAAAATCTACTAGACTTAATACATGAATTTGGCAATGTAGCAGGATACAAAATTAACACCAAGAAATCTAAGGCATTTCTATACATAGATAGCGAACTTAGAGAAAGAGAAACTAAAAAAGCAATCCCAGTTACCATTGCAACAACAAAAAAATTAGATACCTAGAAATGTGGGAAACTGATATAGGGTTAAGCCTCGGACTGACCTGCTGGCAAAGTCACAAACAAGTCCTAGCTTAGAGGGCACAGTCCTCTTAGCATAATTAGGCTTGACTTTATAACACTCCCTAGATCTTATCTGGGAATCTAATGGGCTGAGGAAGTGCAGGAAGTATAACCATGGTGTAAACAAGTGAAACTCACAAGAACAAAAACAAGTGAAACTCACAAGAAAAGTGTAACTTTGGTAACCACTGCCTTGTTTACCTCTCACTATAAAAAGCTTGGTGAGGCCTGAGCACACTGGAAGTCCTTCCTCTTGAGTTGGACTTGCCGCCTGGTCCCCCAATATTCCCAAATTATCTCCTGTCTTTTCTTTTTCATTTGTTGTGCGGCTCCTCTTCCAGACCCGGACCCTGAACCACGCAGGACGTGGAGGGAAACACTTACGACATCTGGCGCCCGACGAGGACTCTGGAAGTGAAGGCAAAGTGAGGAACAAAGAATTCACCATAAAGGTAGGAAAATTCACCGTAAAGGTGAGGGGTTATTTCATCGCACACAAACGCCCACAATCAGCTACAGTGGTCTGGAGCTGTAGGCGCTGTGGGAACGTTTTCTCAACCAGGCTAACGGGGCAGGATTCGGCTTTAAAAAAGTAGATTGGGCTTTAAAAAAAAAAAGTAAGAAACTTTATTATAGACTTTTGAGTTGCATGTTTAAGGAGTTAAAAGTTTCAGAAGGTAATCTCTTATAGTTTTTGCATGTTGTTACAGAACATAACTTTTGTTTTCTTGAAAAAGGTACATTAGATCTTGAATGCTTGCAAAAAGTTAGAACTTGAAAAAAGGTCAGCAGCAGGGAAAAACTTGCCTCCAAAAACTGTTTTTCCTTGTGAAACACAGTATTTCATTTACTAGAGCCTTTGAGAGAGGCCAAGGAGGATAAATCTCCTCCCCTTACACCCTTCGCCCCTAAAGAGGAGCAGAAAGCAAAGAAAAAAATGGGAGGAATGGCCTTCATGGCTCCCTCCACCTCCATGTCCTAATCCTGAAATGTTTAATTCTCTGTTAATAGAATCACCTGTGCAAAAAGGCCAAATTATAAAGAAATTGGAATATTAAAAGGTACTCTTTTAAATCAGGCTGAAAGAAAAAAGAGTGCCATGGTCATCTTAATGTGGTTTCTTGTTCAATTTAAAATCTTAATTTGTATTTGGAATCTAAAATCTGTAATAAGAAATGAAACCCTGCTGGTGAGTCCACCTTTGGTGTGAAGAGATTCAAAGGTGGCAGGAGAGGGCAGAGCTATAAGCTCTCCCACAATGAGATTACTTAATGTTCTGTTTAAAAATTACTGGAGAACATGTCGGGAAGTGCAAAGTTTGGCCAAGATGACCTTGGGTGCTAGCCATAACTTTGGAAAGTGAAAAAGGAAAAAATTTAAAATGTCTTTTTCTATTAAGCATGACTTTGTGAAAAATACACTATCTGAGTCATTTGCTGAAACTTCCCCCAAATCAGGATGTGGGGGAAGGGAAGGGAGCACATGGTGATCCAATATGGACGCCTTCTCCCCAAGTATTCTAATTTAAACTCTTCTCGTGATTGAAAAGTTTTACAAAATTTAAAAATGCGTCTGGGATTTCTGTGCACGTGTAAAGAGAAACTGGCTTGGAACTAACGCGCGCATCGTCAGATTTTGGACATTTAGATAGAGTTTTGAGCTGAAATCTCTTTCCAAATGTACAGAATAAAACCCAAGACTGATTATTTCCTAAGAAAAATGGCAAATTTTACCCAAAGGAAAAAAGATGCTGGCTAGATTCTAGCAACAAGATTGGTATATTTCCATAATAAAGAACAGTTTTTAAATGCTAATGAAAGGTGTTAAAAAGTTAACTTCAAGGCCGAAAAGGAAATTCAGTAAAATTGTCTCTGTTACAAAAATTTGCTAAAGAGTATGCCTTAAAATAATAATTTGGATTTGAATCTCAAGAATTATTGAACTATATTAATTATAAAAGTCTAAGTAGCCCGGTAAAGGACGGCTATGCTCTCTAATTAAGGCTGGCTTCCCAAGGCAATTTCTAATGGAGGAAGGGCTAGCCTCCCTTCCCCCAACAGAACAAGCAGGTAGACCAAAAATTTCCTGCCAGTAGCAACTTCTAAAGACAGGCTTGCTTCCCAGTTTCCCATCCTTGGTAGAAAGAATGTAACTAATTTGCATTTTAATGGTTACCTGTTTCCAGTCAATGGCAGCACAAGGCTTTGGGAGTTTGCTAAATTGAATTAGATATTCTGAAATTAAAAAATGCTAAAATATTAATCTAAATTTCCCTCATGAAAAATCTAGAAGACAGAATTAAATCTATTGATTATGTCTTGTATTTTTGAAGTTTATTCTTAAAAATGTTATTGATTGAGAAATGCTAAATATTTGACTTGCCAGCTAAAAGTTTAAGGTTCGGATTGAATTGGGAAAAATTGTGTAATTGAGGTAGCTAAATGCCTAAAGTATAGAGATTTATCTTTGAAAAAATAATTTTTGTTTTCTCTGAAATAATTAGAATTCAAAATATGTTACTCATTGATCTGATTAAAAAAGAGGATAAATTCTGTGATCCCAACCAAAATTTTTATATACAAAGATCAGTTTTAATTTAATTGATATCTCTTAATAATTATAAAAGGTATATAATCTTTAAATCATATATACACATATATATTTGATGGTCTTTCAAGTTGGATTTCAAAACTATAACCAAGGAATGGCTTTGGGACATTTCATGGGCCCTGAAATGTTTTCAAAAGTTTATTCTCTTTTCTTAAAGGATTTTTAAATAAAGCCAATTTAATATACTTGAAATCACATGGAAAGATTTATCAAATATAAATTAATAAATATATTTTAAATTTTTGTCTCTAAGAAAGAGCAAAACAAGTTATTTTGTTTGATATTTCTTAAAATGCAGCAGAATTTTAAGATGTAATTTAAAATAACAAAAGCTCCTCGCCACTGCATTTTAAATTAGTCTGCAGGTGGGGCAGCATTTGCACCTCGTGAATCAGACATAAAACTTTACTAAATTTACTAACTGTACCTACTGTAAGAAGCCAGTATCTTTGTAAGCAATTGAATTCTAGTAAAGTAAAATTCTTCTGAAAAAGTTACTGAAGGCTTCCCATGAACCCTCTGTATATGCGAATAAGCCGAAAGGGAATGCTGTTTAAAAATATTATCTTAAATTTAATAAAAAGGAGAAATTTTAAAATTTTGAAATATCTTCCACTAATATTTATAGGATAATCTAATGATTTGCTGTTAAAATACCAAATCTGAAAATAAGTACAGTCACCATAAATGTGTAATGACTTTGACTTGAAATACATGGCCTTGCAGCACTATCAGTCAACATCCAGGAAATAACCCTGTAGGTTACTTAGTGTAAAAGAAAAAGATTTCTTTTTAAACTGAAGTTTTCCAAGTCTAACCCAGCAGAAGGAGGACGAGCCAGACAACAAACAGCCTGGAGACCACCTGGGGCATGGTAAAGAAGACTGTATAGAGAACGTCTTTCTTGCCATGCTAGCAGTAATCATCTGTAGAGTAATATTATCTAGGGCAAATGTGGAAGTATTTCAGACTTACACTCCTGACCCTTCATGGGTAAGAAACCTTACATGGGCCGATACTTCCAGGAAGACCACAGGTGGGGCAAGGAAGCATATGGACAAGGTATTATTACAC
This sequence comes from Myotis myotis, assembly GCF_014108235.1. NCBI lineage: Eukaryota > Metazoa > Chordata > Mammalia > Chiroptera > Vespertilionidae > Myotis > Myotis myotis. The sequence continues at coordinate 74,195,866 of NW_023416346.1, read as the reverse complement.
AGTTGTTGCCACCCAGCTTCCCTTTTGTATGACTCTAAATCAAGCCACTGCTCCTTGTGTGTAAAATTAAAGAGAAGTTTTTGGCCAGCCTGGACCCCAAAGAACAGGGAAGAAACTGTACAAGTACATGTATTATCTCTACTTGCTCTGGGGAAAGGTGCAGAAAATATAAGTGTGCTAAGGCACCCCCCCCCCCAATAAGCGTTTACGTAAATGGCCTTATGTATGGAATCCCACTGAGAAAGAAGTTAATTGGCAAGAATGTTATAGTAATTATCCTACCACCAGCAAACTTAATAATTTTTTTTCTTTATAGACCGGAGCCCTTATGGTTCTCTGTATAGTAACAACCGCACCCCTAAATGGAAAGGGAATGCATCCTATCTATATGTTGAAGAAAATAACTCCATCTCATGGAGGAGACTTTGTTGGGCCTCAATTACAACATGACAACTGGCCTCTACAAAGTACGCAGTGGAAATTAGCTGCTGCATTTTCACCTATAAAATGGTATAGTTTCAATTATAGCTCAAATAGTTCCATTTTTTTTTATGAGGAACTCTCAATAAGACAGTGTTTGCTACTGCCTGTGTGTTTGATCCGTTTGTGCTCCTATCAGGCTCCATTCAGATGCATCTTAATGTTATAAGCCATCTGTATGAGGTGTCATGCAGATTGTACATTATCCCATTGTATCAATTCTACTGTTCAAAAGAACTCCCTCATGATTTTAAAACAACCAGCTTTTGCTTGGGTTCCCACTAACTTAACTGAACCATGGGAATCTCATCAAACCTACGAACTATTGGATGATATAGTAAAAAATCTTAAAAAGACAAAAAAGATTTTTTGGAATGTTAATTGCAAGAATCTTTGCCCTTACTTCTGTGGGCATTGCTGTTTCATCTATGGTACAGACTGTTCAGACCTCTCATTTTGTACAACAGGTCAAGAAAAATGTAACTAAGAGCTTGTCCATACAAAAAGAAATTAACAGCCAGTTTAAAATTGAATTGCCATGGCCTAGAAAAAAGAATATCCTTACATGATATTATTCTACAATGTCATTATTGTACATTTATCCCAAATAAACTTACAAATTAATTCTTTGAATGTTTGGCAGTAATTTAATTAAGGACATGAAATGGTTTAATCCTTTCTACTGTGTGGAAGGCCCCCTGGGAAGGAACTTGAGCATTCTATATTGACCTCTCTTGCTCTTTTTGCCAAGAGGGTCCCTCTTCCCACAATCCAATTGCCCATAGCTGTAGCCTGAGCTCTGTTCATGCTGAGGTTGAAGTCTCATGGTGGCTGGTGCCGTGGATCTGTCTCTCGTCCAATGGCATGAGCTGGGCCCTCCCTGGAGAAGAAACCAGGGTTCCCCAAGATATGTGCAATGCCGGGGCCCCGCCAGTAGGCGAGGGGATCCCAAGGCAGTTACTGGGCGTGGAGGCCACAGGGGCATAGGCTACCAAGGAGACAGAACTGAACCTCACATCACCCTGCTTGGCCCCGGAGGATTGCTGGTTAGTCAAAGACGGGTAAGATTCCTCAGGGAAGGAACAACCTAAGACAGGCACAGTTGCAGAGGGGCCATCAGGAGAGAACTTGGGGGTCAACAGAGGTGGGGCACAGATACTCACCCCCCCCAACTATGCAGGGGTTTAAACACTCGCCCCTTTTTAGGGAGGTCTCCTGCCCCCATGGCTGCTGCACTTCCCATGCCGAGCACAGATTGGGACCCAGATAACAGAAAGAGACTTGGCCCTGCTGAGATCAGTACCCAGACAACAGAGATTTGGCTGACAAGAGCTACCCTATATCTACATCCAGCCTAACACCAGGAATGCTGAGGGCTTTCTCAAGGATGCAAAATAATCCTTTCCATTAAAATTTACAGTGTAAACTAAGATTGTTTTTAAAGTATTAAATTTGACAGTAAAATAGCAGTCAGGTTTTCAGATTAAAATTGGCTCAAGAAGTATTAACCAAAATTTTCATTTCATAGTAAATTTGCTTAACATCCAGTGACCCTAAAACAGTCATATTTTTGTGCAAAAAATTAAAATTTAAAGTTATCTAGGCTGCATTAAAAATTTTCCAAAAGACCTCCTCATAATTAAATAAAAAAGGGGGGATAGTAGAAGAATACCATGTAAGGAAAAATATCCTGTAACTAAATTACATCTAGAAAAATTTTTTTTCATTTATAATGCTAACAGTGAGACACCCAGGAAAACACACATGGTGTCAAAACAAGCCAAAGGAAAATCATTTGGGCAAATATAAAAAGTACCCTAAGTAAAAATTTCTTTATTAACCTTCGGTCGAGAATATGTTTGTATATTTTCAGAAAACAACTTCAAGACCACGTGGATGGCTCCAACAGAGAGGAATTCTCAGGAATGCTCCAGTCATGAAGACAAGAGGAGAGACAGTTCAGAGATGGAGATGCTGACGACGCTTTGCCATGCTAGCAGTAAGCAGCTGTGTGTCGCTGCAGGTTGCCCATGATCAAACCAGAGAGGGTCAGACCTGCATTGCCACCATTTTTCCACCGTCCAGAATTGAAATATCATTGCTGACATGTACACATAAGGAACTGTCGGACATTGAAACTTGGACTCAGAACTGTTGGACATTGAAATTGGGACTTAAAATATTTTTTATCCTTGAAATGTTATGCTTAAGTTTTAAAATGTTTTGGGTTATGGATTGGCATTGTTATTGTTTTAATAGCCAGAGTTTTGTTCTTGATGTGTAAGTTATAGTAGCTTAATTAATAAAAAAAAAAAGGTGAGATGTGGGAAACTGATATAGGGTTAAGCCTCGGACTGACCTGCTGGCAAAGTCACAAACAAGTCCTAGCTTAGAGGGCACAGTCCTCTTAGCATAATTAGGCTTGACCTTATAACACTCCCTAGATCTTATCTGGGAATCTAATGGGCTGAGGAAGTGCAGGAAGTATAACCATGGTGTAAACAAGTGAAACTCACAAGAACAAAAACAAGTGAAACTCACAAGAAAAGTGTAACTTTGGTAACCACTGCCTTGTTTACCTCTCACTATAAAAAGCTTGGTGAGGCCTGAGCACACTGGAAGTCCTTCTTCTTGAGTTGGACTTGCCGCCTGGTCCCCCAATATTCCCAAATTATCTCCTGTTTTTTCTTTTTCATTTGTTGTGCGGCTCCTCTTCCAGACCCGGACCCTGAACCACGCAGGACGTGGAGGGAAACACTTACGACATAGGAATAAATTTATCTAAGGAGATAAAGGACGTGTACTCAGAAAATTTCAGGACACTGAAAAAAAGAGATAGAGGAAGACATGAACAAATGGGAGAATATACCATGTTCATGGATTGGTAGAATCAACATTATTAAAATGACCATACTACCCAAAGCAATCTATAGATTGAATGCAATCCCCCTTAAAATACCAACGCATATTTCACAGACCTAAAGCAGACTCTCCAAAAATTCCTCTGGAATAAAAAAAACCAAAAACCTGAATTGCTGCAGAAATCTTGAGAAAGAAAAACAATGTTAGAGGGATCATAATACCAGATATCAAGTTGTACTACAAAGCCACAGTTCTCAAAGCTGCCTGGTACTGGCACAACAACAGACATATAGACCAGTGGAACCGAACAGAGAACCCAGAAATCAACCCAAGCCATTATGCTCAATGAATATTTGACAAAGGAGGCAAGAGCATACAATGGAGTCAAGACAGTCTCTTCAATAAATGGCATTGGGAAAACTGAACAGATATTTGCAAAAAAAAAAAAAAATGAAACTAGACTACCAACTTACACCATACACAGAAATAAACTCAAAATTGATAAAGGACTTAAACATAAGATGGGAAACCATGAAAATCTTAGAAGAAGCCATAAGCAGCATAATAGCAGACATTTGTCGTAGCAATACCTTTACCAATACAGCTCCTAGAGCAATGGAAACTAAGGAGAAAATAAACAAATGGGACTACATCAAAATAAAAAGCTTCTGCACAGCAAAAGAAACCATCCACAAAACAACAAGAAAGCCCACTACATGGGAGAACATATTTGCCAATGCTATATCCGATAAGGTCTTAATCTCCAAAATTTACAGTGAACTCATACAACTTAACAAAAGGAAGATAAAACAATCCAGTTGAAAAATGGGCAAAGTACCTAAATAGACACTTCAAAAGAGAACATTCAGAAATCCAAGAGACATATGAAAACATGCTCAAAGTCAATAATCATCTGAGAAATGCAAATCGAAACAACAATGAGGTATCATCTCACACCTGTCAGAATGGCTATCATCAACAAATCAACAAATGACAAGTGCTGGAGAGGATGCTGAGAAAAAGGAACCCTCCTTCACTGCTGGTGGGAATGCAGACTGGTGCAGCCACTGTGGAAAACAGTATGGCATTTCCTCAAAAAATTGAAAATAGAACTTCCATTTGACCCAGTAATATCACTTCTAGGAATATATCCCAAGAAAACAGAAACACCAATCAGACAGGATATATGCACCCCTATGTTCATAGCAGCATAATTTACAATAGCTAAGATTTGGAAACAGCCTAAATGCCCATCATCAGATCAGTGGATTAGAAAATCATGGTACACTACACAATGGAATACTACGCTGCTATAAAAAAGGAATTCTTACCATTTGCAGCAGCATGGATGAAACTAGAGAGCATTATGCTAAGTGAAATAAGCCATTCAGTGAAAGAAAAATACCATATGATCTCACTCATTTGTGGAATTTAATGAACAACATAAACTGATGAACAAAAATAGATACAGAGGCAGAGAAGCATCGAATAGACTGTCAAACTACAGAGGGAAGGCTGGGGAAGGTTGTGGGGGGAGGTAAGAGATTAACCGAAGGATTTGTGTGCATGCATATAAGCATAACCAATGGACACTAGACACTGCGGGGGGGGGGTGGTGAGGGCATGTGCAGGGGAGTAGGGGAGGCCGGGGTAAGGTCAATGGGAAAAAAAGGAGACATATATACTATTTGTAATACTTTAAACAATAAAATAAAATTTAAAAAAAAACAAACTCAAATGTATTTAGCTTCTTGACACCATATAACAATCCAAAAGTAAACACATGTTAAGTAATTAATGTTTCAATATTTTATCTCATTTGAAAATAACATAGACAGTTAATATAGTTCATTTATCTTAAAGTTGCATAATTTTAAAGTTTCAAGTTATGAAAAAATATTTTTGAAACTACAAATATACATATAAAACACAATTATTGTTGGAATGTTTATTTATAAACTCTCATTCCACTTACATCTGTTTAGTTCACTTGCTCTTAACAATTATACTTCAATTACTTATGAAAATGTTATAAGACATTAATCAAAGATAGCCACTACCTGACCCTAGCTGCTCTGGCTCAGTGGATAGAGCATTGGCCTGTGGACTGAAGGGTCTTGGGCTTGATTCCGGTCAAGGCACATGCTGGGTTGCAGGCTTAATCCCTAGTAGGGGGCATGCAAATCAATGATTCCTTCTCATCATTGATGTTTCTATTTCTCTCCCTCTCCCTTCCTCTCTGTAATCAATAAAAATATATTTAAAAATAAGATAGCCATCAACTGAAGTTATTTTTCTTTTTGACAAATCAGGCAAGTATCAAAAAAGAAATCTTAAGCAGAGAAACTGAAAAATTAAACCCAGATTATTTTATCTCTTAATACTTTTTTTAATGCCATGCTTGACATACATCAAACAATTTGTTTTTATTGTACATTTTGTTCTTAGGTTAAATTTATAATTTAATAATTGAAATCTTCAAAACATAGTAGAGATGCCATAATAGTTTTACTTAGTAAACTTAGGTAGGGAAAAAAAATTATGTCTGCATTATTTTAATTCTGACAACTCTGAAGACAGGTCTGTGTCTATTTTGCCAAAAATTTTGAAACCAGTTTTATATACAAAGGTTATTTCAGATCATGTGACCTTAAACAGTTACAACAACAAACCTTTGAGTTAGTTTTTCTCTTTATGAGAATTTTAGAAATAGTTAATATTTTAAGTGCTCATTTATATCTAAGTCAATTAGAACAGAACTTCTTGAAATGTAATTTTATAAATTAATTATGTAATACCATGAAATAGGAAAAGATCATGTGTTCATAACATACATATATTTATATATAGACATGTATATAACACATACAGAAAGATGCAAAGATCTTATATCTTTTATTTTGAAATTTCAGTCATGTGTTGGGTACATCAATACAAAACTTACTAGTTTATAAAAGAACAGTTAGATCAAAATTGTTTTTCTGGCAAATGAAACATATTAAATTTATCTACTCAAATGCCTAAAGTTTTTTACTAATGTTTGTGGAGAATAGTTTAAAAAATTATTTGCCCAGTCTTCAAATAATTCATTACCTTTTCCATCTGATTAGAATTATCTCTGTGAAGTTTTTCATTTATAAAGATAGCTTTCAGGTCCTAGAGAAAACTGGGTAAAATTTTTGTATTTCAAAGGCACAGAGAAAGAGTGTACATCTTCTCCAAAAAAAGTTTGGCGGCAGTTTTGCCTATTATTAGAGGTCTGGGATAATTGCTATTTAACTTTTTTCTTCTTTTTCAGCTCTATTCTCAATGCCCTCTTCTACAGTATTTGCAACATTTGAGATAAAAAGAAAAATGGATGTTTTGAGATTGGTAAGAATAGGTGGGCTTTGAATTGTTTCTAAAGCCACATTTCTGGTTATGTAAAGACTAGGTTTGTGAGATAAGTACAGTTGTTTTTAATTCCTCAAAGAATTTGATCACAGGCTGAATCATATCAAGGGGCTGACCTACCAGCCAACTAGATTATATTCAGCTTGCTTCTTTCTTTATATCAGAGGGAAGACTTGCAACTAGGGCAAAAATTAGAAGAATCCTATGTTCTACATTTAGAGCTGTGTGTTTTGGGAACATTTTATTTATTTTTAAATATATTTTTATTGATTTCAGAGAGAAAGGGAGGGGGAGAGAGAGATAGAAACATCAATGATAAGAGAGAATCATTGATTGGCTGCCTTCTGCACGTCCCCTTCTGAGGATTGAGCCTGCAACCCAGGCATGTGCCCTTGATTGGATTGGAACCCAGGACCCTTCAGTCCACAGGCTGGCACTCTATCCACAGAGCCAAACAAGCTAGGGTGGGAACATTTTAATAAACTGTTTTACCAAGTCTTCAGAATTTTTTCTTTTCGTCTGAGTACACATAGCTCCATTTTATCTTAGGAAAGAAGGTGTTAAAAATAGTTCCTATCAGGCTCTGAGTAGCTGATATTTTACCATAGAGTTTTAAAAAATAATATCAAATAACCAACAATATACCTATTAAATAACTCCAAACCAAAACCAATACTAAAATGGCTGCAAGAATCATTGTCAAAGAGGGTGCAAACATTCAGCTTTTTCAACATCCACAACTACTTCCAAATATAGCAAAAAAAAAAAAAAAAAAAAAAAGAAGTTAGACAACCACTCTGAGAGCTAGCAATGTCAGTAGGACATAAGCTGCAAATTGTGAGAAACTTACAGTCCTGTGAAGCCATATTCTTGAGGCTCCCAATTTGACAATTGGCCATCTGCACATGCAAAAAAATCAATACTTTTGTGCCCCAATGGGCAGAAAGTCAAGCCAAGTACTCAAGGCACACAAGGAGAGACAAACAGAAAAGCAATAGCTTTTGTTGGGATATAAAGAATTGGTAATCAATGGGGACCCCCAAACCAAATTAACAAGAGTCATAATTGAGAAAAATATTATTTATAATTTTTTTCTCTCGCAAACTGAATTTAAAAAGTACTCTATTACCTTTGCTGAACTAATAATTACAGGCAGAGGTACGGACAAATTTGGCAAGAATTATTACCCCTGCCAGCTTTTTTGAGAGGTCCAGGATATCTTAACTATAGCTTTTTGACTAAATAAGGTGTTCCCAGCCAATGGTGTCCCATGTAAAGTATTAGAAACATCTTAGTATTTCTGTCTGGCTATGAGATTTAAATGGACAAAGGCAGACTAACGAGAGAGAAAAGCATAGAAATTTACCTAATATAACTTTTACATGGCACAGGTGTAGCAGGATAGTAAGAAGCTAGGGAAATCCCTGGGCACATGGAATGGGGAAACTGAGGCAAGAAAATTAAACAAGGCAAACAGTTTGGGTAGCTTGCAGCCAGCTTGTGAATTGCAAGACCTTATTCTCCCAATCAAGGACACTTAGAGCAAATGGTTTCTATCCAATTCCCTAACCAGAAAATAAATACATAGTTTAAATCACCCTGGCTTGAGGAAATAGAGAACAAAGACCCAATTAATGCCATTTGTGCCAGCTAAGCCCAAGGACAGATGAAGTTAGGGAACAAATAACAGGAAAACCATTAAAGCCAGAGAGACCTAAGATAAAAGTAAAACAGACCAAAGAATAATCCAAAACTCCCCTTTACACTCATTTTAATACATCAGCATATTAAAAATACACGTGTTTTCTATTGAAACCCTTCCCTGAGATTCTGGCCTGCAGGGAGGAGAAAAAGGATAAAAGTCCTCAGGACAAAGACTTTGCAGGTTTGCCCATGCCTCTTCCTGGGCATGAACTTTTTATTTCTTCCTAAATTCTAATGGCCCCAGGAAACTTGCAGTTAGGGGATAAGTGGGCAGCAGTAACTCAACCTGGGCTCACCCCCTGATCCTGTCTCCAAGGCCCCCCTTTTCTCTGACTTCCCAGTGAGCTAAAGCAGTCCTACCTTGGCTCACTTCTATCACTGTGACCTTCACTTCCTAGTGAGCTAACAGCAGCCTTCTTTCCTATAACATTGGCTCACTTCTTTCCTATAACATTGCTAGAGAGCCAGAGCAGAGCGCCACCTAGGCTCTCCTTTGTTGTTTCCTCTACCCTAATTCCCTCTTTTGTTTCCCTGTCCCAAGCTTTAATAAACATACTCTCAAACCCATCTGGACTCCTGCTGTGAAATCTTTCCTACAGGAAGTCAAGAACCCAGCCTGATGCAGACGGCATCATTTTATATCCCTACGAGCAATGTATGAGGGTTTAAATTTTTCCACATGCTTGCCAGTGCTTATTGTCTGTTTTTCTTTTTTTTTTTCCTTTTTTTTATTAGTTAAGGTATTACAAATGTGTCCTCATCCCCCCCCCCAATCTCCCTCCCCCCCCCCACCCCCCCGCACACTCATGCTCCCATTCCCCTGTTGTCCATGTCCATTGGTTTGGCTTATATACGTATATACAAGTCCTTTGGTTGATCTCTTCCCCTTACCCCCGCCCTCCCCTACTTTCCTTCTGGGGATTGATAGCCTGATCGGTGTTTCTCAGTCTTTGGATCTGTCCCTGTTCATCAGTCTACATTGTTCTATAATCCACAAATGAGTGAGATCATGTGGTATTTATCTTTCTCTGACTGGCTTATTTCACTTATCATAATGCTCTCCAGTTCCATCCATGCTGTTGCAACAGGCAAGAGTTCCTTCTTTTTTTGCAGCAGCATAGTATTCCATTGTGTAGATGTACCACAGTTCTCTAATCCACTCACCTGCTGGTGGGCACTTAGGCTGTTTCCAAATCTTAGCTATGGTGAATTGTGCTGCTATGAACATAGGGGTGCATATATCCTTTCTGATTGGCTTTTCTGGTTTCTTGGGATATATTCCTAGTAGTGGGATTACTGGGTCAAATGGGAGTTCCATTTTTAGTTTTTTGAGGAAGATCCATACTATTCTCCACAGTGGCTGCACCAGTCTGCATTCCCACCAGCAGTGCAGAAGGGTTCCTTTTTCTCCACATTCTCTCCAACACTTGTTGTTTGTTGATTTGTTGATGATAGCCATTCTGACAGGTGTGAGATGATAACGCATTGTCATTTTGATTTGCATCTCTTGTATAATTAGTGACTTTGAGCATGTTTTAATATGTCTTTCGGCCGTCTGTATGTCCTCTTTCAAAAAGTGTCTATCTAGGTCCATTGCCCATTTTTGTATTGGATTGTTTATCTTCCTTTTGTTAAGTTTCATGAGATCCCTGTAAATGTTGGAGATTAAACCCTTATCGGTGGTATCATTGGCAAATATGTTCTCCCATGTAGTAGGTCTTCTTGTTGTTTTGTTGATGGTTTCCTTTGCTGTGCAAAAGCTTTTTATTTTGATGTAGTCCCATTTGTTTATTTTCTCTTTAGTTTCCATTGCCCTAGGAGCATTATCAGAGAAGAAATTCCTTCGGCATATGTTTGCAATTTCGCTGCCTGTGGATTCCTCTAGTATTTTTATGGTTTTAATAGTCTGAGGAGGATAGGTTTTAGTTCTTCCTTGAATGTTGGGAAAAACTCCCCTGTGAAGCCGTCTGGTCTTGGGATTTTGTTTGCTGGAAGCTTTCTGATGACTGCTTCAATTTCTTCCATAGTTATTGGCCTATTGAGACTTTTAGAATATTCCTGATTGAGTTTTGGAAGGTTGTATTTTTCTAGGAATATGTCCATTTCCTCCAGGTTGTCTAGTTTATTGGAGTAGAGTTGTTCATAGTATTTTTTAACAATCCTTGTATTTCCGTAGGGTCTGTTGTTATTTCGCCTCTTTCATTTCTGATTTTATTTATTTTAGTCCTCTCTCTTTGCTTCTTGGTGAGCCCGGCTAGAGGTTCATCAATCTTGTTTATCCTTTCAAAGAACCAGCTCTTGGTTTTATTGATCTTCTGTATTGTTTTTTTTGTTTCTGCTCTGATCTTTATTATTTCGCTCCTTATGGATACTGTGGGCTTTTCTTGTTGCTCTGTTTGTAATTCTTTGAGTTGTAGAGTTAGATGATTTATTACCATTTGTTCTTGTTTTTTTGAGGTAGGCCTGTAGAGCTATAAACTTCCCTTTCAGGACTGCTTTCATTGTGTCCCAGAGATTTTGGATTGTTGTGTTTTTATTGTCATTAGTTTCAGGGTTTTTTTTTATTTATTTCTTCTTTGATCTCTTTGATAACCCAATCATTGTTTAATAGCATGCTTCTCAACTTCCAAGTGTTTGAATTTTTCGGATTGTTTTTATTGTAGTTTATTTCTAATATTATGCCTTTGTGGTCTGAGAAAATTCTTGACTTGATTTCAATCTTATTAAATTTGGGAAAATTTTGCTTGTGACCCAATATGTGCTCTATTTTTTTTTTTTTTAATGTCCCATGTGCACTTGAGAAGACCATATATTCCGTGGCTTTGGGGTGAAATGTTCTGAAGATGTCAATTAAGTCCATTTGATCTAGTGAGTCATTTAGGCTTGCTGTTTCTTTGCTGATTTTTTGTCTCAAGGATTTCTCCAGTGATGTCAGTGGTGTATTAAAGTCCCTTACTATGATTGTATTGTTGTCAATATCTCCCTTGATATCTTCCAGGAGTTTTTTTATGTATTTGGTATCTCCTGAATTGGGTGCATATATGTTTATCAGGGTTATACCCTCTTGTTGTATCAATCCCTTTAGTATTATGAAGTGGCCTTCCTTATCTCTTGCTATGGCCTTCACTTTGAGGTCTATTTTGTCAGATATAAGTATTGCTACTCCACCTTTTTGTTATTCATTTCCATTTGTTTGAAACATATTTTTCCATCCCTTCACTTTCAGTCTGTGTGAGTCCCTTATTCTAAGGTTGGTCTCTTGTAGACAGCATATATATGGGTCATGTTTTTTATCCCATTCAGCCACTCGATCTCTTTTGATTGGAGCATTTATTCCATTTACTTTTAAAGTTATTATTGAAAGGTACTTGTTTGTAGCCATTTTTATTTTTGTGCCTGTTTTCTTTCTTAGTTTTTCATTTCTTCTTTTTATACCAGTTCCTTTAGCATTTCTTGCATTGCTGCCTTGGTGATGATAAACTCCTTTTTCCTTTTTCTGTCTGTGAAGCTTCTTATTTCCCCTTTAATTTTGAATGATAGCCTTGCTGGATAGAGTATTCTTGGATTCAGTCCCCTGCTTTGCATCACTTTGTAAATTTACTTCCATTCTTTTCTGGCCTGATGTGTTTCTGTTGAGAAATCATTTGATAATCTAATTGGAGATCCCTTGTATGTAACTTTCTGTCTCTCTCTTGCAGCCTTTAAGATTCTCTCTTTGTCCTGAACATTTGCCATCATAATTATGATGTGTCTTGGTGTGGGTCTTTTCTGGTTCATCTTGTTTGGGACTCTTTGTGCTTGTGTGACTTTTTTCTTCCCCACCTCAGGGAAGTTTTCTGACATTTTTCTTCAAATAGGTTTTCTAACCCTTGCTCCTCTTCCTGTTGTTCTGGCACCCCTATTATTCGTATGTTGCTTCATTTCATGCTGTCCCAAAGCTCCCTTAGGCTCTCCTCCTGTCTTTTAATGTTTTTCTCCAATTGAAGTTCAGTTTGGGTGTGTTTTGCTTTGCTGTCTTCTAATTCGCTAATTCAGTCCTCTGCTTCTCCTAGTTTACTATTGAAACTTTCCATGGTGTTTTTTATTGCAGCTATATCACTTTTCATGTCTTCTTGATTCTTACATAAGTTATTGACTTTTTCATTCATTTCCTCTTGATTCTTACATAAGTTGTTGATTTTTCCTCCATCAGCTTTATGAACTGTATTTCCCTTAGTCTGAATTATTTTCCTCACATATTGCATGCTCTGTTTCACTTAGCCACTTTTCTGGTGATTTCTCCTTTTCTTTCCATTGGGGATTTCTTTGTCTACCCATTTTGAATCTCACCAACTGATCTAGATGTCAAGTCGTGCAGGGGCTGCTCCTCAGTTGGCAGTGGCTCCTCTGCTAGGTGCTGTTTGCAGCAGTGGTGTCACCTCTGGCTGGTGGGGGAGGCTGCTTGCTCAGCTGCTGTTCCTTGGACAGGGGTAGGCTAATCACAACGCTGCTGCTCCTCAGATGGGGGCAGGCTGCTCATGTGGCTGCTGCTCCTTGGATTGGGGCTGGCTGCATGCTGCTGCTGTTTCTTAGATGGCGCAGGCTGCTTGTGAGGCTGCCACTTCTTGGACAGGGGCAGGTTGCTTACAGGGCCACTGCTCCTCGTATGGGTGTGGGCTGCTTACACAGCTGCTGCTACTCAGATGGGGTACAGGCTGCTTGCGTGGTTGCTGCTTCTTGGGCGGGAGTGAGCTGCACTTGCGGCTGCTGCTCCTTAGATGGCAGTGAGCTGCTCACCCAGCTACTGCTCTTTGGATAGGTGCAGGCTGCATGTGCCTGCTGGTCCTTGGACAAGAGCAGGCTTCACAGGGCTGCAGCTACTCAGATGTGGGCAGTATGCTCATGCGGCTGTTGCTCCTCAGACAGGGTGAGCTGTTCGGGCAGCTGCTGCTCCTCAGGTGGGAGTGAGCTACATGTGTGGTTGCTGCTCCTTGGACAGGGGATGGGCTGCTTTAGCGACTGCTGCTCCTTGGGCAGGAGCGAGCTGCACATGCAGCTGCTGCTCCTCCGATGGGGGCAGGCCACTCACCCAGTTGCTGCTCATCAGACAGGTGCAGGCTGCATGTGGCTGCTGCTCCTGGGACCAGTGCAAACTGTGCAGGGCTGCCTCTCCTCGGACTGGGGTGGGCTGCATTTGGGTGCTGCTCCTTGGATTGGGTCGAGCTGCTCAGGCAGCTACTGCTCATTGAATGGGGGCAGGATGCTTGTGGCGCTGCTGTTCCTCACATGGGTGTGGGCTGCTCACACAGCTGCTGCTCCTCTGATGGGGGCAGGTTGCTCGCACAGCTGCTGCTACTCAGATAGGTGCAGGGTGCGGTCTGCATAGCTGCTGCTCCTCAGACAGGGGTGGGCTGCGTGGGGATGCTGCTCCTCAATTGTGGGCAGGATGCTCTTGCCCCTGTTGCTCCTCGGATGAGGCAGGCTGCTCGCGTGGTTGCTGCTCCTCCGATAGGGGAGTAGGCTGCTCACACAGCTGCTGCTCCATGGACAGAGGCAGGCCACATGAGGCTTCTGTTCTTAGGCCTGGGGCAGGCCGCTCACGGGGCTGCTGCTTGGATAGAAGTGGGCTGCTCATGTGTCTGCTGTTTGTGTGGTTGCAGTGCCCTGGGCTAAGGCGTTGGGCTGGTCAGAGGGGAGCACGCTTCAGAACTCACAGGAGCCTGCACCCAGGGTGACTGGAGACTCGTTGACTGTGGGACCACAGCCAAGGTAGCAGGTTCCTAGCAGGGGTGGCTGTAGAATCCCAGGTGTTATCTGAGGGCACCCTGGGTGGAGGTGAGGCTGGGCTCCCAGTTACAGCAGCTTTTCCCTTCAAAAGGCTAGGCCTCTGAGGATGAGCCGGCCTCCTGGTAGTTTACTATGGTTGCAGAGGCTGCCTAGTTAGGTGAGCCCAGTTAGCCTGCCCCTGAAGGTCCTGCGGGACCTAACTGTGCCTCACTCACATACACACACACACATCCCACATGACCACACACTCCTCTTTTGCTCCCTCACACTCACTCATGCTCTTTCCCTCACTGCCGCCTTCTTCCTGCCTCTGTAGTTGGGTCTGGGGTGTTATTGACCTGTTCATGGTTGTAGTTTCCTCTCCAGGTGTGTGGTTATAAGACTTGCTCTCTAGCACCTTTCTCCAGGGATCCTCTGCCCTTTCCAGCTGCAAACCGTCTCCCAGCTGAGTCTCCTTTGCCAATTCAGGCTGGATGTTATTCATTTCAGCTGCTCACTCTATCTGCTCCAGGACACGGCTCGGGACATGTCCATCTATACCACTGCCATTTTGTCTCTCTCTGTGCCTTCAATTTTTAATTAGCCTTTGTAATAACTTTTCTAATGAAGTTATTTTAAAATCTTGAAGCCTTTTGATAGCTCCTTCATACCAATTAAAATAGGCATCCCATTCTGTTTGTCAACATGGGGTCCCTTGTTCGCAAGTTCTCTTCTTAAATGAACAATCTTATTTAATTGTAACGTTCCTTATTACATGGCCATTGTAATTCAATGTTGTGTTTAGTAAACTCTTGTAATTTTTTCTAGATGTCTGCAGCTTTTGAGACCATAGTTATTTAACATAAAATAAGCTAGAAGTTGTTGCACTCAATCCTTTGGATATAAAGAATCTCATTGCTTTTATTTTTATTTTTTTAAATATATTTTATTGATTTTTTTACAGAGAGGAAGGGAAAGAGATAGTTAGAAACATCGATGAGAGAGAAATATCGATCAGCTGCCTGCTGCACACCTCCTACTGGAGATGCGCCCACAACCAAGGTACATGCCCTTGACCAGAACTGAACCTGGGACCTTTCAGTCCTCAGGCCGACGCTCTATCCACTGAGCCAAACCAGTTATGGCAAGAATCTCATTGCGTTTAGCTAGGCCTTTGGGTTTCTCAGAACCAAACTCTAACTAATACCTAAGAGTTTTTGATTTCCAAGTTTCCCATTAGCAACTAACTTTATTTTTGTAATTGTATTTACCTAAGATATCCCACTAGACCTGTTCACCTCAAATCAGACCTAGTCCAACCCCAGACCCAGTGTGTGTTTTAAGTTGACCGGGAATTGAACCGTGACCTCCTGGTTCATAGGTCAGTGCTCAACCACTGAGCCACGCTTGCTGGGCTTGAGCATGTTATTTCTTTTGTTAATAGAGGGTTAGATCATTTCATAGTAACTAGAATATAGTGGCTAAAATATAGTGGCAAGAGAAAGAGCAAGAAATGGAAATGGCTAAAAGGGGAGCCAGAGAGTAAATGACCAATGTTGCATTCAAGAAGTTCAGGTTTTATCCTTTAAGTAGTGGGGAGTCACTGAAGAATTTTGTGATCTGCTCCAATATGTGTTTTATTTATTCTACATCTAAATTATACATATACACATTTACAAAACTCATTTAGCTCTTTTATATATTTCACGTGGTATTTACTGCTGAATTTCAAAGCAGAATGTCTATACTGCTATTATTTGATTTTTCAGTGCTATACATGAAACATTGAACACTTACTGCAAAAGATACTTTTCCCTTACTACCACCATGATCACCACTGCACTAAAATCATCCCACAGTTCTCTGACACACAAATTCTTTGCCTCCCCTGTTGTGGTACCCATGAAAATCCATTGCTCACATGGCCAGCTCTAGGGAGTATAGTTGACTAACATGCCCTACTGCCATCCCTCTGGATTCACCACCTACTTCATTCTAAGGTAGTGCATCTTCTGAACTGCTCTTAGCCAATAAGTGAGCATGGCCATGGTGTTAGAAAAAATTTCACCTCATAGGTTTTCTGAATTGATCTTGAGGACCCCTAGAATTACTATACCACACTTTGAGAAAGCTGACCTTCACTGTATTCAATCTACCATACTTGGCTGAGTTTCAGGTATTAGTTTTAGAACATCACTTGAACAGAAATATATATATATATATATATATATATATATATATATATATATATATATATATATTTATGTATACCCTAACATGCAAATAGACTGAACAGCAGAACAACCAAACAACCTGTCACTATGATGTATGCTGACTACCAGGGGCCACGTGTGGAACATGGTGGGCATCAGCAGCAGGCGGCAAAATGTGAAACATGCCAGGCATTGGCCGCAGTGGGATGGTGGAGCAGCTGAGCAGGGGCGCCAGACCAACGTGGGATGCCAGTCTCTGTCATTGGGGCAAACCTCTGTTGGTTACTGAAAATTCTTTGCTCCCCTGCACTGTGGTCCTGCAGAGTACTCGCACCCACTGCCAGTGCTGGAGCCACCTCTCACACCTACTATTGGCGCCCAGTGCCTGTCCCTATTGTTCGGTGCTGTCAGCAGGTAAGAGCGGTGGCTGCTGGCCCAGACCACGCCCGAGGGCTTCTCCAGCTCCCCCTTCTCCTAAGGGACGATCAGGACAGCAGTCATCACTTGCACCCACTAACGGCGCCAGCCCGGCTCACACCCATTGCTCGTGCCAGCCCTAATTGCTCAGTACAATCAGTGGGTGCGAGCGGGACTGGCACCATCAGCATGTGGGAGCATGGATGCTGGCAGACAGAGGACCAGGGGCCTCAGTGGGAGGGGTTGGGCGGGGGCTTGGAAGATGGACCAAGACCTGCCCTGTGCCCACTGCAGCCTTGTGGCCCACAGTTCCTTTCAAGGTGCACAAATTTGTGCACTGGGCCCCTAGTTTGATAATAAATTGGAGATAGAGAAACTGATGACAGGGAGACCAGTTAGAATGCTTTAAAAAAAAAAAACCTCACAATAGATACAAGAAAAAACAGAACTATGACAGTGACAGTAAAGAAAGGATAGAAAACTGAATAATAGATATTTGAAAGCTGTAATTGATAAGATCTGAAAGTTTACTAAGTATAAAGACATGCAAGAGTCAAAGATGGCTCAGAGTGGTTTTTGTTTGTTTGATTTTCCTGGAATAGAAATGCATTGCATTGTGATGATTTGTGAAAGGCTTTTTCTCCTACTGAAAGTGAACAACTTGTCAACAGATATGTCAGAAACTTGTACACATTGTTTTCCTTATTTTTGAAACTTAGAAAATGTGATCTATCCCATAAGATAGCTGTGAGGAACACATTTTTTGTTTTTAATGTCAAGGCAAAACACTTGGGTCTTGGCACTTCAAAAAAACACAATAAAATTTAATAATTTCTATTATTATTTTCCTTCTTTCTCCTTTTTTAAAATTTTTTAGGCCTTATGAATACCAGTTTATGTAGTGAAGGCCACAGTCATCATCTACATCCTAGTCTATTGGAATGACACCTTTTGAGTTGTTCAAAGCTCGTCTGAAAAGTCATACATAGGGACACTATATGGGTTATTGCTTAACCATTATATTGACTTTAGGGCAGACACAGTTCCTTAGCCATGCTCTAAAAGTTCTGCCCTTAGTAATTTTCATTTATATAATACTTATTTCTTCCTCAGCCCAAACACCTAGGAGAAAATTCCTTACATATTTTTACCACAGGCAAATTCTCTTGGTACTAAAAGGCAATTTACAATAAACTGAACATCGTTATATCTCCATAAAGTACTTTTATCTGACTGGGTATATGATTCATTATAAGGCATAGCTTGAAAATATACTGGGTGAATAAAAGAATAGTTTGTGGAATTAAGTCTTAATAAAAAAGTGTTAGTATCGTTATGCGCATTTAGAATTTGATAAGAAGACACAATGATCCAATATCTTTGCAAAGCCTAAATTATTTGCTGATAGTAGGTTTATGATAACATTAATTCAAGCTTCTGGGCCAGAGATTGGGGACTTCAATTCCAGGAACCTGATCAAAAGTCTCTGCTTGACTTCACACAACATTCCAGGCAATGTCTGCTGCTGCACATTCAGAAACTGTGAGTAAGGGTTGTAAAAGAAAAATAAATTTAAAATTTAAAAATAAATATTCAATGATGAAATGGGCTGCCACACACATTTTCAAGCTACTTATACTTGGAAATATGCAAAGATAATATGATTACATTTCAAGAAGGCTGCAAATAATTCATGTATTCTAGAATGGGATGGAGATGTGCTCTAGATTTCTTTATGAATATGACACCTCTATCTGTATTTTTCCCTTTGTAATATCATTTCTTCCCAGGCTTTATATACTTTATATATACCAATGATTCCAAGTTCTATAAGTCTATCTATTCCTAAAACTCTGAACTCTAATATCCATCTTTCTATTCACATTTGTACTTGATTACCTACTATATATCTTATATTTAACACTGTTAGAACAAAACTATTGATTGCAACCTCTTATACTGCATCTTTATGTAAGCTAGACCAAAAAAATAAAATCTGTTTTCCAATATACATTGCTTCCAATTGTCAGAACAGTATACATACAAATATTATTAAAGTGGGACACTTTTCTTCAATTTGTAAAAAGTTGTTCAAAAAAATATCAAAAGCTTATCAATAGCCCTAATTGAAAGTATTGCTTGCCAGGGTGTGCAGGGACAATCTGAATAACCATAGCAGTGGCCCTTTATTTTCCCTGGTTTCCCCTCCTATGTTCCTAGTCTCAGTAAATGCAGCAGATTTTGGTCTATTGTTCAAGCCAAAAATCGAAGAATCATCCTTCATTTCTATCTTTCTTTTATTCCCCATGTTACATTTACCAATAAATCCTGCTAATTTTATATCTAAAATATCTACTAAAATGCTAGTTATTTTCCTTCATGTCCAGTATTACTCTAAGCCATTATCATTGCTGTCTTACATCTATTATATGGTCTCTTCTCCTAAAATCTGTTCCTCACAAGGCAGTGAGAGAGATTTGAGGAAATACAAAATTATAAATGATTATGTCATCCCAAAGCTTACTGGGCCTGTGACAGGGAGGAACAACTTTTTCTCTATCCTCTTAAATTTAGTTCTTGAAGGCCTTAAAATTAAACAAAAGAAAGGTAGAATAGCCAGGAAAAAAACATATTTAATCATGTTTATATGAGAGTTCACAGAAAATAAATGTGACTCAATGAAACATAATTTGGGGCTTATATACCATCTTACTGGGGAAAGGGGAGGAAGAGAAGGGAACTTAGTATAAAATGAATGACTTCTTAATAGAGGTAAATAGGGACAGAATGGTCACCTGTGGGAAAACAAATGACATTTATCAATGGCAAATGAGCCCTTAGAAGAAATGATGGGAGATATGATAGTTTTGTGACAATGTCTGTTTAGGTGTGGTGTGGAGACTTCCCATTTCCTGTAATGTGAGGTCAATCTTCGATGGTTTCTCCCAGGAAAGAGGTGTATAACAATAAGTTATTTTGAGTTACTTTTAGGACGATAAGAGATTTTAACATCTATAATGCCTTTTGTTCAAAATAATTTTTATGTTACAGTAATAAAATTATGGATTCCTTTATCTGCCACCTTGTCAACTCCAGGGGGGAAACATTGTGAATGAATAAGAGGTGCTTTAATAAATCATAAATTTCTAACTGAGCAGGTCATGGAGGGCAGTCATGCCCCAGGTCCTATAACTTCTTTAGTGAAAGGTTCTTAAGCAAGCCCTGACCATTGCTTTTAGGGGTCCTCAAACTACGGTCCGCGGGCCACATGCGGCCCTCCGAAAACATTTATCCGGCCCTCCGGGTGTTTTTGCCGCCGCTGTGTGCATAGGAATTTGTTCATAGTTTTTTTTTTTTAAACTATAGTCCAGCCCTCCAACGGTCTGAGGGACAGTGAACTGGCCCCCTGTTTAAAAAGTTTGAGGACCCCTGCTTAGGCTATTTAGGTTAATACAAGTTTGAAATGACAACAGTAATAGCCCCAAAGGCATAGCTGTCCTCAAGAGAGCACATTATTTTGTTAAGTATTCTGTAACCCCATATCCTCCTTGCTTTCTCCCACCATCATGTAATCTTTCTTAAATTACCTCCTTAATTTCAAATGGATAAATGAAACTGCAAAGTATCATCCGACAAAGCATTAGAATCTTGTGTCCTGATAATTGCCATTAGTTTTGGCTCAAACAAACTCTTATAAAAATGTTCTATAGGTTTGGGCATTTCTTACATCGATATTTACTTGGTGCAGTCAGCAGGATTCCAAAGCAACCCACCCAGGACCACCCAGTGGACCCAACCCTGGTGCTAGCTATAAACAAAAGTCCATTGTGCCCCACCAACTTCCTGCTTCACATCAGATAACCTTGGATAAGTTTCCCCCCAAATCCTGGGCCTCTTTGCTTTATGTAGGAGGTCCATGACTTTATTTGAGGTGTTCTTAGGAAATCCTTGAGATAGATAAGGGTTGAGACAATGCAGAAAATGCAAGAAAAAAATGGGTTGCTGCTTTTAATTCTGGTGTTTAATTGGATTGCTTACTGAGAGAACAAATCTTTGTTGGTTAACTGAGAAACTGAACTCTCTTTAGCTCTAAAAAAGAGAGGACCTTTGCTTCCCCAACACCAATAGCCAATGAGGTGACAATAGTTGTGGCAGATTCCTGAATCTGGATTGGCAGTGATAGGATCCATGCGGCATCCCATGCCATACTGCAGTTGATCCTGGAGAAGCTGGCAGGAGCCCCAGGAAGGTTAAGGTGACTTAGAATGGGCTAACCCCAAAAGAAAGGGGCCCATCCCATGGAAAATGTGGTTTCAGTGGCATCTGGTAAGCTCTCACTAGTCCTTGCTTGGGTATTCTTAGGTGACTAAGAATTTTCGTGGGATTGATAAAAAAAAATTCTTCCAGGGAGTAAATAAATCCTATAGGGATATTCACAACATTCAGCTCATCTGGAGACATGCACGTAAAGGCTGGTTTTTAGACTCTCCAGATCTCAAAGGAAAAACTAAAATTAACGTAGGAAATTAGGCCTCCAAAGCCGACAACCTCTGGATAGTCAGCCTCCTATTAATATTAAACTGGCTGAGATTTGATTTTTTGATACTTCCAAATTAATCTTTAGTGCCCACAATGAAAAAAAAAAAGCTAGCTATATTTTAATTGGTCTATGGAAGGTTCAAAGAGAGGATTTAGGTAAATAGATCAACCTATATGATACCATTTACATATCAATCCAATTCTTTGAGGTACTAAAATGGCTGTCCTCATTTTATTTTTATTTTTTAAACTTATTTTTATTGATTTCAGAGAATAAGGGAGAGCAAGAGAGATAGAAACATCAATGATGAGAGAGAATCCTTGATCTGTAGCTTCCTGCACACCCCCTACTGGGGATCAAGCCCCCAACCCAGGCATGTGCCCTGACTGGGAAGCAAACTGTGACCTCCTGGTTCATAGATTCTCACCCACTGAGCCACACCGACTGGGTGGCTGTCCTTATTTTAAAATGGAGAAGGTCTTTTGGAACTTGACTTATCAAGAACAGATATAAATTGTAAATGCCTCTAAAAAATTTGGATCCAACAGTTCTTTATCTCTCTCTCTCTCTCTCTCTCTCTCTCTCTCTCTCTCTCTCTCTATATATATATATATATATATATATATATATATATAGATATAGATATAGATATAGATATAGATATAGATATAGATATAGATATAGATATAGATATAGATATAGATATAGATATAGATAGATATATATATGGTAAATGTGAGATAAATTTCTACCATCAGGGGTATTGTTTAATTTAAGAACAAACACTTGTAAGAACTGGATATTCAAAATTTCTCAGAAAAACAGAAACTAACTCAAATTCTTTTAAAATTATTGATTAGTAAATAAAAGTTAGTTTAAGTTTGTTGGTTTAAGTGGAACAGATATGTCTTTCAAGTTATTGACATTAAATATATATTTATATCTTACCCATGTTTTAAAAAAAGTCCATGCTAATAATTCACTTTGATGTCTATGAAGTGTTTCAAGGTGCTATAAAATGTTTTTATAAATTTACCAAGCTAAAGAATGCTAATTGGTTACTTTTTAGTTTTTATTAGAAATGAGGTTTTAAGGGTCAACATAGATACATACATATAGTGTGCCCCCCCAAATTTATACACACACTTTGAATAATTATAAAGGCAGTATTTATTAAATACTAGAGGCTCAGTGCATGAAATTCATGCATAGGTAGGGTCCCTAGGCCTGGCCAGAGATCAGGTCCGATCAGGATCCCTGCCTCCCCACCTCCCTGCCTCCTCCTTCCCTAGCTCCCTCAGTACCCCACCACCACTGCTGGTCATCCAACATGTTCCACACCATCCCCTAGTGTTCAGCGCACATCACAGCCAGTGATCAAACTCCCGGTCTCCTGGTTGAACTCCTGAGGAGACACTATGTGTATTAGCCTTTTATATATACATATATATATATATATATATATATATATATATATATATATATATATATATATATATATATACTGGAGGCCTGGTGCACAAAAATTTGTGCACTGGCGGGGGGGGGGATGTCCCTCAGCCCCATTTGTGCCCTCTCACAGTCTGGGACCCCCTCGGGAGATAACGACCTGCTGGCTTAGGCCTGCTCCCGGGTGGCAGAGGACAGGCCCAATCCCTAGGCGCAGCCCCTGGTTGGGCTCAGAGCAAGGCCAATTGGGGATTTGGGGCACCGCCCCCTGTCATGCACAGAGCAGGGCGGATTGGGAGGTTGCGATGCCACCCCCAGTCACGCTCAGGGTAGGGCCGATTGGGGGGTTGGGGCGCCACCCCCTGTCACACTCAAGGCAGGGTCGATGGGGAGGTTGTGGCGCCACCCCCTGTCACACACAGAGCAGGGCTGATCAGGGGGTTAGGACGCTGCCCTCTGTCACTCACAGTGTTGGGCCAATAGGGGAGTTGGGGCACTGCCCCCTGTCACACACAGAGCAGGGCCCATCAGGGGGTTGGGGCACTGCCCCCTGTCATGCACAGAGCAGGGCCCATCAGGGGGGTTGGGGCTCCATACCCTGTCACACACAGAACAGGGAGAATCAGGGGGTTGGGGAGCTACACCCTGTCACGCACAGAGGAGGGCCGATCAGGGGGGTGGGGAGCTCCCCCCTGTCACGCACAGAGTAGGGCCGATAGGGGAGTTGGGGCACCACGCCCTGTCACACACAGAGCAGGGCTGATCAGGGGGTTGGGGCACTCGCCCTTGTCACACTCAGGGCAGGGCCGATGGGGAGGTTGTGGCTCCACCCCATCACACACAGAGCAGGGCTCATGGGGGGGTTGAGGAGCTCCCCCCTATCAGGCACAGAGCAGGGCCAATCAGGGGGTTGGGGAGCCTTCCCTTGTCACAAACAGAGCAGGGAGGATAGGGAGGTTGTGGCCCCGCCCCCTGTCACACACAGAGCCGCAGGGTGATCAGGGGGTTTGGGCGCTGCCCCCTGTCATGCTACTCCAGGGGCCAGGAGGCCTCGTGGCTCCACTGATCCCAGTGCTGGGAGGCCTCGAGGCTCTGCTTGACACCGGGGCAGTGAGGCCTCACTGCTCAGCTGATCCTGGTGCTAGGAGGCCTCACTCCTCCGCTGATCCCGGTGCTGGGAGGCCTTGTGGCTCCACTTGACACAGGGCAGTGAGGCCTCGCTGATCCACTGATCCTGGTGCTGGGAGGCTCCGCTGATCCCAGGGCTGGAGGTCTCATGGCTCTGCTGATCCCGGGGCATGAGGCCTCGCGGCTCCGCTGATCCCAGGCTCCAGAGGCATATTACCCTTTTACTACATAGGATAGAGGCCTGGTGCACGGGTGGGGGCCAGCTGGTTTGCCCTGAAGGGTGTCCCAGATCAGGGTGGGGGTCCTGCTTGGGTGCCTGGCCAGTCTGGATGAGGGGATGATCGCTGTTTGCAGCTGGTCACACCCCCTTCAGTGTGGGGGTCCCCACTGGGGTGCCTGGCCAGTCTGGGTGAGGGGCTGAGGGCAGTTTTCAGGCTGGCAGGTGACTGAAGCTCCCAACCTCTCCTTTTTTTCTTTTTTTTTTAATTCTGGGATTTATTTACCTTCCATGGCTGTCATTGGCTCTGAGAGCCAGCTTCAGCTCTGAGGCTCGGCTCCAGCTCTGAGACCTCGGCTGCTGAAAGCAGGTATCTGATTTGTTTGGCTTCTATAATTAGAAACACTGTTGCAACTCCATCTCGGCCAGCTGGCTGAAAGCATGGGGTTTGTTTAGCTTCTATATTTGCAACATTGTTTCTTAGACTGCAAGGTCAGAGCTGGGCTTCAGCAGGCAGGGAACCTTGGCTTCCTCCATCACTGGAGCAAGCAAGCCTCCTGTTCACTTCAGCTGCCTGGCTGCTGGCCGCCATCTTGGTTGGCAGTTAATTTGCATATCTCGCTGATTAGCCAATGGGAAGGGTAGTGAAGTTATGGTTAATTACCATGTTTCTCTATTATTAGATAGGATTTAATTTTCAAAATAGCATTATCACCTGTTAAAATGTGCTGCCTTCCAGTAGAGCCCTTCAACACCTCAAAAGATCTTTTATGTCAAATAAAAGGGGAACATTGTAAAATGAGCTTTTAAAAAACACTTCTAGAATTTATTGTATAGGTAAACAATGGTTATAAATTTAACAATTAATGGGTCTATGGGAAACTCAAGATGGCTGCTTGGTTCTTCCCAGCTCTCTGGCAACACCATTTTTGCTGTATGCAATCCTTTATGTATTATAGTGTGTTAAAGCCAGACTTAAATTAGATGAATAAATGTATGAGCTGTCATTATTAAAATGAGACATATTATATTATTACCAAGTTCTTACAATGTCACTTCAAGAGAATGCCAAATAGCTAATTGTTTTCTTTCACAGGCAGCACCCAGGATAAAAAGGACTTTATATTTTTTATTGGAAATGATATCAAATAAATGACACTCTCCAGCCTCAACTTACATCCTATGGTTATGCTATTGCTCTATCCTCAATGGGGCACCCTTTCAACCAGACACCATAGATACTGAAACATCCTAGTGCACACACCACACTATCCGACCAAAATGATGGTCATCAATGCCTCCTTTGGATTGATTTATAAACCATAGTTGGAATTGTAGAAAAAATAAATAAATGTGATAAATTCTTAATTGAGTAGGCCATTGTGGGTAGTCATATCACAGACCTATAACTTCTTTTTTTATTATTGCATAAAGTATTACAAAGGGTATTGTATATGTCTCATTTTCCCCCCACCCTTGACAATCCCCTGGCCTCCCCTACCCCCCAGTGTCTTATGTCCATTGGTTATGCTTATATGCATGCATATAAGTCCTTCAGTTGATCTCTTACCCCACCCTTCTGCCCCCCTACCCTACCCAGCCTTCCCACTGCAGTTTGACAGTCTGATTGAGGCAGCTCTGCCTCTGTATCTATTTTTGTTCATAAGTTTATAATGGTCTTTATTATGCATGAATGAGTGAGATCATGTGGTACTTTTCCTTCACTGACTGGCTTATTTCACTTAGCATAATGCTCTCCAGTTCCATCCATGCTGTTGTAAATGGTAAGAGTTCCTTATTTTTTTTGCAGCAGCATAGTATTCCATCGAGCAGATGTACCACTGTTTTCTAATCCATTCAGCTACTGATGGGCACTTAGGCTGTTTCCAGATCTTAGCTATGGTGAATTGTGCTGCTATGAACATAGGGGTGCATATATCTTTTCTGATTGGTGTTTCTGGTTTCTTGGGAGATATATTCCTAGAAGTGGGATCACAGGGTCAAATGGGAGTTCCATTTTTAGTTTTTTGAGGAAACTCCATACTGTCTTCCATAGTGGCTGCACCAGTCTGCATTCCCACCAGCAGTGCAGAAGGGTTCCTTTTTCTCCACATCCTCACCAGCACTTGTCATTTGTTGATTTGTAGATGGTAGCCAATGTGACAGGTGTGAGATGGTACCTCGTTGTTTTAATTTGCATCTCTTGGATGATTAGTGACTGAGCATGTTTTCATATGTCTCTTGGCTTTCTGAATGTCCTCTTTTGAAAGGTGTCTATTTATATCCTTTGCCCAATTTTTTATTGGATTGTTTATCTTCCTTTTGTTAAGTTGTATGAGTTCCATATAAATTTTGGAGATTAGGCCCTTATCAGATATGACATTGGCAAATATGTTTTCCAACGCAGTGGGCTTTCTTGTTGTTTTGTTGATGGTTTCTTTTGCTGTGCAGAAGCTTTTTATTTTGTCGTAGTCCCATTTGTTAATTTTCTCTCTAGTTTCAAGTGTCCTAGGAGCTGTGTCAGTGAAGAAATTGCTTTGGCATATGTCTGAGATTTTGTTGCCTTTGGATTCTTCTAGAATTTTTATGGTTTCCCATCATACATTTAAGTCTTTTATCCATTTTGAGTTTATTTTTGTGTATGGTGTAAGTTGGTGGTCTAGTTTCATTTTCTTGCATGTATCTGTCCAATTTTCCCAACACCATTTATTGAAGAGACTATCTTGACTCCAATGTATGTTCTTGCCTCCTTTGTCAAATATTAATTGAGCATATTGGTTCGGGCCGATTTCTGGGCTCTCTATTCTATTCCATTGATCGATATGTCTGTTCTTGTGCCAGTAACAGGCAGTTTTGAGAACAGTGGCTTTGGAAGACAGCTTGATATCTGGTATTGAGATCCCACCTACTTTGTTCTTTCCCAGGATCACTGCAGCTATTCGGGGTCTTTTTTTATTCCAGATGAGTTTTTTGAGAGTTCGTTCTAGGTCTGTGAAGTATGTCACTGGTATTTTAATGGGAAGTGCGTTGAATTTATAGATTGCTTTGGGTAGTATGGACAATTTAATGATGTTGATTCTACCAATCCATGAACACGGTATGTTCTTCCATCTGTTTATGTCTTCCTCTATCTCTTTTTTCAACGTCCTGTAGTTTTCTGAGTAGAGGTCTTTTACCTCTTTAGTTAAGTTTATTCCTAGGTAGCTGAATTTTTGGTGTGATGGTAAATGGGATTGTTTTTATAATCTCTCTTTCTGAAAGTTCACTATTGGTGTATAGAAATGACTCAGATTTCTTGGGGTTAATTTTGTATCCTGCTACATTGCCAAATTCATGTATTAAGTCTAGTAGTTTTTTGATGGTGTCTCTAGGGTTTTGAATGTATAATATCATGTCGTCTGCAAATAAGGACAGTTTTACTTCCTCTTTTCCAATTTGGGTGCCTTTTATTTCTTCTTCTTGTCTAATTGCAATGGCTAATATTTCCAGTATTATGTTGAACAGGAGTGGTGAGAGTTGGCATACCTGTCTTGTTCCTTTTCTTAGGGGAAATGGTGTTAGTTTTTGTCCATTGAGTATGATGTTGCCTGTGGGCCTGTCATATAAGGTTTTTATTATGTTGAGGTATGATCCTTCTACTCCCGCCGTACTGAGAGTTTTTATCAAAAATGGGTGTTGGATTTTGTCAAATGCTTTTTCTGCATCAATTAATATGACCATGTGGTTTTTTCTTTCAATTTGTTTATGTGATGTTTCATGTTTATTGATTTGCAGGTATTGTACCATACTTGCATCCCTGGGATAAATCCTACTTGGTCATGTTGTATGATCTTTCTGATGTACTGCTGGATCCTATTTGCTAAGATTTTGTTGAGGAATTTGGCATCTATACTCATGAGGGATATTGGCCTGTTATTCTCTTTCATTGTGTTGTCTTTACCTGGTTTTGGTATTAGGGTGATGCTGGCTTCATAGAATGAGCTTGGAAGTGTTCCTTCCTCTTGAATTAGTTATTAGCCTATTGAGATTTTTAGATTCTTCCTGATTGAGTTTTGGAATGTTGTATTTTTCTAATAATTTGTCCATTTCATCCAGGTTGTCTAGTTTGTTGGAGTACAGGTGTCCATAGTACTTTTTAACAATCATTTGTATTTCTGTGAGGGAATGTTGCTATTTCGCCTCTATCATTTTTGATTTTGTTTATTTGGGTCCTCTCTTTTTGCTTCTTGGTGAGCCTGGCTTGATGTTTGTCAATCATGTTTATCCTTTCAAAGAACCAGCTCCTGGTTTCATTGATTTTATGTATTGTTATTTTGGTTTCTATGTCATTTACTTCTGCTCTAATCTTTATTATCTCCTTCCTTCTGCTCACTCTGGGCTTTTCTTATTGCTCTCTTTCTAATTCTCTGAGATGTTGAGTTAGATGATTTACTACCATTTTTTTCTTGTTTTTTTTGAGATAGGCCTGTAGAACTATAAACTTCCCTCTCAGGACTGCTTTCATTGTGTCCCATAGGTTTTGGATTGTTGTGTTTCCATTGTAATTAGTTTCCAGGATGTTTTTAATTTCTTCTTTGATCTCATTGGTAACCCAATCAATATTTTATAACATGCTACTCAGCTTCCAAGTGTTTGAGTATTTTGGGTTGTTTTTATTGTAGTTTATTTCTAATATTATGTCATCGTGGTCTGAAAAGATCCTTGGTATGATTTCAATCTTCTTGAATTAAGGGAGACTTTGTTTGTGACCCAATATGTCGTCTATTTTTGAATGTGTCCTATGAGCACTTGAGTAGAATGTATATTTTGTGTCTTTGGGATGAAGTGTTCTGAAGATGTCAATTAAGTCCATCTGATCTACTGAGTCATTTAGGATTACTGTTTCTTTGCTGATTGTTTGTGTAGAGGATTTCTCCAGTGATTTCAGTGGTGTATTAGAGTCCCCTACTATGATTGTATTGTTGTCAATCTCTCCTTTGATATCTTCCAGGAGTTTTATTATATATTTGGGTGCTCCTGCGTTGGGTGCATATATATTTATCAGAGTTATATCTTCTTGTTGTATTGATCCCTTTAGTATTATGAAGTGGCCTTCCTTATCTCTTGTTATGGCCTTCACTTTGAAGTCTATTTTGTCAGATATAAGTATTGCTACCCCAGCTTTCTTTTCATTTCCATTAGCCTGAAGGATATTTTTCCATCCCTTCACTTTCAGTCTGTGTGAGTCCCTTATTCTGAGGTAGGTCTCTTGTAGACAGGAAATGTATGGGTCATGGTTTTTTATCCATTCAGCCACTAAATGTCTTTTAGTTTGAGCATTTAGTCTGTTTATGTTTAAAGTTATTATTGAAAGGTACTTGTTTGTAGCCATTTCTTTTTTGTGTGTGGCGGTTTTCTTTCTTAGATTCTTATTTCTTCTTTTTACACCAGTCCCTTTAGCATTTCTTGCAGAGCTGGGTTGGTGGTGATAAACTCTCTTAGCCTTTTTTTTTTTTTTTTTGTCTGTGAAGGTTCTTATTTCCCTTTCAATTTTGAGTGATAGCCTTGCTGGATAGAGTATTCTTGGATTCAGTCCCCTGCTTTGCATCACTTTGTAAATTTACTTCCATTCTTCTCTGGCCTGATGTGTTTCTGTTGAGAAATCATTTGATAATCTAATTGGAGATCCCTTTTATGTAACTTTTTGTCTCTCTCTTGCAGCCTTCAAGATTCTCTCTTTTTCCTGAGCATTTGCCATGGTAATTTTGATGTGTCTTGGTGTGGGTCTTTTCGTGTTCACATGTTTGGGACTCTCTGTGCTTGTGTGACTTTTTTTCCCCACCTCAGGGAAGTTTTCTGATATAAGTTCTCTGAATAGGTTTTTTAATCTTTGTTTCTCTTTCTGTTGTTATGGCATCCCTATTATTCGTTTGTTGTTTCGTTTCATGTTGTTCCAAAGCTCCCTTAGGCTCTCCTCCTGTCTTTCACTATTTTTCTCCAGTTGCAGTTCAGTTTGGGTGTGTTTTGCTTCCTTGTCTTCTAATACACTAATTCGGTCCTCCGCTTCTCCTAGTCTACTGTTGATACTTTCAATGGTGTTTTTTATTGCAGCTATATCATTCTTCATTTCTTCTTGGTTCTTACATAAGTTATTGATTTTTTCATCTGTTTCTTCTTGCATCTCACGTAAGTTGTTGATTTTTTTCCTCCATCTTGTTTATGCACTCTAGGATCCTTATTCTGAATTCTTTTTCTGTCATTTTGCATGCCTCTGTTTCACTTAGCTGCTTTTCTGGCGAGTCCTCCTTTTCTTTCCTTTGGGGGTTTCTTTGTCTACCCATGTTTGGTCTCAACATTGTTCAGTGGCTGCTTCCTGGGTGGCAGTGGCTCCTCAGGCTGTGGTTGCTCCTCAAGCAGTTGTGGTAGCAGCTGCTCCTCAGTTGGCAGCAGCTCCTCTGGTGGGTGCTGTTCACAAGCTGTGGTGGCTCTTCTGGCTGGTGGGGGGTTGCTTCATGTACAGGTGCTTTTCTTCCGACAGAGGGTGTGGTGATCAGGAGGCTTCTGTTGCTTGGATCTGCTGCGTTGATTTAAAGGCACAAAATACAACACAACAAGGCACAATGCACCAGGTACTGAACACATATGTATTAACAATATTAATAACCCCAAAAAAGGTGACCACCTGAGTTAAGAGAATTAGGGATAAGGAAGAAAGAAGAGACAAAGATAAAAGAGAAAAAAGAAAAGAAAAAAAAAAGAAAAGAAAAGGAGTGAAAAATGAAATTGGGAAAAGGAGGGGAAAAAAAAGAATGTAAAGGGAGAATGAAGTAGAAGAGAGGAAGAGACTATTTATATTAGGAGAAAACTCTGATAGAACTGCCACTAATCCCAACAAATTCCAGCAACAGATCCCTGGAGATGAATGCAAACTACAAACAACCAATAATATCAAGTGAGGCAAGGGAAAACAAAAGCACAAGAATAACCAGGGTGGGGCAGGGGGGGAGAATAAAAAACAGCAGAAAAATAAAAAGAAAAAGCAAAACAACCTCACAACCAATCCTAAAATAAAACACACCAATATTCTCAAAAATCAATCAAACAGCCACAAAAGAATAGAAAGATAAAAGAAAAAAAAATTTTCGATAGTGAAGAAAGATAAGGGAGAGGTGTATAAGGATTTAGAGCAGTGGATTAGAAATAGGATATATAAGTAAGGTGAAATTTTGACAGGGGGTAAAAAGAAGGAATAGGGAAAATCTACAGCAGGAATAGGGTAAGAGAAACAGGACAACAAAAGGTGAAAAGTAAGGAAGAGGGTTTTAGCATAGAGGTAAAATTGAGGTAGATAAAAATGATGCTAAAGGAACGATGAAAATAGAATGTAGAACACTAATCCCAAAATAAAATAGAAAATAAAATGACACTTTAAAAAATGGTAAAATGGTAGTAGTAATAATACTAGTTAAAAATAAAAATGTGGTAATTAAAAGGGTAAAATCAGGTGATGGAAAAAGAAAAAAAAATATTGGTTTCTTAGTTAAAAGGTGAAAAAAGAATAAAAAAAAATAAATAAAAATTTGCAGTAGTGAAGATCCTTCGGTTCTTTTACTCTTCAGTTTGGCTCACCTTAGTCCTGCCAGGTATTCAGGAGAATGTTGAATTTCCCTGCGATACACTGTTCCTCCGTGTTGTAAACCACAGTCCTGATTTTAAAGCAGGTGGTATTTGTGTCCCAGACTGCCTTAATTAGTATTTACCTAAGAGTCAGTTTGTGGCTCAGCCTCTGGGTGGCAGTGTTTCTGGATTGGCCTCTGAGCCTATATGGCCTCTCTATCCAGTAGCTTGGGTTTAATTTATCTATTGCACTTAAAACTGGTTTGGAGAAGTCCACTGCCCAGAGCTGGTTCTTTAAACATTACGCTGGTCTGTGTTGTTGCTGGGACTGAAAGTCCCTCTATAGGCCAGACCCTTTTAACTCCCAGGGACTAATCAGATTATTTTAATCCTTCATCTCATTTAGGGAAGAATCTAGGTGTGGCTGTGCTCCTTGCCTGGGGGCTGGGGGGAGGAATCCTAACCTCCGGAGAGAATGGCTGCCCTAGTCCTGGCCTCAGGGGTGACTCAGCACTCAATTTGCTGCCACCTCTCCTGGCCCCCCTTCTCTCCTCAGCCTCTCCCCAGATTCCACTCATCTGCACCTTCTCCCTGTCTTCATCACAGGTGAGTGTCTGTATCCGAAATGTCCTATGAACAGGGGTCAGTGAAAACAAACAAACAAACAAACAAGTGCCAGCCATGGGAACGGGGAAGGCTGAGTCTCTGTAAGCTCCTCTCTTACCGGCACTGCATGGTCTGGTCAGCTCTTCAGGCTGCCCCTTTTAGGCTCAGTCTTCTGTAATTACAGAACCCAGATCTCAAATCCTGAGGATCTCCTTTCCCCAGTCAGGGGCTGTGCCTGTCCCAAGAGACGTGGCTGTGTGCCGCTCGGTCTCCCTCTACCCCTCTGGGCTCAGAAGTCTGGCAAACTTTCCTGCCCAGATCCCTGGTTTTTTACCTCTCCAGTGGAGCTCTGCCCTTCCCAGCTGTAAACTGTCTCACCAGCTGTGTAATTTCACCAATTTGGGGTGGGTGTTATTAGTTTCAGCTGCTTACTCCATTTGCTCTGGGACAAGACCTGGGACACGTCTGCTTATACTGCCGCCATCTTGAATCTCCCTATAACTTCTTTAGTGAAATATTTGAAGCAAACTTTGACCATTATTCTTGTGCATCTAGGTTAACCAACCACTGAAATGCCAGAAGTAGATTAAAAATGGCAGCTGACTAAGCAGATGCTATACAGATATGCTCATAGGAACAAAGTGGAATTACAACTAAAATACAAAAAAAATTCTGAAGTATCAACTGAAGACTAGCTGGAAAGAATCCAGATAACCAAGGACAGAAAGTGGAGTCTGCATAGAGACTGGTTGGAGGGGCAGAGGTGTGAAAAGGGCTGTCTGAGCTCCCACAGACAGCAGCTGAAGTTGCAGAGAGATATCTCAGCTGTGGGGAAGTGCCACTGAGAATTCTGGAGTCTAATCCCCAAGCTAGCCCCCAAGCAGAGAGCAGCAGAACTGAGAAAGCTGCCACATAACATATGGCTTTGAACAGCAGCAAGGTTTCTGTCTGCCAGGGAGAGATGGTTAGAAATGTAGGCACCCTCTTAAAGGGCAAACACACAAAATTTAGTGTGCAGTCACTCACCCTGGGATCTGGCAGAGGGAGGGCAGAGTGGACTGGAGTTGTGTGAACAGAAGCCAGGGTTGGGGGCTCTGGGGCTAGAGCTTGGAAGGGACACAATCCAGTTTCCTGTACTGACTAATTCCTTCAAGCTGCAGAGTTCATCTTTCTCAGGCAGACCTTTGCTATCCAGTTGGTATTTGCCTGGTGGGAAGACAGTTGACCCACCCTATTGGAAAACCTCTTGCCTTAACCTGTGGAGTTTCTGAGGCCCATTACATGAATGAGAATAATTCGTCTCCAAGCAAAAGCAACTGCCCCACCCTGTTGGAA
Organism: Myotis myotis; assembly: GCF_014108235.1. NCBI lineage: Eukaryota > Metazoa > Chordata > Mammalia > Chiroptera > Vespertilionidae > Myotis > Myotis myotis. The sequence continues at coordinate 74,162,181 of NW_023416346.1, read as the reverse complement.
AACCTCTCACCACACCTGTGGACAATTGCCTGAATCCAAACTCAGGACTCATCCAATCAGTCTGCATTGCAGAGGCAGGTCTCTGGAGGCTTTGAGTCTTTGCCTGATCTAATTAGTCAGAAACAGCAATTGACACTGTCCTGCACTAGATACTGGAAGGCATAGCATATATACCTAATACATAGCCACAAACCCAAGCAGGCAGCCAAAATGGGGAGACAAAACAAAACAAATAAACAAACAAAAACAAATGAAAGAATAAGAGATAATGAAAGAAGAAGAGATAAATGAAATGGAGATAAGAAATTTATGTGACACTAGAGGCCTGATGCATGAAATTCATGCACAGGGGTGGTCCCTCAGTTCAGTATGCACCCTTTTGCAATCCAGGACCCCTCAGGGGATGTCCAACTGATGTTTTGTTGATTTTCATATTAGGGTTTTATTATATAGTGTACTCATTTTAAAAAAATAAAAATGGGATCATTCTGGACCAACTTCTCTTGTTTTATTTTATTTTACTTCTTCTTGGACCAGCAACTTTTAAAATATCAGGAACATTTTCCCATACCAAGTTCTTTGCCAAAATAAATTTAAATGATGGCATTATGCCCCACTGGTCATTCCATTAAAAATATTTTTATAGGTAATAAACATGGTAGAGAGTTTTGAGTGGCTGCCTATCAGGGTTTACCAAACTACATTCCTGTTGTTGGGAGAATTTTTTCCATTTCAAACCAAAGGTAGAGATAAGCTGCAGCTGCCAAATAAGTAAACATTATAAGAAGCCCAAAGGCCTGGCAGGAATTAAAGAAGCAGGTGCGATGTAGCGGGTCCCCTAGGGGCACAGGAGGATGGGGGAGGCCTTGCAGGTCCCCGGAGTGGGGTGATTCTTCTCAGTCACCAAGTCCTTAGGGATGCAGGTTCCAAAACCCAAGGCACCCATGAGACACAGCCAGCGGCAGGTGGGGCATGGGGTCCTGAGGTAATTCAGCACATGTGGCAGTTTCCTGGGAGTCAGAGTTGGGGGTACACAGGGTGGGCTGTGGCAGGGCGAGGTGGGCAGGCACCTGCCATTAGTCTCTTGGGCTGCAGGAGGGGCTTGTGGCAGCACTGCCTCCAGGAAGCTTCATGGGCCTGTGCTGGCTCCCAGGATGCAGTGTGGACTGGCTGGACACTGATGGCTGTGGCGCTTCTGCAGACAGAGTGGTGCTGGCTGACCAGCGAGGAGCACATGCTGTCTACGGATGCGATGCAGGTGGCAGGCTGGGTGGGCAGGCAACACCTGCAGAGAGGTCGGAGCTGGCCTGCATCAGGTCCAGGCCAGATTGTGCAGGGCCATGACCAAGGTGGCTGTGGCTCCAGTAAGGGCAGCCCGTGCATGTGGACTTGGGGTCTGGCCCAGCACACAGTGCTGCAGGCCCTGGGGAGGGGTTGTGGGGCTGGGCTGGGACGGGCCACAGGGGCTAGCGCTGTGGCAAGTGGGGTGCAGGGTCTGCTGGGGCCTGTGGCACCATCTAGCCAGGCCCCCCATTCCGGGATGAGCCAGAGCGGGGTGGAACTGGCCATCCCCACCCCAGGGGCCATCCTGCACCTAGTTCCTGAGCCTTCTGTGGCTTCCTGCTCCTGCCCCACCCATGGAGCCCCTTCATCTGGGCACCCCCACCCTCCCTACATCTCCTTTCTCTGCCCACTGCTTGGCCCTGCATTCCCTACTCCATAGCTGCCCCCAGCGGCCTAGTGGCACCTGGGAGGTGTCCAAAGTGGCTTGGATTCTGCATTCACCCAGTACCAAGTGCCCAGCTCGCTGGGGTCCAGATGGAAGACAGCTTCCCCCATGTGTAGAAACAGGCACCGCCGTGGGCCTCCCTCTTTGGGGTGTGGGGGTGCCAGGATCACCATGGCAGTCCTGGTGACACAGGCTCACTGGCCCTGCCTCCCACCCACTGGTTGTTAAAGATGGTTGATCCGGAAGGTCCTTCTGTTATCTGGTCTAATTAGCATATTAACTCTTTATTATATAGGATAAAGTTCAGAAAATGATGGTGAAGATGCTTAACAGCATGAGAAAATATATAGTAACTATGAAAAAAGGGCAGTCAGAAATAAAGAACAACATGGCACCTTGGAAGGAATACACAGCAGATTAGGGGAAGCTGAGGGTTAGATCAGTGAATTAGAAGACAGAGTAGAAAAAATTACTCAACAGAGAATCAAAGAGAAAAAACAAGAGGAGAGCTTAAGGGAGCTGTGGGACAACCTGAAACATAACAATATTCACAAAATACATGTGCCAAAAAGGGAAGAAAGTGAGCAATAGAGAAACTGTTTGAAGAAATAATGGCAGAAAATTTCCCTAACCTGATGAAGGAAATAGTCATACAAGTTCAGGAGGCACAAGCAAGAAGAACCCAAACAGGCCCATGCCCAAACACATCATAATTAAGTTGGTAAAAATTTAAAGATAAAAAGAGAATCTTAAAGGCAGTGAGAGAAAAACAATTTGTTACATACAAAGGAGCTCTTATAAGGCTGTCAACTAATTTTGCATCAGAAACTCTAAAGGGCAGAAGGGAATAGCATGAAGTACTCAAGGTAATGAATAGCAAGAATCTAATACCAAGATTACTATATCCAGGAAGGTTATACCTCAAAATAAATGGTGAAATAAACAGCTTCCAGCCAAAAAAAAAAAAAAAAAAAAAAAAAAAAAAAAAGGCTAAAGGAGTTTATCACCTCTAAGCCATCCTGCTAAAGGGACTACTGTAATGAGAAGAAGAAATAGAAAGAGAAACCTAGGCATACAGAATTATAAAGGCAATAAATAAGTACCTATTAATGATCTTAAGTGTAAATGACAAAGGGTAACTGAATGGATAAAAAAAAACCAAAAAACCCAACTATATGCTATTTAAAAAAGATTCACTCAGAACAAAAGACTCACACAGGATGAGAGTGAGGGGATGGAAAAAAAAATTTCCATGCAAATGAAAATGAAAAAAAAAGCTGAGGTAGCAATACTCATATCTGACAAAATAGACTTCAAAATGAAGGCCATCACAAGAGACAACAAAGATCACTACATAATACTAATGGGTTGATCCAACCATAAAATATAACCCTGGTAAACATATATGCATCAAATGTAGTAGCACTTAAATATATTAAAAAATGCTAGAGTACTTTAAGGGAGAGATCAACAATAATAAAGTCATAGTAGGGGACTTTACCACCTCACTGACTTCACTGGATAGACAAAAAAATTAACAATCAGTGACTCCAAAGGACACAGTGGATAAGATGGATTTAATTGACATTTATAGAACGTTTCACCACAGAGTTGCAAAATACACATTCTTCTCAAGTGCACATGGGTCATTCGCAAAGATAGAACTAATGTTAGGACACAAAACAAGTCATATCAAGTTCAAGAAGATTGCATTCATATCAAGTATCTTCTAAGATTACAGTGGAATGAAATTAGAAATCAACTATAGTAAAAACAAACCAAAATATTCAAACACATGGAGGCTAAATAGCATGTAATTAAACAATGAATCGATTACCAGTGAGATCAAGGAAAAAAAACCCACCAAAACTCCCTGAAAACAAATGAAAATGAACACACAACAATCCAAAATCTCTGGGACATGGCGAAAGCAGTCCTGAGAGGGAAGGTCAGAACTCTGCAGGTCTACCTCAAAAAAACAAACAAACAAAAACATTTAACCCTACAACTTAAAGAATTAGAAAGAAAACAACAAGTCAAGCCCAGAGTAAGCAGAAGGAAGGAAATAATAAACATTAGAGCAGAAATAAATGAAATAGAGACTAAAAAAGCAATACAAAAGGTCAATGAAACCATGAGTTGCTTCTTTGAAAAGATAAAAAAAACATTGATAAACCATTAGCCAGGCTCCAAGAAACAAAAAGAGAGGACCCAAATAAATAAAATCAGAAATGAACTGGGAGAAGTAGTAACAATTGACATCACAGAAATACAGAGGATTGTAAAATAATACTATCCGCAATTATATGCCAACAAGCTGGACAACCTGAATGAAAGGAACAAATTCCTAAAAAAATACAATTTTCCAAAACTGAATCAGGAGTAATCAGAAAACCTGAATAGGCCAAAAACAACTGAGGAAATAGAAGCTGAAACAAACAAACAAACAAACAAACAAAAAAACCCTAACAAGCCCTGCTTCAGACAGCTTCACAGGGGAGTTTAACCAAATATTCAAAGAATAACAAAAACTTATCCTCCTCAAACTATTCCAAAAAATCCAAGAGGAAGGAACACTTCCCAGCTCTTTTTAAGAGGCCAGCATTATCCTAATTCCCAAACCAGATAAAGACACTACAAAGAATAAGAATTACAGGCAATATCCTTGAAGAACATAGATGCCAAAATTTTCAACAAAATATTAGCAATAAGATCCGGCAATATACTAAGAAGATCATACACTATGACCAATTGGGATTTATTCCAGAGATTCAAGGCTGATTACAATATTTGCAAATAAATAAATGTGATGCATCACATAAACAAATTGAAAGACAAAAATCACATGACCATGTCAATATACACAGAAAAAAACATTCGACAAAATCCAACACCCATTTTTTATAAAAACACTCAGCAAAGTGGGAATAGAGGGAGCATTCCTCAACATATTGAAAGCCTTTTAAGTCAAACTTACAGCCAAAATCATACTCAATGGGCAAAAACTGAAACCATTTCCTCTAAGAACAGGAACAAATCCAGGATGTCCGCTTTCACCACTCTTATTCAACATAGTACTGGAAGTACTAGCCACAGTGATCAGAGAAGAAGAAATAAAAAGCATCCAAATTGGAAAGGAGGAAGTAAACCTGTCATTATTCACAGATGGCATGCTATTGTACTTAGAAAACCCTAAATAATCCATCAAAAAACTACTAGATTTTATAAATGAATTTGGCAATGTAGCAGGATACAAAATCAACACCCAAAAATTGATGGCTTTTTTATGCACCAATAATGAATTCTGAGAGAGAAAAATTAAACCAACAATCCTATTTACCACTGCAACAACAAAATTAAGACACTTAGGAATAAACTAAAGCAAAGAGATTAAAAGACTTGTACTTGGAAAACTACAAGATGTTGAAAAAGAGATCCAGGAAGATATAAATAAGTAGAAGAATATACTGTGTTCATGGATTGGTAGAATTAACATAATTAAATTGTCCATACTACCCAAGGCAATCTACAGATTCAATGTAATAATCCCTATTAAAATACCAATAGCATATTTCAAAGATCTAGAACAAATACTCCAACAACGTACATGGAACTAAAAAAAGACCCTGAGTAGCTGTAGCAATCTTAAGAAAGAAGAACATAGTTGGATGAATCACAATACCAGATATCAAATTATACTACAAAGCCAATGTACTCAAAACAGCATGGTACTGACACAATAACAGTCATAAAGATCAATGGAACAGATCATAGACTCCAGAAATCAATGTAAGCCATTACACCCAATTAATATTTCATAAAGGAGGCAAGAACATACAATGGAGTCAAGACAGTCTCTTCAATAAATGGTGTTGGGAAAATTGGACAAATACTTGCAACAAAATTAAACTACACCACCAACTTACACCACATACAAGAATAAACTCAAAATGGATAAAAGACTTAAATGTAAGTTGTGAAACTATAGGAATCCTAGAAGAAACCATAGGCTTCAAAATGTCAGACATCTCTTATTTACTGATATATCTTCTAGAGCAAAGAAAACTAAGGAGAAGATAAGCAAAGGGGACTACATCAAAATAAAATGCTTCTGCACAGTAAAAGAATCCATCAACAAAATCAGAAGGGATCCCACTGTGTGGGACAACATATTTGGCAAAGATACATCCGATAAAGGGTTAATATCCAAAATATATAAGGAACTCATATAACTTAACAAAAGTAAGATAAATAATCCAATTTAAAAATGGGCAAAAGACTTAAATAGACACTTCTCCAAAGAGGACAAACAGATGGCCAGGAGACATGAAAAAATGCTCAAATCACTGATCATCAAAGAGATGCAAATTAAAACAACAATGAGTGATACCTCACACCTGTTAGAATGCTACCATCAACAAATCAAAAAAATGACAAGTGCTAGTGAGGATGTGGAAAAAAGGGAACCCTAGTACACTGCTATTGTGAATGCAGACTCATGCAGCCATTATGGAAAACAGTGTAAATTTTCCTCAAAAAATTAAATATGGAACTAACATTTTACCTAGTGATCCCACTTCTAACAATATATCCTAAGAAACCTGAAACACTAATGAGAAAGAAAGTATGCACCCCTGTGTTCTCATAGCACCACAATTTACAATGGTTAAGATCTGGAAACTGCCCAAGTGCCAGTCAGTAGACAAGTGGATAAAAAAGTGGTGGTTCATTTATACCATGGAATACTATGCAGCCATAAAAAAGAAGGATCTCTTACACTTAGACAGTATTATGCTAAGTGAAATAAGCCAATTAGAGAAAGACAAGTATCACATGATCTCACTCATATGTGAAATATAATGAACAAAATAAGCTAATGAATAGTGTGGATCCAGAGACCTGTAAGCATGGAACAGACTGAGGAATCTCAGAGGGAGGTCATGGGAGGGTGAGTGGGAAATGATCAACCAATGAACTTGTATGCACATATGCATAACCCGTGGACACCGAAAATAGGGTGATGAAGACCTGGGATGGGGGTCAGGGGTGAGCTAGAAGAGGGCCAATGGGGGAAAAAGGAGGACATATGTTATACTTTCAACAATAAAGATCTAAAAAAAAAAAAAAAGAAAAGAAATGCCAGAAGTAAAACCCCTCAAAAGTGTATCCTCCCAGAAGAGAGCATATAATCTTGTTAACTATGCTACATAGATAAAACTATCCATTCCCTGCCTTGCTTTCTGTCACTTACAAGTAATCTTCCTTAAGTTCCCTCCTTAATTCTAAATGCTAAAAAGAAACTGCAAACTGGCATTCTACAGCATTTGAGAGCTTCTTTTCTGACAGTTGCCATCAGTTTTCTTTTAAATAAACTTAAAAAGTCTCTACAGCTTTGGACATTTTTACATTGACAGCATTTACAGAGAATATTATGTGTATTGTGTCCCTGAAAATTGTGTAACACAGTAGCCAAATAAACCCTTTGTTGTCTCCCATTTATTATGGAAAATAAACCTAACTATGTATCCTAGCCCATGATCTGGTCTCTTCAACTTTATCTTGAACCACGTTTTTCCTCATGCTCCTTGTTTCAGTAATACTAATCTCTTTTTTCCTTGAATATACTAAGCTAATTTTCCACTTTATTAATGTTTTTGTGGGGATTTTTTTGTTTTGTTTTGCATTAGTTATTTTCTCTGTCAGAAATGGTCTCCCCACTCATCACACTGTTGGATCCTTTTGTCATTCAGACTTTAGGTAAATGTTACCTCTTCAGATGGTTCTTCCCAGCACTTAGTTTTCCAGTCACTCTTTACTATATCACTTATTGGGGGTTTTTTTTGCATATTAATATCTGATATATTTCCTTGCTTATATATTTACTATTTTCTCTCCCACACACAATGTCATTTACTGAAAGGCAATCACTGGCATTAATAATAGTCCCTGGCACATTGCAGAAACACAATATGTATTTATTTAATAAAGTTCATTTCCCATTTAGAGTATGACTTTTGATTAATAAGTTTACAAAATTTATTAAATTCCCTTTAAACCTAATTGCTTAGTGGCATCTTCCTCATGTTTTGTTTATTTTTACTCTTTTTTTGTGTGTGTTTTTCTTTCAATTTTTTTGTTTCTATATCCTGTTGTCTCTTTTATCTCTTTATTTCATCCTTTTCATCTTTCTTTTCTGTACATATATTTAATATTTTTTATTGATTTCAGAGAGGAAGCAGGAGGGAGAGAGAGACAGAAACATCAATGATGAGAGAGAGAATTTTTTTAAAAATGATGAAAGAGAAACATTGATCGGCTGACTCCTGCACACCCCCACTGGTAATTGATCCTGCAACCCAGGCATGTGCCCTGAATGGGAACCAAACCATGACCTCCTGGTTCATGGGTTGATGTGTAAACACTGAGCCACACTACAGGGAAAGGCTGTATTATATTTTTAATATTTGTTCATAATTTAAAAAATGCTTAGTATAAGTGTTGTACATAGAAGTGGGATCCTTTCACATTTCTGGGGATCCATACATGGGGAGGATGAGGTTTAGTGCTGAGATTTATTGGGGTTGAAATAAATGGCTACACCCAGGTTCCTAGAGTTTCATCTCCATCTGTTCGACTGTGGAAAAAGTCCAACCTTGTCTTCATCAGGCCCAAAACAAAGACCAAGTATCCAGAAATTCTGTGCCACAGTGAAGCTTAGTCCAGTTGAGACTCTGTCTTTGTCTGGCTAGCATGGTCTTTGTTCCAGGCTGTGCTCTGTGCTCTGGCTGGCATTATGTTGTTGCTGTACCCAGGCTTGTACTTGGAGCCTGCAGTTGGAGTCCACATGGCTGCTAGGGCTGCATGGCTACTATGGCGAGAGAATGTGCGAATGAATGGGGCAAGAGCATGTTACTGAGGGAGAGAGAGCTTTGTTAAGCTTGGATTATATTATCTTGAGTTTGGGAAGGACTAGACACATTTTCAAACTAACCAATCAACTTCACAATATGTCATGCCCTGGTGTTGGATTTTCTCCCTAACCAATCCATTTCCTAGAGCTTCCAGGGTTCTATGTTCCTTACCTAATCCAATAATTTCCCAGGCTAGCCTCCACCCCTTTATAGATCTTCATCTTGGCTCCTGCTGCTCATGCCTCATGGTAGAAGCACCTCCCCCTGTGCTATGTTGGCTTCTATTGGGCTTACACCCAGTAGAGGAATTCCCCCTTTCTTGTTTTTTTCTCTCTTGATAATCCGGGATAATGTCTAGTAATTGATCCTTCCTATCTACTTTGGGGATTATGTCCCAAGGGTTCAGGATGCAGTGAGCCCCTGGGGAGCCTATGAATGCTGCAATTTTCTAGTGAAGCAGACTTGTTATCTGATTCAGCTCCTTAGTAAAGTTAGGGTTCTTAATATCTGATTCTATTTGCTCTCTTCCCCTATTAAAGACTAGCTACCTACACTAACATAATTTAACTTTGTTAAATTAGCATTTTTAAAGTAGTGTCTGATGGTACAACATTGTTCAACAAAAAGCCACAAAGGAATTGAGATAGAGAAATTTGTTATTCATAGATCCTTGAAGAAGTACCCATCACTGCCTCAAGAAGCTACATGGGGAGATCAAGTCATGGTGCCGGCAGAGAGAGTGACAAGACTTGGAGCTATGTCTTTATTAAGGTCTGTAGGTGAAGTGTTTTAAGGTTCCTGAGCTAAGAATAGATTAATCAACTCAAATAAAAAGCAGTGGGGTTTTGTTCATTCCTACAGGGGTCTTATCTAAGGAACACAAGTTGAAAGGCCCTGAGGGGTGGGGGAGACTATTGCTCACAAGGGCTGCTAGAAAAGTCATATCACAAACTTAAATTTACTTGTGACTTTGAAGGCTGTTATCTAGGGCATGTACTTGCAGGAAGGGCTATTGTCAGCTAAAGGCCCTTGCATGCCAATTGGCCACACAAAATGGATTCTGAAGCAGCAATATTAAGGAGCAATTTAGCTAAACTATTGACATAAAGGCTCCCATGCTCAAAGTACTTCTCTACAGATTGTAGATGATGTATTTATTAATAAAATACAATTCTTATCCTTAACACTTAATGTCTCAACTCAAGAAGCAAGCCATAACTATAAGTGAGATTTAAAAAGGAAAATAGTGGAAAATCTGCTGAATACCAGCTGAATATGGAACTAATTCATGGAACTGGAAATATTGTTGGTTTATAGCTGAGAATGAGAAAGCAAGTTGGATAAAAGTAGAATTTTCAAAGTCCTTAATTAAAAAAAAATTGTGAACCTAGGACATTTTGCACATGTATATATTATGACATTTTATGTGGCCTTATACTGGATTTAAGCCTCAATATAAGGAAGATAAGGAAAGGAAAAAGGAAGAAAGACAATTATTATTATTTTTTAATCCTCACCCATTGATATTTTTCCCATTGATTTTCACAGAGATCAGAAGGGAGGGAAGGTGGGAGAGAGAGAGAGAGAGAGAGAGAGAGAGAGAGAGAGAGAGAGAGAGAAAGAGGTGAGAGAGACACATCAATTGGTTGCTTCCCCAACATCTTGCCCCGACCAGGGCCAGGGATTGAGGTAAGTTCCCTTGACCAGGAATCAAACCCAGGGACCCTTCACTCCGTGGGCCAACAAACTACTGAGCAAAACTGGGCAGGGTGGAAAATATGTTTTTTTTTTTTATCCCTGAACTAATATGCTAGTTAATTCTATGAAACTTAAGAGATCTGTGCTATTTTGTGCATTTGCCTACCTTCCTTGCTACCCATAAATTATGCCATCTGCATATGAATCCACACAGTCAAGTCATGCTACACGGAGACTTGTTTCTTTCCACTTTGGAAAGCTCATTAATTTAGTATTCATGAGTAGCAGATGGTAAGGTAAGTTAGTTGATTAATAATGGGATTTAGGTTTGTAACCAAGCCTGCAAGCAATTCATCTGTATTGCTGCTTTCCCTCTCCCTCATCCTCCATGGTCCTCCACGTAATATAAAATAATATTTTTAAGAGGTTTAGACTGAATACAGCACTATTTATTTAAGATCTAAGGACAAGAAATGGAGATTTACCAGTGAAAACAATCTTGTACTGAAATCATGAGTAATATGTATAGTTGGTTGTACTGCCTGGGAAATCAATGCATCACATTAGGGTTTTCCCTTTTTATTGCCGTACAAATCCACATTTTGAGAGAAAGTAAGAAAAGTGATTATTTGAGGTTAATTCACTGGTTGGCTTTTGAACATGGGTTTATATAGAATAATCCAGTAAAGTAATGATGTGTCTCAAAATAGAACTTTTTATTAATTTTATATGTAATTACTATAGACAGTATTTCTTTGAAGACACCTACAAATTACAAATTAGCTATTTTAGTAGCTTAATCATTATTTATCTTTGTGGTTTGGGATTTTTCTTCCTTACTTATCACAAAACACAACTGTAGCATATAGCTGATTTTTATTGGAACGAAGGAAAAATATGCCTCTGCCTCAACAGGTTTTAGATGTTAGATAAAATTGTCTCATTATATAATTTAAAATTATTTTACTAATATATATATATGTTTCATAAGGAAAGGTAAATATGACAATCTTGTGAGGTTAGTATTGTTCTTGAAAGTAAGATGCAACCTGTTTCATTCATTGTTTGAGGTTGCCTCTTGTGTACCCAGCTAGCATAGGTTGAGAGCTAGAGGAAAAGAAAAATATCCTTTGCATACAGAGATATCCAAAGGTTGTGTTGTAAGAGATACTGGCAATGGCACCAGGCGTTAGACCAGGGGAGGCAGACGAGACCTTGGTTCAGCAACCTTGGTACTTGAGTTCTGGCTAAGAAATAATCCAGAACCAACCATAACAAGACTTTTATTCAGAAAGTCACAAAAGTAAAAGAAGTGGTTTTGCTACTTTTCTGGGCCTGGAGCTGAAACATATTTGAGGCTTAGATGTTATCCTTAAAAGTTAATTCTGAAGGGAAAGGTTGTGCAAAGGCATAATGGGAGTCATATGAGGCCACTCTTGGGACCCTATTCCTCCTCCAAGGAGGTCTGCCACATGACTAGGGACATGCCAAGGGAGGAAAGAAAGATCAGGGGAGGATCAAAATCCCATGACTGATAATATGAAAGGTCAGGGGGTTTAAATAGGATGACCAGAAATATGCTAGGGGAGGAAAGGGTAACCTGGGGACAGGGGGAGGTCCTAGTTTTCCCAGTTGCTAGGCACCCAGGGCTTTCTGACTTATTGACTTTCTGTACTTAGTCCATTGTCCTTGCCCTGCTCAGGTCTGTCTAACTGCCTACCACAGTTCCTCTGGGTAAAAAGATGACTTACTCTTTGGGGGGATGATATTGTCACAGTAACAAAGCAACCCTGAAACTCTAAACTTATAGTTTTATTTATTTTAAAAACTGCCATGACCCTTATGTCTTCAGTCATATGATTCTAATGAAACTTGATTTTTAAATTAAATTTTAATGCAACTGAAACAGCTAAAAGTTAACATTACCCCCCCCCAAAATTGAACAGAGTGAAATAACTTTTTCTTCTGCAGAATGAATGATTTAACTTCGAACCTGCAAATTAAATGAAAATTGTGTATCATGCATATTTTTGTATGTTATAGCTATCTGAATATAAAAATTCAGGGGTTTTATTATTACTCATAAAGAATTTTTTTTCTTTGCAGAGGTATAGACAAAGCAAAACCATATAACTACAACTAACCCAATAATCACTCCCTGCCCTGACACCACAATCCCTGATGGATGGGATTAAGAATCTTTACTAGTATAATTACTTTTCTAAATAAGTAAATGATTAAATACATGCATGAATATAAGTGAATTTGGTCCAGAAAGTAATTATTTAAATTACATTGTTACCTGGTAGGGAATTGTTTTTCACTAGCTGGATTTATGTTTGCTTTATTTTAAATTAAAGTAAGGCATTGTTAACTTTGTACCATATGCCTGAAAGCCTAGTAATGAGGGGAAAACAATAATAGAAAAAAATGTAAATGAGGTGAATAGAAAGTATTGGCACTAAGATTTAGTATCTTAAGGTAGCACTAGGGAAAGTGGCAATTCCCACTAGTGAAGATAATCCCTGGTGTTTCAAGTCTTCTTACAGTGAAGGAATAACTAAGTATGAGAATAAACATCACAAGAGAGAAAGGATATTAAATCCTAGATAAGCCAGTCTCTGAGGGTGTTGACCAGAGTGAACGTTTACATAGGGTAACATTTGAGGACAATTGGGGAACAAATTAAGTTTATAACCAGTAAATGTATTAGTATGTTAAGAGAACACACTTATAAAAAAAATTCCCTTATACTTTTTTTACTAGATATTTCTAAAACCACTTTGGATTTACAGAAAAATTGAAGAGATAATACAAAGAGTTTTCATATATCACCTCACCCACCCGTTTACATAGAGTTTTGCCTATTATTAACATCTTACATTAGTATGATACATTTCTTAAAAATAATGAACCAATACTGATCCTATATAATAAAGAGCTAATATGCAAATAATCGTCGCACCCTTGCACCCTTGCACCTGGTACGGGGGATCTGAGGCTGCACCACCCGCCCTGGCACCGGGGCCGGGGGACCTGAGGCTGTGCCCCCCACCCTGCGGGGCTTGATGGGGATGGGGCCGGCAGGGTCTGGGTCTCGCACGATTTCGAGGCATGTGCGTGTGGGAGCGGACTTGACTCTGGGTACCACGGCACACCCCAGACTCTGACAGGAGGGAGATTTTCATATACATTTTACTAATTTTCTTTCATCTCTGACACTTCTATTATAGAGAAAGGGCAAATAGCAATATTAAAATATTTCCTCTAATTCCCTTTTAATGTGCATGAATATCGTGTACCGGGCCACTAGTATATTATAATTAACTAAAATCTATAGTTCATTGGGATTTACTTAGTTTTATCTGATGTCTTCTTTCTTCCCCAGGATTCCATCCAGGATACAAAATTACATTTGGCTGTCATGTTTCCCTCTCCTCCTCTAGGTTTTGACACCATCTCAGACTTTACTTGTTGATAATTTTGACAAGTACAAGTAATAATGATTCTCCTTGACAAAACTTTAGTCAAGCTTCTCTGTGCCAACTTCTCTACTAGGCCTCAACCTTAGCACCCATTCTTGCTGTGCCTTTGTGTGTAGGCCAGTTTTAGCAAGAATCCTGCTAAGTCAGTTCAGAAAGAATCTCTCACCTCTGGCCTGTTGTTAAGTAAGTTTAATAAGAATTTTTCAACTCTTGATGTCTCCCCTCAGTATTTATTTTTATATGTTGACCTCTTAATTCTGCTTATTGGTTATAAATTCTCAGCTGTCTTTATTGTATTCGGAGTTGAGCTCTGTCTCTCTCTCCCCTATTGCCACATAGTCTTGACACATTACAATAGTCCTCAATAAAGTTTTTCTTACTGTCATAACATGTGTCTAAATACACTTCCATTTAACACTGGTTGGGAAAATTGTAGCATACCCTATTATTGGGATTTGTTTCATATTTTTATCTTAATTATACTGATGTTTTGTGTTTAGAAGATTACAGAGGTATAGTACTATTTTCACCATATCTAGGTTTATACTATCAACTTTATTCATGATTGCTGATGTTGGTTTGATCATCAGTCTGAAGTAGTATTTGTCAGATTTCTCCACTGTAAAATTACATTTTTCCCCTTAACATGCTGTATATTTAGAAGGAAGTCACTCTGTGAAGCCCACAAAAAAGGGATGGGGATTTATGTTCTACTCCCTTAAGGGTGGGGTATCCACACAAATTATTTGGAATCTTTCTGGATGACAAACTTGTTCCTTTTTCCATTTATTAATTTATTTAACCATCCATGTATATATCAGTATAAAGCCATTTATATTTATTTTATATAATGTATTATTGTAATCTGATACTACATTATTTATTTTGTTGCTCAAATTATTCCAGATTTGGCCATTTGGAGTTTTTTCAGTTGGCTTGTGTTTCCCTTTGACATACCTCCATCAATGTCTTTTTTTTTTAACACTTTCTTGTTTTATGGTATTACAAGATACTCCAAGCTTTTCTTATATTATTTCCTGCCCAAATCTTTGTCAGCCATTTCTCAAAGGAACCCCAGGTCCTTAGTATTAGAAACCAAGATCTGAGCCTTAGTATCGCTTATTACTGCTTGGGTTATCATATTTTTAGGCCTTCTGCTGACAGAACAAATAAATATCTGTGTTAATAAATACATGTAAATACATACATCTATACATATATGTCTCTAATCATCTAAAGCAATATTAAGTTAAATATGGGTTTTTACTGATGTGTCTACCTCATTAATTACCATGTGGATAATTTTAGCCTGTTCTCCTTGCTTTTCTGTAACCTTCCACTACAATAGTGAAAAATCTGATTTCTACCATCTGTACTCATTTACTTAATTGTTCATTTTCAGTGTAAATGTATAGCAGTATCAGAACTGTTAACTGGTACTCCAGTGGGAAAGAACAGTATTAACAAGAGTAAAGTGTTTTGGGGCCATTTCTTTGCCTTTACCCTTACAGACTCCATTTTTTTCCCTTTGTTACTTAGGTCAGCTGCTTATTCTTCCTCCCACTTCACTGAGATTGCTTTAGGAGTATAATATTGCTAGTATAATATTGCTAGGTTTTCTTGTTATAGACTACATTCTTTCCTGGTATCCCCTGACCTTGTAAATGACTTTTTAAAATTTGCATACATTTAAGTTTTATGGATCTGACAAAGGAATGATATCATGTATACACTATGGCAATGTTATGCAAATTATTTTCACTGTTCTAAAATTTCCTTGTTCTTCACCTATGCATTATTTTACCTGTCTCTTGTCTTTATAGTTTTGCTTGATATAAAATCTCATATAATTAGAACCATAACACATATTGTCTTTTCAGATTGGCTTTTCTAACCCAATAATATGCATTGAAAATATCTCCAATTTGTTGGTTTATAGTTCATGTTCTCTTTTTTTCTTTTATCACCAAATAGTACTTCATCATATAGATTAACTACAATCTGTTTATTCATTCGCCTATCAAAGGACATATTAGTTGCTTTGAGTTTTTTGGCAATTAAAAATAAAGCTGCTATAAACATTTATTTGCGGATTCTTATATGAACATAAGCTTTCAACTCAGTTGGTAAATACCTAAGAACACAACTGCTGAATCGTATGGTAGGACTATTTTTAGCTTAGTGAGAAACTGCCAAATTGTCTTCAAAACTAGCAGTACCATATTTGTACTTTCACCAGCAATGATTGAAAAATTTCTGCTTTACATCTTTTCCATCCTTTTATATTCTCAAGTTTTAGTATTTTATTTATTCATATAGCTAAAGTGATATATAGTGATATCTTATTTTTTAAACATGCAGTTCTATAATTACATATGATTTGAACATCTTTCATATGCTAATTTGTAATTTTCTTTCATGACATATCTGTTCCTATCATTTGTCCAGTTTTTAATTGGGTTGTTTCTAATTGTTGAGTTACAAAAGGTTCTTTGTATATTTTGGATGCATATTTTTTATTAGGTAAATATTTAGAAAATATCTATTTTTCTAATATTTGCCTTCTCTTTTCAATGTGTTAACAGTATAACTTGTACAATGGAATTGTTTAAATTTTAATAAATTCAAACAAATTTTTATTCATATATCATGCTTTTGATGTTATATATAAAAGGTTATTTCAAACATAAGTTTACTTAGATTTTCTCCTATGTTATATATAAGTTTTATAGTTTTGCATTCCACATTCAGATCTACGGTCAATTTTGAGTTAATTTTTGTGAAAGGTATAAGGTCAGTAGCTAAATATATTCATTATTTTTACATATGTACATGCAATTTTCCTGGGATATTTGTTGAAAAGATGGTCCTTTTGTCATGAAATTGCCTTTGTTCTTTTATCAAAGACCAGTTTACAATATTTTTGTGGGCTTATTTTTGAGTTCTCTATATTTTTCTATTCACCTTTATGTCTATTCTTTCACAAATGCAATGCTACCTTAATTATGGTAGCTTTATAGTAATCCTTGAAATGAGATATGTCATACTTTTGTCAGTGGAAGCGGGGTAACCCTTTCCCCACTGAGTGCTGGAGGTGGGGTCCTTGTGATATCTTGAGAAAATGAATTTTCTGACTTTCACAGGAGGACGAGTGACTTTATTTGCATAGAATTACATTCCTCAGTTTCCAAAGTCCCATTTCCCTTAATCCAATCCTGGAAGAAGTGTAGTTGGGGTTTCAATAGAACTCAATGTCCAGAGTTTCCATTCCATGTTGGAACTGGGTCCAGTACAGCATCAGGCTGGTCGTAGTCGATTAGTCCATTGTGTGTGCGACCCATATGGCTGTGGGCCATGTGGGTGAATGCAGGAGGATGAGAGCCCTGCAAGCCAGAAATCAACCAAGAGGAACCAAGAGAGACCAACAGTGAGCAAACCAAGAGAGCAAACTTCTTTGCTTAGGAAAAGAAATATCTCAAATCTTCCCATGCTTGCAGTGGTCATCCCTATGTCAGCCAATGACCTGTTGCCGGGTATGATTCATAGGCAACTATCTTCCTATGTCACCCAGACTTTACAGGGCTTGCATCTATTCTCTTCCTGTCCAGTCTATTTCCTCAGTGATATGTGGGGAATAGACCAGTGGCTCCCTGGGCAGTATTCAATGGCAGCCTCCTGGAAAAGCTGCACAAATGACATGCCTATATTTGGCCTTCCCCTTTGCTCCTTTCCTGTTATAAATAACTAGGTTAACACAACAATATTACACCTTCTTTTTTTTTCTTTTTCTTTATGATTTTGTTGACTATTCTGGGCCTTTGCCTAACCAGATAAATTTTACAGTAGCAGTTTGTCAATATCCACAAAATATATACTGGAGTTTTGTTTGGCATGATATTGAGTGTTTAGATCAATTTGGGAATAAATGGCAACGGTGAGTCTAAACAATGGTGAGTCTTTCAAATGATGGATATAAAATATTTCTCAACTTATTTAGATTTAGATTTTTTTAATCAGATTTTTGTAGTTTTCTACATACAGACACTATGCATATTTTGTTAAATATGTACCTAGGCATTTAAATTTTTCAATTCTATTATAAATGATATTGTATTTTGATTTCAAATTGTTCATTGCTGATATATAGATAAAGTTAACATTTGTTTGCTATAATTTCTCATATGTTCTAGGATTCCTTTTCTTTCTTTCTTTCTTTCTTTCTTTCTTTCTTTCTTTCTTTCTTTCTTTCTTTTTTTTTTCATTCACAGTCTGACTTCACTTTTCTTAGTGATACTGGTAACTTGCCTCTTTTTTCTTTTACTTGGTTAACCTGTCTAGGGGTAAAGATAATTATATTAATCTTTTCAAATAATCAGTTTTTGGTTTCATATTATTCACAATTGTTTTTCTGTTTCCTATTTCCTTGATTTACACACTCCTTTTTGTCATTTGTTGTTTTACATTTGCATTAGCCTAAAATTTTCTTTTGTTTTTCTGGTTTTATAAGATAGAATCTTAGATTATTGATCTTATATCTTTACTAGAGGCCCGGTGCACAAAATTTGTGCACTTGGGGGAGTCCCTCAGCCTGGTCTGCACCCTCTTGCAGTCCGTGAGCCCACAGGGAGTGGGTCTAAGCCATCAGTCAGACATCCTTAGCGCTGCTGTAGAAGTGGAAGAGGCTCCCACAACTGCTGCTGCGCTCCCCAGCTATAAGCCAGGGTTCTGGCTGAGTGGCACTCCCCCTGTGGGAGTGCACTGACCACCAGGGGGCAACTCCTGCATTGAGCGTCTTCCCCCCAGTGGTCAGTGCACATCATAGTGACCAGTTGTTCTGCAGTTCAGTCGATTTGCATATTAGTCTTTTATTATACAGTGGGGCCTTGACTTATGAGTTTAATTTGTTCTGTGATGGAGCTCGTAACTCAAATTACTCGTATGTCAAATCAATTTTTGTTGGGGGCCAGATGTAAGCTGGCAAGGTCCTTGCACCTAAAGGGGCTAGCAAGGCTGGGACCCTTACCCACACAGTTTTCCCAGACCTGTTTGGATGGCAGTTATCAGTAGAATGAGAACAGCCTTTCATGGCTTACCAAGAAGCCTGTAACTATTTACTGAGATATGCTGTACTGAGAACTTGTCCTTCTGCTGTGTCTCTCCCTTAGAGATTAAGAGGAACAAAGAATACATTCCTCTTGACAGACCTCCTATTCAGTGTGTTGTGTATAAATAGGATTGTGTGGCTAATAAAGTTGCTTCAGTTCCTCGAGAGCTGTAGTCCTCCCGATCCCGCTTTCCTGTCTTTCTTTCTTTTCTCAATTCCCACCTCCCTGCCTCAGCCCAGCTCAACCTGTTAGGCTGGCCCTGACAAACTGGCACCTGAGCTACGGACTGAGGAACTGGGAAAAAGACAGTGAGGAACTCCTCCAGATAAAGAGTGCACTCGTTAAGGTAAGGGAGGAGCAATTTTTTGATAGTCGGGAGTAAAGCATGGGACAGTTAGAATCTAGAGAAAATGCCCTTTATGGCAAAATGTTAAAGTCTATGCTCAACAGTAAAGGAACTAAGGTTAATGACAAGCAAGTAGAAAATTTTTTAAAATTCATTCAGGAGGTCTGCCCTTGGTTTCCTAAGGAAGGAACCGTTAACTTAGAAACGTGGCAGAAATTTGGAGAACAAATACGCAATCATTATAAAGCCCTTGGGCCAAGTAAGCCCCCGGTTGATGCATTTTCCTTATGGAATTTAATACGGGATTGTTTAGATCCCAGGCATGACCATAATCAGCCATCTCTTAAGCCAGAAAAAAAGGAGAAGCAGTATGATAGCACAAAACAGGGGTCTAAAAAAGACAGTATATTTAAAAGGAATAATGTAACTTTTAAAGACAATTTAACTCCTCAAGATGAGGAGGATTTTGAGGAAGCTGCTGCTCTTTGTCATGATGATAATACAGGTATTGTTCAGGAAAAAGAAGAGGAAGAATATTTTTCTGCTGGAACTGAAGAGAGCAGTGATATAGAGGATGTGCTAGAACGCTTTTTAGAAACATTAAAGCTTCTTGGCAAGAGAAAGAGAAGCCGCAGGGGCCGTTCCCGCAGCTCTCCGCTGCCTTGTGTGGCACCAGTTCCACTTTCCCCTCTCCAGATGGCTTTGCAGGAGGCATGAAAGTGTGGTGAGGAATTGGACATTCACGCCTTCCCTGCTATGGAACAGGTGAACCCTGACACTGGACAGCGTGAGCGTACATATGACACGCTTCCTTTTAAAACCTTGAAGGAGTTAAAAACAGCCTGTGTTCAGTGTGGGCCAGCCCAGCCATGGCAAATAACAGGGGAATTGTCTATTTACCCTCCTGTCCCTGTACCGTCTTAAGACCAGCAGGCTGCACTGCATCCAGCCTGCCCCAGAAAACAAAACGAATACAAGAGCTATACAGAGCAACCCCCGGAAGTGCCGGGCTGGACCTTGGATCCATAGAGATGAGACATTCTATCTGCCTTGGGTGCTGCCATTGCTTATTAAAATAAACAAAATATCATTAGATTTAAAGCCTCCCACATGGAGAAGAAATGACAATTTCCTTACATTTCCAATACAGCTACAGCGAATGCCACCGGATCTGCAACAATATCCCCAATATCCAAATGGTTAATGCAGGAGAAAAAAAAGGCTATTGTCAGGGAGAGCAGGGAGAGAGAGTTCTTTGTTAATTTTTACTTATCTGCACTATTTTGGACTCAAGGCTGCAAGCTACTACTAAGCATAAGTTTCTCTCTGCCCCGTTTTGTTCTCTTTAACCCTTCCAATACTAAATTAGACTGATACAATATACTTGAAATTACATAAGGATGGAAGCACCTACTCTTAGTAATCTAAGAAATACTGGCTGTAAAGGATTGAGGTTTCTAGGAATAAGGAATTACTGAGTAAAAGGTCTAAGGCATAGTTATGCACTTTTAAAGGACATGGAAAGAAGGTTTAAAGGCTAATTTAAAAGTATAGAAATTTATTTAAAAAACATTTCATGCTTTCTCTGAAAAATTCAGAATTCAAAATATGCTACTCATTGGTCTAATTAAAAAAGAGAATAAATTCTATAATCACAACCGAAATTTTTATATACAAAGGTCAGTTTTAATTTTATTGATATCTCTTAATAATTATAAAAAGTAAAGAATCTTTAAATCATATATACACATATATATTTAATAGCCTTCAAGTTAGATTTCAAAACTATAACCAAGGAATAACTTTAAGACATTTCACAGGCCCTGAAATGTTTTCAAAAGTTTATTCTCTCTTCTTAAAGGATTTTTAAATAAAGCCAATTTAATATACTTGAAATCACATGGAAAGCTTTATCAAATAAAAATTAATAAATATATATTTTAAGTTTTTGCCTCTAAGAAAGGGCAAAACAAGTTATTTTATTTAATATTTCTTAAAATACAGCAGTAGAATTTTAAGATATAATTCAAAAAAACAAAAGCTCATTAATAATTTTTAATATTTTACAACAGCATATTGTACATTTATCCCAAACAAACTTACAAACTAATTCTTTAAATAGTTGGTAGCAATTTAATAAGAACATAAAAGGGCCAAAACCGGTTTGGCTCAGTGGATAGAGCGTTGGCCTGTGGACTGAAAGGTCCCAGGTTCGATTCCGGGCAAGGGCATGTACCTGGGTTGTGGGGACATCCCCAGTGGGAGATGTGCAGGAGGCAGCGGATCGATGTTTCTCTCTCATCGATGTTTCTAACTCTCTATTTCTCTCCCCTTCCTCTCTGTAAAAAATCAATAAAATATATTTTAAAAAAAAAAGAACATAAAAGGTTTTAATCCCTTCAACTGTGTGGAGTTCCCCCTGAGAAGGCACTTAAGCATTCTATATTGACCTCTCTTGCCCTTTTTGCCAAGAGGGTCCCCCTTCTCACAATCCAATTGCCCGTAGATGTTACCTAAGCTCTCTGTTCATACTGAGGTTGAAGCCTCATGATGGCTGGTACCATGGATCTATCTCTCACCCAATGGCGTGAGCTGGGCCCTCTCTAGAGAAGAAACCTGGGTTCCCCATGATCAATGCCAGGGCCCCGCCAGCAGGTGAGGGGATCCAAAGGCAGTTGCTGGGCATGGAGGCCACAGGGGCATAGGCTACCAAGGAGGTAGAACTGAACCTCACATCACCCTGCTTGGCCCCGGAGGATTTCTGGTTAGTCAACGATGGGTAAGATTTTCAGGGAAGAATGACCTAAGACAGGCACAGTCACAGAGGGGCCTCAGGGGAGAACCTGGGGGTCAATGGAGGTGGAGCGCAGATCCTCACCCTTCCCAATTATGCAGGGGCTTGAATACTCGCCCCTTCTGAGGGAGGTCGCTTGCCTCCATGGCTGCTTCTCGATTCCCATGCCCAGCCCAGATCGGGACCCAGATTACAGAAAGAGACTTAGCCCAGCCGAGATCGATACCCAGAAAACAGAGACTTCCCTAACAGCAGCTACCCTATATCTAAATCCAGCTTAACACCAGGAATGCTTGGGGCCTTCTCAAGGATGCAAAATAACCCTTTCCATTAATATTTACAGTGTAAACTAAGATTGCTATTAAAGTATTAAATCTAACAGTAATATAGTAATCAAGTTTTCAGATTAATTAAATTTTGCTAATTAATATAATTATTCAAGACGTATCAACCAAAATTTTCATTTCATAGTAAAATTGCTTAACATGCAATGAATTTAAAGCAGTTATATTTTTTGTGCTAAAAAACAAAGAAGGGGGATCTTTTGGGGCCCAATGTAAGCTGGCAAGGTCCTTGCACCTAAAGGGGCTAGCAAGGCTGGGACCCTTACCCACACAGTTTTCCCAGACCTGTTTGGATGGCGGTTATCAGTAGAATGAGAACAGCCTTTCATGGCTTACTAAGACGCCTGTAACTATTTACTGAGATATGCTGTACTGAGAACTTGTCCTTCTGCTGTGTCTCTCCCTTAGAGATTAAGAGGAACAAAGAATACATTCCTCTTGACAGACCTCCTATTCAGTGTGTTGTGTATAAATAGGATTGTGTGGCTAATAAAGTTGCTTCAGTTCCTCGAGAGCTGTAGTCCTCCCAATCCTGCTTTCCTGTCTTTCTTTCTTTTCTCAATTCCCACCTCCCTGCCTCAGCCCAGCTCAACCTGTTAGGCTGGCCCTGACAAATTTTCACCATTACAATGACACGTGATGCTGGGCTGATGTTGTGGTGTTCACTGTGACGTTCGCTGCTCCAACTAGCGGTGGGGTATCTGAAGCTGGCTAATAACCCGAATTTTAGCTCGCAACTCAAAGCAAAAAATCAGCTGAGAGACGGCTCCTATCTAGAAAAACTCGTTAGTCGGGACACTCGTAAGTCAAAGCCCCACTGTATAGGACTAGAGGCTCAGTGCACAAAATTCATGCATGAGGGGTTGGGGGATCCCTCTGCTCGGGCTGCACCCTCTCACAATCCGGGATCACTGGCTCTTAGCCGCTGGCCTTTCTGCCTGCCTGATTGCCCCTAACCTATCTGCCTGCTTGCCTCATCACCCCTAACTGCTCGCCTGCCTGTCTGATCACCTCTAACCACTTACCTGCCTGCCTGATCACCCCTAACCACTTACATGCAGGCCTGATCAGCCCTAACCACTCACCTGCCTGCCTGATTGCCCATTACCACCTCTGCCTTGGCCCCTGCCACTGCGACTTTGTCCGGAAGGATGTCTGGAATGACGTCCAGAAGGTCATTCGTCTATCCAGTCTAGTTAGCATACTATGCTTGTATTATTTTAGACTAGAGGCCCGGTGCACAAAAATTTGTGCACTCGGGGGGGAAAGGGGGGTCCCTCAGCCTGGCCTGTGCCCTCTCCCAGTCTGGGACCCCTCGGGAGATAACGACTTGCTGGCTTAGGCCTGCTCCCGGGTGGCAGAAGGGAGGCCCAATCCCTAGGTGCAGCCCCTGGTCGGGCTCAGAGCAGGGCCGATTGGGGAGTTGGGGAGCCACCCTCTGTCATGCACAGAGCAGGGCGCATTGGGAGGTTGCAATGCCACCCTCAGTCATGCTCAGGGTAGGGCCAATTGGGGGTTGGGGCACTGCCCCCTGTCACACTCAAGGCAGGGTCGATAGGGAGGTTATGGCTCTACCCCGTCACACACAGAGCAGGGCCCGTGGGGGGCAAGGGGGGGTTGGGGAGCTGCACCCTGTCACACACAGAGCCGCAGGGCAATCAGGGGGTTGGGGAGCTCCCCTGTATCAGGCACAGAGCAGGGTTGATCAGGAGGTTGGGGCGCCTTCCCCTGTCATGAACAGAGAAGGGCTGATAGGGAAGTTGTGGCCCCACCCCCTGTCACACACAGAGCCGCAGGGTGATCAGGGGGTTTGAGCGCTGCCCCCTGTCATGGTGATCCCGGTGCTGGGAAGCCTCGAGGCTCCGCTGATCCCGGTGCTGGGAGGGATATTACCCTTTTACTATATAGGATAGAGGCCTGGTGCACGTGTGGGGGCCGGCTGGTTTGCCCTGAAGGGTGTCCTGGATCAGGGTGGGGGTCCCCACTGGGATGCCTGGCCAGCCTGGGTGAGGGGCTTAGGGCTGTTTGCAGCTGGTCACACACCCTTCAGGGTGGGGGTCCCCACTGGGGTGCCTGGCCAGCCTGGGTGAGGGGATGATGTCTGTTTGCAGCTGGTCACACACCCTTCAGGGTGGGGGTCCCCACTGAGGTTCCTGGCCAGTCTGGGTGAAGGGCTGAGGGCTGTTTTCAGGCTGGCGGGTGACAGAAGCTCCCAACCCATCCTTTTTTTCTTTTATTTTTTATTCTGGGCCAGCTTTAGCTCTGAGGCTCCAGCTCTTAGGCCTCCACTCCTGAAAGCAGGTACCTGGTTTTTTTCGGTTCTATAATCGAAACTCTGTATCAACTCCAGCTCTGAGATCCTGGCTCCCTGAAAGCAGGTTTCTGGGGTTTTGTTTAGCTTCTATATTCGTTACAATGTTTCTTAAACTGCCAGCTCAGAGGCCTGCAAGGCAGGTGGGGAACGTTGGAGTCCTCCGTCACTGAAGCAAGCAAGCCTCATGTGAGTTTCAAGCTGCCTGGCTGCTGGCCACCATCTTGGCTGGCAGTTAATTTGCATATCTCTCTGATTAGCCAATGGGAAGGGTAGCAGTCGTACACCAATTACCATGTTTCTCTTTTATTAGATAGGATTATTTACCATGTATGCCCTTAATGACAAATTTCTCTCTCTTTACTACTTTTAAAATGTTTTTTATTGATTTTAGAGAGAGAGGGAGAAGAAGAGAGAGAGAAACATCCATTGGTTTTGATTGATCTTGAAACCTTGGTATGTGCCCTGACCAGGAATCAAACCTGAGACCTTGTGTTGCACATGACAACCCTCAACCAACTAAGCCACCCCGGAGAGAGCTCTTTACTTCTTTGGTTGCATTCCAAAAATTTTTATGTTTTTTATTAAACATACTTTTCATACTTTTATTTTTATTTAATTACAAATTTTTTTTGAGATTCTTCTTGTATTTGACCCATGATTTATTTAGAAATGTATTGTTTCATTTCCAAATATTTTGTTATTTTCCAGCCATATTTTCCTTCTACTCATTTATAGTTTAATTCCATTGTGATCTAAAAACATACTTAGCATGGTTTTTATTGCTTTTGAATTTGTTAACTTGAATTAACAGTATTGAAAATGACTGAGTACAAAACTTCAAAAGTCCACCTCTCTGAAAAAAAGCAGTAAGATAGCAAAACTCTCAGAATAAATTTTTTAAAAACTCTAGAATGTAATCAAAAGCTTACAACAAATGAGAATACTTATTAAAGTAAAAAAAAAAAAAGACTGAGTCTTGGTAAGAGAGCTTTATGTTACTTTAACTTACATTGGTACCATTCCCTGGTGGTGACCTTGGAGACAATAGCTTGTATTCTTGGTAGAAATTTCTTGTACAGTAGGAAACTTTGGGAGTAAAGCACAGAAATTATTCCCAAAGAATTGTTGTTGTTTGTTTTGACCTGTCTAACGGCCCCTGAAGGCGTGGCTCAAAGAACTTGCATTTATTTCACCTAACTCAGACCTTTCTTAGAGTTAGAGCTGATACCTGGGGGTTCATTAGAAAAATACAGTTTGAGCCTAGCTGGCGTGGCTCAGTGGTTGAGCATTGACCTGTGAATCAGGAGGTCACAGTTCAATTCCTGGTCAGGATACATGGATGGGTTGGGGGTTCAATACCCAGTGTGGGGCATGCAGGAGGCAGCCAATCAATGATTCTCTCTCATCATTGATGTTTCTAGCTCTCTCGCTCTCTCTCTCGCTCTCTCTCCCTTCCTCTATGAAATAAATAAAATATATTAAAACAACAGTTTGAAGGAAAATGTATGAGTCACCATCACTTGGGGCAAGGGATAACAGTTTAAATAAACAATAGACAACATGGAATGCTTTGGAGCCAAGGCTAAGGATAAAATGCTTTGGGGTGTAAAATCTTTGAAAAGCTCCCACATTTCCTGGGAAACTGGAAGGCAATCCATATGCCTAGGTCTAGGAACAGGTTCAGAATGAAACTTAAATGGCCCTAAACTATCACCTCTGGCTAACCCTCAGGTTCTGTGCAAGAAGGAGGTGGTTGAGTGTTGAAGACGTACCCCAAAATATACACACAGCTTATTTGAAAAAAAGGGGTGTTTTTTTTTATTATTGTGTTTTTTATTTCTTCTCCAAGAATTTAAGAACAGTTCTGTCAAATCATTAATTGGCCACTAAGCTAACAGAAGAGACTTCAATGGTCACAGATAACTACATGAATTTAGTTCAGAAAATCACTAAACAAACAAACCCTGGAGAAAAGAATCTCATTTTTATAGTTACCATATTAAAATATTTAAAATGTCAAGTTTTCAACAAAAATAAAACAAATTGAAACAAAAATTATGATGACCAACTCACATAAATTTTTAAAAAGCTAACAGAAAGACAATCCAGCCATATTTTTTAAAAAGATAAAATTACTTGAATAGACATTTCACCAAAGAAGATAAACAAACTGCCAATAATCATAAAGAAAAATATTCAAAATTATTATTTATTAGGGAAATACCAATAAAAAATCATAGAAAGATACTATGCCACTATCACTAGCTGACTGTAATAAAGTAAAAATACACAAATAAGTATGGATGAATCTGTGGAGTTGTTGGGACCTTTCATACACCACACTAGTTGGGATTTAAAATGGTCTAGCTGTTGTGGAAAACAGTTTGATAGTTCTTCTTTGTTTGGTGGTAAATTATAGGGGATTAAAATATTTTTACACCTATAAATCACAGTACTGCATACCCACTTTAAACATACCTATACAGAGCAATACTGAGAAAGAAAAAGAAATTTGATGGTATAATGCTACCTTATATCAAACTAAACTACAAGGCTATAGTAATGAAAACAGCATGGTACTGGCATAAAAACAGACATAGATCAATGGAACAAAATAGAGAGCCCAGAAATAAACCCACACCTTTAGGCTCAATTAATATTTGACAAAGGAGGCAGGAACATACAATCAAATAAAGACAGCTTATTCAATACATGTTGTTGGGAAAATTGAACAGATACATGCAAAAAAATTAAACTTGACAACCTTCTTACACCGTGCACAAGAATAAACTCAAAATGGATTAAAGACTGAAATGTAAAATCTGAAACCAAAAAAATTCTAGAAGAAAAAATTGGCAGTAAAAGTTTGAACATTTTTCATAGCAATATTTTTTCAGACATATCTTCCCAGGCAAGCCAAAAAAAGAAAAGAAAAAAAAGAAAAAGAAAAAGAAACAAAGAAAAAGGAAAAAACATGAGACTACATCAAACTAAATTTTTCTTGCGCAGAAAAGGAAACCATGAACAAAATAAAAAGACAATCCACTGAATGGGAGAACATATTCACCATTGATACATCTGATCAAGGGTTAATATCCAAAATTTATAAAGAACTCAAACAACTCAACATCAAAAAGCAATCCAATTTAAAAATGGGCAAAGGACCTGAATAGGCATTTCTCCAAAGAGGACATACGGATGGCCAATAGACATACGAAAAGATGCTCAACATCACTAATCATCAGAGAAATACAAATGAGATATCACTTCATAGCTTTTAAAAATGGCTATCATCAATAAATCAACAAACAAGTGCTGGCAAGGATGTGGAGAAAAGGGAACCTTCCTGCACTTTTTGTGGGAATGCAGACTGGTGCAGTCACTGTGGAAAACAGTATGGAGTTCCATCAAAAAATTAAAAATGAAGCTGCCTTATGACCCAGTGATTTTTGTTCTGTGAATATGTCTGAAGAAACATTAATTGGAAATAATATATGCATCTCTATGTTCATTACAGCATTATTTACAATAGCCAAGATTTGAAAGCAGCTCAAGTATCCATCAGTAGATGAGTATAGAGAATCGGAGATACATTTACACAATGGAACACTACTCTACTGTAAAAATGAAGGCAATCTTACCTTTTGCAAGGTAATGGATGGACCTTGAGAGTACTAATGCTAAGTGAAATAAGTCAGTCAGAGAAAGACAAATACCATATGATTTCACCTATACGTGGAATCTAGTGAACAAAATAAACAATAAAAATAGAAACATACTCCTAGATACAGAGAATAGCCTAACAGCTGTAAGGGAAGGTGAGCTGGTGGTATGGTTAAAATAAGTAAAGGTATTAAGCAAAACAAACACACAAAAAACCTCATAGACAAGGAAAAAAATATGATGATTACTAGAGGGAAAGGGAAGTAGGGGCAGGTAGAAGGTAAACAGGGGATAAATGGTGATGGAAGGATACTTGAATTTGTGTAGTGAATACACAATATAATATACAGATGATGTATTATAGAACTGTACATTTGAATCATACATAATTTATTAACCAATATAACTCTGATAAATTCCAAAAAATAAATAAAAATTTAAAAATTAGTTTTATTTTGCACACTAACAACAAACTATCTGAAAATGAAATTAAGAAAGCAATCCCAGCCCAGTCAGTGTAGCTCAGTTGGTTGAGCATCATCCCATGGACCAGGAGGTCACCTGTTTGATTTCTAGTCAGGGCACATGCCCAGATTATGGGCTCCATCCTCCTGGGGGTGGGGTGTGCAGGAGATAGCCAATTGATGTTTCTCTGCCATTGATGTTTCTATCTTTCTCTCCCTTTCATTTCCTCTCTCTGAAATCAATAAAAATGTATTTTTTAAAAGAAAAAAATCCCATTTAAAATTAGATCAAAAGAAATAAAATAGTTAGAAATAAATTTAACCAAAGAGGTAAAAGTTCTGTACACTGTAAATTATAAGAAATTAATGAGGAGAGGAAACAAGATGGAGGCAGAATAGGCAGACGCGTCCCAAGGCTTGTCCCAGACAAATAGATGAGAAGCTGAAACGAATAACATCCATCCCGAATTGGTGAAGGAGACTCAAGTGGTGAGACAGTTTGCATCCAGGAAGGGCAGAGTTCCCCTGGAAAGGTGAAAACCAGGGATCTGGGCAGGAAAGTTTGTGAGATTCCTGAGCCCAGTGGGTGAGAGGGAAACCGCGCAGCACCTAGCCACGTCCCTTGGGACAGGCACAGCCTCTGACTGGGAAAGGAGATCTGCAGGACTGGAAAAAGTCACACAAGCACAGAGAGTCCCAAACAAGATGAACCAGAAAAGACCCACACCAAGACACATAATAATTATCATGGCAAATGTTCAGGACAAGGAGAGAATCTTAAAGGCTGCAAGAGAGAGAAGGAAAGTTACATACAAGGGATCTCCAATTAGATTATCAAATGATTTTTCAACAGAAACACATCAGGCCAGAAAAGAATGGAAGTAAATTTACAAAGTGATGCAAAGCAGGGGACTGAATCCAAGAATACTCTATCCAGCAAGGCTATCATTCAAAATTGAAGGGGAAATAAGAAGCTTCACAGACAAAAAATGGCTAAGGGAGTTTATCACCACCAATCCAGCTCTGCAAGAAATGCTAAAGGGACTGGTGTAAAAAGAAGAAATAAAAATCTAAGAAAGAAAACAGGCACAAAAATAAAAATGGCTACAAACAAGTACCTTTCAATAATAACTTTAAACATAAACGGACTAAATGCTCCAATCAAAAGACATCGAGTGGCTGAATGGATAAAAAAAACATGACCCATATATTTGCTGTCTACAAGAGGCCCACCTCAGAATAAGGGACTCACACAGACTGAAAGTGAAGGGATGGAAAAATACCTTTCAGGCAAATGGAAATGAAAAAAAAGCTGGGGTAGCAATACTTATATCTGACAAAATAGATCTCACAGTGAAGACCATAACAAGAGATAAGGAAGGCCACTTCATAATACTAAAGGGATCGATACGTCAAGAGGATATAACTCTGGTAAACATTTATGCACCCAATGCAGGAGCACCCAAATACATAAAAAAAAAAACTCCTGGATGATATCAAGGGAGAGATCAACAACAATACAATCATAGTAGGGGACTTTAATACACCACTGACATCACTGAAGAAATCCTTTAGACAAACAATCAGCAAAGAAACAGCAATCCTAAATGACTCACTAGATCAGATGGACTTAGTTGACATCTTCAGAACATTTCACCCCAAAGCCACGGAATATATGTTCTTCTTAAGTACACATGGGACATTTTCAAAAATAGACAACATATTGGGTCACAAGCAAACTCTCCCCAAATTCAAGAAGACTGAAATCATACCAAGCATCTTCTCAGACCACAATGGCATAATATTAGAAATAAACTAAAATAAAAACAAGCCAAAACTCTCAAACACTTGGAAGCTGAATAGCATGTTATTAAATATTGATTGGGTTATCAATGAGATCAAAGAAGAAAATAAAAACATCCTGGAAACTACTGACAATGAAAAAACAACAATCCATTACCTATGGGATACAATGAAAGCAGTCCTGAGAGGGAAGGTTATAGCTCTACAGGCCTACCTCAAAAAACAAGAAAAAGTAGTGGTAAATCATCTAACTCTACATCTCAAAGAATTATAAAGAGCAACAAGAAAAGCCCAGAGTGGGAAGAAGGAAGGAGATAATAAAGATTAGAGCAGAAATAAATGACATAGAGACCAAAAAAAAAAAAAATACATAAAATCAATGAAACCAAGAGCTGGTTCTTTGAAAGGATAAACAAGATTGATAAACCTCTAGCCAGGCTCACCAAGAAGCAAAGAGAGAGGACCCAAATAAACAAAATCAGAAATGATAGAGGGGAAATAACAACAGACCCTCACAGAAATACAAAGGATTGTTAAAAAATACTATGAAAAACTCTACTCCAACAAACTAGACAAACTGTAGGAAATGGACTTATTCCTAGAAAAAATACATTCCAAAACTCAATCAGGAAGAATCTAAAAATCTCAATAGGCCAATAACTATGGAAGAAATTGAAGCAGTCATCAAAAAACTTCCAGCAAACAAAAGCCTGGGGCCAGCCAGCTTCACAGGGGAGTTTTACCAAACATTCAAGGAAGAACTAAAACCTATCCTCCTCAGACTATTCCAAATTTCAAAAGGAAGGAACACTTCCAAGCTCATTCTATGAAGCCAGCATCACCCTAATACCAAAACCAGGTAAAGACAACACAATGAAAGGGGATTACAGGCAATATCCCCCATGAACATAGATGCCAAAATCCTCAACAAAATCTTAGCAAACCAGATCCAGCAGTACATCAGAAAAATCATACACCATGACCAAGTAGGATTTATCCCAGGGATGCAAGGATGGTAAAATATCCGCAAATCAATAAACGTGAAACATCACATAAACAAATCGAAAGAAAAAAACACATAGTCATATCAATTGATGCAGAAAATCATTTGACAAAATCCAACATTCATTTTTGATAAAAACTCTCAGCAAGGTGGCAGTAGAAGGATGATACCTCAACATAATAAAAACCATATATGACAGGCCCACAGGCAACATCATACTCTGTGGACAAAAACTAACACCATTTCCCCTAAGAGAAGGAACAAGACAAGGATGCCCACTCTCACCACTCCTGTTCGACATAGTACTGGAAGTATTAGCCATTGCAATTAGACAAGAAGAAGAAATAAAAGGCATCCAAATTGGAAAAGAAGAAGTAAAACTGTACTTTTCGCAGATGACATTACATTGTATATATATATAAAAAAACCCTAAACACTACATCAAAAAACTAATAGACTTAATAACTGAATTTGGCAATGTAGCAGGATACAAAATTAATGCCAAGAAATCTATGGCATTTCTATACAACAATGGTGAACTTAGAGAAAGAGAAAGTAAAAAAGCAATCCCATTTTACCATTGCACCAAAAAAATTAAAATACCTAGGAATAAACTTAACTAAAGAGGTAAAAGACCTCTACTCAGAAAACCACAGGACATTGAAAAAAGAGATAGAGGAAGACATAAACAGATGGAAGAACGTACTATGTTATTGGATTGGTAGAATCAACATCATTAGAATGTCCATATTACCCAAAGCAATCTATAAAATCAACACACTTCCCATTAAAATACCAAAGGCATATTTCACAGGCCTAGAACGAACTCTCCAAAAATTCATCTGGAATAAAAAAACACCCCGAATAGCTGCAGTGATCCTGAGAAAGAAGAACAAAGTAGGTGGGATCTCAATACCAGATATCAAGCTGTATTACAAGGCCACTGTTCTCAAAAATGCCTGGTACTGGCACAAGAACAGACATATAGATCAATGGAATAGAATAGAGAGCCCTGAAATCCACCTGTGCCAATATTATCAATAAATATTTGACAAAATAGGCAAGAACGTACAATGGAGTCAAGACAGTCTCTTCAATAAATGATGTTGGGAAAATTGGAAAGATACATACAAAAAAATGAATCTAGGCAACCAACTTACACCATACACAAAAATAAACTCAAAATGGATAAATGACTTAAATGTTAGACGGGAAACCATAAAAGTACTAGAGGAATACAAAGGCATCAAAATCTGAGAGATATGCCAAAGCAATTTCTTCACCAACACAGCTCCTAGGGCATTGGAAACTAAAGAGAAAATAAACAAATGGGACTACATCAAAATAAAAAGATTCTGCACAGCAAAAGAAACCATCAACAAAGCAACAAGAAAGCCCACTGCATGGGAGAACATATTTGCCAATGTTATCACCCATAAGGGTTTAATCTCCAACATCTATAGGAAACTCATCCAACTTAACAAAAGGAAGATAAACAATGCAATCAAAAAATGGGGAAAGGACCTAAATAGACACTTTTCAAAAGAGGACATTTACAAAGCCAAGAGACATATGAAAACATGCTCAAAGTCACTAATCATCCGAGAGATGCAAACCAAAACAACAATGAGGTACCATCTCATACCTGTCAGAATGGCTATCATCAACAAATCAACAAACAACAAATGCTGGAAAGGATGTGGAGAAAAAGGAACACTTGTGCACTGCTGGTGGGAATGCAGACTGGTGCAGCCACTATGGAAGACAGTATGGAGTTTCCTCAAAAAACTAAAAATGGAACTCCCATTTGACCCTGTGATCCCACTTCTAGGAATATATCTCCCAAGAAACCAGAAACACCAATCAGAAAGGATATATGCACCCCTATGTTCATAGCAGCACAATTCACCATAGCTAAGATCTGGAAACAGCCTAAGTGCCCATCTGCAGATGCATGGATTAGAAAACCTTGGTACATCTACACGATGGAATACTATGTTGCTGTAAAAAAGAAGGAATTCTTACCATTTGCAACAGCATGGATGGAACTGGAGAATATTATGCTAAGTGAAATAAGCCAGACAATGAAAGAAAAATACCACATGATCTCACTCATTTATGGATAATTAAGACCATTATAAGCTGATGAACAAAAATAGATACAGAGGCAGAGCAACATCGAACAGACTGTCAAACTACAGCAGGAAGGCTGGGGAGGGTTGCATGGGTGGGCAAGAGATCAACCGAAGGACTTGTACGCATGCATATAAGCATATCCAATGGACACAAGAAACTGGGGGGTATGGGAGGCTAGGGGAAGGTCAAGGGGAGAAAAAAAAGAGACATATATAATACTCTTTGTAATACTTTAAGCAATAAAACAATAAAAAAAGAAAGAAAAAAAGAAATTAATGAAAAAATTTAAAGACAAAAACAAAATGTAATGTATCCTATACTTATGGATTAGAATTAATATTGTTAAAATGTCCATATTACACAAAAGCATGTATTGAGTTAATGTAAACCTTATCAAAATTTCAATAAATTTTCATGGAAACAGATTTTTTAAATCCTAAAATTATTCTAGAACCACAGAAGACCCGGTATTCAGTAAACAATCTTGGGAGAGCGTGGAGTGTGAAGCAAAGCTGGAGGCATCACACTTTCTGATCTCAAACTATACTGCAAATTTTTAGTAACCAAAACAATATAATGGCATAAAAAAGACATATAAACCAATAGCATTGAATAGAGAGACGGAAAAAAAAACCATGCATATAGGGTCAACTGATTTTTAACAAAGGGACAAGAATATTCAATGATGGAATGTTGAGTCTCTTTAGTTACTGGTGTTGGAAAACTAAATAATGAAAGTTGACCCCTCTCTTATACCACTCCAAAAAACTAAGTTGAAATGGGTTAAAGACTTTAAACATAATACCCCAAACTGTAAATCTCCTAGAAGAAAATGCAGGGGGAAGCTCCTTGACATTGGTTTTGGCAATAGATTCAGGATTTGATATCAAAAGCAATAAAAGCTAAAAGCAAAGATAGGAATATTTCAAACTAAAAAAAAGTATATATATGTTCAAAGAAAATTAAAGCAGCACAACTCAATAAGGCAACTATGGAAAGGGATAAATGTTTATACCTCATCTATTGGTAAAGGTTTAATACTCAAAGTATGTAAGGAAATCAGAGCTGAATAGCAACAAACAAACACACTATCTGGTTAAAAATGAGCAGAGGACCTGAATAAATAATATTTTTTTTCTAAATCAGACATACAAATGTCCACCAGGTTTGTAAACAAATGCTCAACATTACTAATATTTAAGAAAATGTAAGTCAAAACCAAAATGAGATATCACCTCATACCTGTTAAGATGCCTGCTATTAAAATGACACAAGATAACAAATGCTGTTTAGATTTGGAAAAAATGGAAATCTGGTTCTGTTTTCATAGGAATGTAAGTTGGCACAGCCACTGTGAAAAGAAGTATGCAAATTTCTCAAAAAATCTGAAAATGGAATTACCACACGATCCAGCAATTCCACTACTGGTAGATATCTGAAAAAAATAAAATCACTATCTCAAAGTATAATCTTTATGCTCATGTTCATTGCAGCACTATTCACAATATCTAAGGCATAGAAACAACCATTGAGAGATGAATAGGTAAAGATGTGATATTTGTGCACAATGAAATATTATTCAGTCATAAAAAAGAAAGTCCTGCCATTTGTAGCAACATGAGTAGATTTGGAGGGCATAATAGTGAAATAAGTCAATCAGCAAAAATAAATTATTTATGATCTCACTTATTTGTATAACCTAAAAGATACCAGCCTCATGTATACAGAGTGTAAAGTCATTGTTTTCCAGGTCTGGAGTTGGGAAAATTGGGAGATATTGGTCAAAGGATAAAAACTTCTGGTTATAAGGTGATTAAGTTCTTGGGAATCTACTAGTAATGTTCAGCATGGTGATGATAGTTAATAACTAACAGCATTGTATTATATACTTGATAGATTCTAAGAACGTAAATCTTAAATATTTTCACCACACACACAAAAAAATGTATGTGAGGTGATGAATGTGTTAGAGTTATTGTAATCATTTCAGCATATGCATGTGTATCAAATGATCATTTTGTATACCTTAAACTTACACAGTGTTAAATGTAAATTATACCTCAATAATGATGATGAGGGAAATAAAGCACCCCTGCAACAAAAGGACTGGGGGACTAAACAGTTTCTCCACAGAGAAATCCAGATACAAGATAAGGAGTGAGAATCAGGAATAAGGAATAAACACACCTTATTTTATGAGAATAACAAAGTATTCAAAGATAGATGTGCCAGTTTTTTTTTAATTGAGATTACATAAAGAAACAATTTACCATTATAACAAATTTAATGTGTACAATTCAGTAACATTAAGTACATTCATAGTGCTGTGCAGGCATCACCACTATATAGGTATAGAATATTTCCATAACTCCAAATACAAACTTGCCCCTTTTCCTGGAGGCTGCTACTCTGCTTTTTGTTTCTATGGATTTGTCTATTCTGGATATTTCATATAAATAGAGTCATAAAATATGTTTCAAAAATGATAAAAAAAATTGTAAATGTAGACACAAAAATGTGGCAGAAAGTCCTTATATGTAAGATGGTCTGCTTCTAAATGGAATTTTGTTTTGATTGAACATCATAAATACAATAATAGTCTTAATGTAATTAGAAATATAATTTTAAAAATTTCTAAATGCATCTGAAGTCTATTAAGCAATTTCTTAATGGGGAAATTTTTAGTGAATGAAATACTAAATTTTTAGAGCATTATGAGTGTCACAAATGTAAATGCAACATGAAAATCTAGCACCATTTTAGTCTTTTCAAAAAAAAAAAAAAAGATTGCTAATAGAATACTAACCTTGACACCCTAAGCAACTTTTTACATAAACTGATTGTAAACCATTTGTTAAAGTTATATATATATATATATCTTAGAGGCCTGGTGCACAAAATTCATGCACAGTTGTACAGTTGGGGAGTCCCTCAGCCCAGCCTGCACCCTCTTGCAATCTGGGACCACTGGCTCCTAACCATTGGCTTGCCTGCCTAATTGCCCCTAACCATTCGTCTGCCTACCTGATCACCCCTAAACACCTCTGCCTTGGCCCCTGATGCTGCAGCTTCATCCGGAAGGACGTCCAGAAAGTTGTTTGGCTGTGCAGTCTAATTAGCATATTAAGCTTTATATATATTTTATATATAAACTAGAGGCCCGGTGCACGAAATTCGCGCACTGGGGGATGGGGTTCCCTCAGCCAAGCCTGCCCCTCAGTCCGGGAGCCCTCAGTGGATGTCCTACTGATGGCCACAGTCAGGTAGCAGAGGCTCGGTGCAGGAGTCCCGTGTGTGTGCGTGTGTGTGTGTGTGTGTCTGCTGGGGGCCTGCCCCCAGCCACACCTTGGAGGCTTAGAGCAAGCACCCCTCTCTGTTGATCTCTCAGGCTCCTGGCCTCCACTGCATGTTGTACTCTTCCTTGAGCTGTGGCCAGGGTGGGGCACCCTTTCATGCTCCATGATCTCCGGGGCAATCCCATGGGCATGCGCACACAGGGGCTGGCTGCAGGCCGCCCTTTCCAGCTCTGTGATCGCTGTGGCGATCCCATGGGCAGGTGCACAGGGAGGCTGGCTGCAGGCCATCCTTTCCTGCTGTGGGATCCCCGTGGCGACCCAGGGACAGGCACACACAGGGGCTGGCCGCAGGCCACCCTTTCCTGCTCTGTGATAGCTGCAGCGATCCCACGTGCAGGCGCTCAAGGAGGCTACCTGCAGGCCCCCCTTTCCTGCTGTGGTATCCCATCTGCGATCCCATGGGCAGTCAGGTGCACAGGGGGGCTGGCTGCAGGCCGCCCTTTCCTGCTGTGGGATCTCCGGTTGCTCATCCCTGGCAGGGGCTGCCAGGGAAGAGGTGGGCGCCTGCCTCTTCCCTGACCCCCTCCAGCTTGACCGATCACCAGCAGGGGGGTGGGCAAAGGCAGCCGGTTATCCGATCCAGGGCCGGGGCAGTGCCTCCCGGCTCTTGCCTGCCACCTGTGTTTCCAATCACCATCCTTCCCCTATGGCCTCCCATCATTGCCCCTATGTATGCAAATTAACCGCCATCTTTATTGGCAGTTAACCGCCATCTTGGTTGGCAGTTAATTTGCATATCACCCTGATTAGGCAATGGGAAGGGTAGCGGTCGTATGCTAATTACCATGTTTCTCTTTTATTAGATAGGATATAGATATAGATAATATAATATATATTAGTAGCCCAGTGCACGAAATTTGTGCACTGGGGGGGGGGGGAAGGGGCCCCTCAGTCTGGCCTTCACCCTCTCCAATCTGAGACCCCTCAGGGAATGTCCAAATACCTGTTTGTGCCCACACTTTTAACAGATAACAGCTCCATTGTTGTTTCTTTCTTATGCTTAAAACCATTGGAATTAGCAGGTATTCAAAGTGTGTATACATTTGGGGGGGGCACCATGTATATCTCTAGTCAGCAGTGAAAGAAACCAACAGCAGATTTGGAATCCCCAGACAGGGAACCTCGTTCACTCTCCACATGTCTCCCTACTTCACTTTCCACCTTCGTGGGCAGCAGGAGAATCAACGTTTTCTCTCATTAATTCAGAAAAGCACTTCTTGTCACCCGTTGCCCGGCAGGAGTGCGCTAGGCCCCAAGCAAGCGAGGATCAGTCAGGGCAGCCTTCGTTCATGGGTGCTGGCACCCAAAGTGCACATTCCTCCTCTACAGTCACCCCGGCTATCCCACTGTTTCAC
Source organism: Myotis myotis (assembly GCF_014108235.1). Taxonomy (NCBI): domain Eukaryota; kingdom Metazoa; phylum Chordata; class Mammalia; order Chiroptera; family Vespertilionidae; genus Myotis; species Myotis myotis. The sequence continues at coordinate 74,123,675 of NW_023416346.1, read as the reverse complement.
TGAGAGGACGGAATTCCTCTCCGCTTCTGGGCTCTTGATCTTGAACGCTGACCGAAGGCACCTAAGCAAGGGCCGCCCGCGCCCACCAGGTGTGTCTATCTGCACCTGCTCCCACCTCAGCACCTGCATTAAGCCCCCAGAGGTGATCTCATAGCTGCACTGGCCTTCGTGGGAACAGGGCATCACCACTCCGCCCTCTCACTGTCATCTCACAGGCGCCCACCCTCAGCACCCAGAACACCCAGACACTCTTCAAAGGACGTGAGCGCATCAGAGGGGATGTGTGCACATCCTGTGGGGGTGTTAGGCATGCCGGATTGATGGAAGTGTGGTGGAGAGATGGGGGGAACTTGTGCATGCCTTGGTTTGCAACTGTTGCAGGCGTGGGAGGGTGACAGTGTGCTGGGGGATGTTCGCATGCCAGGGGGGGATGTGCATACTGGAGGCCTCTGGCTTTGCAGATCCGCAAACCCCCGTGGGGCAGCCAGGAGGATGTCAGTCTGGCCCACCATGGTGGCTGTCCCTGCGATCCTGCACCTTCTAGGCCAGGAGGCAGATCTTGCGCAGCCACTCCTGGGTGCTGATGGCCTTCAGGCACTACTTCAGCTCAGCCTGCAGGCTCCACTTGACGCTCTCACAGCTGTCACAACCGCCATGTTGGGTGTACAGGCCGCCCTCTGCCGGCCTGCCTCCCCTGTCCAGAGGCTCTCTGCGCTGCTCACCTGCCCTTAGTGACTGGGGCTGGGCGGAAGCCAGGTGTCCTGCCCTGCTCAACCCCAGCCGATCTGCCCCTGTGCGAGCTGCTGCCCCACCAAGAAGGGTCACGGATCCAGGTCCTGGGATTGTGGACAGCCTCAAGCGTTGCCCCCCACCCAGCAGGGTCACAGATCCGTGTCTTGGTCCTGTGGACAACCTCAAGCACTGTTCTCCGCCTGCCAGGACATGGATCCGGATCCCAGACCACCAACAGCCTCAAGCACTACCCCCCACCCGGCAGGGTCACAGATCCAGTCCCGGACCGCGGACATCCTTGCCCGCTGCCGCCCGCCTTCAGTATGCAAATTAGCTGCTATCTTGTTGCTTCAGGATGGGGGTCCCCACTGGGGTGCCTGGCCAGTCTGGGTGAGGGGATGATGGCTGTTTTCAGGCTGGTGGGCAACTGAAGCTCCCAACCTCTCCTTTTTTTCTTTTTTCTTTTTTATTCTGGGATTTATTTACCTTCTATGGCTGTCACTGGAGCTGAGAGCTGGCTTTAGCTCTAAAGCTTGGCTCCAGTTCTGAGACCTCAGCTGCTGAAAGCAGGGATCTGGGTTTGTTTGGGTTCTATAATTGTAACACTGTTGCGATCCTGCTGGCTGAAGCCCGGCTGGCTGAAAGCAGGTTTCTGGAGTTTGTTTAGGTTCTATAATTACAACATAGTTGCTTAGAGTTGCAGCTCAGAGCCCAGCAGCGGCAGGCGGGGAACCTTGGCTTCCTCCATCACTGGAGCAAGCAAGCCTCCTGTTTGCTTCAGCTGCCTGGCTGCCGGCCGCCATCTTGGTTGGCAGTTAATTTGAATATTGCCCCAATTAGCCAATGGGAAGCATGTTGGAGGTACGGATAATTACCATGTTTCTCTATTATTAGCTAGGATAAGTATATGTATGTGTGTGTCATAAAAGATGAACTGCCAGGAAGCATTACTGTAAATGGTAATATTAGCAACTGAAGAATTTATCATGAAAATAAACTATTTCTGTGTTTATTAAAATAACAAATTCTGTGTTAGTTAAATTTTATTTAATGCCATAAAAATCAGCAGAAAGAGAGACAAAATGGTGGCAGAATAGACAGATGTATCCCAAGCCATATCCTGGAGCACATAGAAAGAGCAATTAAATCAAATAACATCCACACACAATTGGTGAATTATACACAGCTGGTGAGACAATTCACAGCCAGGAAGGGCAGAGGACATCTGAAGAATGGTAAAATCAGGGATCTGGGCTGGAGAGAATTGCGAGACCTGTGAGCGCAGAGGGTCAGACGGAAGCTGCATGGCACCAAGGCCACATCCCTTGGGACAGGCGTAACATCTGACTGTGGAAAGTAAGTCCACAGGGCTGTTGGTGGCAGGGGATTATAGATTTAAACCCACAGCCACGAGAGGCTGAGCCCAGAGGGAGCAGCCTGAATCCTGCCCAAGCCACGCTGTGCCTGGGGGAGAGGGGCTCGCAGTGTTGAAGCTCTTTCCCCTCTTTTTGGTATTTGCTTTTGTTCACTAAACCCAGTTCATAGGACCTTTCAAATACAAACACTCACCAGTGCCTGAGGTGAAGGTGGAGGTGTGGACTTGTGAAGTCTCAGGAGAGACTGGGGAGAAAAGCAGGTCGGGGAGAGCTGGCCAGGAGTCTGGCACTGAGACATATCTGACACTTTGGACCTAAGCAGCCATTTTCTCCTGAAGAGATAGCCTCTCCTTCCAGTCTCCAGGCAACCAATGCAGCCACACCCAGATTACACCCTGAGTGTTACAAAGGATATAAAAAAATCTGAATAGTCTCTGAGAGCCCTCAGGGATTGGCCTGAAGAGAGGCCATTCAGTCCCAGAAAGTGATATGGCAACCTCCCCAACTATAGCCCTGTCAGAAACAGCTGCTTGAGAGATTAATATTGAAAGCAGGCAGGCAGGCTAAGTGGGAAGATTGATCTCGCCTGCTGGCAGTCAAGGTGGTGGAGATAGACACAAACAGAGGAGCGGTGGACCTTTTGGAACTTCAACACAGTGCTGACTACTTAATAAGAAACTGAAAAGTGGCAGACAGTACAGAAGAGTGGGGTCTTAAACCAGCACCCCCTCCTCCCCCTCCGGGGGCATTAACACTCTGTGGAAACAAAGGACACTTCACTTTTTTATTTTATTATTATTATTTCTCTCCTTTTTTTTTCTTTGTTTTTTTTTGTTTATTTTTTATTTCTTTTCACATTATATTTTCATCATTCTATTTTATTTTTTATTATTTTATCCTATTTTTTTCCTTTATATATTTTTTTTAATTTTTCATTCTTTCTATTTCTTTTTTCTTCTTATCCACTCATCCTCTTTATACCTCCTCTATACTGAACCGAGGTCCTCCTTATACTCATCCAATTCTTTAGCCTTACTTTCTGTATATAAGCTCGGCCTCTACAGATTCTTCTCCACTCTCGTTTCTGGGTGTTTATTGTTTGCATTTTATGGTTTATCTATTTGTTCTGTGGTATTCTCTACACACATATATTCAGTATATATAGTTTTCCTTTTTCTCCTTTTTCTTTTCTCTCTTACCAGTTTTTTCTCTCCTTGATGTCACTTGTGCTCTCTTTTCTCTCCCATAATTCTTTTCTTTTTTCTGATAGTCACTCATATTGGGGTTATTGGTGTCATGAGTACATTCATGTTTTGTTCCTTTTGTGTTGTGTCTTGTCGAGTTGTATTTTGTCCTGTTTGGTCAATGTGGTAGAGAGTGAGCCACATAACCAGACACTCAGAGAGGAGACTGCGTCTATGAATGGGTCAATAACACTCCATACCCAAATACAGAGGCAGAAAGAAGAGGGCATGAGTGAGTGAGGGAGTAAAAGGGGGGTGTGTGTATGTGGTGTGTGTGTGTGTGTGTGTGTGTGTGTGTGTGTGTGTGTGTCTGTTTGTGTATGTGAGTGAGGGACAGTTAGATCCCACAGGACCTTAAAGGGCAGTCAGAACAGGCTCACCTAGCCGGAAAGCTTCTGCTACCATTGCAAACAGTCCCAGGGTGGCAGGCTCTACCACAGAGGCCATGCCATCTTGAAGGGGAAAGATGCTATGACTCAGAGCCCAGCCTCACCTCAACCTAGGGTGCCCTCAGATACCAACTGGGACTCTACAGCCATCCTGATAGGGACCTGCTGCCTTGCCTGTAGTCCCATGGAAACTGTTATTCTAGCAACTCCAGCCACAGGCTCCTGTGAGTTACGAAGTGCACTCCCCTCTGGCTGGCCTGATACTTTGGCCTAGGTCACCACGACCACATGAGCACCAGCCACATGAGCATCCCGCCCCTGTCCAAAGAGCAGCAGCCATGCGAACAGCCCACCCCCATCCAAGGAGCAGCAAACTCATGTGGCCTGCCACCATCCAAGGAGCAGCAGCCCCATGAGCAGCCCATCCACTAATGGGTAGCAGCAGCAATGAGCAGCCTGCCTCCCATCTGAGAAACAATAGTCCCATGAACAGCTTGCCACTTCTGGGGAGCAGCATCCATGAGCAGCCTGCCCCTTGTCTGAGAAGCAGCAGCCCTGTGAGCAACCCACCCCTTTCCAAGGAGCAGAGGCTGTTTGAGCAGTTTGCCCCCAACTACCTGAGGAGCAGCAGCAGCACAAGAAGCCCACCCACACCTTCTTGAGGAGCAGCAGCCACAAGCAGCCCACACCTGTCCAAGGAGTGGCATCCCGCCCCCATCCAAGGAGCAGAAGCCACGAGCAGCACACCCCCGTCTGAGGAGCAGTAGCCATGCGGCTGCCTGCCCATGTCTGAGGAGCAGCAGTCATGTGATGAGCCTGCATCCATCTAAGGAGCAGCAGCCAAGCAAGCAGTCTGCCTCCTTCCGAGGAGCAGCAGCCACACGAGCAGCTGACCCCCACCTGCCTGAGGAGCAGCAGCCATGAGCAGCCCGCACCTGTCCAATGAGCAGCAGCCTCACACAGCATGCCCCCATCTGAGGAGCAGCAACCTCACGAGCAGCCCACCCCTGTCTGTGGAGCAGCCTTATGAGCAGCCCACCCCTGTCCAAGGAACAGCAGCCATGTGAGCTGCCTGCCCATGTCCTAGGAGCAGCAGTCACATGAGGATCCTGCCCCTAAGAAGCAGCAGTGGCGCAAGCAGTCCACCTCCTCTGAGGAGCAGCAGCCACACAAGCAGCTTTCCTCCACCTGCCCAAGAAGCAGCAGCTGTGAGTAGCCCGCCCCCATCTGACAAGCAGCAGCCTCAAGCAAAATGCCCCCATCTGAGGAGCAGCAACCTCACAAGCGGCCCACTCCTGTCTTAGGGCACTGTCTTAGAAGCAGCAGCACCACAAGCAGCCCACCCCCCTTCTTAGGAGCAGTAGCCTCACGAGCAGCCCACTCCCATCCAAGAGCAGCAGTTGCATAAGGAGCTGGCCCCCATTTGAGGAGCAGCAGCCACATGAGCAGCCCGCCCCCATCCGAGGAGCAGCAGCCAAACGAACATCCCACCCCTATCCAAGGATCAGTAGCCTCATGAGCATCCATCTAAGGAGCAGCAGTCACATGAGGAGGCCACACCCATTAGAGGAGCATCAGTCACACAAGCAGCCCAACCTCATCTGAAGAGCAGCAGAAGCTCAAGCAGCCTGCTCTTGCCAGTTGTAGGAGCCACCACTGCTGGGAGCAGCCGTGTGAGCAGTGCCAACCCAAGGAGCTGCCACCAACTGAGGAGCACCTGCTGCTGTGACTGCTCAAGAATCAGCCACTGCATGAATAGCTGCAGCTGACCAAAGAGCAGCCCCCGCATGACTTGATATCTATATCCTTTGGTGAGAGCAAAAATTGGGAGACAAAGAAACCCCAAAAAGAAAGAAAAGGAGTAGTCACCAGAAAAGGAGCTACTTGAAACAGAGGCATGAAATATGTCAGAAAAAGAATTCAGAGTAAGGGTCATAAAGTCCATAAACCAAATGGATGAAAAAAATCAACAACTCATATAAGAATCAAAAGGAAATAAAGAGTGATATAGCTACAATAAAAAATATGGACAGTTTCAACAGTAGACTAGGAGGAGTAAAGGACTGAATTAGCGAATCAGAAGAGAAGGCAGCAAAACACACCCAAACTAAACTGAAATTGGAGAAAAAATTAATAGACAGGAGAAGAGCCTAAGGGAGCTTTTGGAAAACATGAAATGAAGCAATATATGAATGATAGGCGTGCCAGAATGACAGGAAGAGGAAAAGGGGTTGAAAAACCTATTTGAAGAAATAATGTCAGAAAACTTCCCTGAGATGGGGAATAAAAAAGTCACATAAGCACAGAGAGTCCCAAACAAGATGAACCCCAAAAGACCCACACCAACACATGTCAAAATTATGATGGCAAACTTTCGGGACAAAAACAGAATCTTAAAGACTGTAAGAGAGGCAGAAAATTACATACAAGGGATCTCCCATTAGATTATCAAATTATTTCTTAACAGAAACACATGAGGCCAGTAAGGAATGGAAGAAAGTTTACAAAGTGATGCAAAGCAAGGGACTGAATCCAAGAATGCTCTATCCAGCAAGGCTATCAATAAAAGAGCTTCACAGAAAAAAAAAAGGCTAAGGGAGTTTATCACAACCAAGTGAGCATTGCAAGAAATGCTAAATGCTCCAATCAAAAGACATAGGGTGGCTGAGTGGATAAGAAAACATCCTATCTAATAAAAGAGAAACATGGTAATTAGCGTATGACCGCTACCCTTCCCAATTGGCTAATCAGGGCGATATGCAAATTAACTGCCAGCCAAGATGGCGGCCGGCAACCAGGCAGCTGATGCGAACAGGGAGGCTTGCTTGCTTCAGTGACGGAGGACTCCAACGTTCCCCGCCTGACTTGCCGGCCTCTCAGCTGCAACTCTAAGCAACTATGTTGCAAATATAGAAGCTAAAAAAAACCCAGAAACCTGCTTTACTCAGCCGGGCTTCAGCCACCTGGACCGCAACATTGTATCAAATACAGATGGTAAACAAAGGCCAGAAACCTGTTTTCAGCAGCCGAGGCCTCAGAGCTAAAGCTGGTCAAGAATAAAAAAAAAAAAAAAAAAAAGAAAAAAAGGAGCGGTTGGCAGCTTCAGTCACCCGTCAACCTGAAAATGGCCCTCAGCCCCTCAGCCAGACTGGCCAGGCACCCTAGTGGGGACTCCCACCCTGATCCAGGACACCCTTCAGGGCAAACCAGCCAGCCCCCACCCGTGCACCAGGCCTCTATTCTATATAGTAAAAGGGTGATATGCCTCCGGGCACCGGGATCAGTGGAGCCGCGAGGCCTCCCGACACTGGGATCAGCATAACAGGGGGCAGCACCCAAACCCCCTGATCGCCCTGCGGCTCTGTGTGTGACAAGGTGCAGCGCCCTAACCCCCTGATCGGACCTGCTCTGTGTGTGACAGGGTGAAGCGCCCCAACCCCCTGATCAGCCCTGCTCTGTGGGTGATAGAGGGCAGAGACCCAACCCCCCCCCCACCACAGGCCCTGCTCTGTGTGTGACGGGGTAGAGCCATAACCTCCCCATTGGCCCTGCCCTGAGTGTGACAGTGGCAGCGCCCCAACCTCATGCTCTGCCCTGCTCTGTGTGTGATGGGGTATGGAGCCCCAACCCCCCTGATGAGCCCTGCTCTGTGCATGACAGGGGGCAGTGCCCTAACCCCCTGATCCGCCCTTCTCTGTGTGTTACAGGGGGTGGTGCCCCAACTCCCCTATTGGCCCTGCTCTGTGAGTGACAGTAGGGAGCTCCTCAACCCCCTGATCAGCCCTGCTCTGTGTGTGACAGGGGGAGCTCCCCAACCCCCTGATCAACCCTGCTCTGTGTGTGACAGGGTACAGAGCCCCAACCCCCCTGATGGGACTTGCTCTGTGCATGACAGGGGGCAGTGCCCCAACCCCCTGATCCTCCCTGCTCTGTGCATGACAGGGGGTGGGGCCGCAACTTCCCTATCGAACCTGCCTTGAGTGTGATAGGGGGTGGTGCCCCAACCCCCCAATTGGCCGTACCCTGAGCGTGACTAGGGTTGGCATCGCAACCTCCAGATCTGCCCTGCTCTGTGCATGACAGGGGGCGGTGCCCCAACTCCCCAATCGGCCCTGCTCTGAGCCCGACCAGGGGCTGCACCTAGGGATTGGGCCTCCCTCTGCCACCCGGGAGCAGGCCTAAGCCAGCAGGTCGTTATCTTCCAAGGGGTCCCAGACTGCAAGAGGGCACAGGCCGGGCTGAGGGACCCCCTCTCCCCCCCCCCCCCGAGTGCACAAATTTTTGTGCACCGAGCCTCTAGTTATATATGAGTCCCACCTCAGAACAAAAAAATAACACAGACTGAAAGTGAAGGAATGGAAAAATATATTTCAGGAAATGGAAATGAGAAAAAAGCTAGGGTAGCAATACTTATATCTGACAAAATAGATGTCAAAGTGAAGGCCATAACAAGAGATAAGAAAGGCCACTTCATAATACTAAAGGGATTGATACAACAAGAGGATATAACCATGATAAACATATATGCACCCAATGCAGGAGCACCCAAACACATAAAAAAAAATCTGGAAAATATCAAAGGAGAGATTTACAACAATACAATCATATTAGGAGACTTTAACACCCCACTGACATCACTGGATAAATCCTCTAAACAAAATATCAGCAAAGAAACAGCAATCCTAAATGACTCACTAGATCAGATGGACTAAATTGACATCTTCAGAACATTTCACCCCAAAGTCACAGAATATACATTCTTCTCAAGTGCACATGGGGCATTTTCAAAGATAGACCACATTTTGTGTCACAGGCAAAGTCTCTCCAAATTCAAGAAGATTGAAAGCATATCAAACATTTTCACAGAGCACACTGGCATAATATTAGAAATAACCTACAATAAGAACATTCAAAAAACTCAAACACTTGGAGTCTGAATAGCATGCTATGAAATAATGATTGGGTTATGAAAGAGATCAAAGCAGAAATTAAAAACATCCTGGAAACCAATGACCATGAAAACACAACAATCCAAAATCTATGGGATACAATGAAACCAGTACTGAGAGGGAAGTTCATAGCTCTACAGGCCTAACTCAAACAACAAAAACAAAAACAAACAAACAAGAAAAATGATAATAAATTATCTAAATCTACAACTTAAAGATTTAGAAAGAGAGCAACAAGAAGAGCCCAGAGTGAGCAGAAGGAAGGAAATAATAAAGATCAGAGCAGAAATAAATGACATAGAGACCAAAAAGACAACACAAAAGATCAATGAAACCAAGAGCTGGTCTGTATATATGTTCCCCCACACCCTGCGTAGTTCAGGGTTCAGGATCTGGAAGAGGAGCCACACACAAATGAAAGAGAAGAGACAAGAGATAATTTGGAAATACTGGGGGGCCAGGCGGGCAAGTCCAACTCAAGGGGAAGGACTTCCACCAGTGCCCAGGCCTCACCAGTTTTTTATTCAACTTTGGTTAAACATAAAACCCTTAGTCAGGCAGGTTATTGCAGTGACAGACAGGCTATTTTAAAGGTCAGTAAATATTAGAAGGATTTACTCTAAGACTATTTTATCAGGAAATAGCTTGAGCCCCCATTGTCAGGACTAGACAATCGGTGCATGACTCAGGCCCTTGCCATGGGTTCAAGGTTCACCAGCGTTCCAGGATCCTTGTTTGCACTTCTCTGCTAGTGAAGACAATGGGCAGTTTCCAACACTGGTCCTTTGAAAGGATAAACAAGATTGATAAACCTCTAGCCAGGCTCACCAAAAAGCAAAGAGAGAGGACACAAATAAGTCAGAAATAAAAGAGGCAAAATAACAACCGACCCCACAGAAATATGGAGGACTATAAAAAAAATACTATGGACAACTCTATTCCAACAAATTAGACAACCTAGATGAAATGGACATATTCCTAGAAAACTACAACCTTCCAAAACTCAAAAAAGAAGAATCTAAAAATCTCAGTAGGCCAATAACTATGGAGGAAATTGAACCAGTCATCAAAAAACTTACAACAAACAAAAGACCAGGGCCAGACAACTTCACAGGGGAGTTTTACTGAACATTCAAAAACTAAAACCTATCCTCCTCAGACTACTACAAAACATTCAAGGGGAAAGAACACTTCTAAGCCCATTCTATGAAGCCAGCATTACCCTAATACCAAAACCAGAAAGAAACAACACAGTGAATGGGAATTACGGGCCAATATCCCTCATAAACATACATGCCAAAATCCTCAACAAAATTCTAGCAAATCAGATCCATCATTATATCAGAAAGATCATATACCATGACCAGGTAGAATTTATCCCGGGGGTGCAAGGCTGGTAAAATATCCACAAGTTAATAAATGTGATACATCACATAAACATATTGAGAGATAAAAATCACATAGTCATACCAATTGATGCAGAAAAAGCATTTGACAAAATCCAACACCCATTTTTGATAAAAACTCTCAGCAAGGTGGGAATAGAAGGATCATACCTCAACATAATAAAAGTTTTATTTGACAAACCTACAGCCAACATTATACTCAGTGGTCAAAAACTAAAACCATTTCACCTAAGAACAGGGATAAGACAGGGATTCCCATTTTCACCACTCCTGTTTAACATAGTTCTGGAAGTGCTAGCCATAGCAATTAGACAAGAAGAAGAAATAAAAGGCATCCAAATTGGAAAAGAAGTAAAACTGTCATTATTTGCAGATGACATGATACTGTATATAAAAAATGCTAAAGACTCCATCAAACAATTTTTAGACTTAATAAATAAATTCGGCAACGTAGCAGTATGCAAAATTGACACCTACATATCTATGGCATTTTTATACACCAATAATAAACTTACAGAAAGAGAGTTTTTTTAAAAAATCCCATTTACCATTGCACCAAAAAATTAAGATACTTAAGAATAAACTTAACTAAGGAGGTAAAATACCTGTACTCAGAAAACTACAGGGCACTGAAAAAAGAGATAGGGGAAGACATAAAAGATGGAAGAACATATCGTGTTCATGGATTGGTAGAATCAACATCATTAAAATGTCCATACTACCCAAAGCAATCTATAGATTCAGTGCCCTCCCCATTATAATACCAATGGCATATTTCACAGATCTAGAACAAACTCTCCAAATATTCATGTGGAATAAAAAAAAAGACCCCAAATAGCTTCAGCAATCCTGAGAAAGAACAAAGTAGGAGAGATCTCAATACCAAATATCAAGCTATATTACAAAGTCACTATTCTCAAAACTACTGGTACTGGCACAAGAACAGACATATAGACCAATGGAATAGAATACAGAACCCAGAAATCAACCCAAACCTCTATGCTCAATTAATATTTGACATAGGAGGCAAGAGCATACAATGGGGTCAAGACAGTCTCTTCAATAAATGTTGTTGGGAAAATTGGAAAGATACATGTAAAAAAAATGAAACTAGACCACCATACACAAAAATAAACTCAAAATGGAAAAGGAATAAAATGTAAGACTGGAAACCATAAAAATCTTAGAGGAATCCACAGTCAGCAAAATCTCAGACATATGCCAAAGCAATATCTTCACCAATACACCTCCTAGGGCAATAGAAACTAAATAAAAAATAAAGAAATGAGACTATATCTAAATGAAAAGCTTCTGCACAGACAAAGAAAACAACTAGAAAGCCCACTGCATGGGAGAACATATTTGCCAATGTTATCTCTAATAAGGGTTTAATCTCCAACATTTACAAGGAACTCATACAACTTAACAAAAGGAGATAAACAATCCAATCAAAAAAATGGGCAATGGACCTAAATACATACTTTTCAAAGGAGGAAATAAGGAGGGCCAATAGACATGTGAAAATATGCTCAAAGTCACTAATTATCTGAGAGATGCAAATCAAAACGTCAATGAGGTACCATCTCACACCTGTCAGAATGGCTATCATCAACAAATCAACAAATGACAAGTGCTGGAGATGATGCAGAGAAAAAAGAACCCTCTTGCACTGCTGATGGGAATGCATACTGGTGCAGCCACTGTGGAGAATAGTATGGAGTTTCCTCAAAACACTAAAAAGGGAACTTCCATTTGACTTAGTAATCCCACTTCTAGGAATATATCCCAAGAAACTAGAAATATCAATCAGAAAAGATATATGCACCCCTATGTTCATAGCAGAACAATTTACAATAGCTAAGATTTGGAAACAGCCTAACTGCCCATCAGCCTATCAGAGGATTAGAAAAATATGGTACATCTACACAATGGAAAACTATGCTGCTGTAAAAAAGAAGGAACTCCTACTATTTGCAACAGCATGGATGGGCCTGGAGAGCATTATGCTATGTGAAATAAGTCAGTCAGAGAAAGATAAATATCACATGATCTCACTCATTTGTGGAATATAATGAACAACATAAACTGATGAACAAAAACAGATCCAGAGACAGAGAAGCATTGATCAGAACTTCAACCTCAGAGGGAAGGCAGGGGAGGGTAGAGGGAAGGGTGAAAGATCAACCAAAGGACTTATCTGCATGCATAGAAGCATAACCAATGGACACAGACCCTAGGGGGGTGAGGGCATGAGCGGGGTGGGGTGGGGGGCAATGGGGACATAAGGACACATATGTAATACCTTAATCAATAAAGAAAACAAAATTTTTAAAAAAGCAGCAGAGATTTTGTAGTATTTTTTCCCCCAGTTACTAGTAGTTAGTACTGTGGGTGCTAAAAAAGGAATGTTGTCTGACCGGTGTGGTTCAGTGGGTGAGCATCAACCTATGATCCAAGCGGTCACTGGTTTAATTCCCGGTCAGGGCACATGGGCAGGTTTCAGGCTCAATCCCCAGCAGGGGTTATATAGGAGGCAGCTGAGTGATGATGTTTCTCATCAATGTTTCTCTCTATCCCTCTCACTTCCTCTCTCTCTAAAGATCAATAAGTCATATCTATATCTATATTTATATCTATATCTATTAAAGTAATACTTTTCTTCTACCTTATTAGTTCTCCTAGTTCTCTTGAGCTTATAATAAAATTAACAGATTAACAGGAGAAAATAAAAATTTTAATACAGGTGCATGGGGAATTCACATAAGCATGAAATATTTAAATACAGTAAGGCAACTTCGGGTACATATGACATTTAAATAAAGGAAAAAATGGGGAAATCGGGTCTTAAATTTCAGAAACGAGAATGGATGATTTACAAGTAGTTGAGGAAAAGTGGAACACAAATGGTAGACAAATTCTTGATAGGCATCACAGAAAATAATCAGACACAGGTTACTTTATCCAACAGGCCCCTGCCTGAAACCCTCAAATTTACCACAATTAATTCAAATTAGGCTAAAATTAAGATCCTAAAATTCCCTTCCTGGAGTAGGCTTTTTCATCTGATTCTTTTAGGCAGGACAGGGAATGGTCAAAGATTCTTTCTGAGTTTCTTGTTTCTTAATAAATAGCTTAAAATCAATATCACCAAAGGCAAAACTTTTGGTCCTCTTCAGTATTAAATCTCTTCTTTGTTTCCACCTGTCTCACAAATTGAATAGGTATTTCTCAGAGGGAAACATTTTTATGAGAATACACAAAAGTTTTATTGAGGATTGAAATTGTGTGGAACTCTTTTGAAAAAGATGAAGAGATGACATGAAAAAGTTGCATGTCTGCTTCTCTACTGGAGTTTAGCAGTTGCTATAAATGACAGCATGGACTTGCTTCAGAGAAACAAAATATTTTTATCTATTTCAACAATGAAAAAAACACACAAAACAGGGTGGTGGCGGCTGTGGGGAGACTTCCCACAATTTCACTCCATGTAATTTAATATAGTAAATTTTAAGCATAAAAGACTGATTAAAACAAAAGACTGAAAATGATGTGTTCTTTGCACCTATGTTAAAATTCAAGGGATTAAGTTTTTTTTTTTCATAAGACTTGTTTTCATTGCATTTTCAGACACCATTTCTCCTTCCCTCCCTCCCTCCCTCCCTCCCTCCCTCCCTCCCTTCCTTCCTTCCTTCCTTCCTTCCTTCCTTCCTTCCTTCCTTCCTTCCTTCCTTCCTTCCTTCCTTCCTTCTTCCCTTCCTTCCTTCCTTTCCCCCCCTGCTATGAAACACTATGTGTCTCTTGAACATTGTTGATTGACAATTAGAATCAAGTGACTTTTTTGACCTCTTCAAAAGTTAAAGAAAATCATGTATTGAATTTTGCCTGCAAGATGTTCAGTTTCAGCGATATTAAAAAAAAGTCAGCAGAACAAACATTGTCATTTGCTAATTATTACCAAACCATTGATGTTTTAAACTTTTTATATTAATCATATTTTTAAATCTTTTTAGCCTCAGCACTTGCCTTAGCCAAAAAAAAAAAAATGAGAAAAGTATTTATTAGTAATCATAACCACTTATTTTCTTCAATATTTCCTTCTTGTAGCACTCTTTTTTTCTCTGAAATCTTGTGTTTTCATATTTCATCTGCAAAGGAGAATGAACAGGAGAAAAATGCTTATCTATTGGAAATTAATTAGATTCAAGATGTGGCTCCTAAAGGAAGATATGTTTTTATACATCAGAGGTCCCGGGTACTTCTGGCTAGTCATGCACATGGACAAAATGGCTTCTGGTTTTCTGACAAAGCCTAGGTGCTGGCCACTGGAAGTCAGGTTGGGGACATAGGCTGGTACTACAGACTTTCAAAACTGGAAGAGCCACTACTTGTTGGTAAATCTGCCAAGTGATAGCCATCAGGAATGTAGCCTGGAATAGTTTCCCCATGGGTAAAAGGGTGATCCTGCCACAAGGTTAGATTTTTCTTTTCTTTTTTGTTTAATCCTCACCCAAGGATATTTTCATATTTTCTCCATTTTTTTTTAAGAAAGAGAGTGGAAGGGAAGGGGAAAGACAGAGAGAAACATCTATGTGAGAGACACATCAATTGGTTGCCTCCTGCAGGCACCCAGACCAGGGCCAGGGATCAAGCTGGCAACCAAGGTAAGTGCCCTTTCCTGGAATTAAACCCAGGACCCTTCAGTCCACAGGCTGACACTCTACCACTAAGCCAAACCAGCTAGGGCAAGGTTAGATTTTCAACTCCTTCATGTTATAACAGTAATTTTTAGTCTTTTATTATATAACTATTAATGTTTTTGTTAACAGAATTTTATACTTGAAACTAAAATAATGAGTGGTAGTGGTATAGTTATGTCAAAAATATATTTCAATAATTTTTAGAAAATTCACATCTTGTAGCTAAAAAGCAGATATGAGATAATTTTTCCAATGTTTATTAAATAACAAAAGAAAAAATCAGTGAATGGTTACATAAAAATAAAACCTAAATTAAATTTACACTTTATTTTATGTTAAAACTAGAGGCCCAGTGCACAGATTCATGCACCAGTGGGGTCCCTCAGCATGGCTTGTGGGGATCAGGCTGGAATCTGGTTTCAACATCTCCCAAGGGATATAGTAGTGCGCAAAGTGGCAGGCGGCTGGCCGGGGAGGAGCCACTCCCGCTCATCCCAGCCCTGCTCATCCCAGTCAGCTGAGCATCTGCCCATCTTCCACTGCAGCCCCTAGTATCTCCTGGTCTGCCACAACCAGCTATGGAGAAGTGGGTCCCTAGGGCAGAGCTCCTGCAGCCTTGTTAGGGGTGCAGACTGAGGCTCAGAAATGTGGGGTGAGTGCCTGAGGAGCACCCTGAGTGGACCGAGGAGTTGCAGTAGCTGTGTGGCAAGGCTGCCCACTTCAAGTGTTGTCCTGCAAGTCCTGGGATGGCTCTGGTCTTATAGAAGAAGGTGGGCACTAGGGACAGAGTTTGTGGTCTCTTTTTTCCCTCCCTCCATCCCTCAGTCCTGGTTGCTCAGAGAGGATGTGGCCGAAGTGGAGGGGTTGATGGGTTTTAGGGGGTGCCGCACCTCTGGAGCGGTACCTCAGGAGTGGCGGAATTTGGGAGGATGGCCTGGCCTCCCAATGCGAACTGTAAGCTAAGCCCCACCTTCTTGCGATCTTTCATAGACTCAATCGCCTGTTTCTCTTTTTGTCTGTCCAAGTTGACTGTCCAAGTTGACTGCCCCCTGGTGGTCAGTGTGAATCATAGCGACTGGTCAACCAGTTGTTTGGTCATTCAGTCATTTGGTAGTTAGGGCGCTTAGGCTTTTATATATATATATATATATATATATATATATATATATATATATATATATATATATATATAAAAAATTATATATATATATGATATTTTACAGAATATAATAATGCATCCAGGGTTTCTGGGAGTTATATTATACTAGTGGCCCAGTGCACAAAATTAGTGCATGGAACGGGGGATTCCCTCAACCCAGCCTGCACACTCTCTAATTGGGGACCCCTTTGGGTATGTCTGACTGCCGGTTTAGGCCCGATCCCTAAACTGGCAGTTGGACATCCCTCTCATAATCTGGGACTGCTGGCTCCTAACTGTTCACCTGCCTGCCTGCCTGATCTCCCCTAACTGCCTCTGCCTGTCTGCCTAATTGCCCCTAACTGCCCTCTCCTGCTGGCCTGATCTCAGCCCCAACTTCTCTCCCCTGCTAGCCTGGTCTCACCCCCAACTGCCTCTGTCTCCCTGATCGCCCCCAACTGCCATCCCCTGCTGGCCTGATCTTGCCTCTAATGGCCCTCCCCTGCCAGCCTGATCTTGCCCCCAACTGCCCTCCTCTGCCAGTCTGATCACCCCTAACTGTCTCTGTCTCAGCCCCCACCACCATGGCTTTGTCCAGAAGGAAATCAGACGTCTGGAAGATGGCCGGTCGACCCAGTCTAATTAACATATTACCCTTTTTGTTAGTATAGATAAGATCAAAAAAGTTTTAGAAGTTCCTGGAAAGTTAAGGTCAGGTTCTCTTGGGGAATGACATCCTATTCTGTTATGAGAAGAATATTATTATTGGAGGAGGAATCATTATCTCACATCATGGACAACTTCAATGTAAATAAAATTTTCCATACCACTCATTTTTCTAGAAGTGTTGGAGGACTTTGATGAAAACAGGAACTATTCCTCTGACAATACGTAGAGACATCATGTGTTTGGTGTGTTGGATGAGGTAAAAAAAAATTCTGAATTTAAACAACAATGGCTAAAGAGATATTTTTAAAATATTTAAAAATTAACTGAAAAATATTAACAATCACAAGCTAGAAAATATTTCCCTTCTGATAATTTTGAACCACCTGGATTTTTCTTTAAAGTTCCACATGCATATTTAATTCAAAATGTTAAAAAATATTTTTTTCCTGAACTCCATATAAAAGAAATGCAACACTCTATAATATAGAGTCTATACCCTATGTGGTAAAACCAGAAACCTAGAAGTTATTCTCAAGTCTTTCCTTCAACTAATCAATCATCAATTTCTTTTAAGTGTACATTCTGAATGCTCTTTAGAACCTTTCACTTCTCTATATTTTCAGAATTCTTGTTCTCTAAGTCACAAATAATTCTCAAGTAGGCTATTTTGAAAATATTTCCAAAGGAGTGTTTTGTTTTGTGTTTTTTTGTTTGTTTGTATTTCTCCCTACAATTCATCTTCTACGGGTGCATTTAACACTGTATCTTAAGCATCTAGTCTCTGGCACATAGTAGGTTATCAATAAATATTTGTTTAAGGAATAAATAATAAAGGAAGAATAAAATTAAAGAAAGAATAAAACTTTGAATTACTAAAATACAAATATAATTATGTATTACAGCTATGAAAAAACTCCTGAGTGATTTTCCATTGCTCTTAGGAATAAATCTAAATTATATAATAGCATGAAGGGACCTGGAGAGTATCATGCTAGGCGAAATAAGCCAGTCAGAGAAGAACAAGTATCACATAATCTCATTCATATGTGGAATCTAATGAACAAAATAAACTGATGAACAAAATAGATCCAGAGACGTAAAAGCATCGAACAGACTGCGGAATCTCAGATGGAAGGCAGCGGGGTGGGGAGCAGGTGGGTGGGAAGTGATCAACCAAAGAACTTATATGTATATTTGCATAACCCATGGACCCAGACAATGGGGTGGTGAAGGCCTGGGGAGGGGGACAGGGTTAGACTAGAAGAGGTCAATGGGGGGAAAATGAAGACATACGTAATACTTTCAGATATAAAGATTTTTAAAAATTATATAACAGGTCCTCTAGGTCTCTAAATAATGTTTGCATCACTTATATTGTCAAGCTCTTCACTTGTTGCTCTCCCTATCAATGACCTTCTGTATTTTGCATTCTCCACATTGAACATCTTTCAGTGCTCTGAGCATTGAATTTTCTTTGTTGTCTAGACCCTCACACAGACTCATTTTCCTCTCTGGAAGTCTTTCTTTTCAGCTTCATCTAGCAATTCTTTCTTACTCTTTGAATTGCTCCCCCAGTCATAGTATTTGTTTCTTGATTACTCATCTTCTTGTCCCCAAATCATGGATGAACACCTCCTTTCTGTGTTCTTATGCACCTGATATTTTCTGCATTATCACAGTTATTATACTATATCAACTTGACTTTTTACATTCTTTTTCATTTACTAAATTTCAAAAGAGCAGGGAACATGTCTAGTCTGTTCTTGGTTACATCTTTAAAGCCTAACACAGGAACTTATATATAGCAGGTGCTCAATATGTGGTTGTCCAATGAATTAATAAATGAAAGAATATTATATCATGACTACACAGTCTGCCTAGTACACTAAAAGCTGATATTTTTCCCCAAAAAATGGTGTGGTAAATGTTGTGATGCATGACCAGATTCTCCTTCTTGAATTAATACTTACTTATTCTGTAACTGATAGGAGTGCTGCCAGTACAGTCTTTAGTAGTTATTCCCTTTGAGGACTGCCTCACATAGAGAAGGATATTTTGCCTAACTTTGTGCCAATTTCCCAGAGTGTTTTACATCCAAAAACTGTTCTTTATGGTTGCATAAAGACTCAGATTTTCCCCTAATTCAAGACAGTTCTAAAAGGTCATTCCATCTGTAGAACTTGTCACAGAGTCTATTCAGTCATTACTATCAAAATTCATTACAGCTTGAACTCTCCCTCTACCTTTTCAATATCCTTCACTATCTTTTCACATGAATTGATTCTAAGAGCACTCCCTAATAACTACCTTGCTTTCTGGCCTCTGTTTCAGAGTCTACTTCCTGGGAAACACAACGCATGAGTCAGTGGATAGAGAATAATGGAGATTGTTGGTTAGTTAAAATTGCAATGAATTAATAATGCTTCTCATGTAGGTTGTTTGCATTTGCCCCACCTCTACTCCAATATCTATTATCCATCTTTCTCTGCCCTGATCTTGAGCCAAGAGACCGTAGTCCACTACAGAATACACTACCTGGACTTCCTTGCTGGACTGGCTCCCAATTGTGTTTACTAGTGGAGGGCAGAAGCAAGAGACAAGAGAATGAGGAAAAAGAGGTCAGTGTATTTGTGTGGTGATTTCTGACACCACTTCTGACACAAAATGGATGGTATTTTCTGAAATCAAATCCATGTTATTTTTACACACTGATTCTGCAATTTTTCAACACCAACTGAGTGTCTAAAGTGTGAGGCTAGAATATGTCCCTGCAAAATATTCCACTTTGACATAGCGGTTACTTTGAGCTGTGGTGAATGAAAATCAAAGGATGCAGAAAGAGCCTTAGAGTTTCTCTTATCTCACTAAAAGCAGAAACTTCTGAGAAATAAGGACTGCCATAAGTCCCCTTTTTTGGGGAAGTTTTATGGCCATGGAAAAAAGTCAGCATGAGATGGACCTGTACAAACAAACCCTGCTCCAATACTTTCACATATATTTAGGTTCTCATAGTTTGCTATCACTAGAAGCCTAAAACTCTTTTCCTTCACCTTGTTAATTCTCTACTAATTTATTGTTCATTACTAAAATTCTATATAAGCCAAACTTTTAACCACCCCCTTAGTAATGAGTTATTCATTACTAAGTACTTCCATGTTTATTCATTATGCACACATTAAGAAACTTCTTTTTGTTTTTCTCTTGTTAAACTGTCTTTTGTCTAATTTGCAAGGCCCCAGCTAAAGAACCTAGGAAAGTAGAAGATGAAAAATATTTTCCACTATACCAACAATTTAATTCAATTTTGCTAGCAGTTCTGCCTGTTAACACAGGCCTGAATAAGTAAAGGACTTAATTTCACAACACCTGCCCCACCTCAGATGCCAGTAGCAAATGGACTTTCCAGGGTACCCACACTTTTACTGACAAACTTTATATTTGGGAGTTTCTATAATTCCTGCTGAGGTTCAATAATTTACTAGATTATCTTTCACAAAATTCAGCAAAGTGCTTTATTTATGATTACCAGTTTACTATAATGGAAACAACTCAGAAACAACCAGATGGAAGAGAGGCATAGAGAAAATTATAGTTGGATGGGAGACGGGAGCAGACAGGGGTGTAAAACTTCCATGTCCTTTCCAGGTGCACAATCCCCCAGGTAAATTAATGTGGTCACTAATCTGGAATCTCTTTAAACCCCATTGTTTAAGGGTTTTTGCAGCAATTTCATTACAATGATTAAATCATTGGCTATTGATGATTGAACTAAATGTTCAGCCCTTCCCTCTCCCAGAAGGTCAGAATAGTAGGGCTAAAAGTTTTAACTCTATAATCATCTGCTTGTCTTTTCTGGCAACCAACCTGAAGCTATCGAGGGTCCCCATACACTAAATCAACTCATTAAGACACTCTTATTTTAAGGGGTTAAAAGGACGAGGGCTATGCCCTCCATCTTGCCCCGTACCCTCCGTGTTGGGGCAGCCACCATGTGCTCAGGAGAGTACCTTCTTCCCGGAAGCCCAGGCCCCTGCTGGCCAAACCCAGGATTTCTTTAAACTAACCAATGACAACCAAGGGACATGCGCGCCATAGAGATGACTACATCCTGTGTAAGAAGACCCGACTGGCGCCTGGCCAATCAGCAGGGCCCACAGTCAGCTCCTTTCCCCTCACTCCACCCCCTGTTAAAACCCTGTTTTTCCCACGGTGGGTACACTCTGCTTCCGGTCACTGCGTCGGCCAGAAGGCAGGGTCGAGTTAGCTAGCTCAATAAAGGACCCTCTGCTTTTGCATCGGACTGGCTCTCTGGTGTGGTTTTCTTGGGGATCTTGAAATCTGGGCATAACATTTTTGGGGCTCGTCCAGGATCCCCAACACCATCGAGGCACCCCCAGTCCGGAGGGCCTGACTGACCGCGGTAGGTGTTGTTTGTGTCGTTGTGTTTTGTATCTGTCCTGTGTGAGCTCACTTCTGAAATCTGTAATCGTAATTGCCCGCATGATCTAGGGGATCAAGGGTGGGAGGAGTCGGGGGACGCCTCGATCCTCCATCTGGAGGGGTATAGCTTTGCTTCCGCGGAGTCGGAAGGTCTGTAGAAACCCCCTCAATCTGAGATGGGCGGAGGAGTCGGGGGACGCCTCAATCCTCCATCTGAAGAGGGGAAATTTTGCTTCCGCAGAGTCGGAAGGTCTGTAGGAACCCCTCAATCTGAGAAAAGGCAGGTTGCTCCCGCTGTTTGGTGCGCAGCCATCGTCTAGCTTTCAGTTTTTGCTTCCATGGAGTTGGAAGGCTGTACTTTCTTGGGTCCTTTACTTGTTTGTGTTTCCGTTTTATTTTGTGGACTTGCTGGATGGACATTATGATGGACTCAGACTCCTCCTTTGGGTATTGTGATGGATCATTTCAAGAAGCTTGGGGGAGGCTCCCCCAGGAGTTGGGAAGTTGTTAGAAATTGAATGGATTGTTTAAACTCTGAATGAATGTCTGGTGAAAGTGTATGAATGTGGAGGGAGGGGGCCTGCCTTCTCCCCTCCTTTGTGTGGCTATCTGAATATGCCTAGTATGAAGTCTAGATGATAGAAGTTAATCTATTAATTGAAAATGCCTTATATTTTATTTGAAATGTATCCTTAAATGTAAAAGTATTAATTTGAAAAATGCTAAGTATTTAATTTGCTACTAAGATTTAAAGCTCTGAAAGTTTAAGGTCTTTTTTCTTGCTGTTAAAAAGTTTAAACCTACACCTTTTTTTAGTGGAGGGAGGGGTAGACACACCCTTCCCCTAATAGGAAGGTAATCCAATTCCCACCAGTAGTCATCTTTTGGAATGTTAGTTTGCATTTCAATGGCTACACCTTTTGCTAGCTGACCTTCTCAGAAAAGGTCAAGCGGCCAAAAGGTGGCTACTTTGAAATCAGCTTTCCACCAGTAGTCCCTAGACAGAAAAAACATGGTTTAAAGTTCTGCAATATAATGTTGGTCATCTATCTTTTAGGGATTTTGGTTTGCTCTTCCCTTGTTTATTGTGAGAATGAGGAAATCATCTTTTCTGTCAGAGAACAGTTTAGACAGCCACAATGTTGAGCTGCCTGACTTGGCAGCCGCCATGTTGGCCGCATGGAATGCCGCTCCCCTGGGGGCTGCCATCTTGGAACAACAAAGGCCCCGCCCTCTGACTTAGTCAATCACAAAAGGAATGTCTGCTCACTGAGGCAGGATGGGATTTCAGGGGTGGAGTTTTAAGGCGGAGTTTTACTAAGGAAATGAAAATGGGGCAGAAAGTGTGCCTGCCTCTCAGATTTATTTAATACTATTTTTAAGAAGATAGCTTTAATGCTTAATAAATTAGCAATCACAGTCTTAATAAAAAAAGATTGCCATGGTCACCTCAATGTGGTTTCTTGTTCAAATTAATATCTTAATTTTTGTTTGGAATCTAAAATCTGTAATAAGAAATGAAATCCCACTGCCGAATCCACCTCTAGTGTGGAGAGATTCAAAGGTGGCAGGAGAGGGCAGAGCTATAAGCTCTCCCACAATGAGATTACTTAATATTTTGTTTAGAACATGTTTGGAACATCAAACTTTGGCTAAGATAACCTTGTGTGCTAACCATTGCTTTAGAAAGCAAAATAGGGAAAAACTTAAAATGTCTTTTTTTATTAAGCATGACTTTGGGATAAATACCCCATCTGAGTCATTTGCTGAAACTTCCCCCAAAAGCAGGATGTGGGGAAGGGAAGAAGGAGCACGTGGCGATCCAGTGTGGATGCCCCTCCCCAAGTAAAAGCTTTTACAAATTTATAAATGCATCCAGGATTTCTGTGCACATGTAAAGGTAAAAGGCCAGTTTAAAAACGAGTGCACATAGTTTTGAGCTGAACTTGACATTTGCTGTGTACAGAATAAAAACCCGAGACTGTTTTGGCCTTAAAAATGGCAGAGATGAACCTGAGAAAGAAATACAGGCTGGTTTCCCAAGGAGATTTAAAGTAGCTCTTTTGAAATTTCCCACCCTGAGGCAAGTACCACCAGGAAGTTGATAGTCAAGTTTACATGTGAATAGCTATGCATTGCTTCTTGACTTCCCCAGCAGGAAAATTGTGACCATTTTGAAATTTAGCAGCTATGCCAGGATAGCAGTAATCCAATTTCTAAAGTAACGTACAATTGTTTCAGGTAGAAACTGGTTTCATACTGATCTTAAAGGGCTCCAGTTCAGTGTTCTGGAGACCCAGGACATGCCTAAGTATAACCTATGTTACCCAAGGCTGTGGTTTAAATTGTATGCTGTCTCTGCTTCTGTAAATTGATCTGTCCTTATTGCTTAAATATATATCTTTGTTGTTTAAAATTGTTTAATGAAATTTCTGTGTCTCTTAAAAAATTTTTGAATGTATTACTAATCACCTAAAAATTAAGGCTAAGAGTTCTAGCTACCTGGAAAGCATAGCCTTGGTGTAATGGGGGGGAAAAAATGTTAAATGGATGATAGACCAGTAAAGCTGGGACTGGCCACTGATGGTGGATTGTGAGAAGAGCTGGACGTGGCCTAACTTCTCCTTCCTTGGTACCCCTGAAACGTCAGAGGGTCCAATGTGTTTAATCTGTCGATTTGGTTGTTTCGCCGAAATCCTCTTGAAGGACATTGAATGGTTCTTTCCTTCCTCTTTAACTTTTAGGGGATTGTATAAATGGATTACTGATGTAGATTATCAAAAATCTCTAAGAGACTTGTCCTATATCTGGAGGAATGGCTTCTAGATGGTATTCACTGTCTCTGGGACTTCCGGAGGGAAGTCAAAACTCAGACTGGCTAAGGGTTTGAATCTGGCCTATCTTTTAGAAAGGTAGAAAAGAAGCATTCCTAGGCAGTTTTCTACCGCCTCTGTTCAGGGACTTGTTCCATATCTCGACACAACTGAAACTGATTTGTTGGTATTTTGTGGTATAAATGTGGCATGCACCTCAATGTTCTTAATGGGGAATGTATCTAGTTATCATGTCTATTTAGTCTTGACTTCCTTGTTCAATATGAGTACCGTTTCTATCTGGATGAGACATAGGTCAAAAGTCCTGTCCTGGGATGTGAGAAAGGGAGGCCTCCACATCTGTTCCTGTCTGCTCAAGAGCCCAAGACTGTAAAGGTACTTGTTCACTAAAAGGGTGTAAGTGTAAATGTTTATTTGATGTTTGTATGTCTACTTGGGTATAATTAATTGTTCATGTCTGTGCTAGGTTTCGATTTTGGAATTCTGGGGTAGATTTAAAAGGTATTTGTGGCTTTTCTAGTCTGATTGGGACATTTAAGGGTGGGGCTCACAGTTCCTCAGGGCAGAGATTTCATGGGCCCTTCCCCCTGCCTGTGCTGAATTAAATAATACAGGCCAGTGTCATTTGGCTTGCTGGTTAAAGGAAGACAATGGGCCTTAGAATCTGTAAAGGTGGCCGGGAATGAAGCTGGTCAAATGTACTGCAAGGGTTTGGTACCTGTTGCTGCTAGCAAAGGAGGGGCTGATGCCCACTTCTAGCGCACTCCCTTGAAAGAGGCCTGGTTGCTGCTCTGCCACAAAAGGAACTGGTGGAAAGGCAAGAAAGCAGAGCGCTGTAACTAATAAACAGGGTTACCTAGAAGCCATCAGGACTTTGAAGTTCTCCAAGAGAGGAGGAATCTGACTCGGAGACTGGCGAGGACTGGGTGGCTTTTCTTTAACAATCTCTTTCCTTGAGAGGGCACCAGAGGGCACACGAGGACATTTGGCCACGCCTCCACGCTATCTAGGAGACCAGCCCAACCCCAACTCCTCATCAGCACAGACCAGGAGATTGGATCCACATCAGAAGGCACCACCGGGAGACCCTAGAGCCATGTTGGAAGGGTCCCTACACTGTGGTGCTGACAACCCTCACCGCTCTCAAGGTAGAAGGCGTAGTGCCCTGGGTCCATCACACTCACGTCCGGTCAGCGGACCCATCCATGATCCGGAAAGACTTCATCACCAACTGGAGAGTCGAGACACAACCCGCTCAAGCTCAAGCTACAGCATGCTCAGCCTGCCTGATGCCGGTAACATGACTCAGGATCACTCCTGTCACCAGGAGCCCCCACAATAATGTGTAATACACTTAGATAATGCCTGTATCTTCATGGACGTGACTCCAAAGAGACAAGGACAATTTATAGGATCACATGTTTAGTAGAAGATTTGGCTGCCTGAAGTGGCCATGATGCCAATATTATGTTTCATTGTATTGATATGTTATATTAACCTTTGATTCTTTTGCAGGTTTGAATGTATGTTGGCTGTCCTAGAAGGGAGCTGTGTGGGGTGACCCCAAAAGTAAAGGGTGCCTAGCTGCCAAGAGGGAAGGTGCCCAACTGGGCAGGGAATGGTGCCCATCAGGTTTTGGTCTCTGTTGAGAGACAGCTAACAGTTGGCAGCCTGTAATACTGTCTTGCAGACCTGAGTCACCATGCCCATGTCAAGGGTCATAAATCTGGAAAAAGCCTGTTTAGAATAGAAGGTCTGAGGCATGGTTATGCAAAGAAAGAAGGTTTTATACCAACAGTTGCTGTTCTGTTTTAAATCTATGAAAAGGAATTAGCAAGGAAAGTCAGAAAATCTTAGAGTAGGTCAGTATGTTTTTCTCCTTATATACTTCCTCCGAAATCTAGCAATGCTAAATAAGTAGGTTTCTTTGCATAGATTCAATAAGACTGATTCCTAATAGTGGTTTTATTAACGGAAAACTTTGACTGGAGTATCATATTTTAAAGAGCCCTGTCTGAGCGCTAAAGACTTGAAGCCAGTAAAAATGCCACGAAGAAAGCCTGGTGTCCTGCTTGGGAGCCCTGAAGATGGCTGGCACTGGAGTGTCAGGCCCATGCCCTACCATCACTGGCGGTTGGTAAGAGTAAAAGGGGAGCAGTAAAGATGCCTCTGCATCCCTGCGGAACCCCCCCACTCTCTGGGCCGCAAGGTGTAGGAGGGCTACTGAGATGGGCCTTAAAGCCTGGAGCGTGGATACAGGTGGAGTTGCTACAGGTGAAAAATTCACCTAGCTCAGCAGATACCGCAGGCAGGCCTGATGGCAACTGGATGGCTTGGCTTCCTGGCACTACGGGGCACATTAAGGTTCAACCATGAAATCCCAGCAAAGGTAGTCAGTTACCATTCTTGTTGTGTTTATGCAAACATCAGGACAGTAGATAAATTAATCTTTATTTGGCTTTTTTTGATAGCCATGGAGGAATTTTAAGAAGAAAAATCCTATTTCAATAGAGGTTGTTAAAGCCAAAATGGTTTCTTTCCCTTCCACCGGACAATTTGTTAAGCATATAAGGATAGTTCAGTTGATAGTTCTGTGTGCCCACTACGGGCCTCTAGCAACTGTGAAATAGAAATGCAGTCCGTCTCATGATTGAGCTGGAAGTTCCAAGACAAGGGGGGAATGAAAGGGTGAGGGCTATGCCCTCTATCTTGCCCGGTACCCTCCATGTTGGGGCAGCCGCCATGTGCTCAGGAGAGTACCTTCTTCCCGGAAGCCCAGGCCCCTGCTGGCCACGCCCGGGATTTCTTTAAACTAACCAATGACAATCAAGGGACGTGCGCGCCATAGAGATGACCACATCCTTTGTTAGAAGACCCGACTGGCGCCTGGCCAATCGGCAGGGCCCACAGTCAGCTCCCCTCCCCTCACTCCACCCCCTATTAAAACCCTGTTTTTTCCACGGTGGGGACACTCTGCTTCTGGTCACTGCGTCGGCCGGAAGGCAGGGTCAAGTTAGCTAGCTCAATAAAGGACCCTCTGCTTTTGCATCGGACTGGCTCCCTGGTGTGGTTTTCTTGGGGATCTTGAAATCTGGGCATAACAGGGTTTTGGCAGTTCTTTACTAGAAACCAGGGACAAAACCCAAATGTATTTTTTGTTATAGCACAGTAGTTTTTATCTGCTCTATCTCTGTCTTCATACTACATTTCTGGTAGGAGATGATATTTTTTAAAATCTACAGTTCCTTTCCAGTTATCCATGCCAATCATACTCCTGTTTGGCTTCAATATGACTGTTTTCTCTTCAGGTTTAGGAATCATAATGCCTTCTTACAGATCATGTGTTACTGTTGTTAGCCAGTTGTTAAAAGGAAGAGAGAAAGGGAAGTAAAAATTTCTTGAGCACGTTCAGCTGGGAAGCAGAGGCCTGTTTGCTTTACCAGGAAACTACAGCTTCACACCCAAGAAATTGCACCATTGTTTTTCCAAGGGATTAACACCCCTCCCTTCCCCCCTCTGGTACCAGATTGTGTGTTGGGGAGAGCATAGCAGGAGGGATTAAGGACATATGCAATAAAGTAAACATGCTGCAGGAGGAGGTGCTTGACTCTAGAGGACTGTCAGTCTAACCTGGGAAAGGGATCTTTGGGCCCATTAGAAGCCTGCAAAAATTTGGGAGGCTGATTGGTTATTATGAAAAAGCTTCTGGTTCCTCCCAAGCCTGAAAATACATAATTCCAAGTGAACAAAGAATCTCTCTCCTTCTCCCCTGCCCTCTTTCTCTCAGTGACCCATGCTCACCCATTTGTTCATGCTCTTCTCCACCTGGGAAAACAACACCATGTGGGTCTAGTGGCCACTTAGGAACTGTAGTCTCCCAAGGACTATGAAGCAGAAACTCTGGGCACTGGCCTTTGCCTTGGCCTTGCTGAAGACACAGTTGAACTTTTTCCATGGTGGGATGAAGGGAAATGGAACATTGGAAGTCCAGGGGCAGTAACAGCCATTAACAATAAATCATCTTGCACATCACAGTCTCCCATGTGTGGATCCTTGAAATTCTTTTTTCACATAGAAGAGTCTTATTTTCACCAACAGCATTTGGTGCCTTAACATTTCTTGCTGGTTCTCTCAATCTTGCCTGTGTGTGTGTGTGTGTGTGTGTGCACGCGTGCATGCTTGTAAAACCTGTCCGCCACCCCATTCTGACCAGCGACCAAGTGAAACTTGAATTCCAGAATTTTTCAGACATGCTGCAAAGGAGTTCTATCATTCTACAATTTTTTAGACTTAAGAAACTCTTTCCAACTAATATCTTTATCAAGAGAAATAACTTGCTTCTGAATTCACTTGTATATTTCTAACTGCATTGCAACTGGTCTTCCATAAAACACAGACCTGACTTTGCTCTCACACACACTGGATTGGTCTTGACCACCTCTGAGTTCAGAGGCCACAACATTTTTAAGGAAGAAACAACATACTGATTACTTTTTTCTCACACTGATTACTTTTTTTTTTTAACTAAAAAGAATTTAACTCCCTTCTTATCAGGAATATTTTTTGTTTAAGATTTATTACACAAGCAGAGACTGAGCAGGACTGCTAACCCTTGTCTTCCATTGAAGATTTGCCAAATGGCAACTACTAAAATTCAAAAGCAGCCGAGAGTAGTAAGATATTACACTTTCCTATATGAACTTTGTGAAAAGATCATCATCTCTTGAGAGTTGATGTGCTATCACTAACAATATCACTTTGTTAGTGACTGTCCTGTACCAGGTTACTGTTACTATTCTTTGGACTAGGAAAACTCCAGTTATAGTAGCAATGCATTCTTCCAATTGTCATAGCAATGTGCAAAAAGCCTCTGACTCGCTTAGAGTTCTAATTTGTAACAAAGAGATTAGAAGTTTTACTTTATTTAAATGAACATAAGTTAAAATTGTGTTATTAAAGGGAGTCATTAAAAGCAGTTTGAATAAACATTTTGATAAATTTAAGGTTGATAAGGGCATAATAAAGAGCAGTTGCAAATGAATTATTATACAAGAGTAATTGAGCTCTATATTTTCCTGAGATTGCCAGACCACATGCATAATAACTTTCTATGTTTAAAGAAACTATAGAATTAGCCTTGGCAAGAAAACAAAATTATAAGAGGTCTCTCTTATCATTGGAAAAGATGGAATTACTTTCTTGCAAGATGATTATATTAAAGCAATGCCATGGGGATTTAAATTTGGACTTGGAGATTATGTTGAAGTTCTGAAATAATTTTCAAAAGGGAAAAATGTACTGAAAGAGATTGGATATTCCTGATCCCTGGCCAATAACCTCTATGGAGTTTTAGTGTGTTTTTTTTTTTTTCTGTTGAGATTTTGTGAGTATTTTACCAGTCCAAAGTCCATGTGCTTAATGTTTCCAAAGGCAAAATCTTAAAATGTCAGTGTTTGGAGTAAGGAAAGGTTTATTTATTGAGAAGTCACCAACTGAGAATGTGAAAGCCTGAGTGTTTCCTCAAATCCTCCTTAAGAAAGTACATAGTTCAGGCTTCTTTTATGTCAAAGGAAAGGAAAATGGGAAAGACTATTTTTATAAAGCTAAAGCTGCAAATAATTTTTTTCTAATGATTATAGCAGGTCTATATGAAAGACAATGTAAGAGCTATTAGCCTGAAGGCAGTGGGAACAAAACAGGCTTAACCAAGATGGCATCAGAGAGAGGATTTTATACTGGTATAAGCAGAGATCAAAACTGGGCATGGATTAAGTAACAAATAAACCAAGATTAGAGATCAAGTAGTGACAGGTTATTGTATGCAGAACTAAACAAGCGAGTCTGGAAGCCTGATATCTATAATAATAAAAGGGTAATATGGTAATTAGAGTGGACATCCTTCCAGATGTGATTCCGGATGTCCTTCCTGACGAAGCTGGGGCCGGAGGGAAGCCATTCCGGGTCCTGGTTGCCGGAGGGAAGCCAGTGCCGGCAGCTGGGGGAAGGAAAGCCTACTCTTGCACGAATTTTCATGAATCAGGTCTCTACTTTAAAAATAAAGCCCAATAAATAATCACAACTAACTCAATGATTTGATTTTTGATTTTTTTTTTTTGCTTTAAGTATTACAAAGGGTTCAATGATTTGATTTGAAACTAAGGGAGAGATAGCATTCTTTAGGGTCTCCTAAACACACCTATATAAATGTAGACAAATGTTAGGAAATAGTTGAGATTAGGATAAATGTAGCTATTGTACATGATTTTTTTGGGGGGGGGATCTTTTTTATAAAGATGATTCTTAATGGTAATTGTGGCTAATAAACAAAATTTGCTATTATATCTTTGTAATGGGCTACTTCAACCTGATTTTATTGTACCAACAATTTTATTTCTGGAATTTTTGTTTTGGCAGCTGTGTTACCTAGCAAAACCACAGTCCAGCTCATACCATTGTAATAATCTGGTTAGTAATTAACAGGGAAGGAGCAAAGGGAAGGCAAATATAGGCATGCCCAGTAAAGTCTGGGTGAAATAGGGAAGGTATTTGACTGTCAGTCACACCTATGAATGGGTCATTGGCCAGAGTAGACATGACCACCGTAAGAGCATGAAATTTGAGATACTTAAAACTCTTAAATAAAGGAGTTCTCCCTTGTTCTCTCTTGCTCGAGCTTGACTCCTGGCTTGTGGGACTCTCATGCTCCTGCATCTGCATGTAATAACAGAAATCAGGCTGGCAGGAAGTGACAAACCAAACGCACTTGGAGGTTCAGAAAAGGACTGTTTTTTTTGCATTGATGCTGGCTCATCGGAGTCAGCTCCCAAGGCTGAGCCCTGAACAAAGTGGGGTTTGTCCTTTATATTTTCCCAGGCTCTTTGTCTCCTATATATGGCATATATATACATTATAGACATTCTTTCTATGATATATGTTAAGCTTCCTGGTATCTGTTGCGGTTTGGGGAGGAGGGCCATGACCTGAGAGAGCATAAGTTTGACTGGCAGCAGACCCAGCTGGAGCAGAATCAGAAGAAGCAAGCAAGATTACAGTTGAGGTGTGGTCATGGTGATGCAAGCAGGGAGGGAGCTTGCCATCTCATGCCCACCCAATGGACTAATGGACTGGAATTAGTCTTATGCTGTACCAGACTCAACTCCACCATGGAATGGAAACTTTGGGCACTGGCTTTGCTTCTAGCTCTCCTGAATCCCCAGATGCACATCTTCCAGGACTGGTTTAAGAGAAATGGGCTTTTGAAAAACTAGGTATGTAATTCCACGCAAATAAAAATCACTCATCCTTCCATACAAGTCTTAGAATATTCTTCTTCTTGAGATATTGTAAGGACCCAATCCCAAAAACTCAGTGGGGAAAGGGATTCCCCACTTCCACTAGTGGATACCCCACTTTTGATACCCAAACAATGAGCCAAAGTTCTTCCTGGGACCGTGTCTCAGGAAGTTGAAGAATAAAATCATGGACCAGAAGATTTACGTAAAAGTGTGGAAATTTATTATAAGCAGATACAAACTCCCCACAACTCACTGATCTAGGAGTTTATATCTAGCAAAAACCCACTCTTTGTCTACCTGTGTTGCTTTCTGATTGGTTCCCTCTATCTTCTTTGTGCAGCAACAATTTTAAATTCCACCCTCTGGGTGACCCTCCTCTTTTTCCTGTACCTCCCCATCTCTTGTAACATTTTGCTCTTGTGAGATAAGCATTCTTGTCTTGTGACATCCTGTTTTTCTGAAAGACCAGCATTCCTGTGGTTTTAGCTGGCTCAAACTGTCATGTCTATATTTCCTCTTTCCTTTCACCCCTTATGCTCTTTGCCTAATCCTGTTTCTAACTCCTCTCATTTCCATTGATAACACAACCACTTGGAAGATGTCAGCCAAAAGTACACTCCAATTTTATTTTGTTAAAAGAAATTTTTTGGAAGCCAGCAAGAAAGGAATCCACTGAGGATTGTTGCCAAATCAATGTCTCTCAAGTACAAAAAACAGAGTAGTATTATAGTGCTAAATGTATACATCATAGCACATTGAGGTATGTTAGTGGTGAGCATGCTCAGTAAGTGAACATGGCTATATGTATATTGCATGTACAGAAAATGGCAAATGAACCTCAACTTAGGCGGAGATTTTAGTATTACAATTTGGATATAATGAAAAATGTTTATGCTAAAGTGTTATTTAGTCAGTTTCAACTGGTGCAGTTTTCTAGCAGCTTCCTAATCTTTACCTCTGGCCCTGAAGAAAAACATCTCAGGCAAGTATTGTTAGAGTTCAGTCAATCAAATAAGCTTAGCACATGTTTAAGTAATTACCTAGGCTTTCTCCTAGTTCTTAACCCTTCTGTACATGATAGGTGGGCTACAGTTGTAATATTGTGGTTTATAATAAGGAGTATATATTTGGTTTTTATCCCTGTTTCTGGCACAGAGCTCTTAAAACCTTTGACATTTCTTGTGATAAGAGGTATAATAGTTTCTCTTGTTATTTGAATGAGGTGACTTTTGGACTGCACTTAAGGATGAGGACTGGTTGCCAGGGGAACCAAACATGTGTTTAGAAGGTTGGAATTTTCAGTTCTACACCTGTGAAGTTTGGGGAGGAATGAGAGATTGTAGGTTGAATTGAGCTCCAATGGCCTATGATTTTAATCAGTATGCTCATAAGACTCCTCCAAGATGGAGTGGTTTGGAGAGTTTCTGGGTTGGTTAGCATGTGTGGAGCTCCCTGAGAGGGTATAGAAGCTCTGTGCACTTTTCCATACCTTGCCTTATGCATGTATTCCATCTGGCTGCAAGTGATTTATATCATTTTATTATAAACCAGTAATCTAGAGAGTATATGGGTATCTTGATTTCTGTGAGCTGCTCTAGAAAATTAATTGAATGCAAGGAGGGAGTCCTTGGAACCTCCAATCGATAGCCCATCAGTAAAAGAACAGGTGATAACCTTGACTTGATGTTGGCATTTAAATTGTAAGAGTTTGGGGTAGAGGTCAGTCATAGAATAACTTGGTAATCTGGGAAACCCCACCCCCTTCACCATTGTAATTGGGTCCTAGATGAATTTTTGTAGTTTAATTACTTTTTTTGTGTGTGTGCTAAATATTACATTTGAATGTATGTGCTTATAACCACACAGAAACTTCATTTCTTTAAAATGACCTTTTCTCCTTTCTTTCACTTAACTTTTCTCTTTTTTTAAAAAGTAAATTTATTGGGGTAACACTGGTTAACAGAATTTTACAAGTTTCAGGAGCACAATTCTACAACACATCATCTGCATACTGTATTGTGTGTTCACTACCCCAAGTTAAGGCTCTGTCTGATACCGATTGGGGTTACCAGTGTTGTGCCCAGATTTCATGATTCCCAAGAACCCACAGGGAGCCAGCGAGTCCGATGCAAAAGCAAAGAGTCATTCATTTCAAACCTAGGTTTGGCTCCCCTGCCACACTCACCGATGCAACGGTAAGCTCCAGTGGCCGAGAGAGAGAAAACTCTGTGTGGAGAGAGCTTTTATAGGGGGTTGGGGTAAGGGGAGGAGAAAAGACTGTGGGCCCTGCCGATTGGCCAGGCGCGAGTCGGTGTCTCATTACACAGGATGTGGTCATAGTGATGGCGTGCACTTCCCTTGACTATCTTCCGGGAAGAAGCTTGCTGAGCACATGGCCAAGTTAAGATGGAGGGCATAGCCCTTACCCTGGGGCAAGGTGGAGGGCGTAGCCCTTATCCTGGGGCAAGGTGGAGGGCGTAGTCCTCGCCCTTTCATTCCCCCCTTGTCTTGGAACTTCCGGCTCAATCATGAGACAGACTGCATTTCTATTCCACCGTTGCTAGAGGCCCATACTGGGCACACAGAACTATCAACTGAACTATCCCTATAAGCTTAACAAATGGCCCGGTGGAAGGGGAAGAACAACTTCTATTGAAACAGGATTTTTCTTCTTAAAATTCCTCCATGACTATCAAAAAGCCAAATCAAGATTCCTGATGTTTGCATAAACACAACAAGAATGGTAACTGACTACCTTTGCTGGAATTTCATGGTTGAACCTTAATGTGCCCCGTAGGGCCAGGAAGCCAAGCCATCCAGCTGCCATCAGGCCTGCCTGCAGTATCTGCTGAGTTAGGTGAATCCCTCACCTGTAGCAACTCCACCTGAGCCCACGCTCCAGGCTTTAAGGCCCATCTCAGTAGCCCTCCTACTTGTTGCGGCCCAGAGTGTGTGGGGGTTCCGCAGGGATGCAGAGGCATCTTTACTGCTCCCCTTCTACTCTTACCAACCGCCAGTGATGGTAGGGCATGGGCCTGACGCTCCAGCGCCAGCCATCTTCAGGGCTCCCAAGCAGGATACCAGGCTTTCTTCGTGGCATTCTTAGTGGCTTCAAGTCTTTAGAGTTCAGACAGGGCTCTTTAAAACATGATACTCCAGTCAAAGTTTTCCGTTAATAAAACCACTATTAGGAATCAGTCTTATTGTATCTATGCAAAGCCTGATATTTGCCATGACTTATTTAGCATTGCCAGATTTCGGAGGAATTACATAAGGAGAAAAACATACTGATCTGCTCTAAGATTTTCTGACTTTCCTTGCTAATTCCTTTTCATGGATTTAAAACAAAACAGTAACTGTTGGTATAAAACCTTCTTTCTATGCATAACTATGCCTCAGACCTTCTATTCTAAACAGGCTTGTTCCAGCTTTACTAACCCTGACATGGGCATGGTGACTCAGGTCTGCAAGACAGTATTACAGGCTGCCAACTGTTAGCTGTCTCTCAACAGAGACCAAAACCTGATGGGCACCATTCCCTGCCCAGCTGGGCACCTGCCCTCTTGGCAGCTAGGCACCCTTTACTTTTGGGGGTCACCCCACACAGCTCCCTTCCAGGACAGCCAACATACATTCAAACCAGTAAAAGAATCAAAGGTTAATATAACATATCAATACAATGAAACATAATATTGGCATCATGGCTGCTTCAGGCAGCCAAATCTTCTGCTACTAAACATGTGATCCTATAAATTGTCCTTGTCTCTTTGGATCCATGTCCATGAAGATGCAGGCATCATTACACAGTATTGTGGGGGCTCCTGGTGACAGGAGTGATCCCAAGTCATGTTACTGGCATCAGGCAGGTCGAGCACGCCGTAGCTTGAGCTTGAGCGGGTTGCGTTGATCTCCATCGATGCTCCATTTGGTGATGAAGTCTTTCAGGATGGACCCAGGTCACGACGCCGTCTACCTTGAGAGCGGTGGAGGTCGTCAGCACCACAGTGTAGGGACCCTTCCAATGTGGCTCTAGGATCTCCTGGTGGTGCCTTCTGACGTGGACCCAATCTCCTGGTCTGTGCTGATGAGGAGTTGGGGTTGGGCTGGTCGCGGAGGCGCGGCCAAATGTTCTCGTGCACCCTCTGGAGCCCTCTCAAGGACAGAGATTGTTAAAGAAAAGCCACCCAGTCCTCGCCAGTCTCCGAGTCAGACAGATTCCTCCTCTCTTGGAGAACTTCAAAGTCCTGATGGCTTCTAGGTAACCCTGTTTATCAGCTACAGCGCTCTGCTTTTTTTTTGGCCTTTCTATCAGTTCCCTTTGTGGCAGAGCAGCAACCAGGCCTCTTTCAAGGGAGTGCGTTAGAAGCGGGTATCAGCCCCTCCTTTGCTAGCAGCAACAGGTACCAAACCCTTGCAGTACATTTGACCAGCTTCATTCCCGCTCACATTTACAGATTCTAAGGCCCATTGTCTTCCTTTAACCAGCAAGCCAAATGACACTGGCCTGTATTATTTAATTCAGCACAGGCAGGGGGAAGGGCCCATGAAATCTCTGCCCTGAGGAACTGTGAGCCCCACCCTTAAATGTCCCAATCAGACTAGAAAAGCCACAAATACTTTTTAAATCTACCCCAGAATTCCAAAATCTCAACCCAGCACCAAATATCACATAGCAAATCAAAGTTCCCAGCAAACAAACAGACAGAGATGTTTACTAGTTAGGCGGGCCTAATCCACCTCTGACAGAGAGCAAGCGCTCTTGGGGCAAGCGTGTGCCTTTTTTTCCCACAGACTTCCACACTTACATGAACAAATAATTATACCCAAGTAGACATACAAACATACACCCTTTCAGTGAACAAGTACATTTACAGTCTTGGGATCTTGAGCAGATAACAGGAACACCACCCAAGTCCCCTGATGGGGGCCTGACAGGAACAGATGTGGAGGCCTCCCTTTCCCACATCCCAGGACAGGATTCTTGACCTATGTCTCATCCAGATAGAAACGGTACTCATATTGAACAAGGAAATCAAGACTAAATAGGCATGATAACTAGATACATTCCCCATTAAGAACTTCGAGGTGCATGCCACATTTATACCACAAAATACCAACAAATCAGTTTCAGTTGTGTCTAGATACAGAACAAGTCCCTAAACAGAGGCAGTAGAAAACTGCTTAGGAATGCTTCTTTTCTACCTTTTTAAAAGATAGGCCAGATCCGAACCCTTAGCCAGTCCGAGCTTTGACTTCCCTCCGGAAGTCCCAGAGATGGTGAATACCATCTAGAAGCCATTCCTCCAGATACAGGACAAGTACCTTAGAGATTCTTGATAATCTACATCAGTAATCCATTCACACAATCCCCCAAAAGTTAAAGAGGAAGGAAAGAACCATTCAATGTCCTTCAAGAGGATTTTGGCGAAACAACAAAATTGACAGATTTAACACATTGGAAAACCAAGGCCAGAAGTACCCTCAGACGTTTCAGGGGTACCAAGGAAGGAGAAGTTAGGCCACTTCCAGCCCTTTTCACAATCCACCATCAGTGACAAGTCCCAGTTCACTGGTTTACCATTCATTTAATATTTCTTTTTCCTCCTATCATACCAAGGCCATGCTTTCCAGGTAGCTAGAACTTTTAAACCACAGTTTCTACCTGAAATAATTGTACTTTACTTTAGAAATTGGATTTCTGCTATCCTGGCATAGCTGCTAAATTTCAAAATGGTCACAATTTTTCTGCTGGGGAAT
The DNA here is from genome assembly GCF_014108235.1 of Myotis myotis. Taxonomy (NCBI): domain Eukaryota; kingdom Metazoa; phylum Chordata; class Mammalia; order Chiroptera; family Vespertilionidae; genus Myotis; species Myotis myotis. Next base: position 74,086,749 of record NW_023416346.1, on the reverse strand, counting down.
TCAAGAAGCAAACCCATAACTATTAAGGCCAAAACAGTCTCGGGTTTTTATTCTGTACACAGCAAAAGGTCAAGTTCAGCTCAAAACTATGCGCACTCATTTTAACTGGCCTTTTCCTTTACATGTGCACAGAAATCCTGGATGCATTTATGAATTTGTAAAAGCATTTCAGTTCTCTATCTACAAGCCCTTTAAGAAATACAAGCTCTATTGTCGGCCCTTATAAAGCCAACTGCTCAAAACATTGGTCTATCATACCACTAAAATTATATTAAGACCATGATTGCTAATTTAGTATTAAATAAATCTGGGAGGCAGGCACACTTTCTGCCCCATCTGCATTTCCTTAGTAAAACTCCGCCTTAAAACTCCACCCCTGAAATCCCATCCTGCCTCAGTGAGCAGACATTCCTTTTGTGATTGATTAAGTCAGAGGGAGGGGCCGGCTGTTCCAAGATGGCGGCCCCCAGGGGCACGGCATGCCATGCTGCCAACATGGCGGCTGCCAAGTCAGGCAGCTCAACATTGTGGCGGTCTAAACTGTTCTCTGACAGAAAGGATGATTTCCTCATTCTCACAATAAACAAGGGAAGAGCAAACCAAAACCCCTAAAAGATAGATGGCCAACATTATATTGCAGAACTTTTTAAAATCTTAGGTAGCAAATTAAATACACTAGCCCAAAACCCTATCCAAAAACGGACGGTGCGCACATTAGTTTTAAGCCAGCTTTTCTCCTAACACGTGCACAGAAATCCCAGACGCGTTTACTTGGGGAGGGGGTGACCTGTTTCCACAGACCCTCACTCAAGCGGCCGCCCGACCACCACACAAAGGAGGGGGGAGGGCAATCCCCCTCCCTCCACACTCCCACACTTTCACCAGACATTCATTCAGACTTTAAACAATCCATTCAATTCCTAACAACTTCCCAACTCCTGAGGGAGCTCTAAAGCTTCCCCCAATCTCCTTGAAATGATCAATCACAATACCCAAAGGAGCAGTCTGAGTCCATCCCATAACATCCATCCAGTACAAACACAGAACACTAAACAGGGCCCTAAAATACAGGCTTCCAACTCCATGGAAGCAACTAGACGTTGGCCTTACGCCAAACCGGCAGGAGCGACCTGCCTCGTCTCAAATCCGCGAGGGGCATATCCATCCCTCGTGAGGGGCATATCCATCCCTCCTGGGGTGAGGGGCATATCCATCCCTCCTGGGGAGCGGAACGTCTTCCAACTCTCCCCTGCCTGTGGTCGTTCACGGCGCGTCCGCCTAGACCCCTCAGGCAATTACAGGTTCCAGAAACGAGCTCACACTGAACAGAACATACAACGACACACACATACCGCGGTCAGTCAGACTCTTCGGATCGGGGGTCCCTCGATGGTCTTGGGAATCCCGGACGAGCCCCCAAATGTTGTGCCCAGATTTCATGATTCCCAAGAACCCACAGGGAGCCAGCGAGTCCGATGCAAAAGCAAAGAGTCATTCATTTCAAACCTAGGTTTGGCTCCCCTGCCACACTCACCGATGCAACGGTAAGCTCCAGTGGCCGAGAGAGAGAAAACTCTGTGTGGAGAGAGCTTTTATAGGGGGTTGGGGTAAGGGGAGGAGAAAAGACTGTGGGCCCTGCCGATTGGCCAGGCTCGAGTCGGTGTCTCATTACACAGGATGTGGTCATAGTGATGGCGTGCACTTCCCTTGACTATCTTCCGGGAAGAAGCTTGCTGAGCACATGGCCAAGTTAAGATGGAGGGCATAGCCCTTACCCTGGGGCAAGGTGGAGGGCGTAGCCCTTATCCTGGGGCAAGGTGGAGGGCATAGTCCTCGCCCTTTCACCAGCTAGAACCTTGGTTATTCTCATCCATGATGCAGAAAAGATTTTAAGGTCAATGAAAATGAAAGTAAAGAAAACAAGAATTTTTTTATTGCAGCAAAATTATACTTAGGAGAATGAAACAAGGAAGGGCTTAGAAGAAGCAATAGGAGAGCCCAGACTGGACTGCTTTAGCTCACTGGGAAGTCAGAGAAAAGGGGGCTTTGTAGACAGGTTCAGGGAGTTAGCTTGGGAGGAGCTGCTGCTGCCCATTGCTTCCTTGGTTTCAAGTCTTGTGGGGTCCTTTAGAGGTTGGGGGATATGTGCCTTTTGGGGAATAGCATAGGTGTGCTCCTTGGAGGGAAAGTGAAAACTGGGCCCTTTATCTTGGACATATATATGTCTCTCTTGTAGGTGGAAATCTTAGGGGAGATCTCAGGGGAGGGACTTCATAGAATATTCATCAGCTTTCCAGGAATGCTCTTTCAGGGTTGTGGTCTCTACTGATGGGTTGGTGCCAGGACATGGGGTCATTAGTCAGTGTAGCTGGTCCTGAAGCAACCATGGAGTCACTTGTCTGATTCTGCTTCTTTTCTGGGTCTGGAACTGAAATACAACTGAGACCTAGATGCTATCTTTAGGGAAGAAAAGGTCAGGTGGGCCTAAACCATATGACCAGTGATATTAAAGATCAGGGGTCCAAACTGCATGACCAGTGATATGTTAGGGGAGGATAAGTTACCTTGGAGGCTAGGTTCTTGTTTTCCCAGTTTTGTCCCTTGCTAAGCATCTGGGTCTTTCTATCATGGTGAGTTTCTATACCTGGCCCATTGTCCTTGCTACTGCTCATGTCTAACATGTCCACCATTTATCTTCCCTATATCCTCCTTTCTTTCATTTTGTTCAAAACTGGCCTCACTCATCACCCTGACTCACCTACCTCCGTTTCCTTTACATGAGCATTCCCTTAATCATTAAGACCTCAGGACAATGAGATTCTGGTCAGTATCAAATAATCTTAGGAACAAAGCCTCAGGTCTATTGACCCCAGAGACAGAATTCTTAAACTAGAGATAACATCTTGGCCTTAGTTGTATTTCAGCCCCAGACCCAGAAAAGCAGCAAAACCAGGTGAAACAGCACCATGGCTGATATCAGGACCAGATACACTGATCAATGACCCCCTACCTTAGCACTGACTGAAAGGCGCACCGCCTGCCTCTCCAGGCGGTGCGGGAGGAGGAGTCCGGCCGCTGGGCTCTGGAACCCCTCCTCACCCACAGTAGGGCCTGGCCTCCCTGGAGCAGGTCCGAGTGTCCAGACGGCTGCTGGGCCGGCGGCAGGCCGAGGGGTGGGGCCAAGCGGCAACTGACCGGGGAGGTCGTGGGAGCCGAAGGCCTCACCTCCTGGCTCTTTCCTCCCTCCCCCTGTGGCCAGCTCCCCGCTTGCCCGCACTGGGGCCGGGAGTCCATGCGGCCCTCAGGGCCCGGTCAGAGGGGCCAGGGCCTGCGTGGGCCGGCCTCCGGGCCCCATGAGGCACGGCCTAGCCATGCTGCTGGCGGCCTCGGGCATCGACTACCTGGCCCACAGCGGAAGCCCAGCGCAGGCCGCCACCAGCCTGCTGCCCCCCGGACCGGGCCCACGCGGCAACGGCGGCGGCGGAGCGGGGCGCGTGCCCTAGCCTGAGGAGAAGGAGGAGGAGGAGATCGCCGGCGCCCCCCCCCCCAGGGACGAGACGGAGGATGTGGACTTCCTGTCTGGGCTGGAACTGGTCCATCTGCTGGACCCCCCTTACCCCCCGGCGATAGAACTAGCCCCTGGAGCCCGGGCAGTGACTGCGCCCTCCATCTTGCCTTGGGTCCTCCATTTTGGACAAAGCCATGTGCTTCTTCCAGGAAGAAGCCTCTGCTAGCCACACCCAGGATTTCTCTGGACTAACCAATAATAATCAAGGGAAGTGCACGCCATCACTATGACCACATCCTGCGTAATGAGACACTGACTCGCACCTGGCCAATTGGTGGGGCCCACAGTCCGCTCTCCTTCCCTTACTCCACCCCCCTATAAAACCCCCTGTCCCATCAGGCCTCGCTCTCTCGGCCACTGGACTTGCCGTTGTGTAGGTGAGTCTGGTGAACGGGGAGCGCAAGCCAGCTTGAATTAAAAGGACTCTTTGCTTTTGCATCGGACTGACTGGCTCCCTGGGGGTCTCGGGAATCTTGTAATCTGGGCACAACACTGACCAAGAAGTAGAGATCATGACCCTGACCACACCTTTAACATCCTTAGTCACCATGATTAATGATTTTTCCCCTTTATAACCCATCCCCTGGAAACCATCAATAAGCCAGGTCTTTGAGCATTAGCTTACCTGTCTCTGAGGGTGAGCCACTTCCTAAAAATAAACCCTTACTTTTTTTCTGCAGACTCCTATTGGTGTTTTATTAGGCTCTGATGCTCACAGGAAAATATACCTTCTTAGTCAGGTAACAATTTAACATCTCACATCCTAAAACACATCCAGGTAAAATTTAACCTCAAGCAAAGTTACTGGGCTTAGGAAATAATAACATTTGATGTCCAATTAAATTTGAATTTCACATAAAAATAATTTTAGTACAACTATTTCCCAGATAATACTTATACAAAAAAAGTATTTGTTGTTTATTTGAAATTCAAATTTCACTGGGTATTTGGTATTTTATCTAAAAAGCTTATTTTAAAGTATGAGGCTTTTTGGCTTTTTCTTATAGGACTAAGGGCTCCCGGAGGCCATTAATGTAAAAAATTGCTTAGTAGAACTTCTGTGTAAATAGATCTAGGTACCTTTTAATATTATATTCATACTAGTGGCCCAGTGCATAAAATTCGTGCACGGAGGGGGGTTGTCCCTCAGGCCGGCCTGCACCCTCTCCAATCTGGGACCCCTCAAAGGATGTCCTACTGCCGGTTTACAGGGATCAGGCTTAAACTGGCAGTCGGTCATCCCTCTCACAATCCAGGACTGCTGGCTCCTAACCACTCACCTGCCTGTCTGCTTGCTTGATTGCCCCTAATTAATATGCCTGCCAGCCTGCTCTCCCCCAACTGCCCCCTTGCTGGCCTGCTCACTCCAAATTGCCCCCCTCCACTGTCCTGATCACCTCCAAATGATCCCCACTATTGGCCTGTTCACCCCCAACTGGACCCCCTGCTGGTCTGCTTACTCCAACGGCCCCACCCCGCATCAGCCTGATCACCCACAACTGCCATCCCATCCTGGCTTGATCACCCACAACTGCCCTCCCCTATTGGCCTCTAACCGCCTATACCTTGGCCCTGGCACCATGGCTTTGTCCAGAAGAACGTCTGGAAGGTCTCCTGGAAGGTCTCCCAGTCTAATTAGCATATTACCCTTTTATTAGTATAGATAGAGGCCTGGCGCATGGGTAGGGCTGCCTGCTTTGCCCTGAAGGGTGTCTCGGATCAGGGTGGGGGTCCCGCTGGGGTGCCTGGCCAGCCTGGGTGAGGGGCTAATGGCTGTTTGTAGGCTGGTCAAGCCACCCAGGGGAGACCCTCACCCCATGGGAGTGTGGCCAGCCTGGGTGAAGGGCTGAGAGCCATTTTCAGGCTGGCCATACCCCCTTCAGGGTTGGGGGGTCCTGCTGGGGTGCCTGGCCAGCCTGGGTGAGGGGCTGATGGCCATTTTAAGGCTTGCCACACGTCCTGGCAACCCAAGCTCCCAGCCTCTCCTCTTTTTCTTTTTTTTTTTTTTTCAGTGCCTCCTTTAGTGGAGGCCAGAGCGGGCTGGAAGCAGGTATCTGGGATTTATTTATCTTCTATAATTGAAACTTTGTAGCCTTGAGTGGCAAGGCCGGCCAGGGCAGGTGGGAAGCTTGGCTTCCTCCATCGCCAGGAGCAACCCAAGCCTCCTGCTCGCTCCAGCTTCGTGGCTGCCACCATCTTATTTGGTTTAATTTGCATAGTTGCTCCTGATTGGCTGGTGGGTGTAGTGGAGTGATGGTTAATTTGCATGTTTCTCTTTTATTAGTGTAAATTAATATTATATTTAATACTATATTAAAACTTTTAATGATCAGATAAAGTTCAAATTGGTAATATATTGTTATTTGTATAAGTGCTATGATTTGAGGGCTAATAAACATCATTCTTCTTCTCCCATCTGTGTTTGTGAATAATTAAAAGATGAAAGTAAAAGTCAGAAAGATAAAAATAAAAAATATTACCTTTATTTAGAATTCAACTTAGAGAAATCTTAGATCTGTGGACAAGTGGGCTTATTCATATGTCATCTGTATATCAGCAAGTAAGCTTATTATTTTACCATTGAATTATTATTTACTTAGTCACAGGTACAACTGAACAACCAAAGATCTCCCTAAGTGGAAGCTGCCTTTTTAAAACAAGCATTGCAGAGTAATAAATGTTTTTTTTCTGTAGGCAGGCTATCTCTAAAAAGAAGAGGTATGCATGGAGGTGAAGAATGTTTACCTTCTTTTATAGTGATGCTCATTCCATATAGAGTTAGAGAAAGGATTACTCTCTTAGATTCAGAGGGAATATTATTTATTTTTATTTTTGACATATGGATGCTGGTTTTCAACCAGCGATAATAGTGATCCAATTATAGGTACAATCATGCATTCAAGAAAATAAAACTTTTATTGCAAAGAGCCACACTGAAATAATAATACTGATATATTCAGCAAAGCCTCCCAGTAGCTTTAAGCATATTTATACTCAATAAACCTTTCTAAGGGGATAAGGCAAATGCTTAATGTACTTATTTATTCAACTTAAGGGACAGTGACTTTGGTTAAATCTGCATTTAACTAAAATTTCTGGGGAGAAGTTCTAAGAAAACAAATAATTGACACTAAAAACCTAGTTTAGATTAATAATCTTAGAAAATTGAGAAAGCTCCTTTTACTCCTTGGTTCATGAAATATTTTTTTTTAATTTTGTACACATAAAAGGAAACAATTGTTGAGACTATGGATTATATCAATGAGAAGATTTTTAATGAAAAAAATTTGCTTAAAATTATAAATGTCCCCAAAATTCTAATACATATGGAATGAGCTGAAATAATGTATTCATAAATCTTCATTAACTTTGTGCTTCATTAACATTGACACTATGAGCAAGTACTTCCTTGCTCATGGTGTCATACTGGGATCATATAGCAAATTAAATATAACTTGTTAATTTATTTTATAAATGTACCATTAATTATAGGGCAAATAAATTCAATAATTCACTAAAACATTATATTGAAGAAAAAAATAATAGAGGGGATGTTAATTTGAAGGACCATTTCTTCTGTTAGAGAGATCATTGTTATTTATATCTTTTCAAAGTTCTATTGTTGTAATGTACCCTGCAAGTTTAACAGAGGACATTTCAGTTATGAAATCGAATCAAGGAGTCTCTTTAATTCAAAAGCTGGTGGTTATGAGGGGTCATTAGCTCTCCAAATCTCACAGCCCTGAGTGAGTACAGTAGCAAGCTTATAAAGGCGAAAACCACATCCTGCTAGACGTTGGCATGTGGAACTATCTTGGGAAAGCAGATTGTACAGAAGCAAAATTGAGCAAAGTTAATAATCTCTAAAGGTTATCTATAGTTTCAGTTCCCAGAATCCTGAGCCATTGAGTCAATGGAAAGCATTTTTTTTTTTTGTTCTGGTCCTCAGGCACAGAAGAATAGCCTTTGTAAAACCACAATGGGGAATCCTGAGTCACTGAGTCACTTAGGCTAACTATCCTATTATTTAAGCAAGCAAATGTTTACAGAAGCCAGAATAGCAGGGTTAAAATTTAAACAACAGTTTTTACCTGAGATGAATGCTATTATGCTTCACTACCCCCCCTTTTTTATGATTTTAGCCATCAACCTAATGTATCTTTTCAAATCATTAAAGTTGCATACTTATATGATGAATAAAAAATATTCTCTTTTCTCAAATATTTAAATTGTGGGGGGATAAAAACAATAATTTTTTTACACTTTCTAAGTTCTTCTTTGCTGGGCTAATAACAAAATTAGCAGAGAAAGATAAACACGCAAAAATAAAAGTCAATGCACATAGGAAAATCACATATGTATAATAAAACCATAAAAATTCCAAAGATAATGAGGCAACATTGTGTATATAAGGCAGTTTTGGACAACGGAGAAAGGGGGAGAATGGAGTATTAAAATTCAGAAATGATAATGGGTGACTTATAGGTAGTAGAGTGTTAATGTACAAACATTCAAACCCATAAAGAATTTTATGAGTTTATTTGAGCCAAACTGTCGACAATTGCCTGGAAACAGTATCTCAATGGATTGGGATAATGCTCTGGAGAATGGTGGGTTTTTACCTTGTTTTTATAAATTACCATCAAAGGGGAAGTTGTAAGTGGGTTACACGAAATCCCTTGGTGATAGATTAGGGAGGTGGGAGAAAGCAAAGCGGGGAAACCTCTGTGATTGGATAAAAAGTGAAATGATGGACATATGCTTCTTTTACATAGAGTATACAGGATAATTAACATAGTTAACAGTTGACAATTAACATGATAACAATAACAATGAGGGAATTTATGGTCTCTGCCTTGGTACCATTTGTTGTGCCCTGAGATGTCTGGAAAAAGGGAAGTTACAAGTTACACAGATATTTCACAGGTATGTTATCTTAGATGCAAAAAAGACAATAGGCTCAGTAAAGGTCAACGTTGATATTTGTCAGGGAAAATACTGGCCTGGGACATGACTACTCACTATAAACTGCTTTTAGTTAAATATTTAATTTCAGACCATCCTTCGTGGTTAATTTAGGTCTTTGAGTTTGCACAACCACCATGCAGGCCTTCCCTGGACTAGTCAGGTTAGCATGTGCCTTTTTTTTTTTTTTTCCCATCTGTAAGAGGAAGAGCTGACCACACATTGTAGGAATGGGACACAAGTGGTATCTAGCTAACCTGCCTCTGCCTAAATTTCTCTTGTTTACCATACTTAATTCAAATTAGGGTAAGGCTACATCTTAAATTCTCCTTTCTGAAGCAGGTTCCTATGTCTGAATCTCTTGGGCAGGAAAGTTTCTTTCATAGTCTTTTGTTTATTAAAACCAATATCCCAAAAAACAGATTCTGGGTGGCAGAATTTTGGCTCCTTCAATAGTAATAACTAGAGGCCCAGCGAAAATCATGCATGGGTATGGTCCTTAGGCCTGGCCTGTGATCAGGGCCATCTTCCTCGGCCCACAGGCAGCCAGCCCCACCCCTGGTTCCCGATTCACCATTGGGCAATCAGAGCCTGCTGGCCAGGAGGAGGGACTAAGGCAGTGGTTCTCAACCTTCCTAATGCCATGACCCTTTAATACAGTTCCTCATGTTGTGGTGACCCTAACCATAAAATTATTTTCGTTCCTATTTCATAACTGTAATTTTGCTATTGTTATGAATCGTAATGTAAATATCTGATATGCAGGATGTATTTTCATTGTTACAAATTGAATATAATTAAAGCATAGAGATTAATCACAAAAACAATATGTAATTATATATGTGTTCTCCGATGGTCTTAGGTGACCCCTGAGAAAGGGTCGTTCGACCCCCAAAGGGGTCACGACCCACAGGTTGAGAACCACTGGACTAAGGGGTTGGTCATTCTGCCCATTCACCGGCCCTGTCCCCCAACACTGGTTGCCTTCTGTATGTGGGTGACTGGCGGGGTGGGGGCCTTGGCCTGGCACTGCCTGCATTCATCACCACCCCACCCCCAGTTCCCCATTTGCCATTGGGCGATCAGGGCCTGCAGGCTGAGGGCAGCTCCTGCTTTGAACATCTGCCCCCTGGTGGTCAGTGCATGTCATTCTGCCATTTGGTCGATTTGCATATTACCCTTCTATTATATAGGATACTAAATAATAAACTTAGGAATAGACTTCTTAAGAGGCAGACAATCTCCAATTATTCTGGAAATAAACTTGTCTTTACTAAAGGAAAATATCACTAAAATTAAAAAGAAACACAAATATTTAGCAATTCCAAATATTAATTTGACTTTTGTATTAATGCAAAATATGTTTTTCACAGTGGTGAAAGTGTTATAAAAGAATTTCACAGGTGGAATTTCTCCATTGCTAGAGGTGTGAAGGCAATTCAGGTGGCAGCCTAGGTCTGTGCCCAGTCAAACTTGCATTCTGATGCATATGCATACAAGCCTATAATTAAACCCAAATCCCTTTCTGCTTGTGTCCTAGCTAGCCTTGAAAACCTGTTTCCCTGAACCCTAATCTTACTTAGGAGCTATAAACCATATGCAGCCCCACCACAGGGTATGACTGCGGGCGCCAGAGGGGGTCTTGGTTGCTATCTCACTTCCCCCGCTACAACCATCACAGGGACAGCAAAAGCCCTCAAAAAGTCTGGAAGCTTAGTCCATATTTGCGAAACAAAGAAACTAGGGGATAAAAGGGAAAGTCCTGCCTCATTTGGCAGTCAGTTTTGGGAACTGTTCTCCAGAGTCACAGTACCAGTGCTCCTGCAATTAAAGTGCATTTCCTGAATCTTCCAAGTATCTGTTGTGTGTCTTCCACCACCTGGTAACTTCTATAACAGAGGGAGTGGGGTTCTTAGAGTACCATGTGAATAAGAATTTCCAGAGGCCTCCATGGGAAGATGAGATGTGGTAGAATTTGCATGGAGTTATATCGCTCAGTTTCCAAAGTCCCATTTTTCTTAAACCAGTCCTGAAAAGGTGCAGCTGGGGCTTCAGTAGAGCTAGAAGCAAAGACAGTGTCCAAAGTTTCTGTTCATGGTGGAGTTGAGTCCAGCATAACATCAGGCTAGTCACAGTCCATTAGACATGGTTGTGGCCCTTATGGGTGAGTGTAGAGTGTGAGAGCTCTTCAAGCCTGGAGTTAGGCATGAGCAGCAAGAGTGCAAAGGGGTGGAACTCCTTTGTCCAGGAGTTTAAATATTAAATCTTCCCATGCATGCAGTGGCCCTGCCTATATGCCTACTCTGGCCAACCTTTCTATGTCATTTAGTCTTTACTGGGCATGCCCATAATATTTGGCCTTCCCTCTGTTCTTTCCAGTTCATTAGTAATCAAGTTAATATAATGCTATAAAAAGAACTTTAAAAAGATATAAAATGGACACAGTAAAAAAATGTGGTTCAGCTTAATAATTGATGAGCGATCCTGTAAGATTAAAAAACACACAAAACATTTAAAAAACAAGTTCAAAGGAGCAGTTGAAGCATAGGCATATGTATGTAAGGAGTTAGGAATGCTGAAATGGGTTACTAATGAATGCTAAAGTGACTAATATCTATAGAAAAATAAAATGTAATGTTTGGGGGTTGTTTTCCATAGGGCGAAAATCAATTTATCACTACCAAATAAAATTAATTTGCATTATCTGTTTTCTACAACTAAAACTCTACCCTTATTTAAATCATCCCTAGAGAGCTCACTATAAACCCCAAGGCTATGCCATTTATCCATATCTAAATTTTTGAAAATATTCCTGAAAGTATAGAGAGATAAAATATTGGGCAAAACTTTTTTATATAATTATATTTTTTCATCAATTCTAATTTCTGGAAAATATAGTTATTTATTAAGACCAGTCACTCTTTTATTGTTAAGTAAATTATGCACAACTACAAATCTCATGCTAGATGAAAATTCCTTTCTTTCTAACTCTACGAAATAACATAAAAGCCCACCCACTCACCCTCTCCCGCCTTCCCTCTGAGATTCCTCAGTCTGTTCTATGCTTCTATGTCTCTGGATCTAATTTGTTCATCAGTTTATTTTGTTCATTAGATTCAACATATGAGTGAGATTATGTGATGCTTGTGTTTCTCTGACTGGCTTATTTTGCTTAGCATAATTCTGATGTACTTATAACAAAGGGAAATTTGGGCACAGATTACACACCAGAAAAAAAAAAAAAACTTGTAAAGATGAAGGCAAAGATATGACTGAGGTTTCTTCAAGCCAAGGAATGCCAATGGTTGCCAGCAAACCACCCTAATTGAGGTTAAAAGCATGGAACAGATTCTCTCTGACAGCCATCAGAAGGAGCCAGCCCTGCAAACACCTTGATCTTGGACTTTGATCCTCCAAAAATGTGAGACAATAAGTACTATTTTTTTTATGATTACAATAGCAGTTTAATATTTTTGCCATTCTTTGCACTTGTAGAGTATATCTCACTAGGCACTCACTGTGCAAATTATTGTATTTTATTTAATTTTAATTTATTGTTTAAAATATTACAAATAGTAGTACATGTGTCTCCTTCGGATGATGTCTTTACCCACCCCCCCAACCCACCTCCAACCCTCTTCTGATGAACAAAAATAGATACAGAGGCAAAGAAGCATCATACAGTACTATTTTTAAGGTACCCTTTTTTATTATACTTTGTCACAGTAGCCCTAACAAACTAATATAGCTCTTAGGAGCTAATTTAAATCCTGGCTGTAAATTAATAGAAAGTTAGAAATCAATGTGATAAGTGTGGTATAGAGCAGTTGACAAAGATTTGTAGGAAAGTTATAACCTAAAGTAAGTTTTGGCCGAAACCGGTTTAGCTCAGTGGATAGAGCGTCAGCCTGCGGACTGAAAGGTCCCGGGTTCAATTCTGGTCAAGGGCATGTACCTGGGTTGCGGGCACATTCCCAATAGGAGATGTGCAGAAGGCAGCTGATCAATGTTTCTCTCTCATCGATGTTTCTAACTCTCTATCTCTCTCCCTACCTCTCTGTAAAAAATCAATAATATATATTTTTTAAAAAAAGTTGATCAATGAATTATGGTTAGATGAAGGAAATGGTAGGTGGATACAAAGCAATAGGAGCTATATAAGCCTTATAGAAATATAAATGGATATAACTGTAATGTTGCTACTGTTATGAATCATAATGTAAATATTTGATATGCAGGATGCTCTAAGGCGACCCCTGTGAAAGGGTCGTTCGACTGCCAAAGGGGTCGCTACCCACAGGTTGAGAACCACTGCAGTAGGGTGTGTTTGCATGCATACATATATAGAACAAAATTGAGAGATTGATTGATTGCTTGAATTTACAGATTGGCTCACACAATTGTGGAGGTTGGCAAGTCCAAAAAGAGTTGACATTGCAACTTGAATCAAAAGGCAATCTGGAGGCAAAATTCTCTGTTCCTCATATACCTTGGTCTTTTTATCTTAAGGCATTCAACTGATTGAATGAGGTCTATACACATTAAGAAGGATAAACTGCTTTACTCTGTCTACTAATTTAAATACTAATTTCATTTAAAAAATACCTTCACAGTAACATCTAGACTGGTGTTGGACCAGTTTGGCTACTATGGTCAAGCCAAAATAACATAAAATTAACCATCACAATATTTAAGCAATAAGAAGCTATCATCTATAATTTTCCTGTTTTATATTTTACTAGAGGCTCAATGCATGAAATTCATGCAAGAGTAGGCCTTCCTTCCCCCAGCTGCAGGCACTGGCTTCCCTCTGGCACCTGGGACCCGGGCTTCCCTCACATTTCCAGCTTTGTCCAGAAGGAAGTCCAGTCTAATTAGCATATTATGGTTTTATTATTATAGATTGTGAATATTTTGTGAAAATGCAGCACCTTTCATTGCCCTTTTACATAAAGACATATTTAAAATAAGTTTTCACTCATTCATCAAATATTTACTGAGCACCTATTATATAAAAAACATGGCTAATCCCAGAGGGATTGGAATAAAATGAGAGACTATAAATAAAACATATGTCCTGTTATCAAGAAGCTTACAAGGTATTAGTATTAAAATTTTAATGTTTTTCTTAATTGTTTTTGAAATATTTGAAGCAAAGACTTTTTTAAAAAATATATATTTTATTTATTTTTTACAGAGAGGAAGAGAGAGGGATAGAGTTAGAAACATCAATGAGAGAGAAATATCAATCAGCTGCCTCCTGCACAACCCCTATCGGGGATGTGCCTGCAACCAAGGTACATGCTCTTGACTGGAATCGAACCTGGGACCCTTCAATCTGCAGGCCGATGCTCTATCCATTGAGCCAAACCTTTTAGGGCTAAAACGAAGACTTTTTTATAACAGGTTAAGTAACATATAATTTTCATACCACAGAATTCACCCTTTTAAAGTAGATGATTTAGTGTTTCTGGTAAATTCATATAATTGTGCAATCATAACCACTATCTGATTTTAGAATATTTTCATTACCCCTAAAAGTAACCCCATACTTCTTATCAATCATAACCTAGCCCCCTTCTCCCAAGTTCTTGGCAATCAATTATCAAGCTACTTTCTGTCTCTATAGACTGGTCCATTCTAGATATCTCACATAGATGGGATCATACAAAATTGATCTTTTGTGACTAGCTTTTCTTTTTACTTGGAATGTTTTCAAGTTTTAACCATGTTGGACTTCCAAAATGGCGACCAGCAGGAAGGTAGGGAAGGAGAGAGTGTGAGAGCGCAAGGAAGTGATAGAGGAGTGTATGGACGCGTGTGGTGTGTGTGTATGAGCTAGGGACAGTTAGATTCTGCAGGTCTTCTAAGGGGCTGCTAAACCAGGCACTCTTAGGCAGCAGAGTCCCCACTCCCTGCGCAGACACTCCTGGGCAGCCAGCACAGGCACAGCGACCAAGCCATCTTGGGAAACAGAGCTGCTTGAGACTAAGATCCTGGCCTCAGCACCACCAAGTCTGATCTCAGACGCATACCAGGACCCTGCAGCCAATGGGGACAGAGACCTGTGACCACAACTACAGACCTGCAGACAACAAAAGTTTAGAAATCCCCGCAGCAGATCCATGAGTAACAGAGCCCATCCCCCCTTCCCGCAGGCTTGCGGGCACCGCCAGAGTAACTAACTGATAGACCCACCCCTTACCAGGGCCTCAGCGCTCCAGGAACTTTAGTCTGGAAGTGTGCGAGCACCTTGGAACTGATCCCTCACAGGGCCGGGTTCAGGAATCTTGGGCTGGGAGCAAGTGCGTGAACCCCAAGAACTGAGCCTACGCGCACTGCCAGCTTCGGATCCCTGGGCTGGGAGCAATCACAAGAACGCCGGGAATTTGTCCCACGTATCACAGGCCCAGGGACCCCGATTCTCTGGACAGGAGGCAGCGCCAAGCACCAGTGACTTGACTGTGTTTCTTATCACCTGCGCCTGAGATCCTGATTTCCTGTGCATTCATACTAAGAGCCAGTGACTCCAATTCCTGGTGCAAGGGCACAAAGGAACCCTGATTCTCAAGACAAGGTCGCGCGAAGCAACAGAGACTCTGATACTGGATTCTGGGGAACTCTGACTCCCGGTGCACGCTAGGGGGCTCTGGTTTTCAACACGCTTCAGGGCGGTCTCTGTTTTAGCACGGTGCAGGCAGGGTCCCTGATTCTAAGGGTGCGTACGAGGCCACATTGAGCACTGACAACACTGACTCTGAGCAAGCCTGGTTTCCACCAACCCACAACAACCACACATCTTAGTGTCAGAGCTCTTCAGTGACACTAGGGTGGTGGGAGGCTCCCACTGCACACGGCCCAGACCCACGCAACTCGATGTTTGAACCATCGGGAGATAATCAGAATGAAGAGACGAAACAACACCCAGAGGAAAGACAATGAGGAGTCACCAAGAAAGGACATTAATGAAGTTGAAGCATGCAACATGACAGAAAAAGAATTCAGAATAATGGTTGTACAATTCATTCACTGGTAGGATGAGAAAATCAACAACCTATGAAAGAATCAGGAAGAAATGAAAAGTGATATAGCTACAATCAAAAACACCATGGAAAGTTTCAACAGCAGACTAGAAGAAGCAGAGGACCGAATTAGTGAATTAGAGGATAAGGCAGAGAAACAAGCTCAATCTGAACAGCAACTGGAGAAAAAAATTAAAAAGCAGGAGGAGAGCCTAAGGGAGCTTCAGGACAACATGAAACAAAGTAACATACGCATAATACGGCTGCAAGAAGGACAAGAAGAGCAGCAAGAATTAGAAAATCTATTTGAAGAAATAATGTCAGAAAACTTCCCAGATAGGGGGAAGAAAAAAGTTACACAAGTACAGAGAGTCCCAGGCAAGATGAACCCCAAAAGACCCATACCAAGACATGTCATAATAACGATGGCAAATGTAAAACACAAAGACAGAATCTTAAAGGCTGCAAGAGAGAAACAGAGAGTTACCTACAAAGGATCCCCCATCAAATTATCAAATGATTTCTCAACAGAAACACATCAGGCCAGAAAAGAATGGACAGAAATTTACAAAGTGATGCAAAGCAAAGGACTGAATCCAAGAATACTCTATCCAGCAAGGCTATCATTCAAAATTGAAGGGGAAATAAGAAGCTTCACAGACAAAAAACGGCTAAGGGAGTGTAAAACCACCAAGCCAGAAATGCAAGGAATGCTAAAGGGACTGGTGTAAAAAGAAGAACTACAAAGCCCAGAAAGAAAAAAGCCACAAAAAACAAATAGAAATGGCTACAAACAAGTACCTTTCGATAATAACTTTAAACGTAAATGGACTAAATGGTCCAATCAAAAGACATCGAGTGGCTGAATGGATAAAAAAACATGACCCATACATTTGCTGTCTACAAGAGACCCACCTCTTTAGAAGGGACTCACATGGACTGAAAGTGAAGGGATGGAAAAATATTTTTCAGGCAAATGGAAATGAAAAAAAAGCTGGGGTAGCAATACTTATATCAGACAAAATAGACCTCAAAGTGAAGGCCATAACTAGAGATAAGGAAGGTCACTTCATAATACTAAAGGGATCAATACAACAAGAAGATATAACCCTGATAAACATATATGCACCCAATGCAGGAGCACCCACATACATAAGAAAACTTTTGGAAGATATCAGGGGAGAGATTGACAACAATACAATCATAGTAGGGGACTTTAATACACCACTGACATCACTGGATAAATCCGCTAGACAAAAACTCAGCAAAGAAACAGCAATCCTAAATGACTCATTAGACCAGATGGACTTAATTGACATCTTCAGAACACTTACCCCAAAGCCACAAAATATACGTTCTTCTCAAGTGCTCATGGGACATCTTCAAAAATAGACCACATATTGGGTCACAAACAAAGTCTCCCCAAATTCAAGAAGATTGAAATCATACCAACCATCTTCTCAGACCACAAGGCCATAATATTAGAAATAAACTACAATAAAAACAACTCAAAATACTCAAACACTTGGAAGCTGAATAGCACGTTATTAAATATTGATTGGGTTACCAATGAGATCAAAGAAGAAATTAAAAACATCCTGGAAACTAATGAGAATGAAAACACAACAATCCAAAACCTATGGGACGCAATGAAAGCAGTCCCGAGAGGGAAGTTTATAGCTCTACAGGCCTATCTCAATAAACAAGAAAAAATGGTAGTAAATCATCTAAATCTACAGCTCAAAGAATTAGAAAGAGAGTAACAAGAAAAGCCCAGAATCCCAGCAACAACACAGCACTGGTAACTATTACGCAGCCAGCTCTGGGCAGTGAACTCCCACTGGACAGAGAGGCCCTATAGCCTCAGAGGCCAACCCCAGAGCACTGCCACCCAGAGGCTGACCCACAAACTGACTCTTTGCTAAACACAAAATAAGGCAGTCTGGGAAACAAATGCGGCTTGCTTTAAAATAAGGACTGTGGTTTACAACACAGAGGAACAGTGTATCGCAGGGAAACTCAACACCCTCCTGAATACCTGGCAGGTCTAAGGCGAGCCACACTGAAGAATAGAAGAACCGAAGGACCTTCACTACTACAATATTTTTTTTTCTTTCTTTTTTCACCTTTTAACTAAGAAACCAATTTTTTTTTATTTTTTTTATTTTTTTTTATTTATTTTTTCTTTTCTTCTTTTTTTTTTCTCTCCTTTTTTCCATCACCTGATTTTACCCTTTTAATTACTACCTTCTTATTTTTAACCAGTATTATTACTGCTACCATTTTACCATTTTTTTTTAAAGTGCCATTTTATTTTCTCTTTATTTTATTTTGGGATTAGTGTTCTCCATTCTATTTTCATCGTTATATTATTGGTTGTTTCCAGTTTGCATTCATCTCTAGGGAGCTGTTGCTGGAATTTGTTAGGATTAATGGCTGTTCTATAGGAGTATTCTCCTCATATAAAAAAGTCTCTTCCCCTCTTCCACTTCATTCTCTCTTTTCGCTCTTTTTTTTTCTTTTCTTTTCTTATCTCGCTTTTATTTTCCCCCCTCCTTTTTCCCAATTTCATTTTTGCACTCCTTTTTTTGGTCCCTACTTTTCTTTTCTTTTTTCTCTTTTATCTTTTTCTCTTCCTTCTTCCTTATCCCCTAATTCTCTTAATTCAGGTGGTCACCTTTATTTTGGGTTATTAATATCGTGAATATATTTGTGTATAGTGCCTGGTACGTGGTGCCTTGTTGTGTTGTATTTTGTGCCTTTAAATCAACGCAGCAGATCCAAGCAACAGCAACCTCCTGAGCACGACACCCTCTGCTGAGGAACAGCAGCTGTACATGAAACCTCGCCCCACCGGCCAGAAGAGCCACCACAGCTGTGAACAGCACACACCAGAGGAGCTGCTGCCAACTGAAGAGCAGCTGCTACCGCAACCGCCCGAAGAGCAACCACAGACCAAGGAGTCACTGCCACCAAGGGAGCAGCCACTGAACGACTCAACGTCTAGATATGTCAGTGAGATCAAACATGGGTAGACAAAGAAACCCCCAAAGGAAAGAGAAGGAGGACTCTCCAGAAAAGCAGCTAAGCAATACAGAGGCATGCAACATGACAGATAAAGAATTCAGAATAAGGGTCCTAGAGTGCATAAACCGGATGGAGGAAAAAATCGACAACCTCTGCAAGAAGCAAGACGAAACAGATGAAAAAATCGATAACATATGGAAGAAGCTAGAAGAAACAGATGAAAAAATCAACAACTTAAGTAAGACCCAAGAAGAAATGAAGAGTGATATAGCTGCAATGAAAAACTCCATTGAAAGTATCAACAGTAGACTGGGTGAAGCGGAGGACCGAATTAGTGAATTAGAAGACAAGGAAGCAAAACACACCCAAATTGTACTGCAATTGGAGAAAAAAATGAAAAGACAGGAGGAGAGCCTAAGGGAGCTTTGGGACAACATGAAACGAAACAACATACGAATAATAGGGGTACCAGATCAACAGAAGGATGAACAAGGATTAGAAAACCTATTAGAAGAAATAATATCAGAAAACTTCCCTGAGGTGGGGAAGAAAAAAGTCACAGAAGCCCAGAGAGTCCCAAACAAGGTGAACCCGAAAAGACCCACACCAAGACACATCATAATTACCGTGGCAAATGTTCATGACAAAGAGAGAATCTTACAGGCTGCAAGAGAGAGACGGAAAGTTACATACAAGGGATCTCCCATTAGATTGTCAAATGATTTCTCAACAGAAACACATCAGGCCAGAAAAGAATGGACGGAAATTTACAAAGTGATGCAAAGCAAAGGACTGAATCCAAGAATACTCTATCCAGCAAGGCTATCATTCAAACTTGAAGGGGAAATAAGAAGCTTCACAGACAAAAAAAGGCTAAGGGAGTTTATCACCACCAAGCCAGCAATGCAAGGAATGCTAAAGGGACTGGTATAAAAATAAGAAATAAAAAGCTCAGAAAGAAAACAGCCACACAAAAACAGAAATGGCTACAAACAAGTACCTTTCAATAATAACTTTGAACGTAAACGGACTAAATGCTCCAAACAAAAGACATCGAGTGTCTGAATGGATAAAAAAACATGACCCATACATCTGCTGTCTACAAGAAACCCACCTCATTAGAAGGGACTCACACAGACTGAAAGTGAAAGGATGGAAAAATATCTTTCAGGCAAATGGAAAGGAAAAGAAAGCTGGGGTAGCAATACTTATATCGGACAAAATAGACCTCAAAGTGAAGGCCATAACAAGAGATAAGGAAGGCCACTTCATAATACTAAAGGGATCAATACAACAAGAAGATATAACCCTGGTAAACATATATGCACCCAATGCAGGAGCACCCAAATTCATAAAAAAAAACTCCTGGAAGATATCAAAGGAGAGATCGACAACAATACAATCATAGTAGGGGACTTTAATACACCACTAACAGCACTGGATAAGTCCTATAGACAAACAATCAGCAAAGATACAGCAATCCTAAATGACTCACTAGATCAGATGGACTTAATAGACATCTTCAGAACACTTCACCCCAAAGCCAGGGAATATACGTTCTTCTCAAGTGCTCATGGGACATCTTCAAAAATAGACCACATATTGGGTCACAAGCAAAGTATCCCCAAATTCAAGAACATTGAAATCATAAAAAGCATCTTCGCAGACCACGATGGCATAATATTAGAAATAAACTACAATAAAAACAACCCAAAATACTCAAACACCTGGAAGCTGAATAGCATGCTATTAAATATTGATTGGGTTACCAATGAGATCAAAGAAGAAATTCGAAACATCCTGGAAACTAATGACAATGAAAACACAACAATCCAAAACCTATGGGACACAATGAAAGCAGTCCTGAGAGGGAAGTTTATAGCTCTACAGGCCTATCTCAAAAAACAAGAAAAAATGGTAGTAAATCATCTAACTCTACAACTCAAAGAATTAGAAAGAGAGCAACAAGAAAACACCAGAGTGAGCAGAAGGAAGGAGATAATAAAGATTAGAGCAGAAATAAATGACATAGAGACCAAAAAAACAATACAGAAAATCAATGAAACCAAGAGCTGGTTCTTTGAAAGGATAAACAAGATTGACAAACCTCTAGCCAGACTCACCAAGAAGCAAAGAGAGAGGACCCAAATAAACAAAATCAGAAACGATAGAGGCGAAATAACAACAGACCCCACAGAAATACAAATGATTGTTAAAAAATACTATGGACAGCTCTACTCCAACAAACTAGACAACCTGGAGGAAATGGACAAATTCCTAGAAAAATACAACATTCCAAAACTCAATCAGGAAGAATCTAAAAATCTCAACAGGCCAATAACTATGGAAGAAATTGAAGCAGTCATCAAAAAGCTTCCAGCAAACAAAAGCCCAGGACCAGTTGGCTACACAGGGGAGTTTTACCAAACATTCAAGGAAGAACTAAAACCTATCCTCCTCAGACTACTACAAAAAATTCAAGAGGAAGGAACACTTCCAAGCTCATTCTATGAAGCCAGCATCACCCTAATACCAAAACCAGGGAAAGACAACACAATGAAAGAGAATTACAGGCCAATATCCCTCATGAACATAGATGCCAAATTCCTCAACAAATTCTTAGCAAATCGGATCCAGCAGTACATCAGAATCATCATAAACCATGACCAAGTAGGATTTATCCCAGGGATGCAAGGATGGTACAATATCCGCAAATCAATAAACGTGATACATCACATAAACAAATTGAAAGAAAAAAACCACATGGTCATATCAATTGATGCAGAAAAAGCATTTGACAAAATTCAACACCCATTTTTGATAAAAGCTCTCAGCAAGGTGGGAGTAGAAGGATCATACCTCAACATAATAAAAGCCATATATGACAGGCCCACAGCCAACATCATACTCAATGGACAAAAACTATCACCATTTCCCATAAGAACAGGAACAAGACAGGGATGCCCCCTCTCACCACTCCTGTTCAACATAGTACTGGAAGTGTTAGCCATTGCAATTCGTCAAGAAGAAGAAATAAAACGCATCCAAATTGGAAAAGAGGAAGTAAAACTGTCCTTATTTGCAGACGACATGATATTATACATACAAAACCCTAGAGACTCCATCAAAAAGCTACTGGACTTAATACATGAATTTGGCAATGTAGCAGGATACAAAATTAACCCCAAGAAATCCGAGGCATTTCTATACACCAATAGTGAACTTTCAGAAAGAGAGATTATAAAAACAATCCCGTTTACCATCGCAGCAAAAAAATTAAGCTACCTAGGAATAAACTTAACTAAAGAGGTAAAAGACCTCTTCTCAGAAAACTACAGGACGTTGAAAAAAGATATTGAGGAAGACATAAACAGATGGAAGAACATACCGTGTTCATGGATTGGTAGAATCAACATCATTAAAATGTCCATACTACCCAAAGCAATCTATAAATTCAACGCACTTCCCATTAAAATACCAACGGCATACTTCAGAGATCTAGAACGAACTCTCCAAAAATTCATCTGGAATAAAAAAAGACCCCGAATAGCTGCAGCAATCCTGAAAAAGACCAAAGTAGGTGGGATCTCAATACCAGATATCAAGTTGTATTACAAAGCCACTGTTCTCAAAACTGCCTGGTACTGGCACAAGAATAGGCATATAGATCAATGGAATAGAATAGAGAGCCCAGAAATTGGCCCGAACCAATATGCTCAATTAATATTTGACAAAGGAGGCAAGAACATACAATGGAGCCAAGATAGTCTCTTCAATAAATGGTGTTGGGAAAATTGGACAGATATATGCAATAAAATGAAACTAGACCACCAACTTACACCATACACAAAAATAAACTCAAAATGGATAAAGGACTTAAACGTACGACAGGAAACCATAAAAATTTTAGAAGAATCCAAAGGCAACAAAATCTCAGACATATGCCGAAGCAATTTCTTCACTGATACAGCTCCTAGGGCACTTGAAACTAAAGAGAAAATGAACAAATGGGACTACATCAAAATAAAAAGCTTCTGCACAGCAAAAGAAACCATCAACAAAACAACGAGAAAACCCACTGTGTGGGAAAACATATTTGCCAATGTCATATCTGATAAGGGCCTAATCTCCAAAATTTATAGGGAACTCATACAACTTAACAAAAGGAAGATAAACAATCCAATAAAAAAATGGGCAAAGGACCTAAATAGACACCTTTCAAAAGAGGACATTCAGAAAGCCAAGAGACATATGAAAACATGCTCAAAGTCACTAATCATCCGAGAGATGCAAATCATAACAACAATGAGGTACCATCTCACACCTGTCAGACTGGCTATCATCAACAAATCAACAAACGACAAGTGCTGGAGAGGATGTGGAGAAAAAGGAACACTTGTGCACTGCTGGTGGGAATGCAGACTGGTGCAGCCACTATGGAAGACAGTATGGAGTTTCCTTAAAAAACTGAAAATGGAACTCCCATTTGACCCTGTGATCCCACTTCTAGGAATATATCCCAAGAAACCAGAAACACCAATCAGAAAGGATATATGCACCCCCATGTTCATTGCAGCACAATTCACCATAGCTAAGATCTGGAAACAGCCTAAGTGCCCATCAGTAGATGAATGGATTAGAAAACTGTGGTACATCTACACGATGGAATACTATGCTGCTCTAAAAAGGAAGGAACTCTTACCATTTGCAACGTCATGGATGGAACTGGAGAGCATTATGCTAAGTGAAATAAGCCAGTCAATGAAGGAAAAATACCACATGATCTCACTCATTCATGGATAATAGAGACCATTATAAACTTTTGAACAATAATAGATACAGAGGCAGAGCTGCCTCAAACAGATTGTAAAACTGCAGCAGGAAGGCCGGGGAGGGTTGGGGGGCAGGAAGTAGGGGGGTAAGTGATCAACTAAAGGACTTGTATGCATGCATATAAGCATAACCAGTGGACATAAGACTTTGGGGGATAGGGGAGGCTAGGGGACTGTCTAGGGCGGGGGGATAAAATAGACACATATGTAATACCCTTTGTAATACTTTAAGCAATAAAAAAAAGAAAGAAAAGCCCAGAGTGAGCAGAAGGAAGGAGATAATAAAGATTAGAGCAGAAATAAATGACATAGAGACCAAAAAAACAATACAGACAATCAATGAAACCAAGAGTTGGTTCTTTGAAAGGATAAACAAGATTGACAAACTCCTAGCCAGGCTCACCAAGAAGCAAAGAGAAAGGACCCAAATCAACAAAATCAGAAATGATAGAGGCGAAATAATAACAGATCCCACGGAAATACAAATGATTGTTAAAAAATACTATGGACAGCTCTACTCCAACAAACTAGACAACCTGGAGGAAATGGACATATTCCTAGAAAAATACAACATTCCAAAACTTAATCAGGAAGAATCTAAAAATCTCAATAGGCCAATAACTATGGAAGAAATTGAAGCAGTAAACAAAAAGCTTCCAGCAAACAAAAGCCCAGGACCAGATGGCTTCACAGGGGAGTTTTACCAGACATTCAAGGAAGAACTAAAACCTATCCTCCTCAGACTACTACAAAAAATCCAAGAGGAAGGAACACTTCCAAGCTCATTCTATGAAGCCAGCATCACCCTAATACCAAAACCAGGTAAAGACAACACAATGAAACAGAATTACAGGCCAATATCCCTCATGAACATAGATGCCAAAATCCTCAACAAAATCTTAGCAAATCAGATCCAGCAGTACATCAGAAAGATCATACACCACGACCAAGTAGGATTTATCCCAGGGATGCAAGGATGGTACAATATCCGCAAATCAATAAACGTGATACATCACATAAACAAATTGAAAGAAAAAAAACCACATAGGCATATCAATTGATGCAGAAAAAGCGTTTGACAAAATTCAACACCCATTTTTGATAAAAACTCTCAGCAAGGTGGGAGTAGGTAGAAGGATCATACCTCAACATAATAAAAGCCATATATGACAAACCCACAGCCAACATGATACTCAATTGACAAAAACTAACACCATTTCCCCTAAGAACAGGAACAAGACAGGGATGCCCACTCTCACCACTCCTGTCCGACATGGTTCTGGAAGTATTAGCCATTGCAATTAGACAAGAAAAACAGATAAAATGCATTCAAATTGGAAAAGAAGAAGTTAAACTGTCCTTATTTGCTGATGACATGATATTATACTTAAAAAACCCTAAGGACTCCATCAATAAACTATTAGACTTAATAAAAGAATTCGGCAATGTAGCAGGATACAAAATTAATGCCAAGAAATCTATGGCATTTCTATACACCAATAGTGAATGTGCAGAAAGAGAGACTGAAAAAGCAATCCCATTTACCATCGCACCAAAAAAATTAAGCTACCTAAGAATAAACTTAACTAAAGAGGTAAAAGACCTCTTCTCAGAAAACTACAGGATGTTGAAAAAAGAGATAGAAGAAGACATAAAGAGATCGAAGAACATACCATGTTCTTGGATTGGTAGAATCAACATCATTAAAATGTCCATACTGCCCAAAGGAATCTATAAATTCAACGCAATTCCCATTAAAATACCAATGGCATATTTCACAGACCTAGAACGAACTCTCCAAAAATTCATCTGGAATAAAAAAACACCCCGAGTAGGGGCAGTGATCCTGAGAAAGAACAAAGTAGGTGGGATCTCAATACCAGATATCAAGATGTATTACAAAGCCACTGTTCTCAAAACTGCCTGGTACTAGCACAATAACAGACACATAGATCAATGGAATAGAATAGAGAGCCCAGAAATCAGCCCCAACCAATACGCTCAATTAATATTTGACAAAGGAGGCAAGAACATACAATGGAGTCAAGATACTCTCTTCAATAAATGGTGTTGGGAAAATTGGACAGATACATGCAAGAAAATGAAACTAGACCACCAACTTACACCATACACAAAAATAAACTCAAAATGGATAAAGGACTTAAATATATGACGGGAAACCGTACAAATACTAGAAGAATCCAAAGGCAACAAAATCTCAGACATATGCCGAAACAATTTCTTCACTGATACAGCTCCTAGGGCATTGGAAGCTAAAGAGAAAATAAACAAATGGGACTACATCAAAATAAAAAGCTTCTGCACAGCAAAAGAAACCATCAACAAAACAACAAGAAAACCCACTGCTTGGGAAAACTTATTTGCCAATGTCATATCTGATAAGGGCCTAATCTCCAAAATTAATAGGGAACTCATACAATTTAACAAAAGCAAGATAAACGATCCAGTCAAAAAATGGGCAAAGGATCTAAATGGACACCTTTCAAAAGAGGACATTCAGAAAGCCAAGAGACATATGAAAACATGCTCTAAGTCACTAATCATCCGAGAGATGCAAATCATAACAACAATGAGGCACCATCTCACACCTGTCAGACTGGCTATCATCAACAAATCCACAAACGACAAGTGCTGGAGAGGATGTGGAGAAAAAGGAACACTTGTGCACTGCTGGTGGGAATGCAGTCTGGTGCAGCCACTGTGGAAGACAGTATGGAGTTTCCTCAAAAAACTAAAAGTGGAACTCCCATTTGACCCTGTGATCTCACTTCTTGGAATATATCCCAAGAAACCAGAAACACCAATCAGAAAGGATATATGCACCCCTATGTTCATAGCAGCACAATTCACCATAGCTAAGATCTGGAAACAGCCTAAGTGCCCATCTGTATATGAATGGCTTAGAAAACCTTGGTACATCTACACGATGGAATGCTATGCTGCTCTAAAAAGGAAGGAACTCTTACCATTTGCAACAGCATGGATGTAACTGGAGAGCATTATGCTAAGTGAAATAAGCCAGTCAATGAAGGAAAAATACCACATGATCTCTCTTATTTCTGGACAATAAAGACCATTATAAACTTATGAACAATAATAGATATGGAGGCAGAGCTTCCTCGAACAGACTGTCAAACTTCAGCAGGAAGGCCGGGGAGGGTGGGAGGGCAGGAGGGGGGTAGGTAAGAGATCAACCAAAGGACTTGTATGCATGCATATAAGCAAAACCAATGGACATAAGACACTGGGGAGTAGGGGAGGCCAGGTGATTGTCAAGGGCGGGGAAAAAAAAAGGAGACATAAGTAATACTCTTTGCAATACTTTAAGCAATAAAAAAAAGAATATCAGATCTAAAAAGCAAAAAAAAAAGAAAAAGTTTTATCCATGTTGTACTATGTATTAGTAACTCAATTACATGTATTATGAAATAATATTCTATTATCTGGATATATATGTACTACTTTATGTCCATTCATTAACTGATGAAAATGTGGAATGTGGGTTGAAATGTCAAATTATTTTCAGAAGTTACTACATAGCCTGGCTGATGTGCTTAGTGCTTGAACATCAACCTATGAACCAGGAAATCAGGCTTTGATTAACCATCAGGGTACATTCCAGGGTTGTGGGCTTGGATCCCTGTGGGGGGCATGCGGGAGGTGGCAGATCGATGGTTCTCTCTCACTATTGATTTTCTTATCTCTCTCTCCCTCTCCTTTCCTCTCTTAAATCAATAAATTTTTTTTTTTAAAAAAAGATACTACATAGTTTTATAATTCCACCATCAATGGGACTTCCAGTTTCTCCACTTCCTAGACAACACTTACTATTGTCTGTATTTTTTTCTTATAGTCATCCTCATAGGTATATAAAGTGCATCTTATTGTGATTTTGATTTGCATATTCCTGATTGCTAACAATATTCAACATTTCTTCGTGTACATTGTGACAATGAGTATATATTCTTGAGGTAAATATTTTTTTAATCCTCTAGAAATTTTAAAATTTCATTGCTTGTCCTTTTGTTGTTGCTTTGTAAGTGTTCTTTATATATTGTAAATAAAACTTATTTATCAGATATACTAGAGGCCCGGTACATGAAATTTGTGCATGGGAGTGTGTGTCCCTCAGCCCAGCCTGCACCCTCTCCAATCTGGGACTCCTCGAGGGATGTCCAACTGCCAATTTAGGCATCCCTCTCATAATCCAGGACTGCTGGCTCCCAACTGCTTGCCTGCCTTCCTGCCTGATTGCCCCTAACCACTTCTGCCTGCCAGCCTGATCACCCCATAACCACTCCCCTGCCAGCCTGATTGATGCTTAACTGCTCCCCTGCCAGCCCAATTACCCCTAACTTCCCTCCCCTGCCAGCCTGGTCACCCTTAACTGTTCTCCCCTGCAGGCCTGGTTGCCTCCAAAAGCCCTCCTCTGCTAGCCCAATTGCCCCTAACTGCCCTACCCTGCATGCCTGGTCTCCCCTAACTACCCTCCCCTGCTGGCCTGACTACCCTTAACTGCTCTCTCCTACCAGCCTGATTGCCCTTAACTGCCCTCCCCTGATGGTCTGGTCACCCTTAACTGCCCTCCCCTGCAGGCCGGGTTGCCCCCAACTGACCTCCCTTGCAGGCCTGATTGCCCTTAACTGCCCTCCCCTGATGGTCTGGTCACCCTTAACTGCTCTCTCCTGCAGGACTGGTCCCTCCAAACTGCCCTCCCCTGCAGGCATGGTCACCCCCAACTGCCCTCCATTGTTGGCCTGGTTGCCTCCAAATTACCTCCCTGAAGTCCTGTCCTCCCCTGCAGGACTAGTTGCCCCCAATTGCCCTTCTCTGCTGGTCCAGTCACCCCTAACTGTCCTCCCTTGCCAGCCTGGTCACCCCCAACTGCCCTCCCCTGCAGGCCTGGTTGCCCCCAACTGCCCTCCCCTGCAGGCCTGGTCACCACAAACTGCCCTCCCCTGCTGGCTTGGTCACCCCTAACTGCTCTCTCCTGTAAGCCTGGTGTCCCCCAACTGCCCTCCCTTGTTGGCCTAGTAGCCCCCAAATTCCCTCCCCTGCAGACCTGGTTCCCTCAACTGTCTTCCTCTGCAGGCCTGGTCACCCTTAGCTTCCCTCCTTTGCCAGCCTGGTTGCCCCTAACTGCCCTCCACTGCCAGCCCGATTGCCCCAACACTGCCCTCTCCTGCAGTCCTTGTTGCCCCCAACTGCCCTCCCCTTCAGTCCTGCTTCCCCTCCAATTGCCCTTCCCTGCAGGCCTGGTCCCCCTCAATGGCCCTCCCTTTCAGGCCTGGTTGCCCTGAACTGTCCTCCCTTTCAGGCCTGGTTGCCCCCAACTGCCCTCCCCAGATAGCCTGATGTCCCACAACTGCCCTCCCTTGCTGGCTATCTTGTTGTGGCCATCTTGTGTCCACATGGGGGCAGCTGTCTTGTGTGTTGGAGTGATGGTCAATTTGCATATTACCTATTTATTAGATAGGATAATTTTCAAATATTTTCTCCCATTATTGGGTTGACATTTCACTTTTTTTAAAATATATTTTATTGATTTTTTACAGAGAGGAAGGGAGAGAGATAGCGAGTTAGAAACATCGATGAGAGAGAAACATCGATCAGCTGCCTCCTGCACATCCCCTACTGGGAATGTGTCCACAACCCAGGTACATACCCTTGACCGGAATCGAACCTGGGACCTTTCAGTCCGCAGGCCGATGCTCTATCCACTGAGCCAAACCAGTTCCGGCGACATTTCACTTTTTATAAAAAATATTTTATTGATTTTTTACAGAGGGGAAGGGAGAGGGATAGAGAGTTAGAAACATTGATGAGAGAGAAACATCAATCAGCTGCCTTCTGCACACCCCCAACTGGGGATGTGCCCGCAACCAAGGTACATGCCCTTGACTGGAATTGAACCTGGGACCTTTCAGATTGCAGGTCGACGCTCTATCCACAGAGCCAAACTGGTTACGGCAACATTTCACTTTTAAAAATTTTATTTAGTAATACAAATAGTACATATGTCTTTTTTCCCCATTGACCTTCCCCTGGCCTCCCTTACCCCCCGGACATGCATCACTCCCATGCCCAGTGCCTTGCATCCATTGGTTATGCTTATATACATGCATACAAGTCCTTCCATTGATCTCTTACTGCTCCCTAATCCTCCCCTGCTGTCCTGCTGTAGTTTGACAGTCTGATCAATGCTTCTTTGTCTCTGTGTCTATTTTTGTTTATCAGTTTACAATGTTCGTTATGTTCCACATCATGAGTAAGATCATGTGGTATTTATCTTTCAGTGACTGGCCTATTTTACTTAGCATAATGCTCTCCAGTTCCATCCATGCTGAAGTGAATGGTAAAAGTTCCTTCTTTTTTATAGTGGTGTAATATTCCATTGTGTAGTTGTACTACAGGTTTTAATGCACTCATCTGCTGATGGGCACTTAGATTGTTTCCAAATCTTAGCTACTGTAAATTGTGCTTCTATGAACATAGGAGTGCCTATATCCTTTCTGATTGGTGTTTCCAGTTTGTTGGGATATAGTCCTAGAAGTGGGGTTACTGGGTAAAATGGGAGTTCCATTTTTAACTCTTTGAGGAAATTTCATACTGTCTTCCACAATGGCTGCACCAGCCTGCATTTCCGCCAGCAGTGCATGAGGGTTCCTTTTTCTCCACATCCTAGCCAGCACTTGTCATTTGTTGATGATAGCCATTCTGACAGGTGTTTTTATTTGCATCTCTCCGATGATTAGTGACTTTGAGAATGTTTTTATATGTCTCTGACCTTTCTGTATGTTCTCTTTCAAAAAGTGTCTATTTAGGTCCTTTGCCCATTTTTTGAAAGGACTGTTTATCTTCCTTTTGTTCAGTTGTATGAGGTTCCTGTAAATTTTGGAGATTAAACCCTTATATGAAATAGCATTGGAAAATATGTTCTCCCATGCAGTGGGCTTTCTTGTTGTCTTGTTAATTATTTCTTTTGCTATGCAGAAGCTTTTTATTTTGATGTAGTCCCATTTGTTTATTTTCTTCTTAGTCTCCATTGCCCTATGACAGTGGTCTGCAAACCACGGCTCTTTGGTCCCTTGAGTGTGACTCTTCCACAAAATACTACATGTGGGCGCGCATGTACTGTGTGATTGAAACTTCGTGACCCATGCTCAGAAGTCAGTTTTCAGCGTGGGCGAGTCTATTTTGAAGAAGTGGCGTTAGAAGAAGTGGGGGGTGTCCGTCTGTCTGGCGACAGGAGATGCAGCGCAGCTGGGCCGCGGGATACGCAGTGCAAGGGTGGTACATTGTTTTGAGGTACATTCGCTGAGGTTGACCCCTTCCAACTCTCCCATCCACACTCGTCTATCTGAAACAACTATACAAGACAAGTGTAGATGGGAGAGTTGAAAGGGGTCGATTTCAGCAAACGTACCACAATCAGATTGAGGACATTTTTAGCAAAGGCCAGCTTAGGAGTACCCTAATTAAGTTAATAACAATGTACCTACCTATATAGTTTAAGTTTAAAAAATTTGGCTCTCAAAAGAAATTTCAATTGTTGTACTGTTATTATTTGGCTCTGTTGGCTAATGACTTTGCTGACCACTGCCCTAGGAGCTGTGTCAGTAAAGATATTGATATGACATATGTGTGCTATTTTGCTGCCTATGGAATCTTGTAGGATTTTTATCATTTCCTGTCTTACATGTAAGTCCTTTAGCCATTTTGAGTTTGTTTTTGTGCATGGTGTAAGTTGGTAATCTATGTTAATTGTTTTGCATGTATCTGAACATAATTTCCCAGCACCATTTATTGAAGAGACTGTCTTGACTCTATTGTATGCTCATGCTTCCTTTGTCAAATATTAATTGAGCATATGACTTGGGTCGATTTCTGTTGTCCCAAAGTTCCCTTACGTTCTCCTCCTGTTTTCTTACGTGTGTTTTTTTTTCCTCATATGCTGCTCTGTTTAGGTATTTTTTCCTACCTTGTCTTCTAGCTCACGGATGCAGTCCTCTGCTTCTTCTAGTCTACTGTTGAGGCTTTCTATTGTGTTCTTTCTTGAAGAGATGTCATTTTTCATTTCTTCTTGTTTCTTTTTCATTTCCTCTTGGTTCTTACACATATCGTTGAATTTGTCTTCCACCCTTTTCAGCATCCCTATGACCATTGCTCTGAATTCTTTCTCTGACATATTGCTTGCCTCCATTTTGTTTACTTCCTTTTCTGGTGATTCTTCCTTTTCTTTCCAATGGCGGCTGTCTTTGTCTCCCTAAGATCGCTCCTCTCAGGGTGTCTGGTTATGTAGCTCTCTCTCTCCTGCATTGATTTAAAGGCACAAAATACAACACAACAAAACACAATGCACAGGGCACCAAACACAAATGTATTCGTGATATTAATAAACCAAATAAAGGTGACCACCAGGAAAAAGAGAATAAGGGGAGAGAAAAGAGTGCAAAAATGATATTGAGAAAAGGGAAAAAATGTAAGAGAGAAAAGAAAGAGAATAAAGAAGGGGGCAAATATATGTACTAGTATATACTCCAAAAAACCAACAACTAATCCAAAAAATGCAATCAACAAACAACAACTAATTCAAAAAATGCAAACAACAGACACCCAAGTGACTCTGAGGAGGCAGAGCTTTCTTTAAGCAAGTGGGTGGGGCCACAACATTAGTAATAAAGAAACCTAATTTCTGGAGGATGAGGCCCAGAAATAAGGATTTTAAAAATATTCCCAGGTGATTCTAATGTGCAGCCAATGTTAAGAACCACTGCTAGGCAATCACTCTTTCCATCCACCAATTGTCTCATCAGCTAGTTTAATTCGTCAGTTCTGGGTGGATGTTATTCAATTCAGCTGTTCCTTCTATCTGCTCTGTGAGAAGACACAGGACCCATCTGCATATTCGGCCGTCACTTTGTCTGCCCCTGGAAAAACATGTTATGTGCCCACGGCCAGGGAGGCTGGAGTCTTGGTATTCATGGGTTTGCAGCTCAGGCAGCTGGTCCCTGGGTGTTGTGGTTGTAGGGTCCCGGGAGGTATCCGAGGTCTCCCCATTTGAAGGTAAAGCTGGACTTCTGATTACAGCCACTCCTCTTTAAGATGGCTTGGTCTCTGTGGCAGAGCCAGCTGCTCTGGGAGAGATTTCAGTGGTAGTAGAGGCTGCCTGGCCAGGGGAGCCTTGTCCCCCACTCCCCAACAGTCCTGTGGAATACAGCTGTCCCTCACTCACAGACACAGACACTCCCCACAGATTCATGCACTCTCCCTTCGCTCTCTCATTCACACACTATCTTGCAGCCTTCAGTCCCATTGACCATCATCTTGGATCACCCTGTACCACAGTTTTCTAATCTACTCATCTGCTGATGACCATTTAGGCTGTTTCCAAATCTTAGCTATTTGTAAATTGTGCTGCTATGAACATAGAGGTGCACATATCCTTTCTGACTGGTGTTTCTGTTTTCTTGGGGTATATTCCTAGAAGTGGTATTTTATTTAGCATAATGCTCTCCAGTTCCATCCATACTGAAGTGAATGGTAAAAGTTCCTTCTTTTTTATACTGGTGTAATATTCCATTGTGTAGTTGTACCTAGTTATACCATTTTTGGAGTGTTTATTTTAGGTCTTTGAAGTATGTTGTTGGTGTTTGAATGGGGATTGTATTGAATTAATAGATTGCTTTGGGTAGTATGGTCATTTTAATGATGTTGATTCTACCAGTCCATGAACATGGTATATTCTTCCATTTGTTCGTTTCTTCCTCTATCTCTTTTTTCAGCGTCCTGAAATTTTCTGAGTAGACATCCTTTATCTCCTTGGATAAATTTATTCCTAGGTAACTTATTTTTTTCTTTGTTGCAATGGTAAATGGGATTGTTTTTTTGTTTGTTTGTTTGTTTTTAGTTTCTCTTTCTGTAAGTGCATTATTGATGTACTTAAAAGCCATAGACTTGTGGGTGTTAATTTTGTATCCTGTTATATTGCTGAATTCATTTATTAAGTCTACTAGTTTTTTGATGGAATCTTTGGGGCTTTCTATGTACAATAGCATGTCATCTGCGAATAATGATAATCTGTATGCCTTTTATTTCTTCTCTGATCTCAATGGCTAGTACTTCCAGCACTATGTTGAATAGGATGGTGAGATTGGGAATCCCTGTCTTGTTCTTATCTTAGGGGAAATTATTTTAGTTTTTCCCCATTGAGTATGATGTTGGCTGAGAGTTTTTATCAAGAAAGGGTGTTGGATTTTGTCAAATGCTTTTTCTGCATCAATTGATATGATTATGTGATTTTTGTCTCTCAATTTGTTTATGTGATGTATCACATTTATTGATTTGTGGTTACTGTACCATACTTGTATCCCTGGAATAAATCACACTTGGTCATGGTGTATGATCTTTCTAATGTAATGCTGGATACAATTTGCTAGAATTTTGTTGAGGATTTTAGCATCCATGTTCATTAAGGATATTGGCCTGTACTGCTCTTTTTTCCTAGTGTTTTTATCTGGTTTTCAAATGAGGGTAATTCTGGCTTCATAGAAAAAGCTTGGAAGTGTGCCTTCCTCTTGAATTTTTTGGAATAGTCTGAGGAGAATAAGTTTTAGTTCTTCTTTGAATGCTTGGTAGAACTCCCCTGTAAAAACATCCGGACCAGAGCTTTTGTTTGCTGGAAGATTTTTGATCACTGCTTCAATTTCTTCGGTAGTTATGGCCTATTCAGTTTTTTGTTTTTTGTTTTATTCTTCCTGGTTGAGTTTTGGGAGATAGTATTTTTCTAAGAATATGTCCATTTTTTTCTAGGTTTTCTATTTTGTTGAAATAGAATTGTTCAAAGTATTTTTTCATAATCCTTTGTATTTCTGTGCGATTGGTTGTTACTTCACCTCTTTCATTTCTGATTTTGTTTACTTGGGACCTCTCTCTGTCCTTCTTGACTAGAGGTTCATCAATCTTGTTTTCCTTTCAAAGAACCAGCTCTTGGTTTTATTGATCTTTTGTATTTTTTTGTCTCTATGTAATTTATTCCCGCTCTGATCTTTATTAATTCCCTGCTTCTCCTTATGCTGCACTGTTCTTGGTTCTCTCTTTCTAATTCTTCAACTTGCAGAGTTAGTTGGTTTATTACCAGTTTTTCTTGATTTTTGAGGTAGGTCTGTAATGCTATAAACTTCCCTATCAGGACTGCTTTCACTGTGCCCATAGATTTTTGATTGTTGTATTTGCATTGTTATTTGTTTCAAGGATGTTTTTTATTTCTTCTTTTATTTATTTGGTAACCCATTCATTGTTTAATAGTATGCTATTCAGCCTCCAAGTGTTTAAATTTTTGTGATTGTTTTTACTGTAATTGATTTCTAATTTTATGCCATTGTGATCTGAGAAGATGCTTGATATGATTTCAATCCCCTTGAATTTGGAGAGACTTTGCCTGTATTCCAATATGTGATCTATCTTTGAAAATGCCTCATGTGCACTTGAGAAGAATGTATATTCTGTAGTTTTGGGCTGGAATGTTCTAAAGATGTCTATTAAATCCATCTATTTTACTGAGTCATTTAGGCTTGCTGTTTCTTTGCTAATTTATTGTCTAGAGTATTTATCCAGTGATATTAATGTGGTATTAGAGTCTCCTACTATGATTGTATTGCTGTCAATCTGATATCTTCCAGAATTATTTTTATGTATTTGGGTGCTCCTTCATTGTGTGCATATATGTTTACCAGAGTTATATCCTCGTGTTGTATCAATCCCTTTAGAATTATGAAGTGGCCTTCCTTATCTCTTGTTATAGTCTTCAATTTGAGGTCTATTTTGTCAGACATAAGTGCTGCTACCCCAGCCTTTTTATTTTTCATTTCCATTTGCCTGATAGATATTTTTCCATCTCTTCACTTTCAGTCTGTGTGAGTCCCTTGTTCTGAGGTAGGTCTCCTGTAGACCTCATATATATGGGTCAAATTTTCTTATCCATTCAACCACTCAATGTCTTTTGATTGGAGCATTTAATCCATTTACATTTAATGTTATTATTGATAGGTACTTGTTTGTAGCCATTTCTGCACTTTATGCCTGTATTCATTCCTCCCTGTCTACTTCTTCTTTTTACAGCATTCCTTTTAGCATTTCTTTCATTGCTGGCTTGGTAGTGATAAACTCCCTTAGCATTTTTTTTTTTTGTCTGAGAAGCTCCTGATTTCCCCTTCAATTTTGATTGATAGTCTTGTTGAATAGATTATTCTCGGATTCAGTCCTTTGCTTTGCATCACTTTGTATACTTTATTCTATTCCCTTCTAGTTTGTATGTTTCTGTTGAGAAATCATTTGATAATGTGATGGAGGATCCTTTGTAGGTAATTTTCTTTCTCTCTCTTGCAGCTTTTAATGATCTTTCTTTGTCATTAACATTTGCCATTGTTATTATGATGTGTCTTGGTGTGGGTCTTTTGGGATTCATCTTGCTTGAGACTCTCTGTACTTCTGTGAATTTTTTTGTCCCCATATCAGGGAAGTTTTCTGTCATTTCTTCAAATAGATTCTCTAGTCCTTGCTGCTCTTCTTGTCCTTCTGGAACACCTGTTATACATATGTTACTTTGTTTCATGTTGTCCCAAAGCTCCCTTAGGCTCCCCTCTGCTTTTTAATTTTTTTATCCAGTTGGTGTTCAGATTGGGCTTGTTTCTCTACCTTATCTTCTAACTCATTAATTCAGTCCTCGGCTTCTTCTAGTCTGCTATTGAAACCTTCCATAGTATTTTTTTATTGTAGCTATATCACTTTTTATTTCTTCCTGATTTTTGCATAGGTTGTTGATTTTCTTGTCAATCCAGTTCATGAACTGTATGACCATTACTCTGAATTCTTTTTCTGTCATATTGCATGCATATGTTTCACTTATATCCTTTCTTGGAGATGCCTCTTTTTCTTTCATCTGGAGATTTTTTCATTGTCTCCCCATTCTAACTATCACCAGAATGTCCAGAGGCTGAGTTGTGGGGGCCTGAGTCATGTGCAGTGGGACCACCACTCCACCTGAGTGTCACTGAAGAGCTCCGACACCAAGACATGTGGCTGCAGTGGGTCGGTGGGTGCCACATGCGCCAAGAATCAGAGTCACCGGCGCTCAGTGCAGCCTTGTGAACGCACCTAGAATCACAGACCCCACATGCCCAGAGCTGAAAAAAAAAGTCCCTGTGGGCATGCACCAAAAAATAGAGTTCCCTAGCTTGTGCCAGGAGTCAGTCCCCATGTGCACACACTGATAATCGAGTATCAGAGTCTCTGGTGCTTGGTGCAGCTTTGCGCTGATAATCAGGGTCCCTGTGTGCACATGCACCAAGATTTAGAGCAGGGGTCCTCAAACTATGGCCCGCAAGGCACATGCAAATACAAATATTGTATTCGTTCCCATTTTGTTTTTTTTTACTTCAAAATAAGATATGTGCAGTGTGCATAGGAATTTGTTCATAGGTTTTTTTTTTAAACTATGGTCCGGCCCTCCAATGGTCTGAGGGACAGTGAACTGGCCCCCTGTTTAAAAAGTTTGAAGACCCCTGATTTAGAGTCACTGGCGCTCAGCGTGTGTGCACTGAGTATTCGGGATCCCATCCTTGTGATGAGAAACAGAGTCCTGGCGTGTGTGCACTGAGAGTCAAGTCACTGATGCTCAGTGCTGCCTTTTGTGGCGGTGGGCTCAGGAGGACTGCGTGCTCAAAAGGCACAACTTTGGTGTCTGGTGGTTGGTAGCTGTGAATTGGGAAGACTCCATTTTTGCTGCTGGGACCTTACGCCCTTGGTTGGATTCATGTGCACCCAGAGGCAGCAAATAGAGGCATCCAGGGGCTGTTTTCCAGGGTGGAGCACTCAGAGGGTCCCTAGCCCTGAAGCTGTGTGACCTGCGGTTTCTGTGTGCAGGCAGCTGGGAAGGAGTTAGTCCCAATTTCTACTGCTGGGGCATGTGACTTGTTTGGATAAAAGCACACCCATCAGGGGCTCACAGCGGCACCCAAGAGCTGCCTTTAGGGCAGTGGATTCAGGAGGTCTACAAGCTGGAAAGGCATGACTGTGGTGTCAAGCAGCCAGGGAGGGGGGAGTCACACTTACTGCTGTGGGAGCCATGCACCCTTGCAGGTGGGAGTCTTAGGGTCTGCAGGTTTGCGGGCAGGGCAGCAGGATTTTGACTGGAGTGGCTATTGGGTTGCCGGCAGTGTTCAAGGCCAGTCTTGGAAATGTTGTGTGAACTCTGTGGTAAACATTAACTTCCCATCCAGCCAGCAGCTGTGCCACCGTGTCCCTGAGCCTCAGCTCTGTGGGATGCCCTCCCACCCTCTCTGGAGCACCGCACGCACTCTGGAGCTCAGGGGCACCTCAGACCCTAATGGACCCCTCCTGGCACCACCACTGTTTCCACCTTTTCACTTTTTAAAGTAGAATTTATTGAAGCCAAAAAAGTTTTTAATTTTGATGGGATTTTATTTATTTAGTTACCCAATTGCTTGGACTTTTTGTGTCATATCTATGAAATTGTGGGGGCTAAAAAAATACTAATACTTTCCTCCCACCTTCAAAGTTCTTCTAGTTGGGTTAATAATCAAATTAACAGAAACGGATACACAGGAGAAAATCAAAATTTGACATGCACAAGAGGAATTCACATAGGCATGAAAATTCCAAAGACAGTGAGGCAACATTTAGTATATATGACATTTTGAACAAAGAAGAAAAGGGGGGAGGGAATGAAAGAGGAATTTACACGTAGTTGAGGAAGAGCAGGACACACATGACAGGCAAATAAATTCTTGCTAGGCTACTCAAGAAAAATGGGACACAGGTTATCTAGGCTAACAAGTCCCTGCCTGAAGCCATCTTATTTACCATACTTAATTAAAATTAGGTTAATCAAGCTAAGGTCAACATCCCAATATTTTTTTCCTGAGCCAGGTTTATTTTTAACCTGTATCTCTTAGGAAGAAAAGGAGAGAGAGTCATAGTCTTTGTCTGAGTCTTTTGTGTCTTAATAAACAGCTTTAAATCAATATCCAAAAAGGCAAAACGTTTGTTCTCCTTCAAAACCATTGTCTAATCAAGGTTACAAAACTTATTCCTATGCTTTCTTCTAAGACGGTGGTTCTCAACGTTCCTAATGCCGCGACCCTTTAATACAGTTCCTTATGTTGTGGTGACCACCAATTTCATTGTTACAAATTGAACATAATTAAAGCATAGTGATTAATCACAAAAAACAATATGTAATTATATATGTGTTTTCTGATGGTCTTAGGCGACCCCTGTGAAAGGGTAGTTCGACCCCCAAAGGTGTCACGACCCACAGGTTGAGAACCGCTGTTCTAAGAGGCTTTTTTTTTTCTTTTTATTGTAGCTCTTACATTTAGGTGTCTGATCCTCATTGAATTAAATTGTGTACATTGTGTGAGGCAGAAATCCAACTTTATTCTTTGGCACTTTGATATTAAGTTATGTAAAAAAAAGATTTTTAATCACTTATATTTAACTAAAAGTGACTCTTTGGTAAAGTTCATATGTTCATTCAACAGATATATTTCAACCACATAAAGTGTAGGTACTTGGGGACTTAGTAAAAGACAAGACATACTCCTTCTTTGTCTGAATAAAGGTTATATTATAATAATTTTAGGTGCATTTCACTGCAGTATTATCTTTAACAAAAAATAAAATAGAGCAGCCAAGAATATTATCAAAGTTATAATTACTTTTAAGTGATCTGGTTATTTGGTAATAACAAATTTTGATTTGTCCTTGCTAATTAAAGGTGAGAAATACAATTTAAAAATTATAGAAAAATATTAACCATAGATGCCTCTTCTGAAATATCAGATATCATCTAAATATGTTTAATATTACCAGTGTATGACAAATCCTTAAAAAGGGCACCATGAATTTGAAAGTAATATTTTAACTTTAATACAACAGAGATATAACCAAATGGCTTGAGATTTTAATTAGAAATCTCTATTTTGAGAAGACTTTTCTTATCCTTCTCACTTTTCTAAATACAACTCATATTTTATAACATTTGTATATAACGAGTTCTAATATATAAGAACAAGAAAAATATCTGCATCATAAATTTCACCTGCAACAGATATCACTACATTACTGAGTATTAAACTCTCGTAATACCTTGGTTTTAACAGTTACTGAATATTATAGAGATTTATTTATATTGCATCCTACTTCTTTCTTTTTAAATCAAACACAATAAATCTTTTATTCATAGATGAATACATTTATGTATAATAAATCAAATTCT
The DNA here is from genome assembly GCF_014108235.1 of Myotis myotis. Taxonomy (NCBI): domain Eukaryota; kingdom Metazoa; phylum Chordata; class Mammalia; order Chiroptera; family Vespertilionidae; genus Myotis; species Myotis myotis. The sequence goes on along the minus strand of NW_023416346.1, from coordinate 74,047,014 downwards.
AGACAATCAAGATGACATTAACAATATACAGGCCTGATGAATAAGACTATTTGCACAGATTTCAATGTTTTGTAAATACCATAATTATTGCATAATATACCCTGAATGTACAGTGTTTATAATCTCATTTTTACTACCAACTCTTTTCAGAAAGGACAAATTCTACCTAGTTATACACATAAAGTACTAGGTATCCCAAATTAATAAAGCTTTACTGTATTTGGGGACCATTCTTTGGCTAAGGTACTAACTAACCACTTCAGTCATTTGTTTCCTACTTATATGTATATACACAGTAATTCATGTGCATGTGTTTTTTTATATTTTAAAGTCTAATACAGTGTACCATTAGTAACAGGTACACAAACTTGCTGTGTAAAGTTATCCTTTATTTCTATTCTACTGATTTTATTTTTCTACATGAGTTTGTACAACTTCTTCCTAAAGGTATCACAATGAAAATCATCTATAAACTGATGTCAGTGCCAAATCTAATAGGTAAAATAGTTCCAGTTGGTGAATATTGAGTATATATTTTCTTTTTTGTCTCTCAAAATGGACATCTGACATCTTCCTTTCTCCTTCCCAGTCTCACTATTAACTTATCTGCTTGATAGAACTCTCTCCAAACATTCTGCGTCTCCATGTGATTGCTGCCTAATCTAATGAGTCAATTCTCCATTTTTAGAAGAAATCAGATTCAAACAAAAAGCCAAAGGTCCCAAGAAATTATGGTGGGAATAAAAAAATATTTTTCTTCTGTAGAGAGAAATTTGACATAAAATGCTATTTCCTTCTTAAAAATAAAAAGATAGCATTATTTAAAAATAAAAGAAACCTAGTAAAGCCCAATCTATTATCTCCCTATTTTTATTACATAAATTAATACACTACTCCAAATAGAGAGAAAAAATAAAAGAAAATATAAGAGTCGGTAAGGATGGAAGTGCCAAATTGCTTTGGCTTTTAGTATTATATGTAGATTACTGGTGGAGGGTCAGAGAACTCAGGAGTTTCTCTAAGAGATAAAGCAAAGTCCTATTAATATAACAGTGAGTAACAATATAAATTTATTTATAAAACTTTTTAAAACTAACCTTCTCTTTTTTATCTGTACTCTATCTTTTCCACCCCAGATGTCTTCAATTTTCAGTGATTGAAAACTTTGTTCCTTTATACAGAGGTTCGGGTGATAAACTTGGACTACAATAGGCATAGTTGAATATCAAACAGAATTTTTCAAGAAGAACCATGCATGATATACATACATACAGACAACTCTCACCATTGCCATGAATTATTTTACTCTAATGTAGGAAAATTTTCAGTTGCTAGTTAAGATTTGTTAACATAAAAAACCATTGAAACCTGTTAAGAATTTTTGTGAGTTTATTTGAGCCAAACTGTCGACATATGCCGGGAAGTAGAACCTCAGAGAATTGAGATAATGCTCCGGAGAATGACAGGTTACATCTGTATTTATACATTGCAATCAAAGGAAAGGGACATAGGTGGGTTACATGAAATTCATTGGTGAAAGATTAAGGAGGTGGGATAAAGCAAAGCAGGGAAACCTCTGGGATAGGGTAAAAAGTGAAATGATGGACATATGCTTCTTTAACATGGATACAGGATAGTTTAACATAATTAACAGTTGACAATTAACTTGATAACAATAACAATAAGGGGATGTCCTGGTGCCATTTGTTGTTCCCTGAGGAATCTGGAAAAAAAGGAAGTTACAAGTTACCCAGACATTTCACAGATATGTTATCTTAGAAGCAAAAAGACAAATGGGCTCAGTAAAGATCTAAGTTGATCTTTGTTAGGGAAAATACTTGCCTAAGACATCACTAGCCACCATAACCTGTTTGTAGTTAAATATATAATTGTCAGACCATGTTTTGTGGTTATTTTAGGGCTTTGAGTTTGCACAACCGCCATGCAGGCCTTCCCTGAGTTTGTCAGGTTAGCATGTAGCCCCTTTTGTCCACAGGTTTCACAATGTATTAATACATTCAGTAACTATTATAATACATTATTTTAATAGAGCCCACTGAATTTTTTTTAAATATATTTTTATTTATTTCAGAGAGGAAGGGAGAGAGAGATACATCAATGATGAGAGGGAATCATTGATCGGCTGTCTCCTGCATGCCCCCTACTGGGGATCCAGCCTGCAACCCCGGGCATGTGCCCTTGGCCAGAATGAACACGGGACCCTTCAGTCCGCAGGCCGATGCTCTATCCACTGAGTCAAATCAGTTAGGGCTGAATTTTGTTAATGAAATCAACAGTTACAATGTTTTGTTTTCCAACATTTGTCAAAACCTCTTTTTTATAAGCTCTGTTGAATGAATCCTGGCAATAAATAAAGTATTGTACCTTGATTATAGAAAATTTTACACTTTAATAGAAGTTTATGCTTCCTTTTTGTTTGTATGGAACAGGGTCCTTACTTTTAAGATACCTATTTGAGACTTGGTGAAAATAGCAAAGGAGGAGAGGGGAGAAAAAATGCTGGGCGAATAGGTGGACGTGTCATGTACCTCGTTCCAGGGCCAGACTGGAAATACAAATAAATTGGAGAACACCTGGAATTACCAACTGAGGAGGAGACATATTAAGAAAATACAGGAAACACCTGGAGACCAGCAGGAAGGACAAAGTCTCGAGAGGAGCTGACTCAGCTTTCAGGGGCTGCAGCCCTGCAAGGCCAAGAGAGAGGAGGGATCTTCTGGCTACAGGAGGGTCTGCTCCCTCAGAAGATAGAGGCCTGGAACCCAGGCTGGGCTCCATAGCCTGGAGCACCAGAGCCGAGACCCATGGTCCACATAGCATACAGCCATGAAAGGTGGCAGGACTGCTGGCCACAGCAGAATCTGGAGCTGGTACACTCAAGCCATTTGGAGAGAAAGCCATAGTTTCATTTTTTTTAATTTATTTTATTTTTATGTGTGTGTGTGTGTGTGTGTGTGTGTGTGTGTGTGTGTGTGTGTGTGTGTTTTAACCCAGAGCTCTGGAGCTTTCATTTGCAGCTACTCACTCCAGGCTTTGTGCAAGGAGGGAGATGCAGACTCAAGGTGCCGACGGAGAGGCTGGGATGGGAAGCATTGTGGAGAGATGTGGGAAATCAGCAACCAGGAGCATTTGGTCGTAGGCCCCCAAACCACAATGGCCATTTTTCCTGAGAGGAGTTAGCTGTTCCCAGTAGCTGTAGGGCAGGAAAAGAAAAAGAAAAAAAAAGAAGAAATAAAAAAGCCCACCCTTGGCGATACAACCTGTCCCACTCTCAAGAGCCCTGCATTTTGAGGTTTTCAGAGGAAACAAAAGCAGAGGCCAAGTCTACACATTTGAACAGTCTCAGAAGCCTCATTAACAGGATTGGAGGAGAGTTCATCTGCCCCACTATCCTGGGAAACAGACAGGTATTTTCTCTGCACTGGAAAGTTGGATCTCCTGTTTTTCTTTTCAAACATTTTCTTGTCTTTTCATTTATTTTCCTTCCTTTATTTTAAACTGTTTTCCTTCCACTATTTCCCTAATTATTTATTCTTATTTTCTTTATTTCATCTCTGCATCTACATATTCCATCCCCCCTTTTTTGTTATGCTTTTTTCCTTTATTTTTATTGTTTTATTTTCTCCTCATATTTTTTATTTATTTCTTTTTTACTATTCTTGCTCACTTTTCTCTTTCCTAATTCTCTCTTCTCTAGTGGTTGTTTTTGTTGGTGCTGTAGGGGTCTTGTGTATGTTTTTTGTTTTTTTTTTCTTCTGTTTTGTGGCTTGTGTCATATTTTGTTCTGTTTGGTCAGCACCTTCACAACAGCTCACACAACATGGTCAGAGGGGAACCACATAGTCAGCCAGCCTGAGAGAAAATAACACCCATGAATGGGATGGTAACATTTAACACCCAACTACAACAGGAGAACCCAAATAACTCAAGTGAGGGGCTTTCCTAAGGCACCCAACTCAGGAGACCTAAGAGACTGCACCACTAGGTCCCATAAAACACCTATTGCATAAGACAATCTCACAATATCCAGGAGGCATAGCAGTTTGATCTAATATATAGAAACAAAAACAAAGGGGAAGTAAAAATAGAGAGACAAAGAAATAACCCCCAAATGAAAGAGGAGAAATGCCAGAAAAATAACTAAATTAAATGGAAGTAAACAATTTGTCAGCTAAAGAATTCAAAGTAACAGTAATAAGGGTGCTCAAACAATTCAATGAGAACTTCATGTAACTTAATGAAAAATATAAGTGTCTTAATGAGAGCTACACCAACATGAAAAGAGAACTTGAAATAATAAATAAAAATCAGTTGGAAATTAGAAATGACATAGCTGAAATAAAGAATACCCTGGAAGGATTCATTAGTAGACTAGAAGAAGCTGAGGAATGAATCAGTGAATTAGAAGACAAGGTAGAAAAAATACCCATTCAGAGCAGCAAATGGAGAAAAAAAAAGTAAAAGCTGGAGGAGAGTCTAAGGGAGCTTTAGGACAATATGAAACACAACAGCATTGCATTATAGGGTTACCAGATGGAGAATAATCTGATAAAAGAATCGAGAATCTGTTTGAAGAAATAAATGGCAGAAAAATTGCCTAATCTGGTGAAGGAAAATGTCACTCAAGTTCAGGAAACACAGAGATTTCTAATGAAGATGAACCCTAAAAGACCCACACCTAGACACATATGAATTACAATGGCAAATATTCAAGACAAAGAAATAATCTTAAAGGCTGAAAGAGAGACAGAAATTTACCTACAAGGAAGCTCCCCTTATACTGTTAGCTGGCTGCCCAATAGAAACACTTCAGACCAGAATGGAATGGCATGAGTATACAAGGAAATGAAAACTGAGGGGCTGAACCCAAGACTACTCTATCCAGCAAGACTATCATTCAAGTATCAAAAGTGAAATAAAGAATTTGCAGACAAAAAAATGCTAAAAGAGTTTATTACCACCAAACCAGCACTGCAAGAAATTCTAAAGGGAATTTTATAAGAAGAAGAAATAGGTAGAAAGAGAAGAACACAGACATAAAGAGTAAGAATGACAATAAATAAGTACCTATCAATAATAACCTTAAAAGTAAATGGCTTAAATGTTCCAATCAAAAGACATAGGGCAGTTGAGTGTATAAGAAAACATGACTAATATAGTATATGCTGTCTATAAGAGATCCACCTCAGAACAAAGGACTCACACAGACTGAAAGTGAAGGGATGGGAAAAAATTTTCCAGGCAAATGGACTTTGAATAAAGAAAATTGCTCTCCATAATGTGGGTGGACCTCATCAAATCAGTTTTTGTCTTAAATATAGCAAAAGACTTTTCTTAAGCAAGAAAGTCTGCTAGCAGATGGCCTTACTCACTTGAACTAACACTTTGCATTATGGGCTGAATTATGACCCTTAAATTTCATATGATAAATTTCTAATCCCTACTACCTCAGAATTGGACTGTATTTGTGTTTTTTTTTGTTTTATCTTTATTGTTGAGAGCATTACAAGATGTCCCCCATTTTCCCCCCATTGCCCCCTCTACCCAGTTCCTGCTCAACCCCAGACCTTCACCACATTATTGTCTGTGTCCATGGGTTATGCATATATGCATATAAGTTCTTGGATTTTATTTGGAAGTAATTAAGTCAAAAGAAGTTCCTAAGGTAAAATGGGTCCTAATCCAATATGACTGATTTCATTATAAGATCAGAAAATTTGGACACAGACAGAGGAATGTACATGTGAAGAAATAGGAAACAGTAATAAAGCAGCCATTTTCAAGTTAAAGAGAGAGGCCTCAGAAGAAACTAAACAAACTGAAACCTTGATATTGATTTATAATCTCTATAATTGTGAGAAAATCAATGTCTGTTGTTGAGCCATTCAGTCTGGTATTCTGTTACTAGATGCCCAATGCATGAAGATTCATGCAAGAATAGGCCTTTCTTCCCCTGGCTGCCAGCACTGGCTTCCCTCCAGCACCTGGGACACAGGCCTTCACTCTGGCCAGCACCCTTCACCTTTGCTCCAGGACTGAGCTGCATTCCACCTTCATTCTGGCCCTGCCACCTTCCTATAGCTCCCTCCACTCCCTGACCCCCCCCATAGCAAGCATCCTGCCCTACCCCGGCCACTCCATGCTTGTGCATGCGTGCTGCCCAGAGGCCTAGAACGGCAGGGGTGGGGCAGAATGCCTGAGTCGCAGCCGGGCCGCCACCATCTTTGTCACATCAATTTGCATATTCCATACTTATTGGGTGTGGGTGCCACCATATGTGTTGTGAAGTGGTGGTCAATTTGCATATTCCCTCTTTATTAGATGGGATGGTGCCTTAGCAAAATAATGCACATCATTGTTTGTATTTTTAATTTTTGCAAATCTAATGGTTGTGAAATTGTATGTGATTTAGGTTTTTTATTTGCATTTATATACATTCTTATTAACGAAGTTGAGTATCTGTTCAAACATTTATTGGCCATCTATATTTCTGTTTATGTGGACAGTCTTATTGTGACTTTTTCATTGCTCTGTTAGGTTGCTTATATTTTCCTTATTGATTTTTTATTTTATTTATTTTCAAAATTTTATTTTATTGTTTAAAGTATTATACATATTAGTACATATATCTCCTTTTTCTCCCCCATTGACATTCCCCCAGGCTCCCCTACCTCCTGTCGCATTCCCTCATCTCACATCCCCAGTGTCTTGTGTCCATTGGTTGTGCTTATATGCATGCATACAAGTCCTTCGATTGATCTCTTTCCCCCCCCCCCTCCCCAACACTCCCCAGCCTTCCCGCTGTAATTTGACAGTCTATTCCATGCTTTACTGCCTCTGTATTTATCTTTTTGTACATCAGGTTATAATGTTCTTTATTTTCCATAAATGAGTGAGATTATGTGGAATTTTTCTTTCATTGCCTGGCTTATTACACTTAGCACAATGCTCTCCAGTTCCATCCATGCTGCTGCAAATGGTAAGAATTCCTTCTTTTTTATAGCAATGTAGTATTCCATTGTGTAGCTGTACCATAGTTTTCTAATCCATTCATCTGCTGGTGGGCATTTAGGCTGTTTCCAAGTCTTAGCTATTGTAAATTGTGCTGCTATGAACATAAGGGTGCATATATCCTTTCGGATTGGTGTTTCTAGTTTCATGGAATATATTCCTAGAAGTGGGAACACAAGGTCAAATGAGAGTTCTATTTTTAGCTTTTTGAGGAAAATCCATACTGTTCTTTACAGTGGCTGCACCAGTCTGCATTCCCACCAGCAGTGCAAGGGTTCCTTTTTCTCCACATTCTCTCCAGCACTTGTCCTTTGTTGATTTGTTGATGATAACCATTCTGACATGTGTGAGATGGTACCACATTGTTGTTTTGATTTGCATCTCTCAGATGATTAGAGACTTTGAACATGTTTTCATATGTCTTTTGGCCTTTCTTCTGTCTTCTTTCGAAAACTATCTATTTAGGTCCGTTGCCCATTTTTTGATTGGGTTGTTTATCTTCCTTTTGTTAAGTTGTATGAGTACCCTGTAAATGTTAGAGATTAAACATTTGCAAATATGTTCTCCCATGCAGTGGGCTTTCTTGTTATTTTGTTGATTGTTTCTTTTGCTGTACAAAAGCTTTTTATTTTGATGTAGTCCCATTTGTTTATTTTCTCTTTAGTTTCCATTGCCCTAGGACAGTGATGGCAAACCTTTTGAGCTCAGCGTGTCAGCATTTTGAAAAACCCTAACTTAACTCTGGTGCCGTGTCACATATAGAAATTTTTTGATATTTGAAACCATAGTAAGGCAAAGATTTATATTTTTCATATTTATTTTATATATTTAAATGCCATTTAACAAAGAAAAATCAACCAAAAAATGAGTTCGCGTGTCACCTCTGACATGCGTGTTATAGGTTCGCCATCACTGTATCGGTGAAGAAATTGTTTTGGCATATGTCTGAGATTTCGCTGCCTCTAGTATTTTTATGGTTTCTTGTCTTATGTTTAAGTCCTTTATCCATTTTGAGTTCATTTTTGTGTATGGTGTAAGTTTGTGGTCTAGTTTCATTTTTTGCATGTATCTGTCTAATTTTCCCAACACCATTTATTGAAGAGACTGGGACCCCCGGGGAGTGGCCTAAGCCAGCAGGTGGACATCCCCCGAGGGGTCCCAGACTGCGAGAGGGCACAGGCTGAGTTGAGACATCCCCTGAGTGCACAAATTTTTGTGCACTGGGCCTCTAAAATATATATATATATATATATATATATATATATATATTTCAGAGAGGAAGGGAGAGCAATGATGAGAACCACCAATGATGAGAGAGAATCATTGAGTGGCTATCTCCTGCATGATCCCAATTGATGGGATTGAGCCCACCACCTGGGCATATGCCTTTGGCTGGAATCAAACTGGGGCCCTTTAGTCCACAGGCTGATGCTTTATCGACTGAGCCAAACTGTCTAGGGCCTGTTCTCTGTATCTTTTGACTTGAATTTGCAAGATCGAAAATTCACACAGGTAGTTGCATTGAGGAGATATTGTACAAGACAGGGTGGAAAAGTAGGCTGTATTATATTGTTTTCAACATTATACACCATAAGAACATTGAAAATAGTATTTATTTTCTGAAACCATGTGAAAAGTATTATATGCACTATGTATATGTTTGTGTGTTTCCTTGGGACATGGTTCAAAACAATCAGTGCATTCATAAAGGAGTCAATGACCCTTGATTTAGTTAGTATAAGCTAAAAGTAACATATAATTTTATGTTAAAAACATAACACAAGTATAAGAGAAGCTTATTTTTCACTAAAAAGTCTAGAGTATATATTCCAAGGGGAGAGTCGGGGGGGGGGGCGGTGGGAGGAGGAAAGGAGCCATTGCTCCAGTCAGTCAGTTGAGATCAAAGGTGGTGGCCCTACATACATCAACATTTCATTTTCATGGTTACTTAGGCAAAATAATTTTACGGTTTACAGTCTTTTACCAAGTTAACCATATATTTTATAGTGTTAGAATCTATAGAGACACCAGAAAATTCAAAATGCAAAATATGTTACCTTGCATAGAAAAATGTTACCATTCTTTTTTCTATGCAAGGTAACATATTTCGCAGCTCCTGCATTGAGTGTCTGCCCCCTGATGGTCAGTGTGTGTCATAGTGACCAGTCATTCCCATTCATTCTGCTGTTAGGGTCAATTTGCATATTACCCTTTTATTATATAGGATAGAGGCCTGGTGCATGGGTGGGGGCCTGTCGAGTAAGACTCCCTCCACGTTCTGCGTGGAGTAGGGTTCGGTATCTGAAAGAGGAGCCGCACAACAAATGAGAGAAAAAGACACGAGATAATTTTGCAATATTGAGGGACCAGGCTGCAAGTCCAGAAGGACCTCCTCCGTGCTCAGGCTGCTCCAATCTTTTATTGATCCGGAGTAGCCTTTAGGCAGGCAACCCGCCATTAACCGGCAGACTAGCCCATCAGCAAGGATTTACATAATAATAAATGGGGGAGTAGTTTCAGCTACCACTGTCTGGACAAACAGAGGTGGCGCCTAGCTCCAAGCTTTGCTAGGGCTTCAAAGGCACCCAGCCTTTCGGAGAGTTCTCTGTCTATGCTTATCAGATAGTGAAGGCAATAAACAGTTTCCCACATCTCCCCCTTATTTTTTCTTTAAAAAATAATCAAGTCCCAATTTCAATGTCCAAAAGTTCTGAGTCCATGTTTCAATGTCCAAAAGTTCATGTGTACATGCCAGCAATGAAATGTTGGTTCTGGATGGTGGAAAATGCAGGTCCGGTCCTTTCTGGTCTGGTCCTGGGAAACCTGCAGCGATGCACACCTGCTGACTGCTAGCATGGCAAGGCGTCTTCCACCATCTCCATCTCTGAACTGTCTCTTCTGTCTTTGTGGCTGGCACAATCTGGTCAGTTTCTCTCTGGTATCCCTTGTTGCAGGAATCCACATGGTCTAGGAGTTTTTCTCTGAAAGTATACAAACATATTCTAGACCAAAGGTTAATAAAGGAAATTTTACTTGGGGAATCCTTTTTATATTTGCCCAAATGATTTTCCTTTGGCTTATTTTGACACCACATATGTTTTTCATGGGTGTCTTGCTGTTAGCATTACAAAATGAAAAAAAAATTTTCTAGATGTAATTTAGTTACAGGATATTTTTCCTTACATGGTTTTCTTCCACTATCCCCCTTTTTTATTTAATTAGGAGACTTCTTGGAAATTTTATAATGCAGTCTAGACAGCTTTAAATATTAATTTTCTGCATGCAAAAAAATGAATCTGAACATGCTTTAGGTTCATAGCATGTTTACAATGAAATGAAAATTTTTGTTAATACTTTTTGAATAATTACTTATTTCAAATTAACTAAATTTAATTAATTTGAAAACTTGAATTTAATTAATTTGAAAACTATTTTCCTGTTAAATTTAATATTTTAACAATAATCTTAATTTACACTGTAAATATTAATGAAAAGGATCACTTTACATCCTTGTGAAGGCTCTGAGCATTCCTGTTGTTAGGCTAGATTTAGACATAGGGTCTGTTAGCCAAGCCTCCGTTTATCTGGATTCTGATTTCAGCTGGACCAAATCTCTTCTGTTATTTGGTTCCTGATCTGGGATGGGCATGGGAAGCAAGAAGCAGCCATGGGGACAGGAGACCTTCCTCAGAAGGGGCGAGTGTTCAAGCCCTTGCACCATTGGGGGGGGGTCTGTGCCCCACCTTTGTTGCACCCCAAGTTTTCTCCTACTGGCCCCCGGCTGTGCCTGTCTTAGGTCGCCCCACCCTGTGGGGTCTTACCCGTCGTTGACTACCAACCATCTCTGGGCCAAGTAGGGTGATGTGAGGTTCAGTTCTGTCTCCTTGTTAACCTATGTCCCTCTGGCCTCCATGCCCAGCAACTGCCTTTGGATCCCCTCGCCTGCTGGCGGGGTCCCGGCATTGATCATAGGGAACCCTGGTTTCTCCTCCAGAGAGGGCCCAGCTTACGCCATTGGGCCAGAGACAGATCTATGGTACCAGCTTTTCATGATCCCAGCTTGAACAGAGAGCTCAGGTAACAGCTGTAGGCAATTGGATTTCTCTTGGCAAAAAAAAAGTCAAGATAGGTCAATACAGAATGCTTAAGTGCCTTCCCCAGGAGGCCCTCCACACAGTGGAAAGGAATAAATCCCTTCATGTAAAACCTTCAAATTCATTTGTAAATTTGTTTGGGATAAATGCACAATATACTGTTGTAAAGCATCAAAAATTATTAATGAAACTTGTAGAATAATACCATGTAAGAATATTCTTTGCTCTAGGTCATGACAACTTAATTTTAAAATGGCTGTCTCAAGGTTTGGAATAAGGAACTTAGTTAGCAAAAAAAAGCAATTTACAGAAGCAGAGACAGTATGCTATCTAAATTACAGTTCTGGGTTTCCAGAGCACTGAGTTGACACGCTAACTGGAGCCTTCTGACCTTGGGATAGTTGTGCTGTCCTTCCCAGGTAAAGGAAAAGGAAAATGTGCCTTCTAATACCAAAATGAAACTTACAGTTTTTACCTGAATTAATTGTTACCATACTTCACTTTACCGTGCTCCAGGTCTCTGGGCTGTTGGTTGTCTGGTTTGTCTCCCTCCTGCTGGATTACACTTGGAGAACTTTAACTTAAAAAAGAAAAATCTTTTTTTTTATACCAAGTAACCTATAGGGTTACTTTTTGGATGTTGATTGATAGTGCCGCAAGGCCATGTATTCCAAGTCAAAGTCATTAAACATTTATGGTGACTGTACTTATTTTCAGATTTGGTATTTTAACAGCAAATCATTAGATTATCCTGTAAATATTAGTGCAAGATATTTCAAAATATTAAAATTTCCCCTTTTTATTAAATTTAAAATAATGTTTTTAAACAGTATTCCCTTTTGGCGTATTTGCATATACAGAGGGATCATGGGAAACCTTCAGTAACTTTTTAGAAGAATTTTACTTTACTAGGATTCAATTGCTTACAAAGATTAGTAAATTTAGTAGTTTTATGTTGATACACGAGATGCAAACGCTGCTTCACTTCCAGCCTAATTTAAAATGCAGCTGTGAGGAGCTTTTAAATAAAAGATATTGCTAGTTTAAATAAAGACTTTGCTACTAATAAATCAATTCTTTCTTTTATTTGGCAGAAATTCCTTATGCAACCAAGCATATTATATTTTGAAATTTTGCACTTGGGAAAAACTTCCAAATACATATCTAATTAAAACATTTTTAACACTTAAAAACAGTTCTAAACATAATAGGATCTAGTCTTGACCATGGAATCAATTACTCTTAATTTGTTTATGATATATGCATAACTGTGGTTCTACTGAGAATTTAAGATATCTTTTAAAAATGTATCTACAAGCCTTTTAAGAAATATGAGCTCTATTGTCGGCCCTTATAAAGCCAACTGCTTAAAACATTGTTCTATCATACCACTGAAATTATATTAAGACCATGATTGCTAATTTATTTAGCATTAAAAATATCTTCTTAAAAATAGTATTAAATAAATCTGTGAGGCAACCACACTTTTTACCCAATCCGCATTTCCGCAGTAAAATTCTGTCTTAAAACTCCACCCCTGAAATTCTATCCTGCTTCAGTTAGCAGACATCCCTATTGTCATTGGCTAAGTCAGAGGGCGGGGCCTTTGTTGTTCCAAGATGGCAGCCCCCAGGGGCAGCGGTGAGCCATGCGGCCAACATGGTGGCTGCCAAGTCACGCAGCTCAAAGTGGCGGCTGTCTACACTGTTCTTTGACAGAGCAAACCAAAACCCCTAAAAGATAGATGGCCAACATTATATTGCAGACAAACAGAAATCTCATTAGCTGTTTATACCTTTTATAATTATCTTAAAGAATATCAATCAAATTTAAACTGGTTTTTGTATTAAAAATTTCAGTTGAGATCACAAAATTAATCCTCTTTTTTAAATCAGACCAAGAAGTAACATATTTTGAATTCCTAATCATTTAAGAGAAAACACATTTAATTTTTTAAAAACAAGTTATACATTAGATATTGAATTAATTTCTCCCGATTCAATTTGCACTTTAAACTTTCAGAGCCTTAAAGCTTAGGTAGAAAATTAAATACTTAGCATTTTTTAAATCAATACTTTTACATTTAAGGATACATTTCAAATAAAATATAAGGCATTTTCAATTAATAGATTAACTTCTATCATCTAGACTTCATACTAGGCATACTCAGATCAACATTTCAGTATTATAAATCTCAATACTTTTAGATGATTTGAACTTAAAAGTTTTAAGTTTCCAGCCAATAAACCTGGTATAGCTGTTAAATTTCAAAATGGTCACAATTTTCCTGCTGGGGAAGTCAAGAAGCAAAACCATAGCTATTCACATGTAAACTTGACTATCAACTTCCTGGTGGTACTTGCCTCAGGGCGGGAAATTTCAAAAGAGCTACTTTAAATGGCCTTGGGAAACCAGCCTGTATTTCTTTCTTAGGTTCAACTTCGCCATTTTTAAGGCCAAAACAGTCTCAGGTTTTTATTCTGTACACAGCAAAAGGTCAAGTTCAGCTCAAAACTATGCGCACTCGTTTTTAAACTGGCCTTTTCCCTTTACATGTGCACAGAAAACCCAGAAGCATTTATAAATATGTAAAAGCTTTAAGTCATTAGCTGGAAAAAAAAGGATAAAGATGGTGTATTTGTTCCCAAAGTCATGCTTAATTGAAAAAGACATTTTAAGTTTTTCCCTATTTCACTTTCTAAAGTCATGGCTAGCACCCAAGGTTATCTTAGCCAAAGTTTGGTTGTCATAAGATGTTCTCCGGTAATTTTTAAATAAAACATTAAGTAATCTCATTGTGGGAGAGCTTATAACTCTGCCCTTTCCTGCCACCTTTGAATCTCTCCGAACCAGAGAGAGATTCGGCAACGGGGTTTCATTTCTTATTACAGATAGATTCCAAATACAAATTAAGATTTTAATTTGGGTAAGAAAACACATTAAGATGACCATGGCACTCTTTTTTCAGCCTGATTTTAAGGAGTACCTTTTAATATTCCAGTTTCTTTATAAGTTGGCCTTTTTGTACAGGTGATTCTATTAACGGCAAATTAAACATTTCAGGATTAGGACATGGAGGTGGAGGGAGCCATGAAGGCCATTTCTCCCATTTTTTTTTTCTTTCTGCTCCTCTTAAGGAGCGGAGGGTGCAAGGGGAGGAGATTTATCCTCCTTGACCTCTCCTAAAGCCTGTAGGAAATGAAATGCCGTGTTCCACAAGGGAATGTGCTAGGGCGAGGGACTGTGCCATGGAAGGGTTACAGAATGTTACAGAATGTGCTGAGGGGAGGAAATAAGACATGAGAAATTGAATGTGCTCGAAGGGAGGGGGATGTACGAGGGAGGAATGTGTTCAAGGATTGTGTCAGGGTAACCGTGGAAGAAAAATTGTTAGATTGTCTTAGAAAAACAATGAATTATGATATGCTCCAGCCAGGTGTGACTCTGTTTACCCCCTTTGTGCTTGTGAACTCTTTATGAACTTTTAATGGAATGCTTTGTAATTGATTTTTAACACTGCTTTGCTATATAAAGATCATACTGCACCCTTGGTCTCCGCCACATGCTCCGAATCTCCCAGAGGGGGAGATAGGCGCTGTGGTCAGCTGGCAAGCTTAATAAAAGGCTCTTAAATTTCAATTCTGAGTCAGTGGTCTATCTCGTTGAGCCAACCCATAACATTTGGAGGCCCGCAGCGAGATACCCGGCAGGGAGGAGAGGGACCCCCTATTTAAGGCAGGAGGCTCTCCCCCGGCAGGGGTGAGAGGTACCCCTTGTTTAGGGCAGGAGGCTCTACCCCGGCAGGGGTGAGAGGGACCCCCTATTCAAGGCAGGAGGCTCTCCCCCACTTGTCGCCGGGCACTCAGCGAGATACCCCACACCTGTGGAGAACGACTACCAAGGAGGCCTCCACTCCACCCAAAACTTTCAATTCGGAAACCGAGCCACCTGGACTCTCGAGAGAGGTAAGGACCGGTCATTAAACAGGAATTGGGACGTCCCACGGAAGGACCTATACGGAGGGCTGGATGCAGCGGTACTCCTGGTCCTGACCCGCGGCCACGACGGTGGCCGGGGTCCCTGGTTCGTGTGGCTGTAGGCTGCACTGGGTTTGTCTGTCTGGTATTTGTTTGTCTTGGTGTTTATTGTCAAAAAGTTGTCTGCTTCTGTGTACACCCTGCTGCAATGTTTTTTGAAAATTTTCAGGACTTCAAGGAGCAAGCTGCAGGTTCCGGGCAACCTTAGGTTGCATTTGGCTGGTTTGTTTTGTCTTTGTCTTTGTCTTTGTCAAATGGAATAGGGTCAGTCATCTTCATCGACCCCCTATCAATCAGGCCCACTCCGAGTGAGTGGAAGGGGAGCTTGATCACCTCCAGGGAAGCTATAGAGCTCCCTCAGGAATTGGGAAATTGTTAGGAATTGGGTGGATTGTTTAAACTCTGAGTGAATGTCTGGTGAAAGTGTGTGAGTGTAGAGGGAGGGGGCCTGCCCTCTCCTCTCCTTTGTGTGGCTCCACGACTTCGGTTACGGAGTCCGAGTGGGCCCCAACCTGCGGTTCCGCGATTCATCATATGGCATAACGGTGACTCACACCCATGTGGAGGTGACCAGGCCCGGGGTTTATACGGGTGCACCTTAGCTACGACGAATCTAAGCTCCCAAGGGACGCGGCCAGGCGGGCATCTGACTGAGGATCTGTGAAAACAGGTCACCCCCTCCCTTGTCTGTCTCTCACCACCGATCATCATGGGGTCGGGAAAAAGTTTGTTTGTTTGGGACTAGCCAAATTACTACAGAGAAGGAGGACTAGATACAGCTCCACCCTGGGCTGGTCTACTAAGAAAGTGTAAATCATTACTGGTCTGTGTAAAGTAAAAGCTACTTTGATTTATTCTGCTTTCTGTTGATACGCTTGGCTGAACGTTTGGTCTGGCCCCTTTAATAGTCTTCAAAGCCTCTTGCAGCTGCGAGAATTATTTTTTTCTCAGAGTCTTTTGCTCACTGTTAAAGGGGACTCAGCCTACTTAGTTAATAAAGATTTCTGTCTATCAGTTGCTCTTACCTGGGTTGTAATTTACTGTATTAAACTGAAGTTCTGGGGTAGATTTAAAAGTTATAATGTTAATGTTTTTGATTTACAGCGATTCTGTGAATGGGAGTGGCCCACTTTCCAGGAGGGGTGGCCGAATGCAGGGTCTTTTGATCTGACCGCTGCCTACCGGGTCCATTATGTCATATACGGCCGCCCAGGGCATCCTGATCAAATTCCTTATATTCAGGTTTGGGTTGACATATTGTCCAAGAAACCCCGGTAGATAAGGGCATGCCTCCCAAGGGGAAAATTGGGACAGAGACAGACAATTCTTTTGGCCGGGCCCCAGAAGAGAAAGGCTCCCCTGGTCCTTCAGGGAGAGAGGGGGAGAACCTGCAGGACCTTGCAACATCCGCCAGTACTGCAGTTCCTATGTGGCCTCTACCGCAGGCCGGCCCTCTAGATCTGGGGCTAGACAGGCAGCCCTCTGGGGAAGCAAGGCAGACCGAGGCGCTATTCCCCAGCTCCAGACCAGATTGGGGAATGAATGATCAAAGAAGGGGGGCTGGATGCCTGAGCTGCCTGCAGTGGCCCTAAAAAAAGAGAAGCAGCAGCAGCAGCGAGAAAGTACTTGGGCCTTTGGCTTGCAGGCTACAGCAGTTAAGCCATAAGCCAGTGACTGGTACTAGCCTTCCTACAGCCCCAGAAATAGAGTAGCAAGCCTGAGATCTATGAAAACTGCAGATAGAGCTAGTAAAAGCTCCCTGCTTGCAAATGTACTGAAAGGGTTTAGTACTTGTTGCTGCTGGAAGAGGAGGGGCTGATATCCCCTTCCAGTACACTCCCTTCAAAGATGCCTGGTCGCTGCTCTGCCATAAAGGGGGCTGGTGGGAAGACAAGGAAAGCAGGGCCCTGTAACTAATAAACAGAGTTAAGAAAAGGGCACTCTCCCTAGACCTGGGAGCCATCAGGACTTTGAAATTCTCCAAGAGAGGAGAAGTCTGACTCAGAGACTAGCCGAAACCTCGTTGGGTTAGGAGGACCGGAGGCTGCATATTGAACTTATAGACTGCAATTTGCTGGGCAGAGGTCCGAGCCCAGTTGTATAGCTGTTAAGCTACTTATGTACAGCAAAACAACTTTCTCCTGTGCCAGAATACATTTTAAGGAAATTGGACAAACTGTATTTGTGGCTAGACAGAAGAACTGGCCTATGTGTAAACTGTCCTGGAAGAAGGCTATGTAGAGTGAACCCAAAAAGTAAAAGGTGTCTAGCTGCCGAGAGGGCAATTGCCCAGGTGGGCAAAGAAGAATACCCATTAAATTTTGGTCTCTATTGAGAGACAGTTGACAGTTAGCAACCTGTATGCTGTCTTACAGGCCTGTGCGACCATGCCGATGTCAGGGGTGGCACAAAACCTCAACTGTAGGAAACTGGGAAAGGCCTGTCTAGAACAAAGGGGGTTAATAAAGTGATGAATACTAGCCCTCTGTTACAGGAATTACAGACCCTGTGAGGTCCAGTGACATGTAAGACCCTGTAAGGAAATAAAGCTCCTTTAGTACCGATTAAAGGCTGTGTTTCCCTCCAAGCAACCCAACTGGAACCCCAATAGTGACAGGGGAAAGGAGGCTCTCGATCGGTATCGCCAGACTCTATTAGGGGGCATCCAAGCTGCTGCTTGGAGACCCACAAACCTCTCTAAAGTGACAGAGACAGTCCAGGGGCCTAATCCTGATGCCCCGGAAAGTCGGAGGGCTGTCAATGTTGCATTTGTTTCCCAGTCGGCCCCAAATATTAGAAAAAATGACAGAAGTTAGAAGGCTTTGAGGGGAAATCAATCTCTAAGTTGGTTGAGGTGGCCCAGAAGGTTTTTGACAATCGGAAGGACCCAATGGCAGGTTTAAACACCCGGATGGCCAAAGTCCTCCTGGCCCTGAGCGAGGAGGGAGGCCCAAGGGGCCGGAGAGACAACAAGGGCAAAGAAAAGCCTCGCGGAAGAAAAGGAGTCCAACCCAAGCTTGGGAAAAATCAATGTGCATTTTGCAGAAAGGAAGGACATTGGAAAAGGGAGTGCCCTGAACGTACGGGGAAACCGACTCCCTCCCATGCTGGTGGAGGAGGTGGATTGGGGTTGTCGGGGCTCAGCTGGCCCCCAGGAGCCCAGAATGACCCTGACAGCGGGGGGCCAAAAGGTGGACTTCCTTGTGGAACTCATAGCACTCACTCAGGCCCTCTGGTGGGAAAGGGAAAAAGAGTAAACATTTTAGCTTCCTGAAAACAGCTGCCTTGAACCCGGTCACACTCCTCTCTGACGAGAAGGCAGAGGCCCGTTTGCATGACTTCAAGGAGACACTGACTACCCTCACTTCCCTCCGTGAGGACCTTGTGGACCAGCCCCTGCAGAATCTGGATGAGACCCTCTACACCGACGGGAGCAGCTTCGTAGAGGAAGGTACCCGGTATGTGGTATGCAGGGTGGCAGTAGTGACATGAGGAGGAGCCAGGGGAGATCTAAGAAGCCCTGGTGAGTGCCCCGGCACTCGTCCTGCCAGACCTACCTAGGGACTGCAAGGATATATCTCCTCACACTGCCCTTACAGGAGGCCAAGGAAGTGGCTAAAAGACCAGTAGGGCCCCTAGAAGTTCTCGTAGCCCTGCCAGCACCAAGGCTCCCAGAGAAGCCTACTTATGTGATGGGGGAGCAGAGGCTAGCTGAGAAACTAAGGGCCCGGGAAGGAGAGGCTGCATGGCTAATTCTGCCAGACGGGAGGCCTATATTGACAGAAGCCCTGGGGTGGACCATCGTTTCCCAGACCCACCAAAGCACCCACCTGGGGGGAACGAAGCTATCAGAACTACTAGGAAGAGGATTTTACATCCCAGGGCTCCAGAAAATATCCCAAGACTTGGCTAGAAGGTGTCAAGTGTATGCCCGGGTGAATCAAGGGCCCCCTGTTGTGGCCGCACCGGGACAGCGATTTCGAGGTCAGAACCCTAGAGAACACTGGGAAGTGGACTTCACCGAGATACCAGGAGGACAAGGAGGGTATAAATAATTGCTGGTTTTCATTGATACCTTCTCTGGCTGGCCTGAGGCATACCCAACCAGAGACAGCACAGGTGGTAGTTAGAAAACTCCTCACTAAAATTGTCCCCCGGTTTAGCTTACCACTATATATGGGGTCCGATGATGGCCCGGCGTTTATCGTCAAAGTTACAATCCATAGTTAAGGCCCTGAAAGTTACTTGGAAATTGCATTGTGTTTATAGACCACAGAGTTCTGGACAGGTAGAGAGGATAAATCGGATCTTAAAGAAAACATTAACTAAGTTAAAATTAGAGACTGGCGAAAACTGGGTAAGTCTCCTTCCTTTTGCCCTCCTCAGAGCTAGGTGTACTCCGTATATAAAAGGACTCACCCCTTTTGAAATTATGTTTGGCAGGCCGCCACCTCTTCTTCCCCGCCTAAGGGAGGAAAAAATTGCCCGGCTGTCTACCCAAAATTTGCTTAAGTCCTTACAGGCTTTGCAGAGCAGCGCCATGTCAGCACAACGGGTGATGAAAGCCATACGGGAGGAG
Source organism: Myotis myotis (assembly GCF_014108235.1). Lineage (NCBI taxonomy): Eukaryota > Metazoa > Chordata > Mammalia > Chiroptera > Vespertilionidae > Myotis > Myotis myotis. Next base: position 74,027,272 of record NW_023416346.1, on the reverse strand, counting down.
GACGTGCTGAGATCCAGTCCAACACAGCCTGCCTTCTCTCTGGGTGATCTCGTCTGGGTGCAGCGCCACTACCCTAGCAGCCTGGAACCTAGATGGGATGGACCCTACCAGGTGGTGCTGAGCACTCCAACCACCATCAAAGTCGCAGGAAAGAGGCACTGGAAATTGTAACCCCGTCCTCCTCATGCCTCTCACCTGGTGAACTGACCAATGGGAAGGAGAAAGACATGGGAACTAAGACTCTATGTCAGCGGCCGAGCCAATTCTTCACCATCAAATGCCGGACTCTTCCCCGGTGGCTCGACCCTACATTGCCAAATGCCTCCTCAATTTCATATCGCAGAGGAGGGCACTGAATCAAAGATTTGATTCGGGCATAAGACCAGTAGGGAATGTGCTAGGGCGAGGGACTGTGCCATGGAAGGGTTACAGAATGTTACAGAATGTGCTGAGGGGAGGAAATAAGACATGAGAAATTGAATGTGCTCGAAGGGAGGGGGATGTACGAGGGAGGATTGTGTTCAAGGATTGTGTCAGGGTAACCGTGGAAGCAGGATTGTGTCAGGGTAACAGTGGAAGAAAAATTGTTAGATTGTCTTAGAAAAACAATGAATTATGATATGCTCCAGCCAGGTGTGACTCTGTTTACCCCCTTTGTGCTTGTGAACTCTTTATGAACTTTTAATGGAATGCTTTGTAATTGATTTTTAACACTGCTTTGCTATATAAAGATCATACTGCACCCTTGGTCTCCGCCACATGCTCCGAATCTCCCAGAGGGGGAGATAGGCGCTGTGGTCAGCTGGCCAGCTTAATAAAAGGCTCTTAAATTTCAATTCTGAGTCAGTGGTCTATCTCGTTGAGCCAACCCATAACAGGGAAACAATTTTTGGTAAGTTCTGATTAACTTTTTGGCAAACTTTTAAGATCTAATGTACCTTTTTCAAGAAACCAAGGGTTATGTTCTATAATAACATGGAAAAACAATAAGATATTACCTTCTAAAATTTTAATACTTTAAACATGCAAATCAAAAGTCTATAATAAAGTTTCTTACTTTTTTAAAAGCCAAATATACCTTTTTAAAGCTGAATCTACTTTTTTAAAGCCAAATCCTGCCCCGTTTGTTAGCCTGGTTAAGAAAACGTTCCCAGTGTACTTACAGACCCGGGCTTCTGTAGTTGATCCTGGGCATTGCATGCCATAGACTTCCCCTTACCTTTTTTCAGTGAGTTTTCTACACCTTTTCGGTGAAAACTTCCTTTTCTCATTCCAGCGAGCCCTGTACTTCCAGATTACCCTTCAGGCGCCAGATGTCGAGTAAGACTCCCTCCACTTTCTGCGTGGAGTAAGGTTCGGTATCTGAAAGAGGAGCCGCACAACAAATGAGAGAAAAAGACACGAGATAATTTTGCAATATTGGGGGACCAGGCTGCAAGTCCAGAAGGACCTCCTCCGTGCTCAGGCTGCTCCAATCTTTTATTTATCTGGAGTAGCCCTTAGGCAGGTGACCCGCCATTAACAGGCAGACTAGCCCATCAGCAAGGATTTACATAATAATAAATGGGGGAGTAGTTTCAGCTACCACTGTCTGGACAAACAGAGGTGGCGCCTAGTGCCGGAGTCCAACCCCAGCAGGTCCAGGGGTCCCCAAAAGTGTGGATGGAGTCGGCGAAGAAGGAATGACACAGAGACAGCGTTCAGTTGATCAGCAGCCTAGCCAGGATCTCTAGCCAGGATCTACAGCCAAGTTCTGGTCTGGATCTCCAGCGAAGTTCTGCTGTTTATTGTCTTGTTACATCCGTATTTATCCCAGTTGGTTTTAATCCTGTCAATTTCTGTTACAAAGGTTAGGGCGTTTCTTATCTCCATTCCAGGGAGTAAAGATTATGTAGCTTAAGCATGATTTTTTGTAGTGATTAACTGCCCGCCTGGCACTTAGTTAAGGAGTTTCATCCCCTCCCTGATTTCAGGGAAAAATTCCTACTTGGGGAAACAACCTTTCTCGGAGAGGTGACCTTGGTTAAAACACACAGCGCTAAGGGGAGCAAACATATTAAGAACAGTATGCTATATACACCAGGTCCCTTGAAACATATGCTGTGCAGATGTTTCTTTCCTGCAGCGACTGTGTCAAGCAGCAAGGATGGACCGGCTTCCGGCAAATTCCCCCTTTTTTATTTTTTAAATGATCACGCATGCAAATCAGTGGCCACCTCTTAGATTGGGCCATTTAAGTCTCGGAAGAAGAGTGGCAAGCAATGATAGTGAGCATAGCTATAAACATAGTGGATGGAGCGCAGAAGGAGCCCCATTCCTGTAGAAGGTTGCCAGCCTCTTCAGTCAAGGGATTTCAGCTGTCCTCAAGTTGTTGGTTTGATTGTCTTTGTTGGTCTGGCTAGCGGGCGGCGTCACTGGCGACAGGCTTCCCGAAGCGTCAGCAAGTTGAAGGGCTGCATCAAAGGGTCCATCAGGGCCGTGGTTGATGGTGGTGTCGATGTCCGAGGAGGAGTAAGCTGTGCCCTCTGGATCCAGCTGATATGGAAAATGGAGGGTAGTAGAAAAAGAAGAAAAAGCAAAAGAACTACAAGGCATGGAAGTGTTTAGAAAAAAGAGGGAGAAGAAAGGGAAGAAGGCAGCATCCTGACCCAGCCCTTTCCTTCAGCTTCCCCTTTCCCTGTGGTCCCAGGTAGAAATGGGAAACAAGTCCTGTTGCAGTGAGAGGGCAGCTGCTGTCAGCCAGTCTCTGTCTTTACCTGGGTCCGATCTGAGCTGGGCATGGGAAGCAGGAAGCAGCCATGGGGACAGGAGACCTTCCTCAGAAGGGGAGAGTGTTCAAGCCCCTGCACCATTGGGGAGGGGGGTCTGTGCCCCACCTTTGTTGCACCCCAAGTTTTCTCCTACTGGCCCCCGACTGTGCCTGTCTTAGGTTGCCCCACCTTGTGGAGTCTTACCCGTCGTTGACTACCAGCCATCTCTGGGCCACGTAGGGTGATGTGAGGTTCAGTTTTGTCTCCTTGATAGCCTATGTCCCTCTGGCCTCCATGCCCAGGAACTGCCTTTGGATTCCCTCGCCTGCTGGCGGGGCTCTGGCATTGATCATAGGGAACTCAGGTTTCTTCTCTAGAGGGGGCCCAGCTTACGCCATTGGGCCAGAGACAGATCCATGGTACCATCCACCATGAGGCTTCAACCTCAGCATGAACAGAGAGCTCAGGCAACAGCTATGGGCAATTGGATTATAAAAAGAGGGTCCCTCTTGGCACAAGGGTAAGAGGCGCCAATACAGGACAAAGGAGAGTCCTGGAACAGGGCTTTCTCAGCCCAGGATGTCAGGCTCTTGGCACAAGACAACTCCATGTATGGGGCATATACCAAACACCCCTAGTCATGGCAGAAAAGGGAGGTGCCCTTCCTGGAACAGTAGGGTAGGGAGATTCTAGAAAAGGCTGTGTTCAGGAGAGAAGGAGAAAGGCCAAAGAGCCAGCAAACAAGTAGTTAGATTTTAAAAAAAGGAAAAAGGAAAGGAGATGTGGGGCAAAGCTGGGACATGTGGAAAGACAAAACGGAGGCACATGTGATCCTCCCAATGGACAGATTGTTCCAGTCAGGGCTGCACATCTGCTGCAGACGGGCACTGGTCAGGTGTGCTATGATGAGGCAGAGATGGCGGGCGGTGAGACATAAGGTCGGACTAGAAGGTCTGGAATCCACACAGGTGAGTCTGCATCCTGTGGAAATATACAAGCATATCCTCTCCCCTGGGTTAAAAGTACATCAGGTCCCTTCCAGGCTCCTGTAAGCAAGTCTCTCCATTTGACGAGGGCTTTAGGTTTAGTTAGATCAGGGTTCCAATGCCTGTACATCGGGGAATTTCCCTCAGAATCTACATTTAGTATATTAATTACAAATTGAGCATGTTGTAGAACATGATGAGGAGAGGAATATTTAAACTCATTTTCTTGTAATTTTTTAATTTGTGTTTTTAAAGTTTGGTGAGCCCTTTCTACTATTGCTTGGCCTTGAGGATTGTAGGGTATTCCTGTAGTATGTGCGATGCCGAATGTAGAGCATAAGTTTTTAAAAGCTCTAGAGGTATAGGCAGGCCCATTGTCAGTTTTAAGTGCCCTTTGTATTCCTAGGTAGGAAAAGCATTGGAATAGATGTTGACTTACATCTTTAAAGGCTTCTCCTGTACGTGCAGAAGCAAGGATAACATGAGAAAAGGTATCAATACAAACATGCACATAGCAAAGTTTGCCAAAAGATGGGACATGAGTAATATCCATCTGCCATAAGTCACAGGGTCTAAGTCCTCTTGGATTAACTCCAGTAGCAGGGCTAGGAAAATGAGTAGGACAATGGCCGCAGTCACGCACAATACTTCGAGCAGCTTCTCTAGATATGCGATAATATAGACGGAGAGCAGAAGCATTTTGATGGTGAATGGCATGAGACCGCCGGGCTTCTTCTAGAGCTGTACAAACTACTGGGCGAGTTAGTAAATCCGCCTGATAATTCCCTTCGCTTAAGGGTCCTGGTAGGCAGGAATGAGCTCTAATATGTCCAATATAGAAAGCCTTTTCTCGTTTGTGAATGCAAGTTTGTAGCTGAGTTAACAAAGAGAAAATGGCTGTTCTTCCTTGTGGGAGAGAGGCGGTCTCAATATGAGGAAATAATTTAACTATATATTGAGAGTCAGTGTACAAGTTAAAGGGAACCTGTTGCAATTGTTCAAAAGCATAAATGACTGCCAAAAGCTCTGTTCTCTGAGCTGACGTCTCTAGAGTTTGTTGAACATGGGTTATTGAGTCAATGATTGTTACTGCCCTACCATTAGAGGAACCATCTGTGAATACTAAGGAGGCAGGAGGTGATAATGGTTCTTTTGAACATTTAATAGGAAATATAAACGGATGTAGGGAGAGAAATTGCAATATAGGTGATCTTGGCAAATGATGTAAAATTTGTCCTGGGAAGTTACCTATAGCTATTTGCCACTCTTCTTCAAATTGTAATAGTGTGTCTAATTGTTCTCTTTTATAAGGTATTATTATCTCAGTAACTTCTCTTCCAAAGAGTTCGATACTGCGTCGTCTACCTTTGATAATGAGAGTGGCCACTAGGGAGGGATAGGGTGGTACAATCTTCCTAGGAGTGACAGGTAAATGTATCCATTCTAATGGTCCTTCCTGCCACAAGCATCCTGTAGGAGTATATTTAGTGGCTAGAATAATTAAGGCCCAAGATTTGGAATAATCTAGATACTGTAGTTGCTGTTTATTGATGGCCTGTTCTATTTTTGCTATAGCCTTTTCTCCTTCTACAGTTAATTGTCGGGGAGACTTAGGGTTAGAATCTCCCTTTAAAATGTCAAATAGAGGTTTTAAGTCAAGAGTGGTTATTTTTAGATATGGCCTGACCCAGTTGATATCACCTAATAGTTTCTGATAATCATTCAATGTGTTTAAATGATCTTTTCTTAATTGTAGAGGCTGATGGGTGATAGTAGAGGTATGTAATATTCTGCCTAAGTAGGAAAAAGAAGGTTCAGTCTGAATCTTTTCTGGGGCTATTTTTAGACCATGTTCTTCTAAAGCAAGGACGGTCTGAGTAAGAATTTCCTGTAAAGTAGCCCGATCTTTATGAGCTAGTAAAATATCATCCATGTAATGAATAAGATATAGATCTGAAAATTTCTTTCTAATACTTGCAATGCCTGATCTACAAACTTTTGACATAATGTAGGACTATTTTTCATCCCTTGTGGGAGAACCTTCCATTGATATCTCTGATAAGGCTGTTTAAAGTTTTCTGATGGTATGCTGAATGCAAATCTTTGACAATCAGCTGGGTGAAGAGGTATAGTGAAAAAACAATCCTGTAAGTCAATAACAACAACACAGTACTCCTGTGGAATTGCCACAGGGGAGGGCAATCCAGGTTGTAAGGAGCCCATATCTTCCATGGTGGCATTTATGGCTCTTAGATCTTGCAAAAGTCTCCACTTGCCTGATTTCTTTCTTATTACAAATATGGGTGTGTTCCAGGGACTATTTGATGGCTCTATATGTCCCTCTGCTAATTGCTGATCAATTAATTGTCGGGCTGCTGATATTTTCTCAGATGTTAAGGGCCATTGCTCGACCTATACTGGTTGTGACGATTTCCAGACTATGGGATCAGCAGTCCTAAGGGCAATGGCCCCAATTACAGATCCTGTCGAGGAGTGTGAGGTATTACTTTCCTTTCCTAATCCCTTTCCTGGATTAAATCTCGTGTCTAGCATCTGTGATGTTACTCTATCACTGGGGCTATATAATACAACTCCCATTTGAGACAAGAGATCTCTTCCCCATAATGTAAAGGGGATAGTCGTAATTAACTAGGGACAGAATGTTCCTGAATGTTGATCTTCATCAGCCCAAGTTAGAATCTGAGAACTCTTTTTTACATTAGATGCCTTGCCTAGTCCTACTAGGGAAGTGGAGGTGGTGTGCGTGGGCCATGAAGAGGGCCAATCCTTCCCTGCTATGCAGGAAACATCTGCTCCTGTATCCAATAGACCTTCAATTGGTTTTCCCTGAATTTGTAAAATTTTTGTAGGTCATGGATTTCTTGTATCCAAAATGCTGCATCACTAGATCCAAAGCCTCCGGCCCCTCTAGCTTCCTGGGTAACAGCTGTCCCTATTTTATGTATTGGTAACAGGATTAATTGGGCAATTCTCTGGTTGGGCTGAATCTGTATAGTTGTGGTGGGTGGGGAAAGTAAAATCTGTATTTCTCCTGTGTAGTCTGAATCAACAACTCCTGGGATGACTAAGATCCCCTGTAACGAGGTGGAGCTCCGTCCTAATATTAAACCTACGGTTCCCTCAGGCAGTGGCCCAGACACTCCTGTAGGAATGGCTGCTACTGGCGAGTCTGGGGTTAGTACTGCATGGGTGGTTGAGTGGAGGTCCAATCCTGCACTGCCTGGGGTTGCCCTGAAGAGGTCACTGACTGATCGAAATTTGCAGAGGGGTTGAAGGTTGATGCCCCTATTATTGCAGGGGCCTTGGGCTGGCCCCTTCTCAAGTTTCCCAATTGAGGTGATGGGATATAACCTCCTTGGGAGCTATTTGTAGAGTTTAAAGGCCGACCATTTTTATGGTATTTTGATCTACATTCCTTTGCCCAATGGAATCCTTTCTGACATCGGGGACAAACGGTTTTTGGAGGATTAATATTATTCCCTAATGTATTTCCAGGCTGTCGAGGAGCTTGCCATCTGGCCTGAGTATTATTATTATTTTTATTTGGGCATTCTCTGCTAAAGTGCCCAGATAAGCCACAAGAGTAGCAGTTCATATTTCTTTTATTACCTGTATTATTGCTGGCTTGTCCTATAGCCTGTACATATTGAGGGTATGTCTCCCCTTTGAGAGCTGCAGCTATAGCTACACCCTGTATAAATGCTGGACTTACATCAGCACACTGTTTTATAAAATCATTTATAGTTCCTGTTCTGAGAATCGGCCTTAATAAAGCCTGACAGGTATTATTAGCATTTTCAAAAGCCAGTAGTTTGATTAGGATATCGGCTGCCTCTTTGTTATTGATTACTCTCTTGACTGCCTGCATGAGGCGAGAAAGGAAATCCTGATATGGTTCCTCGACCTTCTGTTGAACCTCTGTAAGGGTGGTTGTTTTTCCTGCTGTATAAGGTAGGGATTTCCAGGCACTTACTGCACAACTGGTTACTTTGGTAAGTGCCTCTGTGGGCATATTCATTTGCTCCTGAGCCATGTTAAAATCACCTTCTCCTAATATCATGTCTAGGGTTATTCCTTTTCTGGTTTTTTCGCTAGTGGCTACAGCTTTCTTAGCAAGATCTTCATATTCAGTTTTCCATAATAAGTAATCGCCTCCTGAGAGACAGGATTTACAAACCTGTGACCAATCATAAGGAGTCATCCATTTACTGGCTAGGGTTTCTACCAAGGTTTGTGTGTAAGGAGCTAGAGGTCCATATTCAGAGCAGGCCAATTTTAATTCTTTAAGTACTTTGTAAGGTATAGGCTCCAAGGTGGGGTTTCTATTCCCACCAGACTCATTCTCATATGTAACTGGGAAGCAGAGTGAGAATTCAAGATCTCCATTAGCTTCAGCTTCTCTTATCGCCCTTTGAAATTTAGACATGGAGCTCATAGGAGCCACAGGACCTGGTTTAGGCTTCCTTTCTAATTTGGGGAGCCTGTTTTGAATGGGAGGGCCATTCTCCTCTCTACTGACTGGAAAGGACCAATGGTCATGTTTATGATATTTATTCTCCTCCCGATCAGTAGGCATAGCTAAATTGCTTTTAGATTGAGCTGAAGACAATGATGATGTATCCTCTCTGGGTGGAGCCGAGGGACTATTTAAATTTTGAGGAAGTTCAACCGTTTTTGCCTCTGGTGCCAAGGTGTCACAGATTGAATCCCAGAGGGAAAAGAAACATGGCAGGACCTTCTCAGATCCATGGTGTTTCTTTAATTGCTTTCCTATTTCAACCCAAGTTTTTAAATTAATAGTTCCATCCTCTGGAAGCCATTGACATACTTCTTCTATAAAACTTTCTGTCTGACTGGGAGTAACCTTAACTCCAATTCTGCTAGTAAGCATATGCGTTAAAAGATTAATACAGAGTCTTTTTTCTTTAGACTCAGTATGACCCATCTTGTCAATCTAAGTTCTGTACTAACTACCCGCTTACCCTACTTATCCTCTATAGGGGTGGTCTTAAGCACCCTACGGTGCAGTCCTATCCGTCCCAAGTATGGGGGGACTTACCTAAGGGAACCCTGTTCGGGTGTCAGATGCCGGAGTCCAACCCTAGCAGGTCCAGGGGTCCCCAAAGGTGTGGATGGAGTCGGCGAAGAAGGAATGACACAGAGACAGTGTTCAGTTGATCAGCAGCCTAGCCAGGATCTACAGCCAAGTTCTGGTCTGGATCTCCAGCGAAGTTCTGCTGTTTATTGTCTTGTTACATCCGTATTTATCCCAGTTGGTTTTAATCCTGTCAATTTCTGTTACAAATGTTAGGGCGTTTCTTATCTCCATTCCAGGGAGTAAAGATTATGTAGCTTAAGCATGATTGTTTGTAGTGATTAACTGCCTGCCTGGCACTTAGTTAAGGAGTTTCATCCCCTCCCTGACTTCAGGGAAAAATTCCTACCTGGGGAAACAACCTTTCTAGGAGAGGCATCCCCTCCCTGACTTCAGGGAAAAATTCCTACCTGGGGAAACAACCTTTCTCGGAGAGGTGACCTTGGTTAAAACACACAGCGCTTAGGGGAGCAAACATATTAAGAACAGTATGCTATATACGCCAGGTCCCTTGAAACATATGCTGTGCAGATGTTTCTTTCCTGCAGCGACTGTGTCAAGCAGCAAGGATGGACCGGCTTCCGGCAAATTCCCCCTTTTTTATTTTTTAAATGATCACGCATGCAAATCAGTGGCCACCTCTTAGATTGGGCCATTTAAGTCTCGGAAGAAGAGTGGCAAGCAATGATAGTGAGCATAGCTATAAACATAGTGGATGGAGCGCAGAAGGAGCCCCATTCCTGTAGAAGGTTGCCAGCCTCTTCAGTCAAGGGATTTCAGCTGTCCTCAAGTTGTTGGTTTGATTGTCTTTGTTGGTCAGCCTAGCTCCGAGCTTTGCTAGGGCTTCAAAGGCACCCAGCCTTTCGGAGAGTTCTCTGTCTATGCTTATCAGATAGTGAAGGCAATAAACAGTTTCCCACAGGGGCTGGCTGGTTTTCCCTAACAGTTAGATAGTTTGAAATTTAAACTTCTTCCATTCCTAAGCATTTCCCTCTTTAATTTATGTTTCTGATATATAAAAATAATCCTTACCCTGGCTGGGTTGCTCAGTTGGTTGGAGCATTGTCCTGCACACAAAAAAAGTTGCAGGTTCAATCCCTGGTAGGGGAGCATACAGGAGACAGCCCATCTACATTTCACTCTCAGATCAAAATTCCTCTCTCTCTCTCTCTCTCTCTCTCTCTCTCTCTCTCTCTCTCTCTCTCCCTCTCTCTCCCTCTTCCCTCCTCTCTCTCTCAAAAACAAACAAACAAACAAACAAACAAACAAACAAACAAACACACACACACAAAATCACAAATAATAATCCTATGAGAGGTCATATGGAATGTCAGAACCATGTGTTTCATAATTATGTCAGATTGTCGGATATATACTTAACAATGATGAGATATATTAGTGAAAACATTTTGAATATTCTAGTTTCTAATTTGAAATTTCATGAAACTAGAGAGTTAAATATACTGCTGTTTACTTTTTAAAATGTTTTGGTACAGTATTTGAGTTTGGTTATTAAATGTTTAGTATTTCATCATATAGTTCTGTAGGTCACAAGTCCTTCATGGTTCTCACTGGGCTAAAATCAAGGTGTCAGTGGAACTGCTTTTCTTTCTGGTGTCTCTAGGGTTGATTCCATTTCCTTGCTCATTTGGTTATTGGCAGATTTCAGTCCCTTAACGTTGTAGGACTGAGATTCCCCCTTCCTTGATGACTATGAACTGAGGGCCAATCTGACCTTACAGAGACCGCTCACATTCCTTGGCTAATGGCACCCTTCCCCCATCTTGAAAGCCAGCTATAATGTATCAAGTCATCTTATATTTTGACTTTCTCCTTCCACCAGATCTCTCTCTCTCTGACAACAGCCAAGAAAAGTTCTCCTTTTTTAAGAACTCATGATTACTTTGGGTTCACTTGCATAATCCAGTATAATCTCACTTTGCCAAGTCTGTAGCCTTAATCATGTCTTCAAAGCTTTTTTTTTTCTATGCAAGGTAACATATTTCACAGGTTCAGAGAATTAGGGTGTGAGCATCTTTGTGTGGTCATTATTCTGCCTACCTCATTGAATATATCCAATAATATGTCATTGCTTTGATCCACAAACAAAAATGTTTCACACGTTGAGCCAAAGTCTGAGTGAATGAAGCCCTATGCAAACCTCATTCTGAATAAATTTTCTTAATAAAATTAAGCACAGAACATCTTACATTCATTATTTAAAATCTTGACTTTTGACCTTTGTATTTAGGTAAATCTCTTCAAAGTCGAGCATATAGTGCAGAGATATGTCACTTTAATAAGTCTCTTGAAATTATAGTAATAGTCCATGTCAGTTATTACCAGTCTCAGGAAACATTTAAAAAGTAGTTTAAACCTCATTAAGAGTTTATGTGGGTTCTTTTTCCAATGACAACCAGCCATCAACCTAAAAATATAAAAAATACAGCTTTATACATGTTGCCTACTTCACACAGCACACTAAAATAATTCCATGTCCTCACTTTGATTACATTCATGATTTTCACAATTTTCTCCACTGCTGATTCAATATCAGTAAGCATATTACTAAGCACCAACTGTTTTCTATGAATAAAGATGTCTTTGGCTTTACTAGTATTCTGGTACAACCTGTCTTAAGTATGTTGTAACATTTTTCCTTGTTATATTGCCACAAACCTAGTACTGAATCCAAAGTGCCATTTACATTCTCAAAAATGAATTATTAAAGAAGTCTATTTCTAAAAAGCATGGATTTTTAGTGATACATTCTAAGAGATCTCTTTTATATATGTTCTGTACATATGCAAAAGCAGCAGTTGCTCTTTCACAGTGTTATTATTTTAAGATTTAATATGTCATTTGATATGTTAGCATTACCAACAGGTATATACTATTTCATCATCATTATTACTGACTCTGGTTCTATAAGTTTTTTGGCAATAGTGCACATATCTGCTTTTGCTACTTTAAATGATGTATCTTTATGCTTTAAACAATAAAATTCTTCAACTTGATGCTGGAAAACATAATTTTTCACTTATCCTAAGAAAAAAGTAGGATTAACAGAGAGTACACTGTATCCAAAAAAAGTATAAAGATTGTGATGGCTCATGCTACTACTTATTCAATTAGACAATAAATGAATAAAATTTTAGGATCTACTATATACAAAAATAATAGAACAAATAGCAAATATTTATTAAGAATAAATCACTGCCATGCACTTTTTGGTAATTTACATATTCAACTAGCTAATAAACTGAGGGATAACTTATCTTATTAGTGTACTAGAGGCCCGATGCCCAAAATTCCTACATGGGTAGGGTCTCTAGGCCTGGCTGGAGATCAGGGCCGATCTGTGAGGTGACTGGTGGGGCAATCAGGGGGCCCCAGCTGGCACCTGGCTTGGCCAGCCTGGGGCCACCCACTCACCAGCCCCACCCCTGTGCCACTGCTGGTCATCTCCCTCTGTAGCAGGCGACCAGCAAGGCTACTGGGGGGGCCACTGCTGGCACCCACCTTGGCTGGCCTAGGGCCTGAGGGCTGGGGGCAGATCCTGCATTGAGCATCTGCTCCCTGGTGGTTAGTGCATGTCATAGCGACCAGTCATTCCACCGGTTATTCCGCCGTTTGGTCAATTTGCATATTAGGCTTTTATTATATAGGACTAGAGGCCCAGTGCACAAAGTTTGTGCACAGGATGGTGGGGTCCCTCAGCCCAGCCTGCACCCTCTCCAATCCGGGACTCCTCAGGGGGTGTCCAATTGCTGGTTTAGGCCCGATCCCTGCAGTTGGTCATTTATCTCGCAATCCGGGACAACTGGCTCCTAACCTCACCTGCCTGCCTGCCTGATCACCCCTAACCACCCCTGCCTGCCGACCTGATTCCCCTAACTGCTCCTCTGCTGGCCTGATCACCCCTAACCACCTCTGCCTGCTGGCCTGATCACCCCCTAACTGCTCTCCCCTGCCAACCTGATCACCTCTAACTGCCTCTGCCTTGGCCCCTGCTACAGTGGCTTTGTCTGGAAGATGTCTAGTGTAATTAGCATATTACCCTTTTATTAGTATAGATGATAGTTCTTCTGTAAAAGGGTTTAAAATGCTGATCTTACAAGGTTGTTTAGCTATTCAAGTTATGACTGGAGGAAGGCAGAAAGAAGCTATGAAACTGGTGAATCTCAGCTTGGCATTGCAAGTAGACTAACAAATAACATGTCTATAATCGGATCTGATGAATCAAGACTAGATCTGATTGACATGTGCTGGAGATTAGTATTATTTCTCCAGAGAGACATAATCTGTTTATGAGATACCCCTGATACATAGACACTAGAGTAATATTGATATGGAGGAAAAAGGGAGAAGGTATCACACTAAGTACATAAAGCTTGTGTAAAATATTAAGTATCCAATCAAATTTTGAACATTCAAATTTTGAAGTAAAAAGCACATCTGTACTCTACCTCTCCTTTTCTATGTCAGGACTTCTTTGTGAGCAATTGTAGATTGCAAATTTGTGCCGGATTTATAGGCTTTATATCACATAAAACATGTATGCAGTAATTCGCAGGGATCTTTGAATCATTGAAGTTAGACCTAAGAATAATTGGAGATTTAAACTTGACTTTCAATTGTATAGAAGAGAAAAAATATACAAAAGCATGACACATTACAACTTGCCCCTTTTCTAATTTTGTTCCAGAAACTCCAGAGTAATGAGTGAAGGAAAAAGGCATGCCATTATTTTTCTGTAACATTTTTATTGAAAAACATATTGAAAAATGTGTGAATCACAACAGTACAGTTCAATGAATTAAGCAAACACACCAACAAGCCAAAAATATACCATATTACCAATATCCCAGAAACTCCTTCATACACCTTTTCAATCTATCTTCTATTTCCCTTCTACAAATATAATCATAAAATTAATTTTAAATCATAAATTGATTTTGTCTATTCTTATCATTTTACTAGAGGCCCTGTGCATGAATTCATGCATGGGTAGGGTCCCTTGGCTTGGCTGGCTATCGAGGTTTATGGGGGGCCAGCCAGGGGGAGGGACCATAAGAGGTTGGCCTGCAGCCCGCCCCCCCCCATTGGGGCCCAGGGGGAGGACCTGCAAGAGGTTGGCTGACCAGCCCCTCCATTGGGGCTGATCAAGGGTGCCAGTTGGGCAGGGGGTGAGGGCACGGAATGTTGGCTGTGGGAGCGCATTGACCACCAGGGAGCAGTATCTGCATTGAGAATCTGCCCCTGGTGGTCAGTGCATGTCATAGCAACTGGTTGACCAGTTATTCTGGTCGTTCTGGTTGTTCGGTTGTAACAGTTTCTTAGGCTTTTATATAGTATTTAGATAAAGCCATATGGCATATATATTTAACATGGGACTTTTTCTCTCTCTTAGTGTTCCCCAAAAGTCTCTTCCCCAGTATTCCAACTGAAACTATGGTTCTTCCTCTTGTAAAATGGACCCAAAATACAAAAGAATACTTGAAATTATAGCAGCCATGCTTGGGCTCTTTTGAGGCTCCAAAACATGCCTTTTGGAATGTTAAAATTGAACCTTACAGATTAAAAAACAAGCAGGGAGAATAGGTGCATATTTTAATTGGTATTTCGAAGCATCTAAGCAACTGTCTTTAGATTAACCAAGAAAATTTTTAAATTAGAAAAGAGTCATGACTCTATTCCTACCATGTTTCCTTTTCAATCCTCTTGTTATGCCTCCTTCTCTTGCAGCTTCTCTTTACTCATCTCTTCCTTTCTATCCTTCCCTTGCTGAACTTCCTTTATATCCCCAAGAAAACTGAACTTCCTCCTCACTATCCTGCAAAGCTTTTACCTCAAGCCCCTGTTTCTATGTTCCCTTTTACATGCCAACCACTGATGACCACTATACCCTCTGGACAAAAGCTAAATTAACTGTGATAAATATTTTACTAAGGTTTCCAAGGAGCCTTACTGGTTAACAGAAAATTAATTAATTAATTAATTAACTAATTAATTAATTAATTAACATATTTATCCTTACTCAAGGATGTTTATTGATTTTTAGAGAGAGAGGAAGGGAGAGAGAGAAAAAGAGTGAGGGAGAGAAAAACATTGATTGGTTGCCTCTCCTGAACATGGCCTGACTGGGGATGGATCCTGAAACTTTTCGGGTGTCTGGATGACACTCCAACCAACTGAACCACCTGGTCAGGCCAGAAAATTTATCATCCAGACTTACCATCCTGGTTCTTTAGCCTGTATTAATTAATGTACCCCTTAACCAGTGAAGGCCAAGCCCAACACCAGGTGACTCAGACCAAATGGAGTAGCCCTATGGAAAATATTAACAGAGTCCTTCCAGGAGACATGGACTTTGTACTTCAACTTGCATAAAGAATGAATGATGAAGCCCTAACTGGTTTGGCTCAGTGGATAGAGTGTCGGCCTGCAGACTGAAGGGTCCCAGGTTTGATTCTGGTCAAGGGCATGTACCTTGGTTGTGGGTGACTCCCCAGTGGGGGGATTACAGGAAACAACTGATCGATGTTTCTCTCTCATCGATGTTTCCTTTTCTTAAATTTTTTAAAATTGTTTTATTGCTTAAAGTATTACAAAGAGTATTACATATGTCTCCTTTTTTCCCACACTTAACAATCCCCCGGCCTCCCCTAACCCCCAGTGTCTTATGTCCATTGGTTATGCTTATATGCATGCATACAAGTCTTTCGGTTGATCTCTTACCCCCCACCCCCACACATCCACCCTCCCCGGCTTTCCTGCTGTAGTTTGACAGCCTGTTGGAGGCAGCTCTGCTTCTGTATCAATTTTTGTTCATAAGTTTATAATGGTCTTTATTATCCATGAGTGAGTGAGATCATGTGGTGTTTTTCCTTCATTGACTGGCTTCTTTTATTTGCATAATGCTCTCCAGTTCCATCCATGCTGTTGCAAATGGTAAGAGTTCCTTCTTTTTTATAACAGCATAGTATTCAATCATGTAGATGTACCACAGTTTTCTAATCCATTCATCTACTGATGGGCACTTAGGCTGTTTCCAGATCTTAGCTATGGTGAATTGTGCTGATATGAACATAGGGGTGCATATATCCTTTCTGATTGGTGTTTCTGGTTTCTTGGGATATATTCCTAGAAGTGGGATCACAGGGTCAAATGGGAGTTCCATTTTTAGTTTTTTGAGGAAACTCCATACTGTCTTCCATAGTGGCTGCACCAGTCTGCATTCCCCCTAGCAGTGCAAGAGTGTTCCTTTTTCTCCACATCCTCTGCAGCACTTGTCGTTTGTGGATTTGTTGATGATAGCCAGTCTGACAGGTGTGAGATGGTACCTCACTGTTATTTTGATTTGCATCTCTTGGATGATTAGTGATTTTGAGCAAGTTTTCATATGTCTCTTGGCTTTCTGAATGTCCTCTTTTGAAAGGTGTCCATTTAGGCCCTTTGCCCCTATTTTGATTGGATTGTTTATCTTCCTTTTGTTAAGTTGTATGAGTTCCCTATAAATTTTCAAGATTAGGCCCTTATCCGATATAACATCGGCAAAAATGTTTTCCCACGCAGTGGGCTTTCTTCTTGTTTTGCTGATGGTTTCTTTTTCTGTGCAGAACATTTTTATTTTGATGTAGTCCCATTTTTTTGTTTATTTTCTCTTTAGTTTCCAATGCCCTAGGAGTTGTATCGGTGAAGAAATTGCTTCAGCAAATGTCTGAGATTTTGTTGCCTTTGGATTCTTCTAGTATTTTTATGGTTTCCCATAATACATTTAAGTCCTTTATCCATTTTGAGTTTATTTTTGTGTATGGTATAAGTTGGTGGTCTAGTTTCATTTTCTTGCATGTATCTGTCCAATTTTCCCAACACCATTTATTGAAGAGACTATCTTGACTCCATTGTATGTTCTTGCCTCCTTTGTCAAATATTAATTGAGCATATTAGTTCAGGCAGATTTCTGGGCTCTCTATTCTATTCCATTGATCTATATGCCTGTTATTGTGCTAATACCAGGCAGTTTTGAGAACAGTGGCTTTGTAATACAGCTTGATATCTGGTATTGAGATCCCACCTACTTTGTTCTTTCTCAGGATCACTGCCCCTATTCGGGGTGTTTTTTTATTCCAGATGAATTTTTGGAGAGTTCGTTCTAGGCCTGTGAAATATGCCATTGGCGTTTTAATGGGAAGTGCATTGAATTTTGAGATTGCTTTGGGTAGTATGGACATTTTAATGATGTTGATTCTACCAATCCAAGAACATGGCATGTTCTTCCATCTGGTTATGTCTTCCTCTATCTCTTTTTCAACATCCTGTAGTTTTCTGAGTAGAGGTCTTTTACCTCTTTAGTTTAGTTTATTCCTAGGTAGCTTAATTTTTTTGGTGCGATGGTAAATGGGATTGTCTTTTTGTGTCTCTTTCTGTGAGTTCACTATCGGTGTATAGAAATGCCATAGGTTTCTTGGCGTTAATTTTGTATCCTACATTGTCGAATTCATTTATTAAGTCTAATAGTTTTTTGATGGAGTCTTTAGGGTTTTTTTTATGTATAATATCATGTCATCTGCAAATAAGGACAGTTTTACTTCTTCTTTTCCAATATGGATGCCTTTTGTTTCTTCTTGTATAATTGCAATGGCTAATACTTCCAGTACTATGTCGAACAAGAGTGGTGAGAGTGGGTATCCTTGTCTTGTTCCTGTTCTTAGGGGAAATGGTGTTAGTTTTTGTCCATTGAGTATGATGTTGGCTGTGGGTTTGTCATATATGTCTTTTATTATGTTGAGGTATGATCCTTCTATTCCCACCTTGTTGAGAGTTTTTATCAAAAATGGGTGTTGCATTTTGTCAAATGCTTTTCTGCATCAATTTATATGACTATATGTTTTTTTTTTCTTTCAATTTGTTTATGTGATGTATCACGTTTATTGATTTGTGGATATTGTACCATCCTTGCATCCCTGGGATAAATCCTACTTGGTCATGGTGTATGATCTTTCTGATGTACTGCTGGATCCGATTTGCTACTATTTTGTTGAGATTTTTGGCCTGTAATTCTCTTTCATTGTGTTGTCGTTACCTGGTTTTGGTATTAGGGTGATGCTGGCTTCATAGAATGAGCTTGGAAGTGTTCCTTCCTCTTGGATTTTTTGTAGTAGTCTGAGGAGGATAGGTTTTAGTTCTTCCTTGAATGTTTGGTAAACTCCCCTGTGAAGCTGTCTGGTCCTGGGCTTTTGTTTGCCGGAAGCTTTTTGATGACTTCTTCAATTTCTTCCATAGTTATTGGCCTATTGAGATTTTTAGATTCTTCCTGATTGAGTTTTGGAATGTTGTATTTTTCTAAGAATATGTCCATTTCCTCCAGGTTGTCTAATTTGTTGGAGTAGAGTTGTCCATAGTATTGTTTAACAATCATTTGTATTTCTGTGGGGTCTATTGTTATTTCGCCTCTATCATTTCTGATTTTGTTTATTTGGGTCCTCTCTCTTTGCTTCTTGGTGAGCCTGGATAGAGGTTCATCAATCTTGTTTACCCTTTCAAAGAACCAGCTCTTGGTTTCATTGATTGTCTGTATTGTTTTTTTGGTCTCTATGTCATTTATTTCTGCTCTAATCTTTATTATCCCCTTCCTTCTGCTCACTCTGGGCTTTTCTTGTTGCTCTTTTTGTAATTCTTTGAGATGTAGAGTTAGATGATTTACTATCATTGTTTCTTGTTTTTTGGTGATAGGCCTGTAGAGCTATAAACTTCCCTCTCAGGATTGCTTTCATTGTGTCCCATAGGTTTTGGATTGTTGTATTTTCATTGTCATTAGTTTCCAGGATGTTTTTAATTTCTTCTTTAATCTCATTGGTAACCCAATCAATATTTAATAACATGCTATTCAGCTTCCACGTGTTTGAGTATTTTGGGTTGTTTTTATTGTAGTTTATTTCTAATATTATGCCATCATGGTCTGAGAGGTGCTTGGTATGATTTCAATCTTCTTGAATTTGGGGAGACTTTGTTTGTGACTCAATATGTGGTCTATTTTTGAATATGTCCCATGAGCCCTTGAGAAGGATGTATATTCCATATCTTTGGGGTGAAGTTTTCTGAAGATGTCAATTAAGTCCATCTGATCTAGTGAGTCATTTAGGATTGCTCTTTCTTTGCTGATTTTTTGTCTAGAGGATTTCTCCAGTGATGTCAGTGGTGTATTAATGTCCACTACTATGTTTGTATTGTTGTCAATCTCTCCCTTGACATCATCCATGAGTTTTTTTATGTATTTGGGTGCTCCCGCATTGGGTGCATATATGATTATCAGGCTTATATCTTCTTGTTGTATTGATCCCTTTAGTATTATGAAGTGGCCTTCTTTATCTCTTGTTATGGTCTTCACTTTGAGGTCTATTTTGTCAGATATAAGTATTGCTACCACAGCTTTTTTTTTTTTTTTTTTTTTCATTTCCATTTGCCTGAAAGATATTTTTCCATCCCTTCACTTTCAGTCTGTGTTTGTCCCTTCTAAAGAGGTGGGTCTCTTGTAGACAGCAAATGTTTGGGTCATGTTTTGTTATCCATTCAGCCACTCGATGTCTTTTGGTTGGAGCATTTAGTCCGTTTACTTTTAAAGTTATTATTGAAAGGTACTTGTTTGTAGCCATATTTTTGTTCTTGTGGCTATTTTCTTTCTGAGCTTTTTATTTCTTCTTTTTACACCAGTCCCTTTAGCATTTCTTGCATTGCTGGATTGGTGGTGATAAACTCCCTTAGCCTTTTTTCGTCTGTGAAGCTTCTTATTTCCCCTTCAATTTTGAATGATAGCCTTGCTGGATAGAGTATTCTTGGATTCAGTCCTTTGCTTTGCATCACTTTATAAATTTTTGTCTATTCTTTTCTGGCCTGATGTGTTTTTATTGAGAAATCATCTGATAATCTAATGGGAGATCCCTTGAATGTAACTTTCCGTCCCTCTCTTGCAGCGTGTAAGATTCTCTCTTTGTCCTGAACATTTGCCATGGTAATTATGATGTGTCTTGTTGTGGGTCTTTTGGGGTTCACCTTTATTTGGACTCTCTGTGCTTGTGTGATTTTTTTCTTCCCCACCTCTGGGAAGTTTTCTGATATTATTTCTTCGAATAGGTTTTCTAATCCTTGTTCCTCTTTCTGTTGTTCTGGCGCCCCTATTATTGGTATGTTGTTTCATTTCATGTTGTCCAAAAGCTCCCTTAGGCTCTCCTCCTGCCCTCTAATTTTTTTCTCCAATTGCTGTTCAGTTTGGGTGTGTTTTGTTTCCCTGTCTTCTCATTCACTAATTCGGTCCTCCACTTCTCCTAGTCTCCTTTTGAAACTTTCAATGGTGTTTTTTATTGCAGCTATATCACTCTTCATTTCTGCTTGGTTTTTACATAATTTATTGATTTTTTCATCTGTTTCTTCTTGCTTCTTGCATAAGTTGTTGATTTTTTCCTCCATCTGGTTTATGCACTCTGGGACCCTTAATCTGAATTATTTTTCTGTCATGTTGCATGCCTCTGTATCACTTAGCTGCTTTTCTGGTGAGTCCTCCTTTTCTTTCCTTAGGGGGTTTCTTTGTCTACCCATGTTTGATCGTTCCACCATATCTTGATGTTGAGTCATTCAGTGGCTGCTCCTTGGGTGGCAGTGGCTTCTCGGGCTTCGGTTGTTCCTCGGTTGGTAGCAGCTCCTCTGGTGGGTGCTGTCCACAGTTGTGGTGGCTCCTCTGTTTGGTGGGGAGAGGCTTCACACACAGCTGCTGTTCCTCAGACCTCTCATCGATGTTTTAACTCTCTATCCTTCTCCCTTCTTCTGTGTAAAAAAATCAATAAAATATATTTTAGAAAAAACAATGCATGATGCCATTGCACAATCTTCCCTAAATCAATTGATTGGAGCAAAATTCAGGCTTACATAAAAGAACCCTGATGAGCTTATTCATGAATGCTATAATAGTCCTCAGGTTATTTTAAAAGAAAACTCCAGGCTTCTTTTAAATGTAGACTCAAGTAAAGCTGCCTTCAATTCTATGTTTTTAAGTGATGTGAACCATGACCTCTCCCTTCTTATTAAAAGAGACATAGAAGCATAGAACAGACTGTGGGATCTCAGAGGAAAGGCAGAGGAAAGGTGGTTTTTTGAGTGATAGGTAATCAACCGAAGAACCTGTTTGCTTATATGTATAACCCATGGGCACAGACAATAGGGTGCTAAAGGCCTGGAGTGGGAGGGGGTGGCAGGTTGGAGAGGGTCAATGGGGGGAAAAACAGGACATATGTAATACTTGCAACAATAAAGAATTATTAAAAAAAAGAAAAACAAAACCTGGGATGAACTAAAAAATGTCTTTCACCCTTGATTTAATCAACCTAGCTGACTAATTAGGCCATACAATAGATGGTACATCTAAAAATAAGGCAACAAACCTAGCTGGTGTCGCTCAGTGGTTGAGTATTGACCCATGAGCCAAGAGGTCATGGTTAAATTCTGGTCAGCACATATGCACGGGTTTCAGGCTCCATCCCCAGTAGGGGGCCTGCAGGATGCAGCCAAATAATGATTCTCTCTCATCATTGATGTTTTTATCTCTTTCTCCTTCTCCCTTCTTCTCTCTGAAATAAATAAAAACATATTTTTAAAAATAAATAAAAATAAGACAACTAAAATTATGAATTTACGACTCCAGCAATTGTCTTCTACTTCCACTAAGACATGGAAACCTAAATTCATATCAACTGGTAATTCTAAGGACGGTTGTCATTTTTGCAAGAAGTCTAATCACTGGAAGGAATGTCCTAACTTAAAATATTCAAAGCAGCCCTTAATAGTTAAGCCCTTAACACTGAGGTTGCTGTGAGGATAAACAAGGATTTATCCCCCTCCCCCAGTCTTCTTAACTATTTAGGACAAACCTCCATCATGATCAGAAATGAGGTCCTTACTAATTTAATTGACACTGGGCAACTCTTTTTATGTTCAACCCCACAAACTCAAATAACCCCTTCCCCAACGTACTGAAAATATTCAAATGATGGGTGTCTCTAACAAACCCCTAATGGACTATAAGTCTCTGCCCTTTTCAGGAAACCCATTCTTTTGTGTTAGTTCACTTAGATCTTATTCATTTTTTAGGGAGAGATTCTTTTTAAAATACCATGCTGCTATATCTCTTTTTCTCAAAAGGGAAAAAGAAATTATTGAGATTAATTCAGCCCTCAGTTCAGCCAGCAACACTAAAGACTCCTTAAACCACCTTTTTACCCTTAAAAACAACCAATAGGGAACTTGAGAGTTCAGCCCTCTTAGAAAAAATTTCTGAGGCTCTTTGAATAAAACATACAATAGATAGCAGTGGGATTCATTCAGTTCCCCTGAGAAAAACTCAGGTTAATCCTATCAAGCTTCTCTTTAATATTAGACAGTATTCTTTAAATCTCAAAGCCATGGAAGGAATTAGACCAATTATAATAGAATATAGAGCTCAAGCTAGGCCTTTTAATTCCCTGTGCTAGTCCCTGGAATTCACCCATTTTCTTTGTAAAGAATCCTCATGGACAAGGAGGTTTGTATAGTACCTCAGGACCATCTACACTAATAAAAGAGAAACATGCAAATAGTTGTCACTCTGCTACGCCCACCAGCCAATCAGAGTGACTATGCAAATTAACCCAACACAGATGGCAGTTAATTTGCATATGCAGGCATAGAGCAAAGACTGAAGGCTCTAGCCAGAGTGAAGTCTGAAGACTGAAGACTGAAGAGGCTTGGCTTCTCCGCTGTGGCCGGACCAAAGGCCTGGGTCCCAGGTGCTGGAGGAAAACCAGTGCCAGCAGCCAGGGGAAGGAAGAACTATTGCATGAATCTCTTCATGCAATGGGCCTCTAGTCCTATCTAATAAAAGGGTAATATGAAAATTAGCCATCACTCTGTCACAAAGATGGTGGTGCTCATAGCCACAATATGGCAGCACCCAGTCTTCTCAGCTCCACCACAGTCCCCCAGTCCCAGTGGCAGCTGCTGAGAGTGGACAGCATGAGTGGCCTGGCAGAATGCTTGCTTTGTCGCCTCGCCCAACTCTGGCTGGCCCCCCGGAGCCGGAGCGGACACGGACAGGGACAGGGGACCGGCCCATAGCCTCCGCGGTTGAGCGCAGGCCCAGAGAGGAGACTGCAGGCCCACCTCCAGCATAAGAAGCATGGCTCCCTCCCACTTCCCACAGGATGAATGAGGGCCCCTCCCGCCTCCTACAGCAGGGGTGCGGCTCCCTTCTGGCTCCCATGGGTGCCAACAGCTTGCTTCTGTCTCCCACTGAAGCCACACAGCTCCTGTGGAAGCAGCATGGCTCCCGGTGGTGCACTGCAGTTCCCGCCGGCTCCCATGAAAGCGGAGGGTGGCCTACTGTGTGCGATGGGATACTAGTAAATAATATTGTCATGCTCCAACATCCCATTGTTTCTAACCACTGTCTCTACAGAGAGTTAATTCTTTACTGTTATTGATCTTTACATTACTTTCTTTAGCATACTCATAAATCTAGCAATCCAGGTTTTATTTGCCTTTACTTGGGAAGGGCAACAACTAACTTGGACTGTTATGCCTCAAAGTTATAAGGAAAAGGCCTTATTTCTCACAGGTCTTAAAGGCAGATGCAACAGATGCAGTCTTTCCAAATGTATCTACTCTTTTGCAATGCCTTGATGACCTTCTCCTCTGCTCTCCTTCCAAGGAACCATGTGAACAAAAGTGTTCACCTTCTCAAACTACTAGTAAGCAAAGGCTGCAAGGTGTCTAAAGAAAAACTCCAGAACCAAGTCAGACACTTAATAAAGGACTTCTCCTGGACCCTGAAACTCTTTAGATCATTTAAAAATTTTCTAAACCACAAACAAAAAGGCAATTGGAGAGTTCCTAGGTGTTGAAGGAATTACATATTAAACTTCTCCCTGACAGCCCATTCTTTATATACTTTATTTAAACCTAACAAATCTGACTTCATTGATTGGGAAGAAACAGGCCACATGGATTTTTGCAACTGAAAGAATGGCTTTTTACCCTATCCTCTTTAGGGCATCTTAACTATGAAGTCCCATAATCAGACCCTAAATTTTAACTGAAGAAAAAAAAAATAAATAAATATATATATATATATATATATATATATATATATATATATATATATATATACATACAGACAATAGGTATGCCTTTGAGGTTGTTCACAATTTTGGTGTCTATGGAAATAAAGAGGGCTTCTAACATCTGGAAGGACCAAAATTAAATTAAACTTTTGTTAATGAATTACTAAATTCAATACAACTTCCACTCATCCTGGAAATTTTTAAGGTCCCTGGACACTGTAAACTAGATTCAGAAAAAGCTAAAAGGAATAATTGGTCTGATTAAGCAGCAAAAACAATTGCCCTAAATTCCACTTAAACTAAATGTGTTACTACAAACCTTGAGTATTTTTTCAAAGAAAGATCTCAATAAGATTATCAAAGATGCTCAATTCAGAGCATCTCACAAAATCTTTTGTGGATAAATAATGGTTGCATTTTAAACCCATTAACTAATATGTGGTATGGTCCAAATAACAAACCAGTAATTCTAGAATCCATGAAAAGTCCTTTACTTAAAATGACTCATCATATGTTCCACTGGTTAACTGAAAAATTGATGTTTTTCTAAACAGTACTTGTGGGAAGATATATCTAAGGCTGCTAAAAAGGTCCAATTGGCTTGTATGCCCAATTTAAATTCAGGAAAGACTATTCAGAAAGTCCTTGATCACTTTTATTTGATTTGATTTTTATTATATTTTATTGATTTTTAAAGAGAGGAAGGGAGAGGGAAAGAGAGAAACATCAATTTGCTGTTACTTGTTCTTTGCACCAACCCAGAATTAGGGGTGGTAAGCATAATGAAAGTGAACACACCCTTCCTGGGATCACGCTCACAGCCCAGGCGTTGCCCTGACCAGGAATAGACCCAGCAACCTTTTAATGTATGGGACAATGTCCAACCAACTGAGCCACACTTGCCAGGACAGCCCTAGGTCATTTTTATCTTTTCAAAGGTCCCTTTGACTTATGGCAAAATAATTTTAATAATTTCTCCCTTCTCAAGGTTATAGACATGTCTTTAAAATGATTTGTATGTTTTTTCACTGGATTAAGGCATTTTCTTGACAGTATGATATTAGTCGTTGCTAAAATTCTGTTAGAAATGATTATACCTGCCTGGCCAGTTTGGCTCAGTGGATAGAGTGTCTGCCTGCAGACTGAAGGGTCCCAGGTTCGATTCCAGTCAAGGGCACATGCCCAGGTTGGGGGCATGCAGGAGGCAGCAGATCAATGATTCTATCATTGATGTTTCTATCTCTCTCTTCCTCTCCCTTCCTCTCTGAAATCAATAAAAATATATTAGAAAAAAAAAATAAATTATTATACTTACTTGAGAAATGATTATACCTGGGGCATCCCTTCTAAATTACATTGCATTTTAATGGCTTTGATATGAAACAAGTATATGGAATTTAGCCTATGTTCCAACATTTTCATTGTGCTTACCACCCTTCATCCTGGGTCAGTGCAAGGAACAAATAACACAACATGGATAGATCTAGAGGGTATTATGCTAAGTGAAATAATTCAGGCAGAGAAAGACAAATATAGTTTCACTTATATTTGGAATCTAAAAAGAAGAGAAGTAAACAAAACAAAAGCACACTCATAGAAACAGAGACCACATGGGTGGTTATCAGAAGGAAGGCTTTGGGGATGGGTGAAAAAGGGAAGAGAAATAGAATCAATAATATTGTGATAAGTTTACAGAGTGACAGATAATTACTAGGATTAGTGGGGATCACATTTTATGGTATAAAAATGTTGAATCACTTTACTATACACCTGAAATTAATATAATCAATATAAGATATATAACAACTATCCTCTATAATAAAAGGCTAATATGCAAATAGACCAAACAGTGGAACAACTGAACAACCAGTAGCTATGACATGCGCTGACCACCAAGGGGCATGTGTGGAACATGGTGGGTGTTGGCCACAGCAGGATGGTGGAGCAGGTGAGCAGGGGCACCAGACCAAGGGGGGGCACAGGTCACTGTCATTGGGGCAAGCCTCTGGTGATTACTGAAAATTCTTTGCTACTGCGCACTGCAGTCCTGCCCAGTGCTCTCACCTTCTGCTGGCACCGGCCCCACTCACACCCGCTGCTGGTGCCCAGTGCCAGCCCAGATCACTAGGTGTCATCAGCAGGTGTGAGCAGCAGCTGCCAGCCCTGATCCCCCCTGAGGGCTTCTCCACCTCCCCCTGCTGCTGAGGGGCAATCTGGGCAGCAGCCACCACTTGCACCCCATGACAGTGCAGGCCCCAGTTGCTCCACCCCACCAGCGAGTGCAAGCAGGGCTGTGGGAGCAGCAGCAACAGGAGTGGGGCTGCAGGCAGATAGGCGAGCGGGGTCCATGGTGGGAGGGGCCTGGAAAGAGTGTGGAGGATGGGCTGAGACCCACCCCTGTGCCTACTGCAGCCTCACAGCACACAGTTCCTTTCAAGGTGCACGAATTCATGCACTGGGCTCCTAGTAGTTAAATCAAATATAAAATTTAAAAACCACAATTGGCAAAATTTATGAAAACTTTAAAGTTAATTTTGCCCAAAGCACTTTCTCTGGTCTACTTGAACTTAAGGTCTGCCCTCTTTGGCAAACGCAAAAAAAAAAAAAATATATATATATATATATATACATATATATATATATATATATATATATATATATATATATATATATATTTAGTGAGGGATGACCAAACGACTGAACAAGCAGGCTGCGAGGGGCAATCAGGCTGGCAGGGGGGCCATGAGGGATGACCAGGCCAGCAGAGGGGTCAGTTGGGGGGGAACCAGGCTGACAGGGGGCAGTAAGGGGTGACCCGGCTGGTAGGGGGGGGCAGTTAGGAGTGACCAGGCTGGCAGGAAGGGGAAAGTTGGGGGACAACCTGGCTGGCAGCAGGGGGCAGTTAAGGGTGATCAGGCCAGCAGTGGGGGCAATTAGGGGTGACCAGGCAGACAGGCAGGCAGGCAGGTGAATGATTAGGAGCCAGCAGTCCAGGATTGTGAGAGGGATGTCCAACTGCTGCTTTAGGCCCGATCCCCGGGATCGGGCCTAAACCGGCAGTCAGACATCTCCCAAGGGGTCCCGGATTGGAGAGGGTGCAGGCTGGGCTGAGGTGACCCTCCCCCGTGCACTGATTTTGTGCACTCGGCCACTAGAGGCCCAGTGCACAAAATTGTGCATGGGGGTCAGGAGGTTGAGGCACCGCCGTGACCAGGCAGTGACCATGTTGTGCAAGCTCACCATTGACCAGATCAACGACTGGTTCACCATCGGCAAGACCGTGACTGACGTGGAGCTGTTGGGCTCGCTGCCCGCCTTCCTGGCGGAGGTGGCCAAAGACAAGGCCCAGCGCAGGAACAGAGCTCCTGGGGCCTGCCCCGTTGCCCCCCAGGCCCAGGCCAAGGCACAGGCACAGGTGCAGGCACCGGCACCTGTGCAGGCGCATCAGGGGGCATTCAGGAGGTAGGCGGCCCGGCTGCGGGTGGGAGCGGGGCCGGGACAACGAGGACGTGGGCCCCATTGGCACGTCCCTGGTCCCCGCTGCCTGGGCGATGCATGGCCAACCCAAAGCGAGCTGGCAACAGACAGACTCCGTCTCGCCACCACACCAGCTAACCTCTCCCTACCAGATGCAGAGTTCTAGTCTTTTTATTAATAGAATATTCTATTTATTTTTTTTTATTGACTTTTAGAGAGAGAGGGAGAGGGAGAGGGAAACATCAATGAGGAGAGAGAACCATGGTTTGGCTGCCTCCTGCATGGCCCACACTGGGGATGGAGCCCAAAACCCGGGCCTGTGCCCTGACCGGTCTGGGA
The DNA here is from genome assembly GCF_014108235.1 of Myotis myotis. NCBI lineage: Eukaryota > Metazoa > Chordata > Mammalia > Chiroptera > Vespertilionidae > Myotis > Myotis myotis. Next base: position 73,999,455 of record NW_023416346.1, on the reverse strand, counting down.
ATGGAACCCTGACCTGGTTCCTAGATCAATGCTCAATCACTGAGCCACGCGGCTGGGCAGGGCTGGGCTATTTTTTTAGAGCAGTTGAATTTTACATAAAAATTAGTGCAGAGTGCTGTGGACCCCCCACCCTCATCCCAACACCGCCAGCATTTGCCCTATTGTTAACGTTTTGCTCTAATGGGCTACTCTTGTTGCAAAGGATGAAGTGGTGTGGACACATCGTAGCTAAGAAGGGGGTTCCCCCTTGGTGTTTGTTGTGCAGTCTGTGGGTTTGGGCGAATGTACAAGGGCATGCATTCCCCATCAGCATCACAAAGAGCGGTTTCCCTGCCCTGAAAATTGCCCCGCCCCGCCTATTCATGCCCCCCGCCCTGGCAACCACTGGTCTCTTTAATATCTCTGTTGTTTTGCATGTTCCAGAATGTTCTATGGCTGAAATCACAGGTATGTAGCCTGTTCAGATTGGCTTTTTTCACTTAGCCAGACGCGATTAAGGTTCCTCCAGGCCTTTTCATGGTCCGAGAACTCCTCCTCAAGTGCTCAGTCACATCCCATGTCTGGGTACCACCTACTGGAGATCACGTGGGTGGCTTCCGAGTTTGGGCAACTACGAGTAAAGCTGCCGTGAACTCCCAGGCTCAGGTTTTTGTGGGGTCAGACGTTCTCAACGCAATTGGATAAATACCAAGTAGCTTGAAGCTGGAGCTTTGTTGAGTTTTGTGGGCGCTCTGCTCCCCTCTGTTTTTTGACTTAAGCAGCTGCTGTCTGGTCATGTGGTTTTGGTGGGACAGGCAGGGGACACCTGCTTTCTTTAGGGGACAGACCTGGTGAGTAGGACACCTGCTCTTTCTCTCAAGGCTGTGGAGGCACCTCTAGCTCCAAGAGTCTGCCTCCCTGCTTGGCCCCTCCCCCCCAGTTCAAGGCCCTTACAGTCTGCAGAGTGGTTTCTGTTTGTAATTTTAAGTTGACCTTGTCTATTGCTCTGTCTGACCTGGTGGGTCAGGTTCTCATGGTGGCCCAGCCTGTGCAGGCTCAGGTGCACCTGGGGGCCTCGGGAGATCTGTTTCCTGGCAGCAGGGAGGGCACAGAGACCCTGTGCTCATGTGTTTTTGCACTTTGTTCCCTAGGACTACTCTGCTGAGTGACCCCGTAGGCTGCCCTCCTTACTGACCTCCCTCCTCCCTGCCCCCCAGCTTGCTCCCTAGACTTGGAGGACAGAACAGCATTGCTTTTAAATAACTCGTTGTGGTGTGATATTGGAAGTAAATTATTAACCTTGTCAGAAATTATAGTGTAGACTTAAGTGTCCCTATAGCTACTAAGGATCAGTTTCTTAAATTTCCAGTCCTTTTGTAAAATAAATGAAAAGACAAAACATAAGTCCCATTCTAAAAATCATTACAATCAGTGCCTGTAACATTACTGTGAAATTGCCAGGAGTGACAGGTGCAGGCAAACAGTGTCAACATCGTCTGTCTCCATCCTCCTCCTGACAGGAGTGTCCTGGCCTGCACACGCGCACATCTCATGCTAGGCCCGCGAGTGGTGGGCCCACGCGTGGTGGGCACAGGGAAGCACCGTGGAGCCCTATTAGCCCTCCACACAGCTGTGTGTGTGTGTGGGGGGGGGTGGAGTGGCGTTCGGACTGTAGATGAGAAAAAGGTTGGGTGGTAGAGTGGCTTATTGCTCAGCTTCCAGGAGGAAGTCCTGGGAGGTGGATGGCCCCAGAGCTGTCCCTGGAGCCTGTGCCTGGGTGACACGGCAAAGGGATTTCGCAGACGCACTAGAGGGTTCAGATCCTAGAGTAGGGAGCTTACCTGGGTTATCTAGTCACATGCACCCTTCAAAGCAGAGACCTCTGATGCGTTGGGGATTTCAGGCTGGAGAGGGACTAGCCTGGTCTCCTTAGATGAGGCCTCAGGGAAGCACGAGAAGGGCTGTGGGCTGTGGGCATGCAGGGCCCGGGCTGGTCCCAGCTGATGTTCCCCAGCAAGGAAAGGGGGCCTCAGACCTACAACTTCAAGGCACTGAGTTTGGCCGCATGAATGAGGCTCGAATGGGGACGCAGCCCTGTGAGCACCTTGATGCTGGCATGTGGGACCCTACGCAGGGGACCCAGTGCGTTTCCCTGGATTTCCGGTTTACAGGCCTGCGGTCCCACAGGGCTGTGTTTTAAGTTGAAGTTGTGTCACAGGCACACCTCAGAGATGCTGCAGGTTTGGTCCCAGACCACACAACCAAGCGAGTGTCACAGTGAAGGGAGTCACGTGAACGTGTGGGTTCCCAGATCTTGTAAAAGCCACGCTCACACCATGCTGTGGTCTGTACGTATGCAGTACAGTATGTTTGAACCTATGGACATACCTTAACTAAAAATGCTAGCCATCAGCTGGGCCCTTTGGCATAGTGGCTTCACAGACTCGCCCCTGCGGGTTGCCTCGCCTTCCCTCTCTGAAGCACGTAGGGTCTGCGGGCGGTATAAAGCCAGGCAGGCCTGTCAGTGGTGACGGCAGCACAGGAAGCGAACCTTCGGGGCGCTGACCCACGGAGCCAGTCTCTGCTCAGTGCCTGGCACGCGTGGACGTGGGCACTGTGGGCTGCGTCCTGGGTCTCTGCATAGGCAGCAGCTGTGCTCCCGGGGACGCTGACCTCGCACACAGGGAGTTCCTGCGAGAAGCCTCTCGATGGGAGCGCCCTGGGCGGTGTCTCCTGGACACGGAGGAACAGGGCACAGCAGCGAGCGGCTCGTTAGTGTTGGCCTCTTCGGGCTTCTCAGGGGCCCGTCCATCGAACTCTGGTCGGCTTGCCCCTGTTTATTGCGAGGCTGGGATCGGGGCCACAGGGAGGCTGGCCCCGGGCTGTGCTGGAAGGCCAGGCCCGGTGCCGGCTTTGGCGTGTATGTTCTGTTCTTTTTTCTTACTTTTTAGATGAAAAATAACCCCCCACAAATCTCCAAATATAAAATTATAGACCTTAGGTTCCTTGGAATTACCTTTAAGAATGGGAAAGGCTAGCCCTAGCCACTTTGGCTCAGTGGCTAGAGCATCGCCTGCCGACCGAAAGGTCCTGGGTTCGATTCTGGTCAAGGGCATGTGCCTCCTTGCAGGCTTGCTCTCCTGTGTTGGAGGCAAACAGCTGATGTGTCTCTCACATTCACGTTTCTTTCTGTCTCCCCCTCCCACTCTCTCTCTCAAATGCAATTCGAAAAATATCCTCGGGTGAGGATTAACAAACAAACAAGAATGGTAAAGTCTAGCATTTGATCATAAAAATAAATGACTAATGAATGATTTCTTACTTTAGTGAAATTATGAAATTTTTAAATTAGATATCAAATATGTTGCTATTTTAAATGAACATAATATTGGTGTAAAGTACACGTCAGCATTGTTTTCTTCGAAAGTAGCAGCTATTAATGTTAAAGCAGGCCATCTCTTTCCTGATCTGACACACAGCTGTGATTTTATACTTTCCCTTAATTGAGCTGAGATTAAAAATGAAGTGAGTGTCAGGATGAAGCTTTGTCTTCACGCTGCCCTCACTGCTGCCCTCTCTGCCCTCACTCCTGCCTCGCAGGTCTCCCCTCTGAGAGAATGCCCTGGCAACACAGTCACTGGAGAGAGGATTCACGCCACTCATTTATTTTATTCTGTGTGTAGCTTCGTCTTAGAATCAAAGTCCAGGTTGATGTCGGGGTTTCAAACAGAATTTGTCAAATTTCCTACTGCATACTAATAGATGCTCTAGTTCCTACAAGATGTTTTGAGGTATAAGAAAATACTTCAAGCCCTAACCTGTTTGGCTCAGTGGATAGAACGTCAGCCTGCGGACTCAAGGGTTCCAGGTTCAATTCCGGCCAAGGGCATGTACCTTGGTTGCAGGCACATACCCAGTAGGGAGTGTGCAGGTGGCAGCTAATCAATGTTTCTCTCTCATTGATGTTTCTGACTCTCTATCCCTCTCCCTTCTTCTCTGTAAAAAATAAATAAAATATATTTTAAAAAATTGTGCATGGGTGGGGTCTCTCTTGGTGGCCTGCAGGGATCGGGCTAAAACCCAAAGTCCAACAACACCTACAGCTCCTACCTGCTGCCCCTGCTCATCCCAGCCCCACTGTGCCTGCCATGGGCTTGCACCCAATCAGTCCCGATCAGGAAAGGCTTGCACTGCCAGAGCAGTGCTCTCCAGCCATGAGCCCTGCATCTGGTGCCCTCGCAAGGGGAGTGGCCTACCGGATAGGGCTGAAACTGGCTCTCTGACATCCCCTGAAGGGTTCTGGATTACAAGAGAGCACAGGCCCAGCTAAGGGACCCCAGTGGTGCACAGTCATGCCAGGGAGGGACACAGGAGGGCTCCAGGTCATGACAGCCCCTCTCTCTCAGTCCTGATGGGCCGGACCCCAGCAGCAAGCTAACCTACCAGTTGGAGCATGTGCCCCCTGGTGGTCAGTGCACTTCATAGTGACTGGTCGACCAGTTGACTGTCTGACCCCTGGTGATCAGTGCACACCATAGCAAGTGGTTGAGCAGCCTTAGAATATCATTAGCATATTAGGCTTTGATTGGTTGTTCGGTTGTTCTGCCATTTGCTCTATTTGCATATTATCCTTTTATTATATAGGATATGATTTTAGCACTGGCTTGTTTGGCTCAGTGGATTGAATGTCGGCCTATGGACTGAAGGGTCCTGGGTTTGATTCAGGTCAAGGGCACATGCCTGGGTTGCAGGCTTGATCCCCAGTAGGAGGAGTGCAGGAGGCAGCCAATCAATGATTCTTGCTCATCACTGATGTTCCTATCTCTCTCCCTCTCTATTCCTCTCTGAAATCAATAAAAATATATTTAAAATATGCCAGAGACCAATTCCAGCATGTAGAGCAGGGCTGCCTCTGGGAATGGCTAAAGGCATTTCCCCAAACCTGAAAAGGGATTATTTCTTGGCTGCCAGACAGTTAAAGGGCATCTTAATCTACATGTTATTGCCTCCTACTGGCCAAACACCTGAACAGCCGTAGGCTAATTCTTTCATTCTGACAATGGACTCTGTACCAAACCATGATACTTTGAAGTGTATATCTCTGCCTTGCCTCAGGACAAATTGTGTTAATAAAAAGTATGGGGTCCTGGGGATGAGGAGAACCTAAGGTCTTAGACTTAAGACCTTAGAACTTAGCTCCTTTAGCTAAGCTCTGCTGACCCCCAATGCCTTTCAAAATTATATCTCGCCTCCGGACTCTTTATGAGTGTCTGGACTCTTATTTAACACCTACTCACAGCCTTCTCCAGATTCCTAAACACTTCTTGATTCTGGGACAAGAACCCTGGCAAAAATATATGTTTTTATTGATTTCAGAGAGAGGAAGAAAGAGACACATCAATGATGAGGAAGAATCATTAATCAGCTGCCTCGAGGAGAAACCAAGATGGCAGCATACGTTAATGCCGGAGATTGCTGCCTCGAACAACCACTTCAAAAAACAACTAAAGGACAGAACGGACATCATCCAGAACCACAGGAAGGCTGGCTGGGTGGAAATTCTACAACTAGGAGGAAAGAGAATATCATACCCAGACTCAGAGGAGGCGTAGTGCTGAAGTGAAATACTAAGGTGCGGAGTGCACGCAGAGCGGGCTGGAGGTGGAGGGCGCCGTTGTTGTTTTCAATCGGGAGGGAGTTTCAGACTCTGAGCTCCAGATCCAGGCGAGTCTCTAAGGGACCCAGACTCAAACGGGAGAAGCGGGACTGTCTGGCTTCGGTCGGAACTCGAAGGCAGCTTTCTCTCCGAGGTTTGCAGCAATTGCTGGGACTCTGTGAGGCAGAGCCCCTAGGGATGGAACTGAGAGCAGCCATAACTACTGGCACCGGCCCACCCTATAGATCCCCGGGGACCCGCCCTGCCCAAGCCCTGAGCAGAGCCATTTGCCGGATAGCCTCAGGCAAACGCTAGATTAGCACCTCCCTAGAGATCCAGCACAGAAGCTCTCCCACTGCAGACACAGCGGACTCTCATAGCCAGTTAGCCTGGAAGTCAAATCACCCCCGGTATTGCCAACAACAATCAAGGCTTAACTACAACAAGACTGCGCACAAAGACCACTAGGGGCTGCACCAAGAAAGCATAAAAAATGTGGAGACAAAGAAACAGGACAAAACTGTCAATGGAGGATATTGAGTTCAGAACCACACTTTTAAGTTCTCTTAAGAACTGTCTAGAAGCCGCCGATAAATGTAGTGAGATCCTCAAAAAATCTAATGAGACCCTCAATGTTATGATAAAGAACCAACTAGAAATTAAGCATACACTGACTGAAATAACGAATACTATACAGACTCCCAACAGCAGACCAGAGGAGCGCAAGAATCAAGGCAAAGATTTGAAATGCGAAGAAGCAAAAAACACCCAACCAGAAAAGCAAAATGAAAAAAGAATCCGAAAATACGAAGATAGTGTAAGGAGCCTCTGGGACAGCTTCAAGCGTACCAACATCAGAATTATAGGGGTGCCAGAAGATGAGAGAGAGCAAGATATTGAAAACCTATTTGAAGAAATAATGACAGAAAACTTCCCCCACCTGGTGAGAGAAATAGACTTACAGGTTCAGGAAGCGCAGAGAACCCCAAACAAAAGGAATCCAAAGAGGACCACACCAAGACACATCATAATTAAAATGCCAAGAGCAAAAGACAAAGAGAGAATCTTAAAAGCAGCAAGAGAAAGAAACTCAGTTACCTACAAGGGAATACCCATACGACTGTCAGCTGATTTCTCAACAGAAACTTTGCAGGCCAGAAGGGAATGGCAAGAAATATTCAAAGTGATGAATACCAAGAACCTACAACCAAGATTACTTTATCAAGCAAAGCTATCATTCATAACTGAAGGTCAGATAAAGAACTTCACAGATAAGGAAAAGCTAAAGGAGTTCAACACCACCAAACCAGTATTATATGAAATGCTGAAAGGTATCCTTTAAGAAGAGGAAGAAGAAGAAAAAGGTAAAGATACAAATTATGAACAACAAACATGCATCTATCAACAAGTGAATCTAAGAATCAAGTGAATAAATAATCTGGTGATCATAATAGAATCAGGGACATAGAAAGGGAATGGACTGACTATTCTTGAGGGGGAAAGGGGTGTGGGAGATGTGGGAAGAGACTGGACAAAAATCGTGCACCTATGGATGAGGACAGTGGGTGGGGAGTGAGTGCGGAGGGTGGGGCGGGAGCTGGGAGGAGGGGAGTTATAGGGGGAAAAAAGAGGAACAAATGTAATAATCTGAACAATAAAGATTTAATTTAAAAATAAAGACATTCTATTTACATATTATTATAAAATTCCCACGCCCCCAATTTATTAATAGCCAATAAATTCCATCTCACAAATACTCATTTTCTGTTACACCCAGCAGGGCGATAGAATCTGTGGAAATGCAAGAGACGTCTGGACCCTCAAGGACCTGATTTAAGACATCTTGTTGAAACAGGACGTGACTCCACTAGAAGCAAATGGGGATGTTATTCAAGCCCAAAGGCTTTTTATCAAAGTGTTTAATGTAGTTTTTTCTGTTATTATACTAGGTAGCACTGTGGTGGGCAGTCAGACAGACGTGAGCAGAGCAAGGCCGACAGGTCAGGCGCAGAAGGTCACCAGGGCGGAAAGCCCTGGGTTCCTAGCAACGGGCGAAACTGGGAAAGCGACATCCTCACCCTCAAGGTGACCTTTCCCCGCTAGCCTATCGCTGGTCATGTGGCTGGGGCGCCCCCCTGAGTTGCCTCCACTGGCATGTTGCTAGTCATGTGGGTTAGACCCCCTTAGAGGAGGAACGAAAACGGGGCCAGAGAACAGCCCTGAAGTAGTGAGCCACCAGGACAAAGAGGTTCTGACCATCAACACAGCTAGGCCTCAGCGGTGTTTCAGCTCCAGGCCTGGAAAAGCAGCAAAACCAGACTGAGAAATGCATGGGCTGACCTAAGGACCAGATGCACCGGCCAAGCAGTGGAGACCAGGACCCTGACAGGACACACCTGGGAAGCTGATGACTATTCTATTGGGACCCTCCCCTGAAATCCCTGCCCTTAAAAGCCCTTAGAGCAGAGGAGCCAGCCTGGGGTGGGGGTGGGGGAATGAGGGGGGGCATTGACACACCTTTCCCATCCCCGCCTCTGTCCCCAGGTGCCTCACCTTCACCCCTCTCCCTCCTGAGCTCCAGGGGCCTGCCTTTTGCTTCTAACGTGTTTCCTGAGCCCATTCCTTCCACCACAACTCACTTCTGCCTCTGTGATGTTCTACATATGTGAGGACCCCGCAGGGGGACCCTCGCTCTGTCCCACCGACCGACGGCGACCCCAATCAACCACAGGAGACGTCACTTGATGCAAACGGCATGCGGCTTTATTCCAGCGCGCGCTGGGGCTCAACCCGTACTCACTCACGCAGGAGTAGAGGAGTTGGGCCCCAGCGCGCGCTGGAATAAAGCCTCATGCCGTTTGCATCAAGTGACGTCTCCTGTGGTTGATTGGGGTCGCCGTCGGTCGGTGGGACAGAGCGAGGGTCCCCCTGCGGGGTCTTCACATTTGGGGGCTCGTCCGGGATCAGACGGCCACCCCTCATCCGCGGAGCCGACCTTGGAGGTAAGGAGGGCCCCGAGTTGTTTGTCTTTGTCTTGTGTTTGTCAAGCGGTCTGGATTTGAGTGCGCGCTTTCGTTTTCTGTTTGGCAGCCGTTCGGCAACTCGTGAGAGTGGCCGAACAGTGGTCGGTAGACGTGCCTGGAGGACCACAGGTTGCAGCCCTGGGGGACGCCCCAAGGGTGGTGGAGAGCCAGGGACGCCTGGTAGTCTCCTTTAGTAAGGGCGCTGATCGGGTTCAGCTGTTGGATCAGAGATTGTCAGGATCACGCCCGTCTGATTCCGCTACGTGTTTGTGGCAGACGAGGAGGGGGAAGTGGGTCCTCGTGTCTGCAACTTCTGTGTTATTTGTGTTTTTGGTGGCATACGAACTGACTATGGGACAGACTCAGTTTTTCTTCCGTGAGGTCGGAAGGCTGTTCTTAGGTGTCTTTGTTTGTTTGTTTGGTGTCTGTGTTCTTTTGTTTGATTTTGTGGACTCACTGGACGGACGCTATGGGACAGACTCAAACTACTCCTTTAAGCATTATGGTCGTTTTAAAGTCAAGGGCTGGGTCAAACCTGCTTGCCAGCCTCAGGTGTGGTTTTCCAGAACTGCTGAGAACTTGGGACCTTGAAGCTTACTGAATTCAAATGATAAAAAAACTTATGTCTTGCATTTTTGAAGGTTATTCTTAAAAATGTTACTGATTGAGAAAAACTGTGTGTTGTGGTGGCTAAATGCCTTTGCTGAATGGATGTCTGGTGAAAGTGTGCGAGTGTGGAGGGAGGGGGCCTGCCCTCTCCTCTCCTTTGTGTGGCTCCACAAAACTTTGGTCAGGCGGGTACCTGAGTGAAAATCTGTGAAAACAGGTCACCCCTCCCTTGTCTGTCTCTCGTCACCGATCATCATGAGGTCAGGACAAAGTAAACCTGCTGTTCTTAATTACATGTTGAAAAATTTTTTAAAGGAATACAATAGAGATTGTAAAATTAAAGTGAATGCTAAAACACTGAGGAAGCATGAGTGAACAGCTGTTTGTGTGGAACTAGCCAATTTGCTACCGAAAGGGGGGACTGGATGCAGTCTTAACTCCTCCGGTAGGTTCTCACCAAAACGTTGGTCAAGAATTCTGTTCTGGGACATGGGTGCCAGGAGTGCCCCCATGCCCATCTGGGGAGTTGGGCATTGTTTTGTTTATCTGCTCAGCTTCAGTCTGGGCTAGTCTACTGAGAGCGTGAATACGAGTGTTTATCTATTTTGGCTGCTCATTACTAGTCTGTGTAAAGTGAAAGTTACTTTGATTTATTTTGCATTTCTGTTAATTCATCTGGCTGAACGTTTGGACTGGACCCGCGGTGGGCTGCAAGAATCTCTAGCAGTTCTCAGAGTCTTTTGCTCGCCACTACAGAAGGAATCAGCCCACTTAGTTAATATAAATTTCTGTCTATCAGTTGCTCTTTGCTCTTACCTGGGTTGTAAATCGCTGTAATTCCAAGATTGCTTAGTTCTGAGATTGCTTATAAAAGAGTAAAAGAAAAAAAAAATCTGTGAGGAAAAGCAGCCTGGGCTGAGAGAAGTGGGGGGGTTGGCAGTTATGCTGCTGGCTGCAAACCTAACAGGTCTTATCAATGAACTTCAAGGTTACAAAAAGTAACTGTAAGCACAGTCTTTCTCTGCCCTGGTTTATTCTTTTAACCCCTCCAATGCTGAATCAGACCGATACCTGTTCTTAGTTTTATCACAAAAGGTCTAGATATATCTTAAGAGTAAAAGTACATTTAAAATATGTTCATAAATATTAATCTAAAATTGCCAAATGTTCACCTTTGGTAATCATTAAAGGATTAAGGTTTCTAAGAATAAAATAAAACAACTGAACTCCCGCTAGAAAAGCGGAGGAGGAACAAAGCTAGAATCCACAGCGCCCTTGGTGATTTAGAACTGTTTGCCAGGTAGACTCAGCCCCTGAGAGCCAGGTCAAAGAAAGGGGGGGCTGAATGCCTGAGCTGCCCGCAAGGCCCGGAAGCCCCTGGTGGAGAAGAGGCATGTGCACAGTCAAGGAGAGCCTACAGGAGCTGCAGCAGCTGCTGGCGGGCACCTGCGGGGCAGAGCTTGTGGGCACGAGCAGCTGCAGGCAGAAGCCAGTGAGCGCTTCGCTGCCGGCTACTTCCAGTGAACCCCTGCTTGAGTCCATACCACTGCAAAAGGGCAGCGGCTTTCCGGGATTTGCTGGGGGACGCTCTGGCTGGGCCCCTGGGAGACCCTAGGCTGGAAGAGGAGGGGTTAATATCTCCTTCCAGTGCGCTCCCTTGAAAGAGGCCTGGTTGCTGCTCTGCCACAAAGGGAACTGGTAAAAAGGCAAAAAGCAGGGCCCTAAGGGTTAACAAAAAAAGGCACTCTCCCTGGACCTGGGAGCTATCAGGACTTTGAAATTCTCCAAGAGAGGAGGAGGAGTCTGACTCAGACTGGCCGAAACCTCGTTGGGTTAGAAAAACCGGAGGCTGCATATTGAACTTATAGGCTGCAGTTTGCTGGGCAGATGTCCGAGCCCAGTTGTGTAGAGGTTAACTGCCTCTGTGCAGCAAACAACCTTCTCCTGTGCCAGAATACATTTTAAGAAAACAGAATGCATAATAGACCAGTAAGCTGGGACAAGTAAAATAGGGAAACTGAGCAGAAACCACTTTTGCCCCAGATGACTCAGCACAGCCTTGCCTAGGTGAAGAGACCTCTCCAATGATCCTGTCCTTAGCAGTGCCGAGAGAGAAAGAATGAAGACTTTATACCCCCCAGCCAAAGGCCCCCACATCTGTTCTTGTCAGGCCCCCATCAGGGGACTTGGGCAGTGTTCCTGTTATCTGCCAAAATTCCCAAGACTGTAAAAGTACTTGTTCACTGAAAAGGTGTAAATATGGATGTTTATTTGATGTTTATATGTCTACTTAGGTGTAATTATTTGTAGATAAATAAAACCCCTGGATAATTTTCTGGTGATTCTGGAGCAGCCTATTCAGTCTTGACAGAGCCAATGGGACCAGTAACATCTAAGAAGACACCAGTTCTAAGAGCCACCCTACAAACTGCCTTTTTCCTTGGACATCAAAGAGGACTGTGGACCTCAGAAAGAACACGGTAACTCATTCGTTTCTAGTCATGCCAGAATGCCTGTACCCCTTACTTGGATGTGATATCTTACAGAAATTGCAAGCCATCCATAAGCTTGTTCGAGATGCCCTGCCAGTGCCACCTCGGACTCTGTACATCCTTTCCAGCCTGGGGACTCGGTATGGGTAAAGAAGTTCACAACCCCAGGACTCACCCCAACTTGAAAAGGACTATACCTGCAGAAAATTGTATAATAGACTCAGATGATGCCTGCATCTTCATAAACATGGCTTCAGAAAGACAAGGACAATTTTACCTTATATAGAAAGGTCAAAGTGTGGACTTTAGTCACCTCCCTAAAATGTTTGTATAGCCCTGCCATATCTCATGTTTAGTAGCAGAGGATTTGACTGCCTGAAGAGGCCATGATGCCAATATTATGTTGTTATGTTTCATTGTATTAATGTGTTGTATTAACCTTCAATTCTCTTACAGGTTTAAATGCAGCTGTAACTGGCAAATATCCAGTCTCCCACACTGAGGAACATTACTATAGCTATGTGTTAGCTGTCCTGGAAGGGGACTATCTGGGGTAAACTCCAAAAGTAAAGGGTGTCTAGCTGCCAAGAGAGCAGGTGCCCAACTGGGCAAAGGAGAATACCCATCAGGTTTTAGTCTCTATTGAGAGACAGTTGACAGTTGGCAGCCTGTATACTATCTTGTGGGCCTGTGTGACCATGCCCATGTCAGAGGTGACACAAAACCTCAACTGTAGAAAACTGGGAAAAGCCTGTTTGGAATAGAAGGCCTAAGGCATGGTTATGCATTTTTTAAGGACATAGAAAGAAGGTTTAAAGGCTAATTTGAAAGCATGAAATTTAAAAAGGTTGTATATGTGATAAGAAGGAGAAGAGAAATGTTAAAAGAAAATTAATCAAATGATACAGGCCAGTAAGTCAGAAAGAGTAAATAATTTACATTCTGCCTCCCTAAACAGAGGGTAAATAGTTATGCCAAAGTACTTAGGGAAAATGATAAAAGAGCAGTAACAAGAAAAATCAGAAGATCTTAGAGCAGATCAGTATGTTTTTCTCCTTATATAATTCCTCTGAAATTTGGCAATGCTTAATAAGTCATGGCAATACATTTCTTTGCATAAATTCAATAAGACCAGTTTCCAGTAGTGGTTTTATTTAATGAAAACTTTGACTGGAGTATCATGTTTTAAAGAGTTCTGTCTGAGCTCTGAAGACTTGAAGCCAATAAAAGTGCCACAGGAAAAGCCTGGTATCCTGCTTGGGAGCCCTGAAGATGGCTGGCGCTGAAGCGTCAGGCCCATGCCCTACCATCACTGGCGGTTGGTAAGAGTAGAAGGGGAGCAATAAGGATGCCTCTGCATCCCTGCGGAACCCCATACACTCTGGGCCGCAACGAGTAGGAGGGCTACTGAGATGGGCCTTAAAGCCTAGAGCGTGGGCTCAGGTGGAGTTGCTACAGGTGAGGGATTCACCTAACGCAGCAGATACAGCAGGCAGGCCTGATGGCAGCTGGATGGCTTGGCTTCCTGGCCCTACGGGGCACATTAAGATTCAATCATGAAATTCCAGCACAGGTAGTCAGTTACCATTCTTGTTGTGTTTATGCAAACATCAGGCCAAATTGAATACAGTAAATAAATTGGTCTTGATTTGGCTTTTTGATAGCCATAGAGGAGTTTTAAGAAGAAAAATCCTATTTCAACAGAGGTTATTAAAACTGAAATGTTTTCTTTCCCTCCCACCAGACCATTTGTTACAGTTTGTCTCTGCCAGGTCACAAGCCCACCTCCTTCTGTGCCCAGGCCTCATCGTCCCTCTGACAGATAGCAAGGATCTCTTGGCTCTGAGAGAAACTTCTGTCCCTCCTCAGCACGAAGCAGCTACAGAAGAGAATTCAACGCCCATTTTCCCTGAAAGAATTCAGAGCCAGGATCCTTGAGGTAATATAGTAAGCAGTTAGACAGACATGAGCAGAGCAAGGATGATGGGCCAACTGGCACTGACTCCCCAGAAGCAGGAGGGAACTAGGCTGCAGACAAAGCAGCCCAGGAGGCTGCCCTAAAACCAGTGGGGCCTTTACAGATTCTAGTGACTCTTCCAGACCCTGTACTACTCATCTCACCCGTTTACTCAAGTTCTTTCAGGCTTTACAGTCTTCCCAGAAAGCAGACCAGAAGCACGTCCAAGATGATCTGCCTGTATCCGGTTCATCCCTTCCAACCTGGTGACACTGTTTGGGTAAAGAAATTTGCCACCCAAGGACTGAAAGGACCACCCCCACGGCAGTCAGGTCGACGGGATCCCGAGTGGCTTCATCACACCCGGCTTAAGACAGCCCAGGCAAAATAGAGAAGTCCAGGACTCAGTGGACCCTCATATCCACCCTTATGGGTCCTCTTATTATATTGCTTTTAATTCTTACTCTTGGGCCCTGTATCTTAAACCGACTGGTCACCTTTATCAGAGAAGGAATAAGTGCTGTGCAGGTACTAGTGCTCAGGCAGCAATACCAGTCTCTCCGCCAGAGAGATAGTTTCGAAAAGGAATGTCTAGAGACAGAAGTTCCATGATTAGAACTTACCAAAAAGCAAATGGGGGAATGAAAGGACCAAGGCCGCTGAAACCTCCACTCCCCCTCCTTAACTAAATCTTCCAGCAAATACAAGGTTGAGAGGAAAGCCTCCCCCTCCTCCTGTGTTCCAGCTGACCTTCTCCGTAAACCCTGGTGCTCAGGTTTAGTCACAGCAAAGTTATGTTATCTCCTCCCGGGGTCGGTTAATGCAAGACAGACCACCCGAGCCCCCCCCCCCCCCCCCAGGGAAGTGAGTCAGCTACGAAAACAAGCCTGTCCTTGTAAGAGATAAGTTATGAGTTAACTGATAACCCGGATTCCTGCTGTCCTTGGGAAATAAGTCGACTACAAACACAGGCTGTCCTTGTGAGAAATGAATTATGAGTTGATTGTTAGACCAAATTCCTGCTTTCCAGGCCACCTGCGTGTGGTTTTTGCCTTTATAAGCTCATGATTTGCCCTTGCTCAGGACTCCAGTCAGCCAGCACTTCCCTCGGGTTGCTGCCTGTCTGACTGCGAGTCCCTGCGCCGCGCTTGTAATAAAAGAAACCTCTTGCTTTTGCATCAAGTTCTGGTCTCCGCGCTTGACTTGGGGTCGTCGCCTCTTCCGTCGGATACACCGGGGGTCCTGGGACCCTACACATACACTTTCTCTTATAGTTTGAGTCTTGGGTTTGAATTCTTTCCTAGACAGAACTCAGTGCCCAACCCAGGTCCGGTCTCATCCACCGGGCTAACACCTGTTCTCGCTGCCAAAAGCATCTTCTCATGTTCATAATCCATACTGTAGAAGTCAGCTTTGTAGAAAACCCTTCAAGAAAGTAGCTGGATCTTGTTTATAGTCCCAGGAAATGGGGTGGGAGGCGGGGGAGGGTCTTCCAATAGATTCCTTCACCAATCGATTCCTTCAATAAACTCTATCCCGTGTAGTCTTTATGAAAAAGGAGAGAGATCTGTATGTGCCAGACATCCTTAACAGTGAAGAGAGAAGGCCACAGGACATTATGTACTAACTTAGATAAATGCTAATACTCACAGAAATATCTGGAAGAAAGTGCATGAAACTGTTCAAAGTGGTTATCTCTGGAGTGAGACCAGGGGGGAAGCTCCTTTCTATGTCATATGCCCACAGTGCCTGGCTTTTTTCAATGAGCACGTATTACTTCTTGCAAACGGAGAGAAGAATAAAGATCAGCCGGCACTGATCCCAGGTCAGGCAGCAGCCCTGACAACAGAGGCACCCCATCCATCTCCATGTCCCTGGTCTCTGTGGGTTTCTTTGCCTAGTTTCAGGCAACTTGATTCCAGAAACCAGAAGTGGGTGGGTCAGAACTGAGCTGACGGCGGCAGGAGTCAGCGGCCAGGTCGGGAAAGAGACCAAGCCTGAGGCCCTGCCAGTGTTGGTTTCTTCTGTTTTGTTTCTTCTGTGTTTGTAGACATGTACTCATCTCCACAGCATAGGCTGGGAATGCTCTGCAACTGAGCATGGGCAGACTAGACGCCGCACCAAGAAGGTAGCCATAAAAATACAGTAAGTGCACTCCGTCGATATGGGTCTAAGTTGGTTTCCAAAACCCAAAATGTATGGGGTGCCCAGGCCTCAGAGCTGGTCTTTGGCCCATTTGGGAGTAAAGAGGAGATATTGCTCATAAATCCATACAAAGATTTGGCATAAAAATGTAAAAAAACGGCTTTCGTAACCTACAGAATTGGCATTCAGAAAAGATGGCAGCTTTTTCCTTTTCAAAAGAATAAAATATTAGAATGTATATCCAAAAAAAAAAAAAATCAGCTGCCTCTTGCATGCCCCCTACTTGGGATCAAGCCTCCAACCCAGGCATGTTCCCTGACCAGGAATTTAACAGTGATTTCCTGGTTCATAGGTAGATGCTCAACCATTGAGCTACACCGGCCAGGTAGCTTTCACCTTTTGAAAGAATTATAAATTGGTCTATGCATTTAACTTATCTACTTTTAATAGACAATTAATAAAGGAAGCATTCTTTCCTGTTGTAAAAAAAACAATGTGATATTATTGACATAGCCTCAGAGAACAATCATTTCGTAGCAAGCTTCTGGGAGACAAAGAAATTAGATACCATAATTTACAAACAGGTGGCTGTATACTGGAAAAGACCCCTTCAAAAGGATTCTTTATAGCTAAGATTGGAAAGAACCATATCAGGTACTCTTAACTAGTCTGTGTGTTGCCCAAATTAAAAGAGTTGAATCTTGGATTTATGTTTTCCATTTAAAAAGTGCTCAGGGAGAGACGGAAGATGGCGGCGATATAGGCAGATGCGTCCCAGGTCGTGTCCTGGAGCAAATGGAGTGAACAGCTGAAACTAATAACGCCCACATCAAATTGGCTAAATTGCTCAGCTGGTGAGACGGTTTGCAGCCGGGAAGAGCAGAACTCCCCCGGAAAGGTAAAAAAAAACAGGGATTTGGGCAGGAAAGTTTGCCAGACCTCTGAGCCCAGAGAGTCGGAGGGAGACTGCGTGGCAGAAAGCCGCGTCCCTTGGGACAGGCACAGCCCCTGACAGGGGGAAAGGAAAACCGAGGGATTCCTGGTGCCACCGGGGGAATTGAGAGCTGGGTTCTGTGATCACAGAGGACTGAGCCTAAAGGGGGCAGCCTGAAAAGCTGACCAGACCATGCAGTGCCAGTAAGAGAAGAGCTTACAGAAACCAAGCCTTCCCCATTTCCATGGCCAGCATTTGATTGTTTGTTTTCACTGATTCCTGTTCATAAGACATTTCGGATACAGACACTCAACTGTGCTGAAGAGAGGGAGAAGGTACAGAGGAGTGGAATCTGGGGAGAGACTGAGGAGAGAGGGGGGGCCAGGAGAGGTGGTAGTGAATTGAGTGCTGAGACACCCCTGGGCCCAGGACCCGGGCAGCCATTCTCTCCAGAGGGTGGGACTCCTCCCCTCAGCCCCCAGGCAAGGAGCACAGCCACACCCAGATTCCACCCTGTACAAGATCAAGGATTAAAATAACCTGATCAGTCCCTGGGAGTTAACAGGGTCTGGCCTATAGAGTGATTTTCAATCCCAGCAACAACACAGCGCCTGTAACTAACTATTACGCAGCCAGCTCTGGGCAGTGAACTTCCACTGGACAGAGAGGCCCTATAGCCTCAGGGGCCAACCCCAGAACACTGCCACCCAGAGGCTGACCCACAAACTGACTCTTTGTTAAATACAAAATAAGGCAGTCTGGGAAACAAATGCGGCCTGCTTTAAAATAAGGACTGTGGTTTACAACACAGAGGAACAGTGTATCGCAGGGAAACTCAACACTCTCCTGAATACCTGGCAGGTCTAAGGCGAGCCACACTGAAGAATAGAAGAACCGAAGGACCTTCACTATTGCAATTTTTTTTTCATCTTTTAACTAAGAAGCCAATTTTTTTCTTTTTTTTTCTTCTTCTTTTTTTTCTTTTTTCTTTTTTTTCTTCTTTTTCCATCACCTGACTTTACCCTTTTAATTACTACATTTTTATTTTTAACCAGTATTATTACTGCTACCATTTTACCATTTTTTAAAGTGCCATTTTATATTCTCTTTATTTTATTTTGGGATTAGTATTCTCCATTCTATTTTCATCGTTATATTATTGGTTGTTTCTAGTTTGCATTCATCTCCAGGGAGCTGTTGCTGGAATTTGATGGGATTAATGGCTGTTCTATAGGAGTATTCTCCTCATATAAAAAGTCTCTTCCCCTCTTCCACTTCATTCTCTCTTTTCGCTCTTTTTTTTTTCTTTTCTTTTCTCACTTTTATTTCCCCCCTCCTTTTTCCCAATTACATTTTTGCACTCCTTTTTTTGGTCCCTACTTTACTTTTCTTTTTTCTCTTTTATCTTTTTCTCTTCCTTGTTCCTTATCCCCTAATTCTCTTAATTCGGGTGGTCACCTTTATTTGGGGTTATTAATATCATGAATGTATTTGTGTTTAGTGCCTGGTACGTGGTGCCTTGTTGTGTTGTATTTTGTGCCTTTAAATCAACACAGCAGATCCAAGCAACAGCAACCTCCTGAGCACCACACCCTCTGCTGAGGAACAGCAGCTGTACGTGAAACCTCGAACCACCAGCCAGAAGAGCCACCACAGCTGTGAACAGCACCCACCAGAGGAGCTGCTGCCAACTGAGGAGCAGCTGCTACCGCAACCGCCCGAAGAGCAACCACAGACCAAGGAGTCACTGCCACAAAGGGAGCAACCACAGAACGACTCAACGTCTAGATATGTTAGTGAGATCAAACATGGGTAGACAAAGAAACCCCCAAAGTAAAGAGAAGGAGGACTCTCCAAAAAAGCAGCTAAGTAATACAGAGGCATGCAACATGACAGAAAAAGAATTCAGAATAAGGGTCCTAGAGTGCATAAACCGGATGGAGGAAAAAATCGACAACCTCTGCAAGAAGCAAGAAGAAACAGATGAAAAAATCAACAACTTAAGTAAGACCCAAGAAGAAATGAAGAGTGATATAGCTGCAATGAAAACTCCATTGAAAATATCAACAGTAGACTAGAAGCGGAGGACTGAATTAGTGAATTAGAAGACAAGGAAGCAAAACAAACCCAAAATGTACTGCAATTGGAGAAAAAAATTAAAAGACAGGAGGAGAGCCTAAGGAAGCTTTGGGACAACATGAAATGAAACAACATACGAATAATAGGGGTACCAGAACAACAGAAGGATGAACAAGGATTAGAAGACCTATTCGAAGAAATAATATCAGAAAACTTCCCTGAGGTGGGGAAGAAAAAAGTTACACAATCCCAGAGAGTCCCAAACAAGGTGAACCCGAAAAGACCCACACCAAGACACATCATAATTACCATGGCAAATGTTCAGGACAAAGAGAGAATCTTACAGGCTGCAAGAGAGAGATGGAATGTCACATACAAGGGATCTCCCATTAGATTATCAAATGATTTCTCAAGAGAAGCACATCAGTCCAGAAAAGAATGGACAGAAATTTACAAAGTGATGCAAAGCAAAGGACTGAATCCAAGAATACTCTATCCAGCAAGGCTATCATTCAAACTTGAAGGGGAAATAAGAAGCTTCACAGACAAAAAAAGGCTAAGGGAGTTTATCACCACCAAGCCAGCAATGCAAGGAATGCTAAAGGGACTGGTATATAAAGAAGAAAAAAAAAGCTCAGAAAGAAAACAGCCACACAAAAAAAGAAGTGGCAACAAACAAGTACCTTTCAATAATAACTTTAAACGGAAAAGGACTAAATGCTCCAAACAAAAGACATCGAGTGGCTGAATGGATAAAAAAACATGGCCCATAAATCTGCTGTCTACAAGAAACCCACCTCATTAAAAGGGACTCACACAGACTGAAAGTGAAAGGATGGAAAAATATCTATCAGGCAAATGGAAAGGAAAAGAAAGCTGGGGTAGCAATACTTATATCAGACAAAATAGACCTCAAAATGAAGGCCATAACAAGAGATAAGGAAGGCCACTTCATAATACTAAAGGGATCAATACAACAAGAAGATAAAACCCTGGTAAACATATATGCACCCAATGCAGGAGCACCCAAATTCATAAATACTCCTGGAAGATATCAAAGGAGAGATCGACAACAATACAATCATAGTAGGGGACTCGAATACACCACTGACAGCACTGGATAAGTCCTCTAGACAAACAATCAGCAAAGATACAGCAATCCTAAATGACTCACTAGATCAAATGGACTTAGTAGACATCTTCAGAACACTTCACCCCAATGCCACGGAATATACATTCTACTCAAGTGCTCATAACACATATTCAAAAATAGACCATATATTGGGTCACAAGCAAAGTATCCCCAAATTCAAGAAGATTGAAATCATAAAAAGCATCATCTCAGACCACGATGGCATAATATTAGAAATAAACTACAATAAAAACAACCCAAAATACTCAAACACCTGGAAGCTGAATAGCATGCTATTAAATATTGATTGGGTTACCAATGAAATCAAAGAAGAAATTCAAAACATCCTGGAAACTAATGATAATGAAAACACAACAATCCAAAACCTATGGGACACAATGAAAGCAGTCCTGAGAGGGAAGTTTATAGCTCTACAGGCCTATCTCAAAAAACAAGAAAAAATGGTAGTAAATCATCTAACACTACAACTCAAAGAATTAGAAAGAGAGCAACAAGAAAACCCCAGAGTGAGCAGAAGGAAGGATATAATAAAGATTAGAGCAGAAATAAATGACATAGAGTCCAAAAAAACAATACAGAAAATCAATGAAACCAAGAGCTGGTTCTTTCAAAGGATAAACAAGATTGACAAACCCCTAGCCAGACGCACCAAGAAGCAAAGAAAGAGGACCCAAATAAACAAAATCAGAAAAGATAGAGGAGAAATAACAACACACCCCACAGAAATACAAATGATTGTTAAAAAATACTATGGACAGCTCTACTCCAACAAACTAGACAACCTGGAGGAAATGGACAAATTCCTAGAAAAATACAACATTCCAAAACTCAATCAGGAAGCATCTAAAAATCTCAACAGGCCAATAACTATGGAAGAAATTGAAGCTGTCATCAAAAAGCTTCCATCAAACAAAAGCCCAGGACCAGATGGCTTCACAGGGGAGTTTTACCAAACATTCAAGGAAGAACTAAAACCTATCCTCCTCAGACTACTACAAAAAATTCAAGAGGAAGGAACACTTCCAAGCTCATTCTATGAAGCCAGCATCACCCTAATACCAAAACCAGGGAAAGACAACACAATGAAAGAGAATTACAGGCCAATATCCCTCATGAACATAGATGCCAAATTCCTCAACAAAATCTTAGCAAATCGGATCCAGCAGTACATCAGAATCATCATACACCATGACCAAGTAGGATTTATCCCAGGGATGCAAGGATGGTACAATATCCGCAAATCAATAAACGTGATACATCACATAAACAAATTGAAAGAAAAAAAACACATGGTCATATCAATTGATGCAGAAAAAACATTTGACAAAATTCAACACCCGTTTTTGATAAAAACTCTCAGCAAGGTGGGAGTAGAAGGATCATACCTCAACATAATAAAAGCCAGATATGAGAGGCCCACAGCCAACATCATACTCAATGGACAAAAAATAACACCATTCCCCCTAAGAACAGGAACAAGACAGGGATGCCCCCTCTCACCACTCCTGTTCAACATAGTACTGGAAGTGTTAGCCATTACAATTCGGCAAGAAGAAGAAATAAAAGGCATCCAAATTGGAAAAGAGGAAGTAAAACTGTCCTTATTTGCAGACGACATGATATTATACATACAAAACCCTGGAGAATCCATCAAAAAGCTACTAGACTTAATACATGAATTTGGCAATGTAGCAGGATACAAAATTAACCCCAAGAAATCTGAGGCATTTCTATACACCAATAGTGAATTTTCAGAAAGAGAGATTATAAAAACAATCCCATTTACCATCGCACCAAAAAAATTAAGCTACCTAGGAATAAACTTAACTAAAGAGGTAAAAGACCTCTACTCAGAAAACTACAGGACGTTGAAAAAAGATATAGAGGAAGACATAAACAGATGGAAGAACATACCGTGTTCTTGGATTGGTAGAATCAACATCATTAAAATGTCCATACTACCCAAAGCAATCTATAAATTCAACGCACTTCCCATTAAAATACCAACGGCATACTTCATAGATCTAGAACGAACTCTCCAAAAATTCATCTGGAATAAAAAAAGACCCTGAATAGCTGCAGCAATCCTGAAAAAGAACAAAGTAGGTGGGATCTCAATACCAGATATCAAGATGTATTACAAAGCCACTGTTCTCAAAACTGCCTGGTACTGGCACAAGAACAGGCATATAGATCAATGGAATAGAATAGAGAGCCTAGAAATCGGCTCGAACCAATATGCTCAATTAATATTTGACAAAGGAGGCAAGAACATACAATGGAGCCACGATAGTCTCTTCAATAAATGGTGTTGTGAAAATTGGACAGATATATGCAATAAAATGAAACTAGATCACCAACTTACACCATACACAAAAATAAACTCAAAATGGATAAAGGACTTAAATGTACGACAGGAAACCATAAAAATTCTAGAAGAATCCAAAGGCAGAGAACCAAGATGGCGGCATAGGTTAACGCCGGAGTTTGCTGCTTTGAACAACTACTTCAAAATGAAACTAAAAGACGGAACAGACGTCACCCAGAACCACAGGAACGCTGGCTGAGTGGAAGTCCTACAACTAGGAGGAAAGAGAAACGCATACGGACACTCAGAGGAGGCGCAGTGCTGAAGTCAAATTCTGAGGTGCAGAGTGCACGGAGCGGGCTGGCGGCGGAGGGCGCGGTTGGCGTGTTCAATTGGGAGGGAGTCGCAGACTCTGAGCTCCAGATACAGGCGAGTCTTTAGGGACCCAGACTCAAACGGGAGCAGCGGGACTGTCTGGCTTCGGTCAGAGCGAGTGCAGCTTTCTCTCTGAGCTTTGCAGCGGGTGCTGGGACTCAGAGAGACAGAGCCCCTGGGGACAGGACTGAGAGCCGCCATAACTGCTCGCTCAGCCTGCCCTGTTGATCCTGTGCGACCTGCCCCGACCAAGCCCTGCACAGAGCCATTTGCCAGATAGCCTCAGGCAAAGGCTAGATTAGCACCTCCCTAGAGGACAGAAGTTCTCTCACTGCTGACACAGCTGATTCTCATAGCCACTTGGCCTGGAGGTCAAACCCTCCCTGGTATTAGCTACAACAATCAAGTTTTAACTATAAGACTGTGAACAAAGACCACTAGGGGGTGCACCAAGGAAGCATAACAAAATGCGGAGACAAAGAAACAGGACAAAATTGTCAATGGAAGATATAGAGTTCAGAACCACACTTTTAAGGTCTCTCAAGAACTGTTTAGAAGCCGCCGATAAACTTAATGAGATCTACAAGAAAACTAATGAGACCCTCGATGTTATATTGGGGAACCAACTAGAAATTAAGCATACACGGACTGAAATAATGAATATTATACAGACTCCCGACAGCAGACCAGAGGAGAGCAAGAATCAAGTCAATGATTTGAAATGCGAGGAAGCAAAAAACACCCAATCAGAAAAGCAAAATGAAAAAAGAATCCAAAAATGCGAGGATAGTGTAAGGAGCCTCTGGGACAGCTTCAAGCGTACCAACATCAGAATTATAGGGGTGCCAGAAGATGAGAGAGAGCAAGATATTGAAAACCTATTTGAAGAAATAATGACAGAAAACTTCCCCCACCTGGTGAAAGAAATGGACTTACAGGCCCAAGAAGCTCGGAGAACCCCAAACAAAAGGAATCCAAAGAGGACCACACCAAGACACATCATAATTAAAATGCCAAGAGCAAAAAATAAAGAGAGAATCTTAAAAAACAGCAAGAGAAAGAAACTCAGTTACCTACAAGGGAATACCCATACGACTGTCAGCTGATTTCTCAACAGAAACTTTGCAGGCCAGAAGGGAGTGGCAAGAAATATTCAAAGTGATGAATGCCAAGAACCTACAACCAAGATTACTTTATCCAGCAAAGCTATAATTCAGAATTGAAGGTCAGATAAAGAGCTTCACAGATAAGGAAAAGCTAAAGGAGTTCATCACCACCAAACCAGGATTATATGAAATGCTGAAAGGTATCCTTTAAGAAGAGGAAGAGGAAGAAAAAGGTAAAGATACAAATTATGAACAACAAACATGCATCTATCAACAAGTGAATCTAAGAATCAAGTGAATAAATAATCTGATGAACAGAATGAACTGGTGATTATAATAGAATCAGGGACATAGAAAGGGAATGGACTGACTATTCTCGGGGGGGAAAGGGGTGTGGGAGATGCGGGAAGAGACTGGACAAAAATTGTGCACCTATGGATGAGGACAGTGGGTGGGGAGTGAGGGCGGAGGGTGGGGCGGGAACTGGGAGGAGGGGAGTTATGGGGGGAAAAAAGAGGAACAAATGTAATAATCTGAACAATAAAGATTTAATTAAAAAAAAAAAAAAAAGTCAACAAAATCTCAGACATATGCCGAAGCTATTTCTTCACTGATACAGCTCCTAGGGCACTTGAAACTAAAGACAAAATGAACAAATGGGACTACATCAAAATAAAAAGCTTCTACACAGCAAAAGAAACCATCAACAAAACAACGAGAAAACCCACTGTGTTGAAAAACATATTTGCCAATGTCATATCTGATCAGGGCCTAATCTCCAAAATTTATAGGGAACTCATACAACTTAACAAAAGGAAGATAAACAATCCAATCAACAAATGGGCAAAGGACCTAAATAGACACCTTTCAAAAGAGGACATTCAGAAAGCCAAGAGACATATGAAAACATGCTCAAAGTCACTAATCATCCGAGAGATGCAAATCAAAACAACAATGAGGTACCATCTCACACCTGTCAGACTGGCTATCATCAACAAATCAACAAACGACAAGTGCTGGAGGATGCGGAGAAAAAGGAACACTTGTGCACTGCTGGTGGGAATGCAGACTGGTGCAGCCACTATGGAAGACAGTATGGAGTTTCCTCAAAAAACTGAAAATGGAACTCCCATTTGACCCTGTGATCCCACTTCTAGGAATATATCCCAAGAAACAAGAAACACCAATCAGAAAGGATATATGCACCCCTACGTTCATAGCAGCACAATTCACCATAGCTAAGATCTGGAAACAGCCTAAGTGCCCATCAGTAGATGAATGGATTAGAAAACAGTGGTTCATCTACACGATGGAATACTATGCTGCTCTAAAAAGGAAGGAACTCTTACCATTTGCAACGGCATGGATGGAACTGGAGAGCATTATGCTAAGTGAAATAAGCCATTCAATTAAGGAAAAATACCACATGATCTCACTCATTCATGGATAATAGAGACCATTATAAATTTTTGAACAATAATAGATACAGAGGCAGAGCTGCCTCAAACAGACTGTCAAACTGCAGCGGGAAGGCCGGGGAGGGTTGGGGAGGGTTGGGGGACAGGAGGTAGGGGGGTAAGTGATCAACCAAAGGACTTGTATGCATGCATATAAGCATAACCAATGGACATAAGACACTGGGGGATAGGGGAGGCTAGGGGACTGTCTAGGGCGGGGTGGAAAAAATTGACACATATGTAATACCCTTTGTATTACTTTATGCAATAAAAAAAAAAATTATAAAAAAAAAGTGCTCAGGACCGTCTCGTGTGGCTTAGGTGGTTGAGCTTTGACCTATGAACCATGAGGTTCATGGTTTAATTCCCGGTCAGGGCACATGCACGGGTTATGGGTTTGATTCCCAGTAGGCAGCTGATTACTGATTCTCTCTCATCATTGATGTTTCTATCTCTCTCTCTCTCCCTTTCTCTCTGAAATCAATAGAAATATATTTTTTAAAAAGTGCTCCTGCACCAAACTGTTGTATTGCCAACTAAAGAGTATTTTAAATTAAAATTTACTAAAAAGTGAAGCTGACGGCATCTGTTGTGGACAACAAACACAATATTCCAGACCAGACCTGAATAATCTGCACCTGTGAATATTCCCCACGTCTTGCGAGGTTCAGGGTTCAAGATCTGGAAGAGGGGCCACACACAAATGAAAGAGATGAGACAAGAAATAATAATTTGGAAATATTGGGGTCAGGCAGGCAAACCCAGTGCAAGAGAAAGGACTTCCACTGGTGCCCAGGCCTCGCCAACCTTTTATTCAATTTTGGATACACATCTAGCTCTTAGTCAGGCAGGTAATTGTGGTAACAGACAGACTATCTTAAAGGTCAGTAAATATTAGAAGGATTTACTCTGAGACTATTTGATCAGGAAATAACTTGAGCCCCCATTGTCTGACTAGACAATCTGTGCATAACTCTGGCCCTTGCCATGGATTCAAAATTCACCAGCGTTCCTGGATCCTTGTTTTGCACTTCTCTGATACTGAAGACAATGGGTGGCTTCCTGCATGCCTTTATTCTTCTTTTCTTATGTTAGCATTTTCCTATATTACAAATAATATGGGAGGCCAAACACTCACTATGATAATTATAATTTCCTTTCCCTCCCCTTAATTTCTGCCTGGAAGGAAAACTCCATTATTGTTATACCCCAATCATTTATACATAGAATATATTTGAAAAAATGTTGGATTTGTCATCATAGATATACATATCCATGATGACAAATACATATATATATATATATATATATTTACACACACTGAGTGGCCAGACTATTATGACCACCTGATGTTTGTAGGCAAATTAGCCATACACTGCATTGTATGGGATATGGAAGCCAAAAGCCTGTTCAAACACCTTTGCTGTCTGCAGTTACCAAGATAAAACGTCTCTAATTCGCACAGGAACACAAGGATTGGTGCAGGAGGCCTCCCATTGTCTTCACTAGCAGAGAAGTGCAAACAAGGATCCTGGAATGCTGGTGACCCTTGAACCCATGGCAAGGGCCTGAGTTATGCACCAATTGTCTAGTCCTGACAATGGGGGCTCAAGCTATTTCCTGATCAAATAGTCTCAGACTAAATCCTTCTAATATTTACTGACCTTTATGATAGCCTGTCTGTTACTGCAATTACCTGCTTGACTAAGGGTTTTATGCTTAACCAAAGTTGAATAAAAGGTTGGCGAGGCCTGGGCACCAGTGGAGGTCCTTCACCTTGAGTTGGACTTGCCCGTCTGGCCCCCCAGTATTTCCAAATTATCTCTTGTCTCTTCTCTTTCATTTGTGTGCAGCTCCTCTTCCAGATCCTGAACTCTGAACCGCGCGGGACGTGGGGGAAACACACATACAACATCTGGGGCTTAACGGGACATCTGGAAGAGTAGACTTTGCCTAGAGCTAAAAAAATGAAGATTCACCTGCGAAGTGGGAAAGAATTCACCGTATAGGTGGGGAGATATTTCACCGCATGCAAAAGCCCACGATCAGCTGCAGAAATCACCATCTGTAAGTAGGGTGGGAACGTTTCCTTAGCCAGGCTAATGGGGCAGAATTTGGCTTAAAAAGTAAGAAACTTTATTGTAGATTTTTGATTTGCATGCCTAAGGAATTAAAGTTTCAGAATGTAATCTCTTACAGATTTTGCATGTTATTATAGAACATAACCCTTGGTTTCCTGAAGAAGGTACATTAGGTCTTGTATGTTGGGAAACAGTGGTCAAAATTTGAAAAACGCTCAGCAGCAGGGAGAAAACTTGCCTCCAAACTGTTTCTCCTTGTGGAATATGGTATTTCATTTACTAGAGCCTTTTAAAGAGACTAAAGAGGATAAACCTGGCTGAATGCTCAAATAACTTATGAAATGTTGGCAAGGTTGGGACAGTATAATGAGGTGCAAAATCAGCTAAATTATGTGCAGAAAGCTTATAAGTAAATTATACTTTGTAGTAAAGCTTTTCAGTGATAATGTGTTGATGATAAAGGGCCAGTCACTCTTCTCCCTGTGGAAGCAGTGGAAAAGCCAGAGAAGCTGGTGGCAGCAACAGAAACCTTAGGTGTTATCTCTAAAGGAAAAAAGTGGCAGTTTTAAAATCCCCTCCCACTGCCTTCTCGCCAGAAACATAGTTTTCCAAAGCCTTTTGGTAACTTAAGACTTTAGAACATTGTTGAATTAAATAATAAAAGTTATTAAATGTCTAGGTATTTTATAATGACAAAATACTGAAATATTAACCTGAGTTTACCTCATTTATTTAAAAAAAATCTAGAGGATAGAATTTAATCTGCTAATTGAATATGCCTTGTATTTTATTGGTAATATATCCTTAAAATATAAATGTATTACTAATCTGAGAAATGCTGAGTATTTACCTTGCCACCTGAAATTTGAAGCTTCTTAGAATTCAAATTAAATTGGGAGACATTATATAGTTGTGGTAACTAAATGCCTAAAGTATAGAAATTTATTTTTTAGAAAATAATTTTTGTGTTTTTTCTGAAATAATTAGGAATTCAGAATATGTTACTTATTGGTCTAATTAAAAAGGAGGATTAATTTTAATCCTAGCTAAATTTTTAATACAAAAACCAGTTTAGCCGAAACCGGTTTGGCTCAGTGGATAGAGTGTCGACATGCGGACTGAAGGGTCCCAGGTTTGATTCCAGTCAAGGGCGTGTACCTGGGTTGCGGGCACATCCCCAGTGGGAGATGTGCAGGAGGCAGCTGATCAATGTTTCTCTCTCATCGATGTTTCTAACTCTCTGTCTCTCTCCCTTCCTCTCTGTAAAAAAAAATCAATAAAATATATTTAAAAAAAAACAACAAAAAACAAAAACAGTTTAAATTTAATTGATGTTCTTTAAGATAATTATAAAAAGTATATAATCTTTAAATATATATCTCATGGTCTTTCCATATTAAATTTCAAAGCTATAACCGAGGGATGATTGTTGGAAAACTCCAAGGGCCCGGAGTGATCCAAAAAAGAATTTGTTCTCTCTTCTTAAAGGAAATATTTTAAATTTAGTCAATCTAATATACTTGAAATTGCATGGAAAGCTTTAATTAAATACAAAGTAATAACTATTTTTTACTTATATACATATATTTTAAATGTTATGAGGGTTTTGGCCTCTAGGAAGGGCAAAATAGAGTGACGGTATATTTCTTAGATACAGCCAAATTTTTCAGCAGCGGAAATTTAAAAGACAAAAAACTCCTAGCCACCTGCATTTTAAGTAGTCTGGAGGTGGGGCGGCATTTGTACCTCATGGATCAAACATATAAATTTACTTGCTTTGCCTGTTTTAATAAAAATATCTACTTTAATTACTTTATAAGTTAGCTTTTTAAATTATAATCAAGGTTTCATATAATTTCAGCTAAATGAAAAGCCAATATATTTATAAACAATTAAATTCTAATAAAGTCTTATGGAAGTTACTGGGACTACCCATGATCCCTCTGTATATACAAATAAGCCTAAGGGGATACTCTTTAAAAATATAATTCTAAGTTTAATAAAAAGGAGAAATTTAAAAATTTTGAAATCTCTTCCACTAATATTTACAGGGTAAACTAAAGATTATTATTAAAATACTAAATCTTATCCTTACTTGTAGTCAACATAATGTAATGAGAGTCATTGAAATATAGCTATTTGGCTGCATGGCCCATCTTCAAGCAGTAGCCCTGTAAGTTGCTTGGTGTAAAAAAAAAAAAAAAAAAAAAGAAAGAAAATTGTCTTTTAAAGAAAAGAAACTCTCTAAGTATGTCCTAATAATTGCTCTGGAAGAAAATAAAAGGAGGTTTCCTTCAAATACATGGAAACTAATTAAAAGCCAATATATTGGGCCTCATAAGCTAAAGTAAGTAATTTGTATTTTTGCCTCCCTAAACAAAGCTAATATAAACTTACTCAAAGACTAATAGCAAAAATTTAATTAATGTCATTTACTGTCTATAATCTAGGACAAGTGAAGTTAAAAAATAAACCTTATTTTAGATTAATTTAAATTAGCTAATTGAAATAAGTGAATATCAATTAAAACTTTGTTGTACTGGGCAAAAAACTGTTCCTGAAGCATTAACTAATTTTTTACTAATGGTTTATTTCATAGTAAACTTGCAATGAATTCAAAGCAGTCATATTTCTGTGCGTAAAATAAAATTTAAAAGTTATCAAGACTGCATTACAAAATTTCCAAAGGCCTCTTAATATTATTTAAATAAAAAAAAAAAAAGAAAGGGGATAGTGGAATAATCCCCTGTGAATAAATTACATCAAGAAAATTTTTTACTTTAAAAATGAATTTTCACTTGTAATGCTGAAGATAAGACACCCATGAAAACACACATGGTGTCAAAATAAGCCAAAGGAAAATCGTTTGGGCACAATGAAAAGAAAGGATCCCAAGTCTAGTTTATAAAAAAGTTTCCTTTATTAACCTTTGGTAGAAAATATCTACACTAATAAAAGAGAAACATGGTAATTAGCGTACGACTGCTACCCTTCCCATTGGCTAATCCCCCTGTCACTCACAGAGTAGGGCCGAGATATGCAAATTAACTGGCAGCCAAGATGGCGGCCGGCAGCCAGGCAGCTGATGCAAACAGGGAGGCTTGCTTGCTTCAGTGATGGAGAACTCCAACATTCCCCACCTGACTTGCCAGCCTTTCAGCTGCAACTCTAAGCAACTATGTTGCCAATAAAGAAGCTAAAAAATCCCCAGAAACCTGCTTTACTCAGCGGAGCTTCAGCCAGCTGGACCGCAACACTGTATCAAATACAGACGGTAAACAAAGGCCAGAAACCTGTTTTCAGCAGCTGAGGCCTCAGAGCTAAAGCTGGCCCAGAATAAAAAGAAAAAAAAAAAGAAAGAAAGGAGCGGTTGGGAGCTTCAGTCACCCGTCAGCCTGAAAACAGCCATCATCCCCTCAGCGAGACTGGCCAGGCACCCCAGTGGGGACCCTCACCCTGATCCAGGACACTCTTCAGGGCAAATCATCCAGCCCCACCCATGCACCAGGCCTCTATTCTATATAGTAAAAGGGTAATATAACTCCCAGCACCGGGATCAGTGGAGCCAAGAGGCCTCCCGGCACCGGGATCAGCATGACAGGGGGCAGCACCCAAACCCCCTGATCTGTGTGTGACGGGGGGGGCACCCCCCCATCCCCCCACTGGCCCTGCTCTGTGTGTGATGGGGTAGAGCCATAACCTCCCCATTGGCCCTGCCCTGAGTATGAGAGTTGTGGCGCCCCAACCACCTGATCCGCCCTGCCCTGAGTGTGACAGGGGGCGGTGCCCCAACTCCCCTATCGGCCCTACTCTGTGAGTGACATGGGGGAGCTCCTCAACCCCCTGATCAGCCCTGCTCTGTGCATGACAGGGTATGGAGTCCCAACCCTCCTGATGGGCCCTGCTCTGTGCGTGACAGGGGGCGGTGCCCCAACCCCCAATCGGCCCTGCTCTGAGCCCGACCAGGGGCTGGACCTAGGGATTGGGCCTGCCCTCTGCCACCTGGGAGCAGGCCTAAGCCAGCAGGTCGTTATCTCCCGAGAGGTCCCAGACTGCGAGAGGGCACAGGCCGGGCTGAGGAACCCCCCCTTCCCCCGAGTGCACAAATTTTTGTGCACCGGGCCTCTAGTGTTTGTATATTTCCAGAAAACTCCTCTAAGCTCATGTGGATTCCTGCAACAACGGATCCCAGAGAGGAACTGACAACACGCTGAAGACAAGAGGAGAAACAGTACAGAGATGGAGATGGTGAAGACGCCTTGCCATGCTAGCAGTCAGAAGCTGTGCATTGCTGCAGGTTGCCCAGGACCAAACCAGAAAAGGACCAAACCTGCAATGCCACCATTTGCCCACCATCCAGAACTAGCATATCATTGCTGGCATGTACACATAAAGAACTGTTGGATAAGGAAATTGAAATTGGGACGCAAAAAACTGTTGGCCCTTTGATAAAAACTCTCAGTAAGGTGGGAGTAGAAGGATCATACCTCAACATAATAAAAGCCATATATGACAGGCCCACAGCCAACATCATACTCAATGGACAAAAACTAACACCATTTCCCCTAAGAACAGGAACAAGACAGGGATGCCCCCTCTCACCACTCCTGTTCAACATAGTACTGGAAGTGTTAGCCATTGCAATTAGGCAAGAAGAAGAAATAAAAGGCATCCAAATTGGAAAAGAGGAAGTAAAATTGTCCTTATTTGCAGCCGACATAATATTATACATACAAAACCCTAGAGGCTCCATCAAAAAGCTGCTAGACTTAATACATGAATTTGGCAATGTAGCAGGATACAAAATTAACCCCAAGAAATCTGAGGCATTTCTATACACCAATAGTGAACTTTCAGAAAGAGAGATTATAAAAACAATCCCATTTACCATCGCACCAAAAAAATTAAGCTACCTAGGAATAAACTTAACTAAAGAGGTAAAAGACCTCTACTCAGAAAACTACAGGACATTGAAAAAAGATATAGAGGAAAACATAAACAGAAGGAAGAACATACAGTGTTCTTGGATTGGTAGAATCAACATCATTAAAATGTCCATACTACCCAAAGCAATCTATAAATTCAACGCACTTCCCATTAAAATACCAACGGCATACTTCACAGATCTAGAACTCTCCAAAAATTCATCTGGAATAAAAAAAAGACCCCGAATAGCTGCAGCGATCCTGAAAAAGAACAAAGTAGGTGGGATCTCAATACCAGATATCAAGATGTATTACAAAGCCAGTGTTCTCAAAACTGCCTGGTACTGGCACAAGAGCAGACATATAGATCAATGGAATAGAATAGAGAGCCCAGAAATCAGCCCGAACAAATATGCTCAATTAATATTTGACAAAGGAGGCAAGAACATACGATGAAGCCAGGATAGTCTCTTCAATAAATGGTGTTGGGAAAATTGGACAGATATATGCAAGAAAATGAAACTAGACCACCAACTTACACCATACACAAAAATAAACTCAAAATGGATAAAGAACTTAAATGTACGACGGGAAACCATAAAAATTCCAGAAGAACCCAAAGGCAACAAAATCTCGGACATATGCCGAAGCAATTTCTTCACTGATACAGCTCCTAGGGCACTTGAAACTAAAGAGAAAATGAACAAATGGGACTACATCAAAATAAAAAGCTTCTGCACAGCAAAAGAAACCATCAACAAAACAACGAGAAAACCCACTGTGTGGGAAAACATATTTGCCAATGTCATATCTGATAAGGGCCAAATCTCCAAAATTTATAGGGAATTCATACAACTTAACAAAAGGGGAACAAAGACCACTAGGGGGTGCACCAAGGAAGCATAACAAAATGCGGAGACAAAGAAACAGGACAAAATTGTCAATGGAAGATATAGAGTTCAGAACCACACTTTTAAGGTCTCTCAAGAACTGTTTAGAAGCCGCCGATAAACTTAATGAGATCTACAAGAAAACTAATGAGACCCTCGATCTTATATTGGGGAACCAGCTAGAAATTAAGCATACACGGACTGAAATAACGAATATTATACAGACTCCCGACATCAGACCAGAGGAGCGCAAGAATCAAGTCAATGATTTGAAATGCGAGGAAGCAAAAAACACCCAACCGGAAAAGCAAAATGAAAAAAGAATCCAAAAATGCGAGGATAGTGTAAGGAGCCTCTGGGACAGCTTCAAGCGTACCAACATCAGAATTATAGGGGTGCCAGAAGATGAGAGAGAGCAAGATATTGAAAACCTATTTGAAGAAATAATGACAGAAAACTTCCCCCACCTGGTGCAAG
The DNA here is from genome assembly GCF_014108235.1 of Myotis myotis. Classification (NCBI taxonomy): domain Eukaryota; kingdom Metazoa; phylum Chordata; class Mammalia; order Chiroptera; family Vespertilionidae; genus Myotis; species Myotis myotis. The sequence goes on along the minus strand of NW_023416346.1, from coordinate 73,965,809 downwards.
AAATGGACTTATAGGTCCAAGAAGCGCGGAGAACCCCAAACAAAAGGAATCCAAAGAGGACCACACCAAGACACATCATAATTAAAATGCCAAGAGCAAAAGATAAAGAGAGAATCTTAAAAACAGCAAGAGAAAGAAACTCAGTTACCTACAAGGGAATACCCATACGACTGTCAGCTGATTTCTCAACAGAAACTTTGCAGGCCAGAAGGGAGTGGTAAGAAATATTCAAAGTGATGAATACCAAGAACCTACAACCAAGATTACTTTATCCAGCAAAGCTATCATTCAGAATTGAAGGTCAGATAAAGAGCTTCACAGATAAGGAAAAGCTAAAGGAGTTCATCACCACCAAACCAGGATTATATGAAATGCTGAAAGGTATCCTTTAAGAAGAGGAAGAGGAAGAAAAAGGTAAAGATACAATTTATGAACAACAAATATGCATCTATCAACAAGTGAATCTAAGAATCAAGTGAATAAATAATCTGATGAACAGAATGAACTGGTGATTATAATAGAATCAGGGACATAGAAAGGGAATGGACTGACTATTCTTGGGGGGGAAAGGGGTGTGGGAGATGCGGGAAGAGACTGGACAAAAATCGTGCACCTATGGATGAGGACAGTGGGTGGGGAGTGAGGCCGGAGGGTGGGGAGTGAGGGCGGAGGGTGGGGCGGGAACTGGGAGGAGGGGAGTTATGGGGGGAAAAAAAAAAGAGGAACAAATGTAATAATCTGAACAATAAAGATTTAATTAAAAAAAACAAAACAAAAGGAAGTTAAATAATCCAATCAAAAAATGGCCAAAGGACCTAGATAGACACCTTTCAAAAGAGGACATTCAGAAAGCCAAGAGACATATGAAAACATGCTCAAAGTCACTAATTATCCCAGAGATGCAAATCAAAACAACAATGAGGTACCATCTCACACCTGTCAGACTGGCTATCATCAACAAATCAACAAATGACAAGTGCTGGAGAGTATGTGGAGAAAAAGGAACACTTGTGCACTGCTGGTGGGAATGCAGACTGGTGCAGCCACTATGGAAGACAGTATGGAGTTTCCTCAAAAAACTGAAAATGGAACTCCCATTTGACCCTGTGATCCCACTTCTAGGAATATATCCCAAGAAACCAGAAACACCAATCAGAAAGGATATATGCACCCATATGTTCATAGCATTACAATTCACCATAGCTAAGATCTGGAAACAGCCTAAGTGCCCATCAGTAGATGAATGGATTAGAAAACAGTGGTACATCTACACGATGGAATACTATGCTGCTGTAAAAAAGAAGGAACTCTTACCTTTTGCAACGGCATGGATGGAACTGGAGAGCATTATGCTAAGTGAAATAGGCCAGTCAATGAAGAAAAAATACCACATGATCTCACTCATTCATGGATAATGGAGACCATTATAAACTTTTGAACAATAGTAGATACAGAGGCAGAGCTGCCTCAAGCAGATTGTCAAACTGCAGGGGGAAGGCCGGGGAGGGTTGAGGGGCAGGAGGGAGGGGGGTAAGAGATCAACCTAAGGACTTGTATGCATGCATATAAGCATAACCAATGGACATAAGACACTGGCAGATAGGGGAGGCTAGGGGACTGTCAAGGGTGGGGGGAAAAAAGGACATATATGTAATACCCTTTGTAATACTTTAAGCAATAAAAAAATAAAAAAACTGTTGGCCCAGAAAGAAACTTACCACAGGCTGATTCATTTGCCTTTCAGCATAACCAAAATTCCTTGTCTCATTTTTGTTCTCATACACTTATTTCTAGTCTGCAGATGCGGAATGAGGAGTCTTAAAAGGACTCGAACCCTTCAGGTAGCAGTCACCTTTCAAGAATTATTAAGGAAAAGAAAGGGGGGAGATGCAGGAGGCTGCCCATTGTCTTCACTAGAAGAGGAGTGCAAACAAGGATCTCAGAATGCTGGTGACCCTTGAACCCATGGCAAGGGCCTGAGTTATGCACCAATTGTCTAGTCCTGACAATGGGGGCTCAAGCTATTTCCTGATCAAATAGTCTCAGACTAAATCCTTCTAATATTTACTGACCTTTATGATAGCCTGTCTGTTACTGCAATTACCTGCTTGACTAAGGGTTTTATGCTTAACCAAAGTTGAATAAAAGGTTGGCGAGGCCTGGGCACCGGTGGAGGTCCTTCACCTTGAGTTGGACTTGCCCGTCTGGCCCCCCAGTATTTCCAAATTATCTCTTGTCTCTTCTCTTTCATTTGTGTGAGGCTCCTCTTCCAGATCCTGAACCCTGAACCACGCGGGACGTGGGGGAAACACACATACACAGATTGGACAGTCGAGCATTGGGAAAAAGTCATGTGGTCCAATGAATCACGTTTCCAGTTGCATCATGCAGATGGCAGAGTGAGAATTTGGCAGAAACAGCATGAAAGCATGCACCCCACATGTATGAGTACAACCCTTCAAGCTGGTGGGGGCAGTGTTATGGTTTGGGACATGTTTTCTTGGCATGATTCGGGCCCTTTAATTCATGTGGAACAACCTCTGAATAGCACAACATACCTAAGTATCGTTGCTGATCAAGTTCATATTATCATGTTGATGGCGTATCCCAATGGAGATGGCTTCTTCCAACAAGACAATGCGCCATGCCATGGTGCTCATATTGTGCAGGAGTGCTTTCAAGAACATGAGGGAGACTTTACCTTGCTTAGGTGGCCCCCACCATCACCAGATCTCAATCCAATTAAGGATTTGTGGGATGAAGTTAAAAGAGCCATCAGGCAGCTGGTTCCACAAACATCAAATCTCACAGAAATGGACAGTGCTATTAACCAGGCGTGGTATCAGATTCGTCTCATCACCTTTCAACATCTCGTGGAGTCAATGCCAAGAAGAATCACCGCAGCATTGAAGGCAAAAGGTGGCCCAATGAAGTACTGATGGGGGTGGTCATAATAATCTGGCCACTCAATATATATATATATATATATATATATATATATATATATATATATATGCAAATTGTCCCTTTGGAAGTTCCAACCAACCAAGAGTTTGATCTCTTGCTATCATGTGCACTGACCACCAGGGGGCATTGCAGAATGAAGGGAGGCCCTGGTCAGCAGCCGCCAGGGACCCTACCCATGAATGAATTTTGTGCACTGGGCCTCCAGTTCTTTATATAAATCTATAAATCCTTTAGCATATTTAATTACCAGTCCCTTAACCATTTCATTTCTAACCTCTTGTATTAATTATACTATTGAACCCTCATAGAGTGTGAGACTTACTCAGATTCCTCCTAGAATTTGCCTGACCAATCAAACTGCTAAAGACTCAAAAAGTAATATTTGCAAGAATACAATAATAATATTACCTGTTTTCTGTCAACCTAGTTACATTCTGACCACAAATGACATTCTGCAATGCCCATACACTTACGTTCTTGGTTTGGCAGATTTTATTATAACTCCAAGGTTTGTGCTCCCTTTGGGGTATACTTTCACTTGTACATGACAGAAAGACTTACGGGGAGCACACTGTTTAAATTCCTATTAGATTAAAGGTCATTGTGCAATTGGACTATTGGTACAACCACTTTGTTTCTTAGCCAATAAAAAGTGCAGCATTGAGAAGTATCCCTAAATCTATATAGCATAGGCTAAAATGTGCAACAGGTTGCACACACAATCAAAGGTATAGTGGTGTCAAGTGAAAACCAAGATGCAGGCATAGGTAAACACCGGAAATTGCTGCCTCGCACAACCACTTCAAAAATACAACAAAAAGACAAAATGGACATCATCCAGAACCACAGGAAGGCTTGCTGAGTGGAAATTCTACAACTAGAAGGAAAGAGAAAAGCACACTGAGACTCAGAGGAGATGCGGAAGTAAAGTACAGAGGTATGGAGGCAAACGTGGAAAGGACTGGCAACTGAGGACGCTGTTGTCTTTTTCAATTGTGAGGGAGTTTCAAGCTCCCGACTGCCCTGAACTCCAGTTCTGGGCCAGTCTCTGGGGACACAGACTCATATGGGGAGAAACTGGACTGTCTGGCATTGGTCGGAACTCGAGGGTGGCTTTTTCTCAGAGGTTCTTGCAGCGATTACTGGAACACTGAGACAAGGGGCCTCCTAGGGTAGGACTGAGGAGCAGCCATAGCTGCTTGTTCCACACTGTTGATTCCTTGAGACCCCGTCCCACCCAAGCTGTGCACAGAGGATTTTGCATATGAAAGGCCTGGCCCTTTGCAATCTGAAAATTTCCTAACAAACTGCAGCTGGGTCAGAGAGACCCAGAACTTCCAAAAGAAGGCCCAAGGCCCCACAGCAGCTTGCATTGCTTCACAGCTGGGCCTCATCTTGGCACCTCAAAACCCCAAACAAAGAAGAGGAATCTTCAGATCTCTCCATAGCTCCTGCTGGGTAGCCTCAGACAGGGGCTAAATTAGCACCTCCTTAGAGGTCCAAGAGCCAGTATGCCCAGTGGTCAGAGTGGACCATCCAGATTACAGCTCCTCAGATCCATAAGGGACACACTCAGGGGGCAGACTCAGTGAGCACCAAAGCCACACTGAAGCAAGTCTTGCCCCAGAAGGGTGTCTCCAGCACAGAAGTTCTCCCACTGCAGACACAGCTGGTTCTCACAGCCAATTGGCCTGGAGGTCAATTCCTCCCAGTGATACCTACAACAATCAAGGCTTAACTACAACAATACTGTGCACAAAGCCCACAAAGGGGTGCACCAAGAGTGTCCACCTCAGGTAATTGGGGAGGCTGATCCACTGGGCCCTATAGGACACCTAGCACAGAAACCCACTCTATCAACACAGGGAAGCATAAAAAATACGGAGACAAAGAAAAAAGTCACAAATGACAGAAATGGAGGAAAGCAAACAACTGGATATAGAGTTCAAAACCACACTTATAAGGTTTTTCAAGAATTTTCTAGAAACCGCCAATAAATTCAGTAAGACCTTCAATAAGTCTAGTGAAACTGCCGATAAATTTAGTGAGACCCTCAGGAAATCTAGTGAGACCCTCGAGGTTATGGAAAAGGACCAACAAGAAATGAAGCATACACTGACTGAACTAAAGAATATTATACAAAGTTCCAACAGCAGACTAGAGGATCCCAAGAATCAAGTCAAAGATTTGAAATACGAAGAAGCAAAAATCACCCAACTGGAAAAACAAAAAGAAAAATGAATCCAAAAATATGAAGATAGTGTTAGGAGCCTCTGGGACAACTTCAAGCGTACCAACATCCGAATTATGGGGGTGCCAGAAGAAGAGAGAGAGCAAGATATTGAAAACCTATTTGAAGAAATAATGACAGAAAACTTCCCCTACCTGGTGAAAGAAATAGACTTACAAGTCCAGGAAGAGTATAGAACCCCAAACAAAAGGAATCCAAAGAGGATCACACCAAGACACATCATAATTAAAATGCCAAGAGCAAAAGACAAAGAGAGAATCTTAAAAGCAGCAAGAGAAAAACAGTCAGTTACCTACAAGAGAGTACCCACACAACTGTCAGCTAATTTCTCAACAGAAACTATGCAGGCCAGAAGGGAGTGGCAAGAAATATTCAAAGTGATGAGTAGCAAGAACCTACAACCAAGATTACTTTACCCAGCAAAGCTATCATTCAGAATTGAAGGTCAGATAAAGAGCTTCACAGATAAGGAAAAGCTAAAGGAGCTCATCACCACCAAACCAGTATTATATGAAATGCTGAAAGGTATCCTTTAAGAAGAGGAAGAAGAAGAAAAAGGTAAAGATACAAATTATGAACAACAAATACACATCTATCAACAAGTGAATCTAAAAATCAAGTGAATAAATAATCTGATGAACAGAATAAACTGGTGATTATAATAGAATCAGGGTCATAGAAAGGGAGTGGACTGACTATTTTCGGGAGGGAAAGGGGTGTGGGGGTTGTGGGAAGAGACTGGACAAAAATCGTACACCTGTGAATGAGAACAGTGGGGGAGGGGGCAAGGGCAGAGGGTGGGGTGGGAACCGGGTGGAGGGGAGCTATGGGGGAAACAAGGGGAACAACTGTAATAATCTGAACAATAAAGATTTAATTTTTAAAAAAGGTACAGTGTTGTCAACCACCGTGAAAGTGTCAGATTTGGAAAAATAACTTTTACTTGGGCAGGAATTGCAGTGAATGAATAAATGGCTAGGAAATTATAAAAAAGAAACTTTAGGGGAAATTGCTGGATCTACCACCAAAGCAATGTGAGCTGCACCAAACAATAGAATTGCTCTTGATAATATTCTAGCAGAACAAAGTGGGGTTTGTGCTGTTGTTAACACCTCTTGTAAACAACTCTGACTAATTAGAGATGAAACTAAATAAAATCCAGGCATAAGCTAAGTGGCTAAATTCAGTTACCACTAACATCTTAAGTTTTATTTGGATATCTTCAGCTGGTTCAGATCTGTTCTCCAAATTGCAGTTAACATTTTGTTTGTTATTACAGGGATTTTTGCTGTTATTAAACATTGGTTATTTTGCATACTCCATGTTATAAAGAAACCACTTGGATAATTGTTGTTCAGCATTTTGAGAGTATCACTATAGCATATGAGACTTCATATGAAAAAATTCAAGGAATTGCAGAACATATTTTCCCTTAAATGACAATGATATTGAAGACTTCCTCTGTTTTGACATTCTGTTGCTCAAAAAATTCCTAGGAAACGACTTTTTCTCCTATGTGGGAAAAATACCAGAAATGAGCCTTCTCAGTGATGAGGGAACAACAGTGTTTTTAGTGTCGCTTTACAACACTTGATCAGCAATTTCTTCAAGAAATCATCTCAATCAAAAGAGAAAAAAATGTATGTTCTTTTTGTAGAAGTTTCTATATGGGTCCTTTGTCAATGATTCATCTGATAAGGAGTTAATTTCCAAAATATATAAAGAACACATACTACTCAACACCAAGAAGACAAACAACCCAAATAAATATGCGCAAAGGATCTGAATAGATACTTCTCTAAAGAGGACATATAGATGGCGAAGAGACATATGAAAAAAATGCTCAAAATCACTAATAATCAGAGAGGTACAAATTCAAACAACAATGAGGTATCACCTCACACCTGCCAGAATGGCTACCATCAACAAATAAACAAATGACAAGTGCTGGAGAAGATGTGGAGAAAGGGAACCCTAGTACACTGCTGGTGGGAATGCAACCATTATGGAAAACAGTATAGAGATTCCTCAAAAAATTACAAATGGAACTGCAATTTGACCCAGTGATCCTAGTTCTAGGAATATATTCTAAGAAAATCAAAACACCAATCAGAAAGAAAATATGTACCCATATGTTCATAGCAGTGCTATTTACAATAGCTAAGATCTAGAAACATCCCAATTGCCCATCAGTAGATGAGTGGATAAAAAAGCTGTGGTATAGAATATATATAAAAAAAAAAGCTGTGGTACATTTACACAGTGGAATACTATGCAGCATTAAAAAAGGAGGGTCTCAATTGAGGAAGATGGCGGCGATATAGGCAGACGCGTCCCAGGTCGTGTCCCGGAGCAAATGGAGTGAGCAGCTGAAACTAATAACACCCACCCCGAATTGGCGAAATTACTCAGCTGGTGAGACGGTTTGCAGCCGGGAAGGGCAGAACTCCCCTGGAAAGGTAAAAAACAAACAAACAGGGATTTGGGCAGGAAAGTTTGCCAGACCTCTAAGCCCAGAGGGTCGGAGGGAGACTGCATGGCAGCCAGCCACATCCCTTGGGACAGGCACGGCCCCTGACTGGAGAAAGGAGATCCACGGGATTCCTGGCACCAGGGGATTTGAGATCTGGGTTCTGTGGTCACGGAGGACTGAGCCTAAAGGGGGCAGCCTGAAAAGCTGACCAGACCATGCAGTGCCAGTAAGAGAAGAGCTTACAGAAACCAAGACTTCCCAATTTCCATGGCCAGCATTTGATTGTTTGTTTTCACTGAATCCTGTTCATAAGACATTTCGGATACAGACACTCAACTGTGCTGAAGAGAGGGAGAAGGTACAGAGGAGTGGAATCTGGGGAGGGACTGAGGAGAGAGGGGGGGCCAGGAGAGGTGGCAGTGAATTGAGTGCTGAGACACCCCTGGGCCCAGGACCCAGGCAGCCATTCTCTCCAGAGGGTGGGACTCCTCCCCCCAGCCCCCAGGCAAGGAGCACAGCCACACCCAGATTCCACCCTGAAGGAGATCAAGGATTAAAATAATCTGATCAGTCCCTGGGAGTTAACAGGGTCTGGCCTTTAGAGTGATTTTCAATCCCAGCAACAACACAGAGCGGGTAACTGTTGTGCCCAGATTTCAAGATTCCCAAGAGCCCACCAGGGAGCCAGCGAGTCCAATGTAAAAGCAAAGAGTCCTTTATTTCAAGCTAGCTTGAGCTCCCCGTCCACCACACTCACCAACACAAGGGCAAGCCAAGTGCAGAGAGAGCAAAGCCTGATGGAACGAGGAGTTTTATAGGGGGGTGGAGTAAGGGCAGGAGAGGGGACTGTGGGCCCCACCGATTGGCCAGGCACGAGTCGGTGTCTCATTACACAGGATGTGGTCATATTGATGGCGTGCACTTCCCTTGATTATCATTGGTTAATCCAGAGAAATCCTGGGTGTGGCTAGCAGAGGCTTCTTCCGGGAAGAAGCCTTGCCAAGCGCATAGCTCTGCCCAAAAATGGAGGACCCAGGGTAAGATGGAGGGTGTAGTCCTCGCCCTTTCATTCCCCCCTTGTCTTGGAACTTCCGGCTCAATCATGAGACGGACTGCATTTCTATTCCACCGTTGCTAGAGGCCCATACTGGGCATACAGAACTATCAACTGAACTATCCCTATAAGCTTAACAAATGGTCGGGTGGAAGGGAAAGAAACCATTATAGATTTAACAACTTCTATTGAAATGGGATTTTTCTTCTTAAAATTCCTCCATGGCTATCAAAAAGCCAAATCAAAATTAATTTATCTACTGTCCTGATGTCCTGATGTTTGCATAAACACAACAAGAATGGTAACTGACTAGCTTTGCTGGAATTTCATGGTTGAACCTTAATGTGCCCCGTAGTGCCAGGAAGCCAAGCCATCCAGTTGCCATCAGGCCTGCCTGCAGTATCTCCTGAGTTAGGTGAATCCCTCACCTGTAGCAACTCCACCTGAGCCCACGCTCCAGGCTTTAAGGCCCATCTCAGTAGCCCTCCTACTCGTTGCGGCCCAGAGTGTGTGGGGGTTCCGCAGGGATGCAGAGGCATCTTTACTGCTCCCCTTCTACTCTTACCAACCGCCAGTGATGGTAGGACATGGGCCTGACGCTCCAGGGCCAGCCATCTTCAGGACTCCCAAACAGGACACCAGGCTTTCTTCGTGGCATTTTTACTGGCTTCAAGTCTTTAGAGCTCAGGCAGGGTTCTTTAAAACATGATACTCCAGTCAAAGTTTTCCATTAATAAAACCACTATTAGGAATCAGTCTTATTGAATATATGCAAAGAAATGTATTGCCATGGCTTATTTAGCATTGCCAGATTTCTGAGGAATTACATAAGGAGAAAAACATACTGATTTACTCTAAGATTTTCTGACTTTCCTTGCTAATTGCTTTTCATAGATTTAAAACAAAACAGTAACTGCTGGTATAAAACCTTCTTTCTTTGCATAACCATGCCTCACACCTTCTATTCTAAACAGGCTTTTTCCAGATTTACTACCCCTGACATGGGCATGGTGACTCAGGCCTGCAAGACAATATTACAGGCTGCCAACTGTTAGCTGTCTCTCAACAGAGACCAAAACCTGATGGGCACCCTTCCTTGCCCAGTTGGGCACCTGCCCTCTTGGCAGCTAGACACCCTTTACTTTTGGGGGCTCACCCCACACAGCTCCCTTCCAGGACAGCCAACATACATTCAAACCTGCAAAAGAATAAAAGGTTAATATAACATATCAATACAATGAAACATAATATTGGCATCATGGCCACTTCAGGCAGCCAAATCTTCTGCTAAATTGTCCTTGTCTCTTTGGAGCCATGTCCATGAAGATGCAGGCATTATCTAAATGTATTACACAGTATTGTGGGGGCTCCTGGTGACAGGAGTGATTGTGAGTCATGTTACCAGCATCCGGCAGGTCGAGCACGCCATAGCTTGAGCTTGAGTGGGTTGCGTTGATCTTCATCGATGCTCCATTTGGTGATGAAGTCTTTCCGGGTCATGGATGGATCCGCTGACCGGACGTGAGTGTGATGGACCCAGGTTGCGACGCCGTCTACCTTGAGAGAGGTGGGGGTCATCAGCACCACAATGTAGGGACCCTTCCAACGTGGCTCTAGGGTCTCCCAGCAGTGCCTTCTGACGTAGACCCAATCTCCTGGTCTGTGCTGATGAGGAGTTGGGGCTGGGCTGGTCTCGTAGATGGCCCGGAGGCGCGGCCAAATGTCCTCGTGAGCCTTCTGAAGCCCTCTCAAGGAAAGAGATAGTTCTTGATTTTCAAATTCAGCGAGAAAGTCAGCTTTAAGGTTAGGAATAATAGGGGGTGGCCTACCAAACATGATTTCATAGGGAGTAAAGCACAGGGTGTATGGGGAGTTCCTTACCCGGTAAAGGGCATACGGTAGGAGAGCCACCCAGTCCTCGCCATTCTCCATGGTTAATTTGGTAAGGGTCTCTTTTAAAGTTCTGTTCATCCTTTCTACCTGACCTGAACTCTGGGGCCTATAAGCACAATGTAATTTCCAATTTGCCCCAATAGCCCTGGTTACTACCCGTGTTACCTGTGAAATAAAGGCTGGCCCGTTGTCGGACCCTATCATAGCAGGAAAACCATACCTGGGTAAGATGTCTTCCAGCAGCTTCTTGGCCACTGTCTGAGCTGTTTCATGCTTAGTTGGGAATGCCTCTACCCAGTCAGAGAAGGTATCTATAAATACTAAAAGATATTTATAACCATACTTCCCTGGTTTAATTTCAGTGAAGTCGACCTCCCATTGTGCTCCAGATTTGGTGCCTCTGAGCCTGGTCCCTTTTTCATTTGATCCGACTCTCGTGTTCGTGAGTTGACAGGTCTTGCAGGCGGACACAACCTGATTTATCTTGGTATTGTGCTGGTGAATCTTGATCCCGACATGTCGGATTAAGTCCTTCATTTTCCGGGTTCCCAAGTGAGTGGACCAGTGCATATGTTCTAATACCGTGTCCCCGAGCCGGTCTGGCAGTATAAGTTCCCCTTCTGGTGTATGCCACCATCGCTTTATTGCCTGGGCTCCTGGGAGCTTTCTTATACGTTGCAATTCTTCCTGGGAGTACTTGGGCTAGTCTGATAAGACTGGGTCCCCTGGGTCTGGGAGTTGTAAGGCCATGGTAGGGACAGAGGTAAGGGCTACTGCCTTCGCAGCCTGGTCAGCCTTTTGGTTACCTCTTGCTACTGCGTCATCGGCTTTCTGGTGCCCCTGGCAGTGGATTATGGCTAACTTGGCAGGAAGCCATAAGGCCGCAAGCTGATCTAGAATCTCCTGCTTATTTTTTATTGTCCATCCCTCTGCTGTCAGCAGCCCTCTCTCCTGATAGATTGCCCCGTGGACATGAGCTGTAGCAAATGCATAATGGCTGTCTGTGTAAACGTTAAGCCACTTCCCACCCCCAGCGCCATTGCCTTAATAAGGGCGATGAGTTCTGCTCGCTGGGCTGATGTCCCGGAGGGCAGGGCCTCCACCCACACAGTGTCCGTTTCAGTGACCACCGCTGCACCCGCATACCTGCACCCGTTCCACACGAAGCTGCTCCCATCCGTGAACCAGGTGGCCTCTGCATCAAGGAGGGGCTGGTCGGTCAAGTCCTTCCGGAGTCCATGTACTTGCTCTAGGATTCCCACACAGTCATGTAGTGGGGCATCTAAGTCAGGGTCGGGCAGCAAAGTAGCAGGATTGAGGGTCACACTGGGGTGGAACCGCACTCTTGGAGGGTTGAGTAGGAGGTTCTGGTAATGGGTTATACGTGCGTTACTCATCCATCTATCAGGAGGCTGCTTCAGGACTCCCTCAATGGCATGTGGGGTTGTAATCCAGATTTCCTGCCCCAGGGTCAGTTTGTCAGCGTCTTTGACTAAGAGCGCGGTTGCCGCGATAATTCTCAAGCACAGTGGCCAGCCGGCAGCTACAGGATCTAACTTCTTGGACAAGTAAGCCACTGGGCAGCTCCAGGGTCCTAAAGCTTGAGTCAAGACCCCTTTCGCTATCTCTTTGTGTTCATCTACAAAGAGGTGAAAGAGCTTCATAATATCTGGCAGGCCCAGGGCTGGAGCACCTAGAAGGGCCTTCTTTAACTGCCTAAAGGCAGCTTCATCTTTCTCAGTCCAGTCAAACGCCCTTCCCTCTTTGGTAGCTTCATATAGGGGCCTGGCGATTTCGGCAAAACCCGGTATCCAGAGGCGGCAGTAGCCGGCCGATCCTAGGAATTCCCTTACCTCTCTTTGAGAGGTGGGAGTAGGTATTTTCAAAACAGTCTCTTTTCTGGCATCAGATAACCGCTGCTGCCCGCCCTCTAGGATGTATCCCAGGTAACTCACCCTTTCTCGGCATAACTGAGCCTTCCTTGCGGATGCCCGGTACCCTAAGGCCCCCAGGGTGGCCAATAGATCTTGGGTCCCCCGCTCACAGTCCTTGGCTGTGTCAGCAGCAATCAGGATGTCATCTACGTACTGGAGGAGGGTGAGGTTGGGGTGTTCCCTTCTGTACTCACCCAGGTCCTCGTGCAGCGCCTCGTCGAAGATGGTGGGTGAGTTTTTGAACCCCTGGGGTAGGCGTGTCCAGGTCAGCTGTCCACTGAAGCCCTCTGGCTCATACCACTCGAAGGCGAACAGGGGCTGACTTTGAGGTGCTATCAGTAGACTGAAGAAGGAATCTTTCAGATCTAATACCATGTACCAGACTTTAGAGGGCGCCAAGGAGCTCAAGAGAGTGTACGGGTTTGGGACTGTTGGGTGTATGTCCATAACCCTTTTATTTACTTCTCGGAGGTCCTGTACTGGCCTGTAGTCGTTTGTCTGGGGCTTTTTAACCGGCAGTAGGGGAGTGTTCCACGCAGACTGACAGGGAACTAACACCCCCAAGCTCTTCAGTCTCCTGATATGAGGCTGAATTCTCTTCCGTGCCTCCTGAGGCATGGGGTACTGCTTGATTCTTACTGGACCTTCTCCTGGTTTTAGTTCTACTAGGACTGGGGCCCTGTGGGTGGCCAGCCCCACCCCCCTGTCTCTGCCCAAGCTGTTGGGACTTCTTGTAGCCATTTGTCCATGCTGCCCTCTACTGGGGAAGCCTTCTGGTAGAGGCGATACTCATCCTCTAGCCTCATGGTCAGGACCTGAATGGGGCAGCCCTTCTCATCAGTGACCTGAGGCCCCCCTTGTCTGAAAGTTATTTGAGCTCCAATTTTGGTCAGTAGGTCCCATCCCAATAGTGGGTAGGGGCATTCCGGTATCACTATGAAAGAGTGGGATACTCGGCCCGTTCCTAAATCTACTGTTCTTCGGGTAGTCCATGAATACTGGCTCATACCAGTTGCCCCTTGCACCGAGGACTTTTTGTTCACCAGTTTTCCTTGCGGGGTGCGGAGGACCGAATGTTGTGCCCCAGTGTCAACAAGGAAGTTAACAGGAGTCCCCTCCACTCTGAGAGTTATCCTGGGCTCGGGGAGGGGGTGACCTGTTTTCACAGACCCTCACTTGGACGGCCGCCCGACCGCCACACAAAAGAGGGGAGAGGGCAGCCCCCCTCCCTCCACACTCGCACACTCTCACCAGACATTCATTCAGAGTTTAAACAATCCATTCAATTCCTAACAACTTCCCAACCCTTGAGGGAGCTCTAAAGCCTCCCCCAATCTCCTTGAAATGATCAATCACAATACGCAAAGGAGCAGTCTCAGTCTGTCCCATAATGTCCGTCCAGTACAAACACAGAACACTAAACAGGGCCCGAAAGTACAGCCTTCCAAATCCATGGAAGCAGAACCAAAACAGGCTTCCAATTCCATGGAAGCCAAACCCGAAAGCTAGACGATGGCCTTATGCCAAACCAGCGGGAGCGACCCGCCTCATCTCAAATCCGCGAGGGGCATACTCATCCCTCATGAGGGGCATATCCATCCCTCTTGAGAGGCATACTCATCCCTCCTGGGGAGCAGAACATCTTCCAACTCTTCCCCGCCTGTGGTCTTTCACGGCGCATCCACCTAGACCCCTCAGGCACTAACAGATTCCAGAAACGAGCTCACACAGAACAGAGCACACAACGACACAGACACCTACCGTGGTCAGTCAGACTCTTTGGATCGGGGGTCCCTCGATGGTCTTGGGAACCCCAGGCGAGCCCCCAAATGTTATGCCCAGATTTCAAGATTCCCAAGAGCCCACCAGGGAGCCAGCGAGTCTGATGCAAAAGCAAAGAGTCCTTTATTTCAAGCTAGCTTGAGCTCCCCGTCCACCACACTCACCAACACAATGGCAAGCCAAGTGGCAGAGAGAGCGAAGCCTGATGGAACGAGGAGTTTTGTAGGGGGGTGGAGTAAGGGCAGGAGAGGGGACTGCGGGCCCCACCGATTGGCCAGGTGCGAGTCGGTGTCTTATTACACAGGATGTGGTCATATTGATGGCATGCACTTCCCTTGATTATCATTGGTTAGTCCAGAGAAATCCTGGGTGTGACTAGCAGAGGCTTCTTCCGGGAAGAAGCCTTGCCGAGAACATGGCTCTACCCAAAAATGGAGGACTCAGGGTAAGATGGATGGCGTAGTCCTCGCCCTTTCAGTAACTATTAAGGAACCAGCTCTGGGCAGTGGACTTCCCCAAACCAGTTTTAAGTGCAATAGAGACGATAAACCCAAGCTACTGGACAGAGAGGCCCTATAGCCTCAGAGGCCAACCAAAAAACACTGCCACACAGAGGCTGAGTCACAAACTGACTCTTAGGTAAATATAAATTAAGGCAGTCTGGGAAACAAATACGGCCTGCTTTAAAATCAGGAGTGTGGTTTACAACACGGAGGAACAGTGTATCTCAGGGAAATTCAACACTCTCCTGAATACCTGACAGGACTAAGGCGAGCCAGACTGACGAGTAGAAGAACCGAAGGACCTTCACTACTTCAAATTTTTTTTCTTCTTTTTTCTTTTTCCTTTTTTCACCTTTTAACTAAGAAACCAATTTTTTTCTTCTTTTCCCATCACCTGATTTTACACTATTAATTACTACATTTTTATTTTTAACCAGTATTATTACTGCTACCATTTTACCATTTTTTAAAGTGCCATTTTATTTTCTCTCTATTTTATTTTGGGATTAGTGTTCTCCATTCTATTTTCATCGTTCCTTTAGCATCAATTTTCCCTACCTCAATTTTACCTCTATGCTAAAACCCTCTCCCTCACTTTTCCCCTTTTGTTGTCCTGTGTCTCTTATGCTATTCCTGCTTTAGATTTTCCCTATTTCTTCTGCTTACCTCCTGTCAAAATTTCACCCTACTTATATATCCGAATTCCAATCCACTGCTCTAAATCCTTATACATATATTCCTTATCTTTCTTCATTATCCAAATTTTTTTTTCTTCTTTTATCTTTCTATTGTTTTGTTGCTGTTTTCTTGATTGTTGAGTATATTGTTGTTGTTTTTTTGTTGATGTTGTTGTTTGTTTTTTTGTGTGTCTGTGTGTGTGTGTGTGTGTGTGTTTGTGTGTGTGTGTGTGTTTTAGGACTGGTTGTGAGACTGCTTTGCTTTTTCTTTTTTTCTGCTGGTTCTTCCCCTTCCTCCACCTCCCCCCTTCCCCCCGGTTATTTTTGTGCTTCTGTTTTCCCTTGCCTCTCTTGATATTATTGGTTGTTTCTAGTTTGCATTCATCTCCAGGGAGCTGTTGCATGAATTTGTTGGGATTAGTGGCGGTTCTATAGGAGTTTTCTCCTTATATACATAGTCTCTTCCCCTCTTCTACTTCATTCTCTCTTTTCGCTTTTTTTTCCTCTTTTTTATCTCTTTTCTTCCCCCTCCTTTTTCCAAATTTCATTTTTGCACTCCTTTTTTTTCCTTCCCTATTTTTCTTTACTTTTCTTTTTTCTCTTTTATCTTTTTCTCTTCTTTCTTCCTAATCTCCTAATTCTCTTAACTCGGGGGGGGGGCAACTTTATTTGAGGTTATTAATATCGTGAATATATTTGTGTTTAGTGCCTGGTACATGGTGCCTTGTTTTCTTGTATTTTGTATCTTTAAATCAATGCAGCAGATCCAAGCAACAGCAGCCTCCTGAGCACCACACCCTCTGTCTGAGGAACAGCAGCTGTACGTGAAGACTCCCCCCACCAGCCAGAAAAGCCACCACAGATGTGAGCAGCACCCACCAGAGGAGCTGCTGCCAACTGAGGAGCAGCTGCTACCGCAACCGCCCAAGGAGCAATCAGAGCCCAAGGAGCCACTGCCACCCAGGGAGCAGCCACTGAATGACTCAATGTCTAGATATGTCAGTGAGATCAAACATGGGTGGAAAAAGAAACCCCCAAAGGAAAGAGAAGGAGGGCTCTCCAGAAAAGCAGCTAAGTAATACAGAGGGATGCAACATGACAGAAAAAGAATTCAGAATAAGGGTCTTAGAGTGCATAAACAGGATGGAGGAAAAAATCAACAACTTCTTCAAGAAGCTAGAAGAAACAGATGAAACAGTCTACTACTTATGCAAGAAGCAAGAAGAAACAGATGAAAAACTCAATAAAATATGGAAGAAGCTAGAAGAAACAGATGAAAAAATCAACAACTTAAGTAAGACCCAAGAAGAAATGAAGAGTGATATAGCTGCAATAAGAAAAAAAAAAACATCGAAAGTATCAACAGTAGACTAGGAGAAGCGGAGAACCGAATTAGTGAATTAGAAGACAAGGAAGCAAAACACACCCAAACTGTACTGCAATTGGAGAAAAAAATTAAAAGACAGGAGGAGAGCCTAAGGGAGCTTTGGGACAAAATGAAACGAAACAACATATGAATAATAGGAGTGCCAGAACAACAGAAAGATGAACAAGGATTAGAAAACCTATTCGAAGAAATAATATCAGAAAACTTCCGTGAGGTGGGGAAGAAAAAAGTCACACAAGCCCAGAGAGTCGCAAACAAGGTGAACCCGAAAAGACCCACACCAGGACACATCATAATTACCATGGCAAATGTTCAGGACAAAGAAAGAATCTTATAGGCTTCAAGAGAGAGACGGAAAGTTACATAAAAGGGATCTCCCATTAGATTATCAAATGATTTCTCAAGAGAAGCACATGAGTCAAGAAAAGAATGGATGGAAATTTACAAAGTGATGCAAAGCAAAGGACAGAATCCAAGAATACTCTATCCAGCAAGGCTATCATTCAAAATTGAAGGGGAAATAAGAAGCTTGACAGACAAAAAAAAGGCTAAGGGAGTTAATCACCACCAAGCCAGCAATGCAAGGAATGCTAAAGGGACTGGTGTAAAAAGAAGAAATAGAAAGCTCAGAAAGAAAACTGCCACTCAAAAAAAGAAATGGCTACAAACAAGTACCTTTCAATAATAACTTTATACATAAACGGACTAAACGCTCCAACCAAAAGACATCGAATGGCGGAATGGATAAAAAAACATGATCCATACATCTGTTGTCTACAGGAGACCCACCTCATTAGAAGAGAATCACACACACTGAAAGTGAAGGGATGGAAAAATATCTTTCAGGCAAATGGAAATGAAAAGAAAGCTGGGGTAGCAATACATATATCAGACAAAATAGACCTCAAAGTGAAGGCCATAACAAGAGATAAGGAAGGCCACTTCATAATACTAAAGGGATCAATACAACAAGAAGATATAACCCTGGTAACCATATATGCACCCAATGCAGGAGCACCCAAATTCATAAAAAAAAACTCCTGGAAGATATCAAAGGAGAGATCGACAACAATACAATCATAGTAGGGGACTCGAATACACCACTGACAGCACTGGATAAGTCCTCTAGACAAACAATCAGCAAAGAAACAGCATTCCTAAATGACTCACTAGATCGGTTAGAATTAATAGACATCTTCAGAACACTTCACCCCAAAGCTGTGGAATATACATTCTACTCAAGTGCTCATAAGACATATTCAAAAATAGACCACATATTGGGTCACAAGCAAAGTATCCCCAAATTCAAGAAGATTGAATAACATATGGAAGATGTTATTAAACATATGGAAGATGTCATAAAAAGCATCATCTCAGACCACGATGGCATAATACTAGAAATAAACTACAGTAAAAACAACCCTAAAAACACCTGGAAGCTGAATAGCATGTTATTAAATATTGATTGGGTTACCAATGAGATCAAAGAAGAAACTAAAAACATCCTGGAAACTAATGAAAATGAAAACACAACAATCCAAAACCTATGGGACACAATGGAAGCAGTCCTGACAGGGAAGTTTATAGCTCTACAGGCCAATCACAAAAAAACAAGAAACAATGATAGTAAATCATCTAACTCTACAACTCAAAGAATTTGAAAGAGAGCAACAAGAAAACCACAGAGCAACCAGAAGGAAGGAGATAATAAAGATTAGAGCAGAAATAAATGACATAGAGACCAAAAAAACCATACATAAAATCAAAGAAACCAAGAACTGGTTCTTTCAAAGGATAAACAAGATTGACAAATCTCTAGCCAGACTCACCAAGAAGCAAAGAAAGAGGACCAAAACAAACAAAATCAGAAATGATGGAGGCGAAATAACAGCAGACCCCACTGAAATACAAATGATTATTAAAAAATACTATGGACAGCTCTACTCCAACAAACTAGACAACCTGGAGGAAATGGACAAATTCCTAGAAAAATACTACATTCCAAAACTCAATCAGGAAGAATCTAAAAATCTCAACAGGCCAATAACTATGGAAGAAATTGAAGCAGTCATCAAAAAGCTTCCAGCAAACAAAAGCCCAGGACCAGATGGCTTCACAGGGGAGTTTTACCAAACATTCAAGGAAGAACTAAAACCTATCCTCCTCAGACTACTACAAAAAATTCAAGAGGAAGGAACACTTCCAAGCTCATTCTATGAAGCCAGCATCACCCTAATACCAAAACCAGGGAAAGAAAATACAATGAAAGAGAATTACAGGCCACTATCCGTCATGAACATAGATGCCAAATTCCTCAACAAAATCTTAGCAAATCGGATCCAGCAGTACATCAGAAAGATCATACACCATGACCAAGTAGGATTTATCCAAGGGATGCAAGGATGGTACAATATCCACAAATCAATAAACGTGATACATCACATAAACAAATTGAAAGAAAAAAAACACATGGTCATATCAATTGATGCAGTAAAAGCATTTGACAAAATTCAACACCCATTTTTGATAAAAACTCTCAGTACGGCCGGAATAGAAGGATCATACCTCAACATAATAAAAGCCATAAATGAGAGGCCCACAGCCAACATCATACTCAATGGACAAATACTAACACCATTTCCCCTAAGAACAGGAACAAGACAGGGATGCCCACTTTCACCACTCCTGTTCAACATGTTACTGGAAGTGTTAGCCATTGCAATTAGGCAAGAAGAAGAAATAAAAGGCATCCAAATTGGAAAAGAGGAAGTAAAACTGTCCTTATTTGCAGACGACATGATATTATACATACAAAACCCTAGAGACTCCATCAAAAAGCTACTAGACTTAATACATGAATTTTGACAATGTAGCAGGACACAAAATTAACCCCAAGAAATCTGAGGCATTTCTATACACCAATAGTGAACTTTCAGAAAGAGAGATTATAAAAACAATCCCATTTACCATCGCACCAAAAAAATTAAACTACCTAGGAATAAACTTAACTAAAGAGGTAAAAGACCTCTACTCAGAAAACTACAGGACGTTGAAAAAAGATATAGAGGAAGACATAAACAGATGGAAGAACATACCATGTTCATGGATTGGTAGAACCCACATCATTGAAATGTCCATACTACCCAAAGCAATCTATAAATTCAATGCACTTCCCATTAAAATACCAATGGCATACTTCACAGATGTAGAACGAACTCTCCAAAAATTCATCTGGAATAAAAAAAGTCCCCGAATAGCTGTAGCAATCCTGAAAAAGAACAAAGTAGGTGGGATCTCAATACCAGATATCAAGATGTATTACAAAGCCACTGTTCTCAAAACTTCCTGGTACTGGCATAAGAACAGGTATATAGATCAATGGAATAGATTAGAGAGCCCAGAAATCGGCCCGAACCAATATGCTCAATTTATATTTGACAAAGGAGGCAAGAACATACAATGGAGTCATGATAGTATCTTCAATAAATGGTGTTGGGGAAATTGGACAGATATATGCAAGAAAATGAAACTAGACCACCAACTTACACCATACACAAAAATCAACTCCAAATGGATAACGGACTTATATGTATGAAGGGAAACCATAAAAATTCTAGAAGAATCCAAAGGCAACAAAATCTCAGACATATGCCGAAGCAATTTCTTCACTGATACAGCTCCTAGGGCACTTGAAACTAAAGAGAAAATGAACAAATGGGACTACATTAAAATAAAAAGCTTCTGCACAGCAAAAGAAACCATCAACAAAACAACGAGAAAACCCACTGTGTGGGAAGACATATTTTCCAATGTCATATCTCATAAGGGCCTAATCTCCAAAATTTATAGGGAACTCATACAACTTAACAAAAGGAAGATAAACAATCCAATCAACAAATGGGCAAAGGACCTAAATAGACACCTTTCAAAAGAAGACATTCAGAAAGCCAAGAGACATATGAAAACAAGCTCAAAGTCACTAATCATCTGAGAGATGAAAATCAAAACAACAATGAGGTACCATCTCACACCTGTCAGACTGGCTATCATCAACAAGTCAACAAACGACAAGTGCTGAAGAGGATGTGGAGAAAAAGGAACACTTGTGCACTGCTGGTGGGAATGCAGACTGGTGCAGCCACTATGGAAGACAGTATGGAGTTTCCTCAAAAAACTAAAAATGGAACTCCCATTTGACCCTGTGATCCCACTTCTAGGAATATATCCCAAGAAACCAGAAACACCAATCATAAAGGATATATGCACCCCTATGTTCATATCAGCACAATTCACCATAGCTAAGATCTGGAAACAGCCTAAGTGCCCATCAGTAGATGAATGGATTAGAAAACAGTGGTACATCTACACGATGGAATACTATGCTGCTCTAAAAAGGAAGGAACTCTTACCATTTGCAATGGCATGGATGGAACTGGAGAGCATTATGCTAAGTGAAATAAGCCAGTCAATGAAGGAAAAATACCACATGGTCTCACTCATTCATGGATAATAGAGACCATTATAAACTTTTGAACAATAATAGATACAGCGGCAGAGCTGCCTCAAGCAGATTGTCAAACTGCAGCGGGAAGGCCGGGGAGGGTTGAGGGGCAGGAGGGAGGGGGGGTAAGAGATCAACCGAAGGACTTGTATGCATGCATATAAGCATAACCAATGGACATAAGTCAATGGGGGGTAGGGGAGGCTAGGGGACTGTCGAGGGGGGGGAAGGACACATATGTAATACCCTTTGTAATACTTTAAGCAAAGAAAATAAATAAATAAAAAAGGAGCTTCTCTTACCCTTTGAATCAGCATGGATGGACCTGGGGGGTCTTATGCTAAGTGAAAGAAGCCAGTCAGAGAAAGACAAGTATCACATGATCTCACTTTATATGTGGAATCTAATGAACAAAATAAACTGGCAAACAAAATTAATCCAGAGACTTAGAAGCATAGAACAGAGTGATGAATTTCAGAGGGCAGGGTGGTTGGAGGTGGGTGGAAGAGATTAACCAAAGAATTGATGTGCATATATGCATAACCTATGGACACAGACAATAGTGTGGTGAAGGCCTGGTGCAGGGGCTAGTGTGGGGTGGAAGGGGTCAATGGAAGAAAAAAGTAGGATATCTGTAATACTTTCAATAATAAAGATAATTTTTTTAGATAAAGAAAAACTGTAAAAAAAAAGATATAAACAGAGTCATTTCAAAATGAAGTTGGAGCTACCATTCCAAAGGAATAGCATTGCAAGCCCTACTCCTCAACCAATGGAATGTTTGGACTAGGCAAAATAACCTTTGGAGTGGGCCAAACCAATGTTGTATTCCAAATAATTATTTATCAAGCTAACAGCAAATAAGACATCCTGACAAGATGACTGCAAATTGAGAATGTTCTTTAGAATCAGCATCACAATGTGTTATCTAAAAAATAGCTTATTTGAACTCATAGAAATTCCTTTTATCTATTCATGCATTTATGACCCTTCTCTTTTTCACAAGTATCCCTTGCCTTTTTCTCATAATTGAAACGCTGCTTGGGTTTCTGCGTTAACATATTTTTCCCAGTATTGAAATTCTATTTGATCTCAAATAAATAATTTTTGCCTCTTATTTTTATTTTATTAAATATGTATAATTATATTTATTATTTTCTAATGAATAGTTATTATGTGCAAAGAATGATTTGAAAAATATTTCCATTCATTACATTATTTAATTTTCACAAATAGTTAAAATTGTGACCTTCTTTTAAAATGATTATATATGTATATAATTTTTAAATTACAGTTGAAACACTTAATTATAGTAGTTTTAGGTGTTCAAACCAGTGATTGGACATTTATATACTTTATGAAGCAATCACTCTGATAAATCAAGTACCCATCTGGCATCATACATAGTTATTACAATACTATTACTATATTCCCTACATTATACTTTACATCCCCATGACTATTTTGTAACTACTAATTTGTGCTTCTTTTAAAACATATTTTTATTTTATTCTCTATCCAATGTACTAGGGTAACATTGGTTAATTTGTCTTAATCCCTCCACCTTTTTCAATTAGCTTTCCAACCTTCCTGCCCTTTGGCATCCATCAAAATGTTCTCTATATCTATGAGTGTTTGTTTTGCTTATTCTTTTATTTTGTTCTTTAGATTCCACATATAACTGAAATCATATGGTATTTGTCTTTCTCTGTCTGAACTATTTCACTCAGTTCAATACCCTCAAGGTCCATCCATGTTGTTGAAAATGGCAAAATCATATTTTTTTAGGGCCAATAATATTCCATTTTATGCATGTATGTACCAACTTTTCTTTATCCATTTGTCTATTGATTGGCACTTAGGGTGCTTCCATATCTTGGTTATTTAAAATAGTGATGCAATGAATATTTGGATGCATATGTCTTCAAATTAGTATTTTGGGATTCTTCAGATAAATACACAGAAATGGAATTTGTGGGTGTTTTTTGTCTCCTGTTACAACCCTTGTTTTGAAGCTTATTTTGTCTGGTATAAGTACTGCTACCCCAGCATGTTTGTTATTATTTGTTTCTATATTTATGAAATATCTTTTCCCATCCCTTTACCTTTCAGACTGTGTGTTGTCTTTTGATCTGAAGAGATTCTCTTTGTAGACAGCATATGTGTGAAGCTTGCTTTCTTATTGATTCAGCCACCCTATGTCTTTTGATTGGACCATTTAATCCATTTGTATTTGAAGTAATTGTTGATATATATAAATATATATATATATATATATATATATATATATAATGACTATATATATAATAAAATTACAATATATATATATATATATATATATATATATATATATTTATATTTATATATATAGTCATTTTATTATTTACTAGAGGCCCGGTGCATGAAATTCATGAAAGGGGGGATGTCCCTCAGCCTGGCCTGCACCCTCTCCAATCTGGGATCCCTCAGGGGATGTCCCACAGGGATCGGGCCTAAACCAGCAGTCAGACATCCCCCTCACAATCCAGGACCACTGGCTTCTAACCCCTCATCTGCCTGCCTGCCTGCCTAATGCCCCCAACTGCCCTCCCCTGCCAGCTGGTCACCCCCAAAGGTCCCCCCCTGCTGGCCTGGTGACCCCCAACTGCCCTCCCCTGCAGTCTTGATAACCCATAACCACCTGCCAGCCTTATCTTGCCTCTAACTGCCTCTAACTCATGGCTTTGTCCAGAAGGATGTCAGAGGTCTATAAGATGGCCAGTTGATCCAGTCTAATTAGTATATTACCCTCTTATTAGTATACTAGAGGCCTGGTGCACAAAAATTTGTGCACTCGTGGGGGGGAGTCCCTCAGCCTGGCCTGTGCCCTCTCACAGTCTGGGACCCCTCGGGGGATGTCCACTTGCTGCCTTAAGCCCACTCCCTGGGGGATCAGGTCAAAGCTGACAGTCAGACATCCCTCTGGAAGCCTGGGAGCCCTCAGGGGATGTCCACTTGCCAGTGGGGAGCAGACCTAAGCTGCAGTCGGACATCCTTAGCACTGCTGAGGAGGCAGGAGAGGCTCCCACCATCACCTCTGTACTGGAAGCCATCAGCCTGGCTTGTGGCTGAGCAGAGCTCCCACTGTGGGAGCGCACTGACCACCAGGGGGCATCTCCTGCATTGAGCGTCTGCCCCCTGGTGATCAGTGTGTCATAGTGACCAGTAATTCCCAGTCGTTCTGCAGTAAGGGTAAATTTGCATATTACCCTTTTATTATATAGGATAGAGGACTGGTGCACAGGTGGGGGCCGGCTGGTTTGCCCTGAAGGGTGTCCCGGATCAGGGTGGGGGTCCCACTGGGGTGCCTGGCCAGCCTGGGCGAGGGGCTGATGGCTGTTTGCAGGTTGGTCAAGCCCCTCAGTGGGGACCCTCCCCCCATGCGGGTGTGGCCAGACTGGGTGAGGGGCTGAGGGCAGTTTTCAGGCTGGCCACAACCCCTTCAGGGTGGAGTTCCCTACTGGGGTGCCTAGCTAGCCTGGGTGAGGGGCTAAGGGCTGTTTTCAGGTTGGCCACAGCCCTTTCAGGGTAGGGGTCCCACTGGCTTGTCTGGCCTGCCTGGGTGAGGGGCTGATGGCTGTTTGCACGCTGGCCAAGGCCCCCAGCGGGGACTCTCAACCCATGGGGATGTGGCCAGCCTGGGTGAGGGGCTGAGGGACATTTTTAGGCTTCCCACAGCCCCTTCAGGGTGGGGGGACCTACTGGGGTGCTGGGCCAGCCTGAGTGAGGGAAAGATGGCCGTTTTCAGGCTGGCCTTGCCTGTGGACTAAAAGCATGTATCTGGGATTTATTTAACTTCTATAATTGAAACTTTACAGCCGTGTTCTGGCTGGAAACCTCGGTTACCCCTGGCAACCAAGGCTCCTAGCCCCATCTTGAGCAGAGGCCATGGCGGCTGGAAGCAGGTATCTGGGATTTATTTATCTTCTATAATTGAAACTTTGTAGCCTCGTACAGAGCTCAGGGCTGGCCAGGGCAGGCAGGAAGCTTGGCTTCCTGCATTGCCAGGGGCAACCCAAGCCTCCTGCTTGCTCCAGCTCTGTGGCCGCCACCATCTTTGAGACGGAGTGACGGAGTGAGGTAGTGACATTTAATTTGCTTATTACTCTTTTAATATATATATATATATATATATATATATATATATATATATATATATATTAGAGGCCTGGTGCACAAAAATTTGTGCACTTGAGGAGGGTCCTCAGCCCAGCCTGTGCCCTCTCGCAGTCTGGGACCCCTCGGGGGATGACCACCTGCTGCCTTAGGCCTGCTCCCCAGGGGATTGGGCCTAAACTGACAGCCAGACATCCCTCTGGAAGCCTGGGAGCCCTCGGGGGATGTCCACTTGCCAGCGGGAACCAAGCCTAAGCTTCAGTCAGACATCCTTAGTGCTGCTGAGGAGGCAGGAGAGGCTCCCACCACCACCGCTGTACTGGCAGTCATCAACCTGGCTTGTGGCTGAGCAGAGCTCCCACTGTGGGAGCGCACTGACCACCAGGGGGAATCTCTTGTATTGAGCGTCTGCCCCCTGGTGGTCAGTGTGTTTCATAGTAGCCAGTCATTCCTGGTTGTTCTGCTGTTAGGGTCAATTTGCATATTACCCTTTTATTATATAGGATAGAGGCCTGGTGCATGGGTGGGGGATGGCTCGTTTGCCCTGAATGGTGTCCCGGATCAGGGTGGGGGGCCGCTGGGGTGCCTTGCCAGCCTGGGTGAGTGTCTGAGGGCCGTTTTCGGACTTGCCACACCCACCTCAGGGTGGGGATCCCTGCTGTAGTGCCTGGCCAGCCTGGGTGAAGGACTCATGGCTGTTTGCAGGCTGGCCAAGCCCCCCAGTGGGGACCCCCACCCCATGAGGGTGTGGCCATCCTGGGTGAGGGGCTGATGGCTGTTTGCAGGCTGGCTACCACCCCCACCCACCCAAGCTCCCAGTGGAGGCCGGCTGGAAGCAGGTATCTGGGATTTATTTATCTTCTATAATTGAAACTTTGTTGCCTTGAGCACAGGCCACTGCAGGCTAGGGCAGGAGGGAAGCTTGGCTTCTTCCATTGCTGGGGCAACCAAGCCTCCTGCTCGCTCCAGCTCCGTTGCTGCCGGTCGCCATATTGGTTGGGTTAATTTGCATATAGTCTCTCTGATTGGCTGGTTGGCATGGCTTGGGTGTAGCGGAGGTGTGGTCAATTTGCATGTTTCTCTTTATTAGAACATATATATATATATATATATATATATATATATATATATATATATATTTTTTTTTTTTTTTTTTTTTTTTTGTAAAGAAGACCTTTTATCCTTTCTTATAATACTGGTATGGTGGTGATGAACTACATTAACTTTTTCTTGTCTGGGAAGCTCTTTATCTGTTTTTGGCTTCTAAATGATAAATTTGCTGGGTAGAGTAATCTTGGTTGTAGGTCATTACTTTTCATAACCTTGGATATTTTGAGCCAATATCTTCTGACCTTCAAAGTTTCTGTTGAGAAATCAGCTGACAGTCTTATGGGAATACCTTTGTTGTTAACTAATTGCTTTTGTCTTGCTGCTTTTAAGATTGTCTTTGTCTTTAACTTTTGACATTTTAATTATGATGTGTCTTTGTGTGGGCCTCTTTGGCTTCATCTTATTTGGGACTGTCTCCACTTCTTGGACTTGTGTGTGTATTTCCGTCACCAAGTTAGGGAATTCCATTATTATTATACTAGGGGACTGGTCAATGAATATTCGTGCACTTAGGGGGGTGGAAGGGGAGGACGGTCCCTCAGCCCTACCTGCACCCTCTCCAATCTGGGAGTTTCTGTCTGTCTTTGCAATCATATGAGCAAATTGTCTGAGACCCCCACCCAGTTTGGTTTGTTACTCACAGAATAGAGGCTTTTTTTTTTCTTTGCTCCATTGGTGGAGTTTTCCTGGGAGTTTTAGGATATCTTGCCTTTAATTTTTCCTATACACTCTGATTTTACTGTCTCTCACCTTTGCTTTCCCTCTATCCCCAACTGCAACAGTAATTTGCTCCAGGCTCACTTTGCTCTAGTGTCTAGGATATCTGTTTGCCACCAGAACTATGATTCCCAGCATTCCTGGTGCTCCCTGTGCTCTGGGCTTCAGCTTCTGGTCCTGGGGTTGCTATCAGAACTATGATTCCCAGTATTCCTGGTGCTCCCTGTGCTCTGGGCTTCAGCTTCTGGTCCTGGGGCTGCTATCAGAACTACGATTCCCAGTATTCCTGGTGCTCCCTGTGCTTTGGGCTTCTGCTTCCAGTCCTGGAGCTGCCATCAAAACTATTATTTCCAGAATTCCTGGTGCTCCCCATGCTCTGGGTTTTCCCCAACTGAGGGAGCCACATTCTTCCAAGCCTCTGGCTCTCCTGCTCTGCTTTCTGTTTGGTGACCGAGGGAGCCACGTCTCCCCAAGGGAGCGACCGAGGGAGCAACTGAGGGAGCCATGTCCCTCCAAGCTGCTGGCTCTACCACTCTGCTCTGTGTTTGCAAATTACCCACCATATTTGTTAGGCTAATTTGCCTACTCACTCCTCATTGGCTTGTGGGTGTGGCTTGTGGGAGTAGCTTGAGCATAGCAGAGGAATGGTTAATTTGCATGTTTCTCTTTTATTATATAGAATTTTCAAATAGGTTTTTAATTCCTTGCTATCCCTCTTCCCCTTCCAGCAATCTTATGATATAAATGTTGTTATGTTTGAGGTTGTCACAGAGCCCCTTAAACTTCTTATTTTTGATTCCTTTACTTTTCTTTCTTTCTTTCTTTCTTTCTTTCTTTCTTTCTTTCTTTCTTTCTTTCTTTCTTTCCTTCTTTCTTCCTTTCTTTTTTATTTTTGCTGTTGTGTTGAGTGTTTTACATTACCTCATCTTCTAAGTCACTAATTTAATTGTTTTCCTTTTATTTCTTTCTTTCCTTATTTAATTCTTTATTGTTTAAATTATTACATATAGTATTACATATGTCTCCATTTCCTCCATTGACCTCTCCCAGGCCACCACAAACCCCCAGCACAAGTACTCACTCCCTAGTGTCTGTGTCCACTGGTTATGCTTATATACATGCATACAAGTCCTTTGGTTGATCTCTTACCCTCTTCCCCTGCCTCTCCATTGAAGTTTGGCAGTGTGTTCGATGCTTCTCTGTCTCTGTATATATTTTTGTTCATTAGTTTACATTGTTCATTATATTTTACAAAGAGTGAGATCATGTGATATTTATCTTTCTCTGACTGACTTATTTCACTTAGCATAATGCTCTCCAGGCACATCCAGGCTGTCGGGAATCGTGAGAGTTCTATCTTTTTTATAGCAGTGTAGTATTTCATTGTGTTGATGTGCCTCTGATTTTTAATCCACTCATCTGCTGATGGGCACTTGGGCTGTTTCTAAATCTTAGCTATTGTAAATTGTGCTGCTATGAATATAGGGGTACATATGATCTTTCTGATTGGTGTTTCTGGTTTCTTGGGATATATTCCTACAAGTGAGATTGCCAGGTCAAATGGGAGTTCCATTTTCACTTTTTTGAGGAAATTTCATATTATTTTCTACAGTGGCTGCATCATTCTGCATTCCCACTAATAGTGCATGAGGGTTCCATTTTTTTCCACATTATCACCAGCACTTGTTTGTTGATTTATTGAATATAGCCATTCTGACAGGTGTGTGATTGTATCTCTTAGTCATTTTGATTTGCATCTAAGATGATTAGTGACTTTGAGCATGTTTTCGTATATCTCTTGGCCTTCAGTATGTCCACTTTCAAAAAGTGTCTATTTAAGTCCTTTGCCCATTTTTTGATTAGATTGTTTATCTTCTTTTTGTTAAGATGTATGAGTTCCCTATAAATTTTGGAGATTAAACCCTTATCAGAGATAACATTGACAAGTAACTTCTCTCATGCAGTGAGCTTTCTCATTTTATTGATGGTTTCTTTTTCTGTGAAAAACTTTTTATTTTGATATAGTCCAATTGGTTAATTTTCTCCATAGTTGCCATTGCCTTAGTGGCTATATTGGTAAAGATATTGCTACAACATATGTCTGCTATTTTGCTGACTATGGATTCTTCTACGATTTTTATGGTTTTCCTTCTTACATTTAAGTCCTTTATCCATTTTGAGTTTATTTTTGTGTATAGTGTAAGTTGGTGGTCTAGTTTCATTTTTTTGCATCTATCTTTCCAATTTTCTCAACATCATTTATTGAAGAGACTGACTTGAATCTATTGTAAGATCTTGTCTCCTTTGTCAAATATGAATTGAGTATAGTGGCTTGGATCTGTTGGTGCTGCCAGGGTTCAGGAAGCCCTAGTTTGGGTCGCCATTAATCCCAGAAGTTGGGTGACATTTAACACTGGTGGGTCTTGATCCAGCATCTATAAGGGTTCTGGAATCTGGAGAAGGCTGTGCATAGATTAAATAGGATTCCAGAGACAAAATATAACTTTGAAAGGCATTTGGGGGTCAGAGGAGCCTAGTTTAAAGGAAACTAAGATCTCCTCATCTCAGGACCCCATGCTTTTTATTGACACAATTTGTCCTGAGGCAAGGCAGAGATATACACTTCAAAGGGTCAGGGTTTCGTATACAGAGGCATTGTCAGAATGGGAGAATTAGCCTATGGATGTTCAGGTGTTTGTCCAGTAGGAGGCAATAACATGTAGATTAAGATGCCCTGAGCTGTCTGGCAGCCAAGCAATCCTCCCTTTTCAGGTGTGGGGAAATGCTATCAGCCATTCCCAACTGGTGACAACATATGTGACTCAGCCCTTGTTGAGTCCCCAAGTTCCATCAACCTTTTGATAAAACTCTTAAAATTATGACATGCTAGAATTGGCTTCTGGCAGGGTCAACTTCTGAGTTCTCTGTTCTGTTCCATTGGTCTATATGCCTGTTCTTGTGCCAGTACCAGGAATTTTTGAGGACATTGGCTCTCTAATATAGCTTGATACCTGGTATTGTGAACTTTCCAACTTTTTACTTCTTTCTCAGGATTGCTTTGGGTATTCAGGGTCTTTTTTATGTCATATGAATTTTTGGAGAGTTTGTTCTAGATCTGTGAAATACGCTATTGATGTTTTAATGGGGGTTGCATTAAATCTATAGATTGCTTTGTGTAGTATGGACATTTTAATGATGTTGGTTCTACCAATCCATGAAGATAGTATATTCTTCCATTTGTTAATGTTTTCCCCTTTCCCCTTTTTCAACATCCTGTAGTTTTTCAAGTACAGGTCTTTTACCTCCTTAGTTAAGTTTATTCCTAGGTATCTGAATTTTTGTTGTTGTTGCAATGGTAAATGGTTTTTTTGTTTTTGTTTTTTACTTTCTCTTTCTGTGAGTTCATTATTGATAAATAAAAATGCCATAGATTGCTGGTGTTAACTTTGTATCCTGCTATTGCTTAATTTATTAAAGCTAGTAGTTTTTTTTTAATAAAGTCTTTTGGGTGTTCTATGTACAATATCATGTCATCTGTGAATAATGACAGTTTTACTTCTTTCTTTCCAATTTGGATGCATTTTATTTCTTCTTCTTGTCTGATCACTATGGCTAGTACTTCCAGTACTATGTTGAATAGGAATGGTGAGAGTGGCAATCCCTGTCTTGTTTGTGTTCTTAGCGGAAATGTTTTTAGTTTTTACCCATTTAATATGATATTGGCTGAGGTTTGTCATGTAAGGCTTTTATTATGTTGAGGTATGATCCCTGTATTCCCACTTTGCTGAGGGTTTTTATGAAGCAAAGGTGTTGGATTTTGTCAAATGATTTTTCTGCATTAATTGATATGATTATGTGATTTTTGTCACTCAATTAGTTTATGTGATGTATCACGTTTATTGATTTGCTGATATTGTACCATATTTGCATCCTTGGAATAAATCCCACTTGGTCAGCGTGTATGATCTTTCTAATGTAATGTTGGAACCGATTTGTTAGGATTTTGTTGAGGATTTTAGCATCTATGTTCATCACAGATACTGGCCTTTATTTCTCTTTCTTTCTAGTTTCTTTATCTTGTTTTGGGATTAGGGTAATGCTGGATTTATAGAAAGATTTGGAAGTGTGCCTTCCTCTTGAATTTTTTGGAATAGTCTGGAGAGAATTAGTTTTTATTTCTTTTTTGAATGTTTGGTAGAGCTCCCTCTAAAGCAATCCAGGTCAGGGTTTTTGTTTGCTGGAATTTTTTGGTTACTGCTTCAATTTCCTTCATAGTTATCAGCCTATTCATATTGTTTTATTCTTCCTGATTGAGTTTTGTAAAGTCGTATATTTCTAGGAATATATTCATTTTTTTCTAGGTTGACCAGTGTGTTGCAACAGAGTTGCTCATAGTATTTTTTTTACAATCCTTTGTATTTCTGTGGGGTCTTGTTATGTTGCCTCTTTTGTTCTGATTTTGTTTATTTGGGTCCTCTCTCTTTGTTTCTCTGTGAGTCTGTTGAGAGGTTCACCGATCTTGTTTATCTGTTCAAAGAACAGGCTCTTGGTTTCATTGATCTTTTGTATATTTTTTGTCTCTATGTTGTTTATTTCCACTCTGATCTTTATTATTTCCTTCCTTCTTCTCTCTTTATAATTCTTTAAGTTGTAGAGTTACATAATTTATTATTACTTTTTTTATTTTTTTGAGGTAGGCCTGTAATGCTATGAATTTCCCTTTCGGGACTGCTTTCATAGATTTTGGATTGTTGTTTTTTCATTGTCATTTGTTTCCAGGATTTTTTTTATTTCTTCTTTGATCTCTTTGGTGACCTTATCATTGTTTAATAACATGCTACTTAGTCCCCAAGTGTTTGAATTTTTGTGATTGGTTTTATTGTATTGGTTTTATTGTAATATTGTGTCATTGTGATCTGAGAAGATGCTTGATATGATTTCATTCTTCTTGAACTTGAGGAGACTTTGCCTGTGTCCCAATATGTGGTCTATCTTAGAAAATGTCACATGCGCACTTAAGAAGAATGTACATTCAGTAGCTTTGGAGTGGAATGTTCTGAAGATGTCAATTAAGTCCATCTGATCTAGTGAGTCATTTAGGATTGATGTTTCTTTGCTGATTTCTTGTCTAGAGGATTTACCCTGTGGTGTTAGTGGGGTATCAAAGTCCCCTACCATGACTTTGTTGTTGTTGATCTCTCCCTTGATATCTTCTAGAAATTTTTTATGTATTTGTGTGCTATTTATTTGGGTGCATATATGTGTAACAGATTTATATCTTTTTGTTGTATTATGAAGTGGCCTTCCTTATCTCTGGTTATGGCCTTCACTTTGAGGTCTATTTTGTCAGATATAAGTATTGCTCCTCCTCTTTTTATTGTTTTCATTTCTATTTGCTTGAAAATTATTCTTCTATCCCTTAACTTTCTGTTTGTGTGAGTCCCTTGCTCTGAGGTGGGTCTCTTGTAGATAGCACCTATATAGGTCATGTTTTCTTATCCATTCAGCCACTCTATATCTTTTTATTGGAGCATTTAGTCCATTTACATGTAAAATTATTATTGATAGGTATTTGTTTGTAGCCATTCCTATTCTTTATGCCTGTGTTCCTTCTTCCCTTTCTATTTCTTCTTTTTCAACAATCCCTTTAGCATTTCTTGCATTGCTGGCTTGGTAGTGATAAACTCCCTTAGTTGCTTTTTGTTTGTTTGTTTGTTTGTTTGTTTGTTTGTTTGTTTTTTGTTTGCAAAGCTCCTGATTTCCCCTTCAATTTTGAATGATAGCTTTGCTGAATGGAGTATTCTTTGATTCAGACCCTTACTTTTCATCACTTTTTACTAGGTGTATCGGTTAATAATGTGGATTTTGTAATCAAAGAAAACACGATAATTTCAAGAGAAGCATCAAAAGTGCTTTATTCAAAGTAATGTCCATCACTAGCTACACATTTCCCCCATCTTTCAGGTAATTTGTAGATTCCGTCCTAATAGAACTTTTTTTGTTTTGAGTAAAACCATTCAGAGACCCAATTTTCCACTTTTTGGTAAGTTTTGAAGTACTGCTCAGAAAGTGCATGTGCATTGATCAGAACTAGTGGTAATCTGAAGGAGCAAGGTCTGGTGAATACTGGGGATGGGTTAATACTTCCCAGGCAAGATCTTTTAATGTGTCTTTAACTGGTTTTGCAGTGTGTAATGGTGCATTATCATGAAGCAAAATTACTTTGCCATGTCTTCTGGCCCATTCTGGTTGTTTCACAACCAAAGCGTGGTTCAAATTGATTATTTGTTGTCAGCAGCGATCAGTATTACCGGTTTCACCTGGTTTTAGGAGCTCATAATACACCACAACTTTCTGATCCCACCAAACACAGAGCATTGTCTTCTTTCTGAAGTGATTTGGCCTTGCAGTTGATGTTGATGGTTGACCTGGACCAACCCATTATTTTGTGCATTTGGGATTCTTAAAATAAATCCACTTTTCATCGCCAGTCACAATTTGATGCAAAAGAGACTTTCTTTTGTGCCATTGAAACAACATTTTACTGATGACTTTTCAGTTTTTCATTTGTCTTTTGTTCAGTTGATGTGGCACCCATTTTCCTTCCTTTAAAATCTTTTCCATTGCTTGTAAAAAACCAGAAATTGTTTGCTGAGCAATGTTTAATCTTTCTGCAAGTTTTTGTTGAGTTTGACACACATCTTCATCCAATAATGCTTGTAATTGTTGTTCTTCAAACTTTTTTGGTTGACCTGGATGTTCTTTATCTTTCACATTGAAATCATCACCTTTAAAGCATTTAAACCAGCATTTACAAGTATCTTGAGATGGAACATGTTCACCATAAGCTTCCTGAAGTATCCGACAATACTTTTCTTCAAAATAAATGAATTACAACTTCCCTCAAATGCTTTTTTGTTGCACAAAATTCGACATTTTTAACTGTAAAAATATTTATGATGTTAACACCTTCAGAAAATTTGACATATAAAGCTTTGAAGCTTGTTGTCAATGCAACAAAAGAGCATACATATCAAATTGCATATATATCAACATATGTGTAACTCCATCTATTGAAAAACCCCGCTTTATTAACCGGTACATCTAGTATACTTCATTCCATTCCCTTCTGGCCTGATGTGTTTCTGTTGAGAAATCATTTGATAATCTAACAGGAGATCCTTTTTAGGTAACTTTCTGTCTCTCTCTTGCAGCCTTTAAGATTCTCTCTTTGTCATTAACGTTTGCCATTGTAATTATGATGTGTCTTGGTGTCAGTCTTTTGAGTTTCATCTTGTTTGGGACTCTGTGCTGGTGTTACTTTTTCATCCCCAACTCAGAAAAGATTTCTGTCATTATTTCTTCAAATAGGTTCTCTAATCCTTGCTCTTTTTCTTGTCCTTCTGGCACGCACCTGTTTTATACATATGTTATTTTTCTTCATGTTGTCCCAAAGCTCCCTTAGGTTCTCCTCCTGCTTTCTATTTTTACTTTTTTCTTTATTGATTAAGGTATTACATATGTGTCCTTATCCCCACATTGCCCTCTCACCCCCCACTCATGCCCTCACCCCCCTGGTGGCTGTGTCCATTGGTTAGGCTTATATGCATGCATACAAGTCCTTTGGTTGATCTCTTCCTCTTACCCCCACCCTCTCCGACCTTCCTCTTAGGTTTGACGGTCTGATTGATGCTTCTCTGTCTCTGGATCTGTTTTTGTTCATCAGTTTATGTTGTTCATTATATTCCATAAATGAGTGATATCATGTTATATTTATCTTTCTCTGACTGGCTTATTTTGCTTAGCATAATGCTCGCCTGTTCCATCCATGCTGTTGCAAATGGTAAGAATTCCTTCTTTTTACTGTAGTGTAGTATTCCATTGTGTAGATGTACCACAGTTTTTTAATCCACTCATCTGCTGATGGGCACTTAGGCTGTTTCCAAATTTTAGCTATGGTAAATTGTGCTGCTATGAACATAGAAGTGCATATATCCTTTCTGATTGGTGTTTCTAGTTTTTTGGGATATATTCCTAGAAGTGGGAACACTAGGTCAAATGTGAGTTCCATTTTTAGCTTTTTGAGGAATCTCCATACTGGCTGCACCAGTCTGCATTGCCACCAGCAGTGCACGAGTGTTCCTTTTTCTCCACATCCTCTCCAGCACTTGTTGTTTGTTGATTTGTTGATGATAGCCATTCTGACAGGTGTGAGATGGTACGACATTGTCGTTTTGATTTGCATCTCTCGGATGATTAGTGACTTTGAGCATGTTTTCATATGTCTCTTGGACTTTTGTATGTCCTCTTTCAAAAAGTATCTATTTATATCATTTTCCCATTATTTGATTGGATCATTTATTTTCATTTTGTTAAGTTGTATGAGTTCACTATAAATTTTGTAGATTAAACCTTTATGGCAGATAACATTCACAAATATGTTCTCCCATGCATTGGACTTTCTTATTGTTTGTTGATTGTTTCTTTTGCCTCTCTAGGACTGTTTGCAATGATAGCAGAGGCTGCCTGGTTAGGTGAGTCCAGTTAACCTGCCCCCGAAGGAACTGCAGGATCTAAATGTGCCTCACTTACACACACACACGCACACGCACACACACACACACACACACATACACACACCACATGACCACACACTCCTCTTTTGCTCCCTCACTCACTCACACTCCCTCCCTTACTGATGCCTTCTTCTTGCCTCTGTAGTTGGGTCTGGAGTGTTACTGACCCATTCGTGGATAGAGTCTCCTCACTGGGTATCTGGTTATGTGGCTCGCTCTCTAGCACATTGGCCAAACAGGTTAAAATTCACCTCAATAAGCCACGACACAAAGGGAACAAAACACAAATGTACTCACAACAATGATAACCCCAATATAAGTGATTACCCGAGAAAAGAGAATTAGGGGAGAGAAAAGAGCACAAATGATATTGAAGAGCGAAAACAATGGTATGAGAGAAATGAAAAAAAAAAAGATAAAGGAAGAAAAAGGAAAAAAAATATTCTATATAATAAAGAGGTAATATGCAAATTGCCCCTCACACAAGATGGCCTTTCTATGTGGTCAAAGATGGCCACCACAAGATGGCCATTAGGGGAGGGCCGTTTGGGGTGACTAGGCTGGCAGGGGAGGGCAGTTGGGGGTCATCAGACCAGCAGGTGAGGCAGTTGGGGGTGACCAGGCCTGCAGTGGAGGGAAGTTAGGGACAACCAGGTTGGCAGGGAAGGGAATTTAGGGGTGACCAGGCCAGCAAGGGAGTGCAGTTAGGGGCGACCAGACCAGCAGGGGAGGGCAGTTAGGGGTGACCAGGCTGGCAGGGGAGGTCAGTTTGGGGTGACCAGGCTGGCAGGGGAAGGAAGTTGGGGGCAATCAGGCTGGCAGGGAGGGCATTTGGGAGCAATTGGGCTGGCAGGGCAGCATTGAGTCATTGATCAGGCTGGTAGTAGATTGGTTAGGGGGTGATCAGTCTGGCAGGCAGAAATGGATAGGGACAATCAGGCAGGCAGACAGGCAAGCAGTTGGGAGCCAGCAGACCCGGATTCTGAAAGGGATGTCTGACTGCCGGTTTAGGCCTGATCCCTGAAGTTGGACATCAGCCGAGGGGTTCCAGATTGGAGAGGGTGTAGGCTGGGCTGAGGGATACTCTCCCCAGTACACAAATTTCTTGCACCAGGCCTCTAGCATATATATATATATATATATATATATATATGCTAGAGGCCCGGTGCACAAAAATTTGTGCACTCAGGAGGGCGGGGTCCCTCAGCCCGGCTTGTGCCCTCCCGCAGTCTGGGACCCCGCGGGAGATAACAACCTGCTGGCTTAGGCCTGCTCCCAGGTGGCAGAGGGCAGGCCCAATCCCTAGGTGCAGCCCCTGGTCAGGCTCAGAGCAAGGCCGATTGGGGAGTTGGGGTGCCTCCCCCTGTCATGCACAGAGCAGGGAGGATCAGGAGGTTGCAATGCCACCCCTAGTCACGCTTAGGGTAGGGCCGATTGGGGGGTTGGGGCACCGCCCCCAGTCACACTCAAGGCAGGGTCGATAGGGAGGTTGCGGCACCACCCCCTGTCATGCACAGAGCAGGGCCCATCAGGGGGGTTGGGGCTCCGTACCCTGTCACGCACACAGCAGGGTCGATCAGGGGGTTGGGGAGCTCCCCCTTGTCATGCACAGAGCAGGGTCAATCAGGGGGTTGGGGAGCTCCCCCCTGTCACGCACAGAGCAGGGCCCATCAGGGGGTTGGGGAGCTCCCCCCTGTCATACACAGAGCAGGGCTGATCAGGGGGTTGAGGCGCTCCCCCCTGTCACGCACAGAGCAGGGCCGATCAGGGGGTTGGGGAGCTCCCCCCTATCACTCACAGAGTAGGGCCGATAAGGGAGTTGGGGCACCGCCCCTTGTCACACACAGAGCAGGGCAGATCAGGGAATTGGAACGCTGCCCTCTATCACCCACAGAGCAGGGCTGATCAGGGGGTTTGGGCGCCGCCACTCTCACACTCAGGGCAGGGCCGATGGGGAGGTGATGGCTCTACCCCGTCACACACAGAGCAGGGCCCATGGGGGGGGGGGTTGGGGCACCGCACCCTGTCACACACAGAGCCGCAGGGCAATCAGGTGGTTGGGGAGCTACCCCTTATCAGGCACAGAGCAGGGCTGATCAGGGGGTTGGGGCGTTTTCCCCTGTCAAGAACAGATCAGGGCAGATAGGGAGGTTGTGGCCCCACCTCCTGTCACACAGAGCCGCAGGTGATCAGGGGGTTTGGGCACTGCCCCCTGTCATGCTGATCCTGGTGCTGGGAAGCCTCGCTGCTCCGCTGATCCTGGTGCTGGGAGGCATATTACCCTTTTACTATATAGGATAGAGGCTTGGTGCACGGATGGGTGCCAGCTGGTTTGCCCTGAAGGGTGTCCTGGATCAGGGTGGGGGTCCCCACTGGGGTGCCTGGCCAGCCTGGATGAGGGGATGATGGCTGTTTGCAGCTGGTCACACCTCCTTCAGAGTGGGGGTCCCCACGGGAGTGCCTGGCCATTCTGGGTGAGGGGCTGAGGGCCGTTTTCAGGCTGGTGGGTGACTGAAGCTCCCAACCTGTCCTTTTTTTCTTTTTTTTTTAATTCTGGGCCAGCTTTAGCTCTGAGGCTTGGCTCCAGCTCTGAGGCCTCCGCTACTGAAAGCAGGTATCTGGTTTGTTTGGGTTCTATAATTGTAAGACTGTTACGGTCCTGCTCACTCCAGCTCTGAGATCCCAGCTGGCTGAAAGCAGGGATCTGCGTTTGTTCTATAATTGAAACAATGTTGTGGTCCTGCTGGCTGAAGCCCGGCTCACTGAAAGCAGGTTTCTGGGGTTTTGTTTAGCTTCTATATTTGTAACAATGTTTCTTAAACTGCAAGCTCAGAGGCCGGCAGCGGCAAGCGGGGAAGTTAACTGGCTTCCTCCGTCACTGAAGCAAGCAAGCCTCCTGTTCGCTTCAAGCTGCCTGGCTGCCGGCTGCCGTCTTGGTTGGCAGTTAATTTGCATATCACCCTGATTAGCCAATGGGAAGGGTAGCGGAGGTACGGCTAATTACCATTTCTCTCTATTATTAGATAGGATATATCCTCAGATCAGTATAGAGGAAGTAGAAAGTGGATGAGTGGATAAGAAGAAACAGAAAGAGAAGAAAAAACTAAAATATTTTTTAAAAAATTGATTAAAATATAGGATAAAAATAAAATAAATTAGAATGATGGAAAAATAATGTGGAAAGAAATAGAAAATAAACAAACAAAAATGGCCGAAGCTGGTTTGGCTCAGTGGACAGAGCGTCGGCCTGCGGACTGAGAGGTCCCAGGTTCGTTTCCGGTCAAGGGCATGTACCTGGGTTGCGGGCACATCCCCAGTGGGGGGTGTGCAGGAGGCGGCTGATCGATGTTTCTCTCCCATCGATGTTTCTGGCTCTCTATCTCTCTCCCTTCCTCTCTATAAAAAAACAATAAAATATATTTAAAAAAATGAGAAAAAAAAGAAATAACAATATAATAATAAAATAAAATAAAAATGAAAAAGTGAAGTGTCATTCCTTTGGCTGGTTTAAGATCCCACTCTTCTGTACTGTCTACAGTTTCTCAGTTTCCTGTTGGGACTGAAGGCCTCTCTTTAGGCCAGTCCCTGTGGACTCTCAGAGACCATTCAGATTTTTTTTTTTTTACCCTTTGTGCCACTCAGGGTGTATTCTGGTTGTGGCTGTATTGGTTTCCTGGAGACTGTAGGGAGGGGCTATCTCTTCAGGAGAAAATGGCTGCCAAGGTCGTGCACATCAGGTATGACTCAGCACCAGACTTGCAGCCACCTCTCCTGGACCATCTCCTCACCCCAGCCTCTCCCCAGACTCCACAAATCTGCACCTCCACCTGCACCTCAGCCATGGGTGAGTGTCTGTATTTGAAAGGTCCTATGCACTAAGTTCAGTGAACAAAAGCAAAGACCAAAAAGAAGGGAAAGAGCTGTTCCACAGAGAGCCCCTCTCCTCCCATCACTGCGTGGCATGGCAGCCATCCAGAATGCCCCCTCTGGACTCAGTCTCTCATGGCTATGGACCCAGATCTAGAACCCCCTGCCACCAGCAGTCCTGAGGACCTCCTTTCCACAGTCAGACACTATGCCTGTCCCAAGGAATGCGGCCCCGATGCCATGCAATTTCCTTCTGACCTTCTCAGCTCAGAGGTCTCACAGTTTTTTCCAGCCCAGATCCCTGATTTTACCATTCTCCAGGTGTCCTCTGCCCTTCCCAGCTGCGAATTGTCTCACCAGCTGTGTTTACTTAGCCCATTTGGGTGGATGTTATTTGATTTATTTGCTCATTCTATCTGCTTAGGGACAAGGTTGAGGACATGTCTGTCTATTCCTCTGCCATTTTGTCTCCCCACAGCTTTCTAATTTTTTCATCCAATTTCTTTTCAGATTGGGTGGGTTTGTTTCTCTGACCTATCTTTTAACTCACTAATTCAGTCATCTGCTTCTTCTAGTCTACTGTTGAAACCTTTCATCATGTTTTTTATTGTAGCTATATCATCTTTATTTCTTGATTCTTACACAAGTTGTTGATTTTCTCATCCATCCGGTTTATGAACTATATGACCATTACTCTGAATTCTTTTTCTGACATATTTCACACGCTGTTTCATTTGGTTCCTTTTCTGGTGATTCTTCTTTTTCTTTCCTTCGGATTTTGTTTCTTTTCCTCCCTATTTTTGCTCTCACCAAAGGGTCTAGGTCAGCGGTTCTCAACCTGTGGATCACGACTCCTTTGCGGGTCAAACGACCCTTTCACAGGGGTTGCCTAAGACCATCGGAAAACACATATATAATTACATATTGTTTTTGTGATTAATCACTATGCTTTAATTATGTTCAATTTGTAACAATTAAATTAGGGGTCACCACAACATGAGGAACTGTATTAAAGGGTCGTGGCATTAGGAAGGTTGAGAACCACTGGTCTAGGTGCCGAGTTGCACAGGTCAGCAGGAGCATAGCATGTTCTGAGAGTCTCGGGAGAGTTCAGCTACAGGGGATTGTATAGACCCTGGCATGTGCTGAGTGTCATGGGAGCGTTCAGGTGCTGAGACGTGTGGGGATTGTGCCACTGTGGCAGGTTGGTGGGAGGGGAACACACTCCAGGACTCAAAGGAGTCTGCATCGGGGAAGTCTGGAGTCCCAGTGTCTGTGGGTCTGCAGCTGTGGTAGCAGGTCTTTCACCTGAGCAGCTGCAGAGTCCCATGTTGCATCTCTAAATTGTAGATTTTAATCTCTGCTTCATGGAATATACTGTTGATTCCTTTTAGTGTATTATACATTTCAGCTATTGTATTCTTTATTTCAGACTGGTCGTTTTTTAAATATTTTCTGTCTTCATTTTTATGTTTCCTATCTCCTTGTTGGAGTTCTCCCTTAGTTGTTCAATTCTTACCCTAAATTCCTTGCACATCCTTATTACCAGTGTTTTGAACTCTGCATCGGGTAGATTGCTTTTCTCCATTTTGTTTAATTATTTTCCTGGAGTTTTGATCTGTTCTTTTATTTGGGTCATAATTATTTGTCTTTTCATTTTGGCAACCTTTCTGTGTTTGCTTCTATGAATTATGTAGAACTTCTATCTCTTAGTACAGTAGCCTTATATAGCAGATGCCCTGAGGGGACTAGTGACACAGCCTCCCCAGGCACCTGAGCTGGGTGCTACAGGTATACCATTCCCCACCCCAGTAGGCTGCGTGCACTCTCCTTTTTTTAAAAAAATTGTTTTATTGCTTAAAGTATTACAAAGGGTATTACATATGTCTCCTTTTTTTCCCCGCCCTTGACAATACCCTGGTCTCCCCTACCCCCCAGTGTCTTATGTCCATTGGTTATGCTTATATGCATGCATACAAGTCCTTCGGTTGATCTCTTACCCCCCTCTCTCCTGCCACCCAACCCTCCCCGGCCTTCCCGCTGCAGTTTGACAATCAGTTTGAGGCAGCTCTGCCTTTGTATCTATTATTGTTCATAAGTTTATAATAGTCTTTATTATCCATAAATGAGTGAGATCATGTGGTATTTTTCTTTCATTGACTGGCTTATTTCACTTAGAATAATGCTCTCTAGTTCCATCCATGCCGTTGAAAATGGTAAGAGTTCCTCCTTTTATATAACAGCATAGTATTCCATCGTGTAGATGTACCACTGTTTTCTAATCCATTCATCTACTGATGGGCACTTAGGCTGTTTCCAGATCTTAGCTATGGTGAATTGTGCTGCTATGAACATATGGGTGCACATATCCTTTCTGGTTGGTGTTTCTGGTTTCTTGGGATATATTCCTAGAAGTGGGATCACAGGGTCAAATGGGAGTTCCATTTTCAGTTTTTTGAGGAAACGCCATACTGTCTTCCATAGTGGCTGCACCAGTCTGCATTTCCACCAGCAGTGTTCCTTTTTCTCCACATCCTCTCCAGCACTTGTTGTTTGTTGATTTGTTGATGATAGCCAGTCTGACAGGTGTGAGATGGTACCTCATTGTTGTTTTGATTTGCATCTCTCAGATGATTAGTGACTTTGAGCATGTTTTCATATATCTCTTGGCTTTCTGAATGTCCTCTTTTGAGAGGTGTCTATTTAGATCCTTTGTCCATTTTTTGATTGGATTTTTTATCTTCCTTTTGTTAAGTTGTATGAGTTCCCTATAAATTTTGGAGATTAGGCCCTTATCAGATATGACATTGGCAAATATGTTTTCTCACGCAGTGGGCTTTCTTGTTGTTGTTGTTTTGTTGATGGTTTCTTTTGCTGTGTAGAAGCTTTTTATTTTGATGTAGTCCCATTTGTTCATTTTCTCTTTAGTTTCAAGTGGCCTAGCAGCTGTATCAGTGAAGAAATTGCTTTGTCATATGTCTGAGATTTTGTTGCCTTTGGATTCTTCTAGAATTTTTATGGTTTCCCATCGTACATTTAAGTCCTTTGTCCATTTTGAGTTTATTTTTGTGTATGGTGTAAGTTGGTGGTCTAGTTTCTTTTTCTTGCATATATCTGTCCAGTTTTCCCAACACCATTTATTGAAGAGACTATATTGGCTCCATTGTATGTTCTTGCCTCTTTTGTCAAATATTAATTGAGCATATTGGTTCGGGCTGTGCACTCTCCTTTTGTATTTGTGCCTTGATTGCCATTCACACCTCAATGGGTGTGATTGACTCCCAGGTTGATTGGCTGCAAAGACTGAATGAGATCACAGTGGAGAAGCTGCTATGCAGATGCCTACTCCACGGAGCAAGACACACTTCAGCAGGGCTCTGTTGCCTGCCAAGTTTTTCCTTTGTGTTTGTTGCTTATGGATATGGTTAGGTGGTAGTCAGGTGTGGTCTGATGTTGTTCATTTAAGGTTCTGGCTCTGTGGACTCCTGGGAGGTGCAAGCCAAGGTCAGCTGCTCCCTGTGCCCTGCCCAGGGCCACCCCACATGAGTTACAAAGCAATATGCTGATGATGGCCACTTGTGCTAGGGTTAGAGGTGCCCAATAAAGTCCAAGCTGTGAACTGAGGACAGCTGCTGCTAGTGGTGGCCTTAAGGCTGGTTAGCAAAGGATATGGGGTACTTTGAGGCCAGATGCTGTGGGTTTATGGACCTCTGAGATATTTTAATAAAGTCCACAACATGAGCCAAGATAAGCTGCTCATAAGGAAATATCACTGAAAACAGCTTTGGTGGCCCCACAAGTTGGGTGGGACAGGGCCTCTGGGAATCACCAGTGCAGGGTGAACGATATTAGCTAGGTTGATGAAAACTTAATTATCGTGCCCATCTGGGGGTGAAGATTCATTAAAGGAAAAATGGCCTCTGCCAACACTTCTGTCTAGGAGAGTGTTGCCCCTCCATACTTCACCCTGAAGCCATGGGTTGAAGTTCCTCCTCGTATGTCCCTGGCACCTTTTGGGTGGCTGCCCTTATGCTAGAGCTCAGAGTAGTTTTGCATAAGTCTTTACATGGGACCTTTGAGAGGAATGCCTGGAATTCCAGCAGTCCTCTGTCTCATACAACCACATCCCACTGGTTTTTACAGAAGTTACAGGGATTTATCTTTATGATGCAGGAAATCTGGTGTGGGACTGGGACTCCTCATTACTCAGGGTGTACTCTTACAGCTGAGATATCCTCCCTGATTTTTAACTGCTAAACAAAGTTGTGAGATCTGCCTATTCTGTGCCTCTGTCCCTCCTACCATTCCCAAATGGGGCATCTTTAGTATATCATAGGTCATAGGATTCCTGTTCAGCTAGATTTCAGGTGATTCTCAATGATAGTCATTCTGCAGTTTAGTTCTAATTTTAATGTGGTCTGGGAGGATGTGAGTACCACATTTACCTACTTTTCCATCTTGACCAGAAACCTCTTAGCTTGTTATTTTTAAGTTAACAGGAACAGGGAAAATATGAGTTCTCTGATTTTTTTAAATTTCAGTTATTTGAAAGTATTATTTATTTTTAAAATTAGTTTGTTTACTCATTTTTTTTTTTTTTGCTATCAATATCAATGCATTGTGGCCAGAATATACAGTCTTTGGAATATTAATTAGCATGAGTAAAATAAATCTGTAATTTTAAGTCTACTAGAAAAATGAAAGCTTTTTATGTACACTCAAAAAAGTTAAATTTTAATTATTATGTAATTTTTATTATAGACCTTATCTGATCAATTCAACCTGTTAAGATCTAAGATTT
The DNA here is from genome assembly GCF_014108235.1 of Myotis myotis. Taxonomy (NCBI): domain Eukaryota; kingdom Metazoa; phylum Chordata; class Mammalia; order Chiroptera; family Vespertilionidae; genus Myotis; species Myotis myotis. Next base: position 73,921,161 of record NW_023416346.1, on the reverse strand, counting down.
CTATAATAAACTCTATATTTTATTTTTGACATTTTATAGTTTTTGCTTTTACATCCATGAACATACAATGAATTTTTGTGTTATTTTCATTCAACTTTGATATAAAAATGTAACACTGCCATATTTTTTAAAATATATTTTATTGATTTTTTTACAGAGAGGAAGGGAGAGGGATAGAGAGTTAGAAATATCGATGAGAGAGAAACATTGTTTAGCTGCATCCTACACACCCCCTAATGGGGATGTGCCCACAACCAAGGTACATGCCCTTGACTGGAATCAAACCTGGAACCCTTCAGTCTGGAGGCCTATGCTCTATCCACTGAGCCAACCCGGTTAGGGCAACACTGCCATCTTTTTTATGTTTTCCTGGAAACATGTCTTTCTACTTCCCTCTGGGATAACACTCAGTGAAATGTTGCAGAAACTGCATCAAAACATCCTGTTTGTGTGTATTTGGGGTAGGGTGAAAGCAAGATGATAAACTCTGTAGCTGTGGATAACCTGAAGAGTAAAAACCTGGAAACAAAAAGTTACCCCACACCCTGAAGGGCTGAAAGTGACAATCAAAGTGTATAGGGACCTTATGTGCAGTTGCATTTGTGGCTCATAAAATAAGGAACGGTAAGATTTAGATAAAGAAAGTATCCACCAAAGACTTTTTTCTATGATAAAGTGGAGGAGGTACCCCTTAAATAAGAAGTGAAAACCCTCCCGGGGACTTTTAAGGAACTAAATGAAAGCATGAAGTTGCTGGCGCTGCAACAGTCTATTTTTGATAGTGAGGAAGATGGTGATTCTGATAATAATTAAGAGCCAGACTCAGACAAAAGGGATGAACCATCTCACCTATTTTCAAACCTTACCCTCTTTAAGAAGAATGATTAAGGTTGGAACCAAGGTCTCTGGGCCTCCACTGGGGACCAAGTTCTCTTCCCTTGTTAGAGTGATCAGGATAATAGGCAGACATAAACATCCATAGTCTTGTTAGATACCAGTGCTTAGGTAACTATTATCCTAAGCTCCGGCAACAGTAGTAGTAAAATGGCAGCCTTAGGTGGTTTTGGGGAAGGTGAAGTAGCCCATTGAAAACAAGAAATGTGCACTTATGAATGGATTTTTTATGGTCATTTTGGGTGCCAGTAACAGTCATTCTTACTACTGAGTGCATTATAGGTACAGTAATGCTTCACTTAATGACAGACGATGTTCTGATAAATGCATTGTTGGCAATTTCTTGTTGTACAAACACCATAGGGTACACTTACAACCTAGATGGTATAGCTCATTATACACCTAGGTTATATTGTTCCAAGCCTACAAACTTGTACAGCATGTTACTATACAGAATTCTATAGGCAATTATAACACAATGAAAGTATTTGTGCATCTAAGCATATTTAAACATAGTAATATATCCAAACAGAAAAGGTACAGTAAAATTTTATATAAAAGCTAAGAAATGGTACACCTGGAAGTTGCAGAACTGAACCTTTTTCTCGGTGGATGTGAAGGCTTAGGACACTGAAGGTGAACCTTTTGAGCTCGGCGTGTCAAAATTTTGAAAAACCCTAACTTAACTCTGGTGCCGTGTCACATATAGAAATAGTCATAATTTTTTTTTGATATTTGCAACCATAGTAAAAAAAATATCTTTTTGATATTTATTTTATATATTTAAATGCCATTTAACAAAGAAAAAACAACCAAAAATATGTATAAAATGAACAAAAACAGAAAAACAATGTACATTTAGGAAAAAATAATAAAAACAATGATAGTCAAATGGTACAAACACTAGAAATTGGTGACTTTTTTGGTACTGAAGTTTGTCTGCTAATTCTTTGTTTGCAGGTTCATACTTGGTGCACTTCAAGGCCAAGCAAGAGCCATTAACTTCATCTGTTAGCCTGTTTCCTTTGTTCGTTTTAATATTATTTAATGCTGAGAACAAAGTCTCACAAAAATATGTTGATGAAAAAATTGTTAGCAAAGCCATCGCTAGATTTTTTTGTGTCGCTAAAAGTGTCAGGTACTCTGTTCCAAGCACTCAAAATTTCTTGTTCATAGTTGCACTCTTCTTCATTATTCAAATGATTTCGTTCCAGATTTTCAAGTTTCAACCTTAAGTCGACAAACACATGAGTCCAAATGCTACCTTGAAAATCTGCAAGTTGCATCTCTAAATCGTCAATTTGCATCCATTGGAAATCCTTTAATTCCAGAGTACTGTAAACAACTACATCCGGATACTTAATTATTTTAATCGTCTGTTCTAGGCTTCTAAATTGGTCGAATCTTTCGCTGAACTGTTCAAATAACGAGTTTACTATATTCTGGTACATAAGTATGGACTCCATTACACTCATTGTAGTGGCCTTCTCGAAATACTTTTTTATTCGAGGAAAATACTTATAAGTTTTAGTTTCAGTATCTCGCTTGAAAATTTTAAGTTTACTTTCAAAAGATTTGATGTATCCAAACATAATTCAATACTTTTGCCAAAACCTTGTAATTTTAAGTTCAGTTCATTCATATGAACAGAGAGATCTGTAAAACACATCAAATTGCTAACCCACTTATGATCATTGATCTGAGGAAAGTTTGCCAGATCCTTATTCTCAATAAACACCGTAATTTCTTCAAAGCACTCCACAAATCGCTCAAGTACATTACCTCGACTCAGCCATCTCACATTATAGAACATCAGTAGTCCACTGTAGGTTGAATCAACTTCCTGTAAAAGTGCAGAAAATTCTTGCTTGTGAAGGGGTCGAGAAGCTATAAAATTCACAATTTTTGTTACAACTGACATTAAATCATTCAATTCTGAGAATCCCAATTTGGCACACAACACCTCCTGATGGATAATGCAATGAAAAGGTACAAGTGGATGTCTAATAGCTTCCATAAACAATTTCAGGAATCCCACACACTTTTCCCCACCATATCTGGTACCCCATCTGTCGTGACTGACACAATTTTAGAGATATCAATGTTTAGGTCACTGAATGTTTTTATAACAACCTTACATATTTCGTTTCCTGATGTACTTATTGGCACTGATTCTAACTTTATCAACTCTTCTCTCATTGTGAGACCATCAGAATATCTAGCAATAATGGCCAACCGAGCATTTGATGTGACATCAGTAGTTTCATCAAGAGAAATCGAAATATTTACAACTATTTAAGTCTTTTTTTAATTGATGTTGTATGTTTTTGTTAAGATCTATTATTCTGTCTTTGATAGTATTTCTACTGAGTGGTAACTCAGAAATTCTTTTAATAATATCATCTTTATTTTTCATATTGTGAAATAGAGCTGGTTCACATCTTAGAAATGTTTTCTTAATAAATTCTCCATCACTGAGGGCTTTTCCATGCTGAGCTATGGAGTGAGCAATACAGTAACTTGCTGATGATAAATTTGTAGAGCATCTTACAAATTTAATGATGGAATTTGATTGACTTTTATAGAGGTGTAGCTGCCTAGAAATGTATTGCTTCCTTTCATCGATACTTTTTTTCAAGAGCTGACAATGATTAGTTTCAAAATGTCTCTTTACATTCCACGTTCTGCTTACTACTCTTTCATTACACAGTATGCACAATGATCTGTTGTTTCTATCGACAATCCCGTACATCTCAGTCCATATGTCTTGAAAGGGTCAGCTACTGTTACTTCCACTTCCTTTATCATTCAATCTTGTTTTTTTTGTTTGTTTGTTTGGTTTTTTTTTTGATTCTCCATCACAAGGCTGCAAAAATAAATAAATATAAATCACAGTGTTTTTTATAAAAGGTTGATAGGTTTTTTACCTATTAACTTTTTGCAGTGTTGTTGCACTGACTCCTGGTGCAAAACAATTCAAAGATAGTATGTATAACCAACAAATATGTGGTGCTGTAATCAATTATCAGACACGCAGAATGTCTTGTCGAGCACTGTTGCACTGTATATCTTTTTCTTCTAACCCTCCCACTCCTGTCTCCTAACGAACATGGCGATGAAGTGCGTCTGTTTGCCAAATGCACCCGAACACACGGGAAGCTTACCCGAGGCACATGTTGACAATAACGAGGCCGTTTCCAGAATTGGGCATTTTGTCACTGGAGTAAAAATAAAATGTCATGAGTAAAGATTAATCTCTTTATAGTGCAATTCTTAACCTTTTCATATTAACGTCAATATTGGAACAATGTATCTTGGATGTTTTCACTATGTATCTTTGCTACACAACACCGGTGTACATGTTTACATCCGGTTTTAGAATTACATTATTGATCATGAGTAACGTGAGTAATAATATTACTTGAGTGATGCCCAACTCTGGCTGTTGTGAGAGATAAATATTTGAATTATGCAATTTTTTGTCTCTGTCTATGTGTTTCACCCAAAATGAGTTCGCGTGTCATAGGTTCACCATCACTGGCCTAGGACATAACTGTACATGCCTACAGACTTTATAAACATGGTACACTTAGGCTACAGTAAACTTTTAAATAAATATTTTACTTCTTAAATTAACTACTGTAAGTTTCTGTAACATTTTAATTGATATGCTTTTTAATTTTTTAGCTTTTTGACTCATGTAATAATGATTAGCTTAAACGTAAACACATTGTATAGCTGCAAAAAATTATTTTTTCTTTATATCTGATTCTATCAGTTGCCTTTCTATTTTTACATTCACTTATTTATTTACTTTTAAAACTTTTTTTTAAAAAAAAGCTAAGACTCACACACATTAACCTAGGTCTACACAAGGTCAGGATCATCAATAACACTGTCTTCCATTTTCACATTTTGTACCACTGGAAGGTCTTTGGGACAATAACATCCATGGAGCTGCCATCTGCTATAATAATAGTGCTTTATTGAAATCTGATGTTCTTCTTAAGGAGGTGTTACTCTTTTCAGTAATATGTCCATAGTGGACATCTTTTCTTTTCTTTTCTTTTCTTTTCTTTTCTTTTCTTTTCTTTTCTTTTCTTTTCTTTTCTGTCTTTTCTTTCCTTTTTCTTTCTTTCTTTCTTTCTTTCTTTCTTTCTTTCTTTCTTTCTTTCTTTCTTTCTCTCTCTCTCTCTCTCTCTCTCCCTCTCTCTCTCTCTCTCTCTCTCTTTCTTTCTTTCTAAATATATTTTTACTCATTTCAGAGAGGAAGGGTGAGGGAAAGAGAGATAAACATCAATGATGAAGAGAGAATCATTGATTGGCTGCCTCCTGCATGACCCCCACTGGGATCGAGCCCTCAACCCAGACATGTGCCCTGATTGGGAATCGAACTGTGACCTCCTGGTTCCTAGGCCAGTGCTCAACTCCTGAGTCATGCCAGCCGGGCTGTTATGGGTTTTCTATCACTTCCTTTCTTTTAACTTTCTCATAATTTGAAATGTGCATAATTTCTTATTTGTGGTTACTTTAATAACTGTAAATATAATGCTTAACTGAAAATTCTTACATTTTAAACTTGGAAAATAAAAGTAGCAAATAATTTATGTTGAGCGTTTCCTTCCACGACTCGCGTGGAGTAGGGTTCGGTATCTGAAAGAGGAGCCTCACAGCAAATGAGAGAAAAAGGCACGAGATAATTTTGCAATATTGGGGGACCAGGCGGCAAGTCCCGAAGGACTTCTCCTCTATGCTCAGGCCTCACCAAGCTTTTATTGATCTGGGATGCCCCTATAGCATAGCCCTAGGCAGGTGACCCCCTGCAACAGGCAGACTAGCCCATCAGCAAGGATTTACATAATAATAAATGGGGGAGCAGTTTCAGCTACCACTGTCTGGACAAACAGAGGCGGCGCCTAGCTCCAACCTTTGGGAGGGCTTCAAAGGCACCCAGCCTTCGGGGGGGTTTCGGGGAGTGCTCTGTCTATGCTTATCAGATAGTGAAGGCAATAAACAGTTTCCCACATCTCCCCCTTATTTTTTCTTTAAAAAATAATCAAGTCCCAATTTCAATGTCCAAAAGTTCTGAGTCCATGTTTCAATGTCCAAAAGTTCATGCGTACACGCCAGCAATGAAATGTTGGTTCTGGATGGTGGAAAATGCAGGTCCGGTCCTTTCTGGTCTGGTCCTGGGCAACCTGCAGCGACACACAGCTGCTGACTGCTAGCATGGCAAGGCGTCTTCCACCATCTCCATCTCTGAACTGTCTTTGTGGCTGGAGCAATCTGGTCAGTTTCTCTCCGGGATCCCTTGTTGCAGGAATCCACATGGTCTTGGAGTTGTTCTCTGAAAGTATACAAACATATTCTCAACCAAAGGTTAAAGGAAAAAAAAAAACCTTACTTGGGGTCTTTTCTTTAACATGATCTTTCCCTGGCTTACCCTGGCATAATGTGTGTTTTTTCTAGGTGTCTCACTATTAGCATTATAAACGAAAAAAAAATTTTTTTTTTCTCTAAATGTAATTTAGTTACAGGATATTTTTCCTTACATGGTATTCTTCCACTATCTCCCTTTTTTTGATTTAATTAGGAGGCTTATGGAAATTTTATAATGCAGTCTAGATAGCTTTAAATATTAATTTTTTGCACAAAAATATGAACCTGAACATGCTTTAGGTTCATAGCATGTTTACCATGAAATGAAAGTTTTTGTTAATACTTTTTGAATAATTACTTTTTTCAAATAGCCAAATTTAATTAATTTGAAAACTTGAATTTAATTAATTTGAAAAAATAAGGGGGAGATGTGGGAAGCCTTCAGTAACTTTTTAGAAGAATTTTACTTTACTAGGATTCAATTGCTTACAAAGATTAGTAAATTTAGTAAAGTTTTATGTCTGATACACAAGGTGCAAACGCTGCTTCACTTCCAGCCTAATTTAAAATGCAGCGGTGAGGAGCTTTTAAATAAAAGACATTGCTAGTTTAAATAAAGACTTTGCTACTAATAAATCAATTCTTTCTTTTATTTGGCAGAAATTCCTTATGCAACCAAGTATATTATATTTTGAAATATTGTATTCTGGAAAAACTGTCAACTAAATATCTAATTAAAAAATATTTAACACTTAAAAACAGTTCTCAACATAATAGGATCTAGTCTTGACCATGGAATCAATTACTCTTAATTTGTTTATGATATATGTATAACTGTGGTTCTATTGAGAATTTTAGATATCTTTTTAAAATGTCTCTATCTACAAGCCTTTTAAGAAATACAAGTTTTATTGTCGGCCCTTATAAAGCCAACTGCTCAAAACATTGGTCTATCATACCACTGAAATTATATTAAGACCGTGATTGCTAATTTATTAAGTATTAAAAATATCTTCTTAAAAATAGTATTAAATAAATCTGGGAGGCAAGCACACTTTCTGCCCCATCCGCATTTCCGCAGTAAAACTCCGCCTTAAAACTCCACCCCTGAAATCCCATCCTGCATCAGTGAGCAGACACTTCTTTTGTGATTGGCTAAGTCAGAGGGAGGGGCTGTTCCAAGATGGCGGCCCCCAGGGGAGCAGCAGGCCATGCGGCCAACATGGCGGCTGCCAACTCAGACAGCTCAAAGTGGCGGCTGTCTACACTGTTCTCTGACAGAGCAAACCAAAACTCCTAGAAGGTAGATGGCCAACATTATATTGTAGACAAACAGAAATCTCATTAGCTGTTTATACCCTTTATAATTATTTTAAAGAAAATCAAATTTAAACTGGTTTTTGTATAAAAATTTCAGTTGAGATCTTAAAAATTAATCCTTTTTTTAAAATCAGACCAAGAAGTAACATATTTTGAATTCCTAATCATTTAAGAGAAAACACATTCTATTTTTTCAAAAACAAGTTATACATTAGATATTTAATTAATTTCTCCCGATTCAATTTGCACTTTAAACTTTCAGAGCTTTAAATCTTAGACATTTCAAATAAAATATAAGGCATTTTCAATTAATAGATTAACTTCTATCATCTAGACTTCATACTAGGCATACTCAGATCAACATTTCAGTATTATAAATCTCAATACTTTTAGATGATTTGAACTTAAAAGCTTTAAGTTTCCAGCCAATAAGCCTGGCATAGCTGCTAAAATGGTCACAATTTTCCCGTTGGGGAAGTCAAGAAACAAAACCATAGCTATTCACATGTAAACTTGACTATCAACTTCCTGGTGGTGCTTGCCTCAGGGCGGGAAATTTCAAAAGAGCTACTTTAAATCGCCTTGGGAAACCTGTCTGCATTTCTTTCTCAGGTTCATCTCCGCCATTTTTAAGGCCAAAACAGTCTCAGGTTTTTATTCTGTACGCAGCAAAAAGTCAAGTTCAGCTCAAAACTATGCGCACTCGTTTTTAAACTGGCCTTTTCCCTTTACATGTGCACAGAAATCCCGGATGCATTTATAAATTTGTAAAAGCTTTAAGTCATTAGCTGGAAAAAAAGGATAAAGATGGTATATTTGTTCCCAAAGTCATGCTTAATTGAAAAAGACATTTTAAGTTTTTCCCTATTTCGCTTTCTAAAGTCATGGCTAGCACCCAAGCTTATCTTAGCCAAAGTTTGGTTGTCATAAGATGTTCTCCGGTAATTTTTAAACAAAACATTAAGTAATCTCATTGTGGGAGGGCTTATAGCTCTGCCCTTTCCTGCCACCTTTGAATCTCTCCGCACCAGAGAGAGATTCGGCAGCGGGGTTTCATTTCTTTTTTTTTTTTTTTCTTTTTTTTTTTTAATTAAATCTTTATTGTTCAGATTATTACATTTGTTCCTCTTTTTTTCCCCCCATAACTCCCCTCCTCCCAGCTCCCGCCCCACCCTCTGCCCTCACTCCCCACCCACTGTCCTCTTCCATAGGTGCACGATTTTTGTCCAGTCTCTTCCCGCATCTCCCACACCCCTTTCCCCCCCAAGAATAGTCAGTCCATTCCCTTTCTATGTCCCTGATTCTATTATGATCACCAGATTATTTATTCACTTGATTCTTAGAGTCACTTGTTGATATATGCATATTTGTTGTTCATAATTTGTATCTTTACCTTTTTTTTTTCTTCTTCCTCTTCTTAAAGGATACCTTTCAGCATTTCATATACAGATAGATTCCAAATACAAATTAAGATTTTAATTTGAACAAGAAACCACATTGAGGTGACCATGGCACTCTTTTTTCTTTCAGCCTGATTTAAAAAAGTACCTTTTAATATTCCAATTTCTTTATAATTTGGCCTTTTTGCACAGGTGATTCTATTAACGGCAAATTAAACATATCAGGATTAGGACATGGAGGTGGAGGGAGCCATGAAGGCCATTCCTCCCATTTTTTCTTTTCTTTTCTTTTTTTTTGTTCCTCGTAAGGAGCGGAGGGTGCAAGGGGGAGGAGATCCATCCTCCTTGACCTCTCCTAAAGCCTCTAGGAAATGAAATGTCGTGTTCCACAAGGGGAAACAATTTTTGGCAAGTTCTGATTAACTTTTTGGCAAACTTTTAAGATCTAATGTACCTTTTTCAAGAAACCAAGGGTTATGTTCTATAATAACATGAAAAAATTGTAAAAGATTACCTTCTAAAATTTTAATACTTTAAACATGCAAATCAAAAGTCTATAATAAAGTTTCTTAGTTTTTTAAAAGCCAAATATACCTTTTTAAAGCCGAATCTACTTTCTTAAAGCCAAATCCTGCCCCGTTTGTTAGTCTGGTTAAGAAAACGTTCCCAGTTACTTACAGACCCGGGCTTCTGTAGTTGATTCTGGGCATTGCGTGCGGTGGAATCCCCCTCACCTTTTTTCGGTGAGTTTTCCACACCTTTTCGGTGAAAACTTCCTTTTCTCGCTCCAGCGAGACCTGCACTTTCAGATTACCCGTTGGGCGCCAGATGTTGAGTGTTTCCTTCCACGACTCGCGTGGAGTAGGGTTCGGTATCTGAAAGAGGAGCCTCACAGCAAATGAGAGAAAAAGACACGAGATAATTTTGCAATATTGGGGGACCAGGCGGCAAGTCCCGAAGGACTTCTCCTCTATGCTCAGGCCTCACCAAGCTTTTATTGATCTGGGATGCCCCTATAGCATAGCCCTAGGCAGGTGACCCCCTGCAACAGGCAGACTAGCCCATCAGCAAGGATTTACATAATAATAAATGGGGGAGCAGTTTCAGCTACCACTGTCTGGACAAACAGAGGCGGCGCCTAGCTCCGACCTTTGGGAGGGCTTCAAAGGCACCCAGCCTTCGGGGGGGTTTCGGGGAGTGCTCTGTCTATGCTTATCAGATAGTGAAGGCAATAAACAGTTTCCCACAAATTTATATTAAGGTAAAAAAAATAATGATTTAAAATTTCTATCATCCCTGGCTCAGTTAGAGAGTCATCTTGATATGTCAAGGTTTCAGGTTCAATCCTGGTCAGAGCACATACAAGTATTAACCAATGAATGCATAAATAAGTGGAACAACAAATTCATGTCACTCTCTCTCTTTCTCTCTCAAATAAATCAATAAAAGTTTTTAAAAATGTTATCTCCCTCTCAATTATATGAGCCCCGATACCATCTTTAATTTTATTTAAAATAGTTATTCAATGTGATAGTTAATTTTATGTGTCAACTTGATTGGGATAAAGGATGCCCAGATTGCTGGTAAAACATTATTTCTGGTTTGTTTGTAAGGGAATTTCTGGAAGAGATTAACATTTTTTTAATAGACTGAATAAAGTGATATACACTCACCAGTGTAAGAGGGCATCATCTAATCTATTAAGGGTCCAAAGGGAACTAAAAGATGAACGAAGAGTGAATATTCTCTTTCTTCTTGAGCCAGAACTTTCATCTTTTCCTAACCTCAGACATAATAGTTCCTGGTTCTCTGGCTTTTGGACTCTGGGGCTTATACTAGTGGCTCCCTGATTTTTTTGCCTTCGGACTTGGACTGAATTATACCATCAACTTTTCTTATTGTCTAACTTGCAGATGGCAGATTGTGGGACTTCTCAGCCTCAGTATCCAATTTGACCCATTTATGTAATAAATATATCTTCCTTTTTCTATTACTGGTTCTGCTCCTTTGGAGAACCCTAATACACTCAGATTTTTGTATCAGTATATTATAATTTAAATACAATCTCTTTATATTCTTACATTAAAAAAACATATTGAGGTATAATTTGGCTACAATAAGTGAACCCACTTTAAGTATAGATACTGTATAACTACCAAATACAAAAATTTTTTTATCACCACCCAAAAGTTTTCTCACTGTTACATCCCTCCTTTATATAACCACTGATCTGATTTTTTCACAATAAATTAGTTATGCCTTTAATATAATTTTATCAAAAAGTAATCACATAGTATCTACTTTTTTGTATTTGATATCTTAACTAGCATTTAAAAAAATAACATATTACTATTCCTCAATAATATAATCCTTATTTTTCTTCTTTAACTTTCTCTGGCCTCTTCCCTGACTTTGTTTTGTCTCCTATGCCTTAACCCTGGTAGTGGGATATAGAATCAAAGCCCATAAAATTTTGATGCCATCAAAGAGAGTTTTATGCCGTAATTGAATGCTACAAAAATACCAAGTGATAAATTGGAAATAAAAGTGTGTATAAAAACATTTTTTGTCTTTGCTTTCATTCTTAAAGCCAAATTTAGCATGTTTATGAACAACCATATTATCAAGCATTAATTATGTAGTAAGAACTGTAACTTTTTACAAAAAAAAATTTTAGAATTTCAAAAGAAACACAAGAAGTTTAGAAAATATTTTAAGGACAAAGTATATTATGCTTACACTTAATAATTTAAATATCGATTCCTTTTTTCAGAGGTGCATAACCACTTTCACACCCCACTCACTCCCAATACATGTCGAGAAGCAGAAGAACTGGTACAACTTTAGTTTTGATTACATCACATCATTTATATCTAAGCTCTCAACAAATAACATTTTATTTCAAATGTTTATTTATTTTAGCCATTGAATATTTAAGCTTACCTCAGAAAGAAAATTCCAGATGTCCATCTATTCTATTTTTCCATTCATCATTTGTATGTATTAATTAAATTTTATGTTACAAATATATAATCTAATTTAGAGGAGATATTTGATTCAGCACATTTATAGGTAATAAATATGTGTAAGAGAATAAAAATAAATAAATTTATAATACCAGATAAAAAATTATTTTGAAGTTTTATGTCAACAATCTTTCAGCTAAGATATATTTCTTAATCATCAAAATATTTGATAGATATGCTGTACATGATATGTAAACAGGATGTTCTATTAATTAATAAGAAATTCAACCTTATACAAAAAGTATTCACTTATTTGAAAGAACTGTGCATTATATTACCTAGATTTATTTCTTTTTCTTTTCCCTCTCTTTTTTTTTGCACAAATAAAGAAGAACAAATATTTATTTTAGAATATTTTAACAAGAACATAAAATCCTTGGTTATATGATAATGATACTTGGTTCACAAAGTGAACTTTAAATTTTAGTGTCAAACATCATTGTCAATAGTAATTCTTACATAATAAATGTGGTGGGGAAAATAAGGCATTTTTGGGGGGCTAGCAATCTGAATCTGTGCTAGCAGCCTGAATGCACATTCTTGTTAAACTATAGTCTAGTCCAGTGATGGCAAACCTATGACACACGTGTCAGAGGTGACACACGAACTCATTTTTTTGGTTGATTTCTCTTTGTTAAATGGCATTCAAATATATAATATAAATATCAAAAATATAAATCTTTGTTTTACTATGGTTTCAAATATCAAAAAATTTCTATATGTGACACGGCACCAGAGTTAAGTTAGGGTTTTTCAAAATGCTGACACGCCGAGCTCAAAAGGTTCGCCATCACTGGTCTAGTCACTGCCCCCTTAATTATCTGGTCTTGCAAGACCTATTTACCTAAGAACTCCTATTTTAGAGAGGCCATAAACCATGAACAATACACAACCCCCAGAAGGGGTTGTCAGCGCTGGTGCCAGGCCAGGACTTTAGGTGTGGTCTCACAGCCCCCATCCCAACACATGGGGCTTTTTGCAAAGCCCATGAAAGGTCCAGAAGTCCATTCGTATCTGGGGGACAAAGAAACCAAAAGGTTATAAAGGGAGAGCTTCCTCCATATTGATTTGCTCAGGATTTGGAGAGAAACAGTCTCCCCTGAGTCACTGTGCTAGTACATGTGAAACATCTGAAAATAAATGGGTTTTTCCTGTAACTCCAGTACTCCTGCTAATTTTCTGGTCACCTGGTAAATTCTGTAACAAGTGCTGTAACATATGTTAAAAAGAGAAGTAAAAATTATAAAATGCTTTTTATGAAAAGGACAGAGTATTTTGATTGATAGTGAACAATTTTAATTATAAGTCATAAAATGTGGATTATCACTGATTAGCATTCTGATTATAAATCACTAAGTTAAACATGCTTATTATGTTAATTGTGAAATAAAACATAGTTATACTTATTTTAATGTTTATATTTGCAGAAAAATGCAGAGTGACTGAAAGACAATTGCCTTACAAAGCTTAATATAAACCAATAAACTTTTGGTAAGATTCTCTGATTTATTAAAATTTAAGCATAGTTATTACACAATATTATATTAGTTAAATTATTTCAGGTATACAATACAGTAATATGACATTTTTATATCTTACAATTTGATCATCCCACTAATTCTAGTAATCATCTGTCACCATGCAAACTTTTCATAGTATTACTGACTATATTTCCCTTCCCCTTTTTACCCATTCACCAACCCCCACTTCTGGAAACCATTCCTTTGGTCTCTGTTTCTATAAGTCTACTTTTGTTTTGTTTGTTCATTTATTTTGGTATTTTTAGATTCCAAATGAAACACATGATATTTGTCTTTCTCTGACTGACTTATTTCACTTAGCATAATACATTCTAGATCAATCCATATTGTCATAAATGGCAAGATTCTATTTTTTATTGCTGCATAACATTCCATTCATCTATCTATGGACATCTAAGTTGCTCCCATATCTTGGCTATCCTATATAATGAAAGACTAATATGCAAATCAACCAAAAGGTGGAACAACCTGTCTCTATGACATGCACTGACCACCAGGGGGCAGATGTTCAACACAGGAGCTGCCCCCTGATGGTCAGTGTGCTCCCACAGGGGGAGTGCAGCTCAGCCAAAAGCTGGTCTCATGGCTGGTGAGCGCAGCGTCAGTGGCGGGAGCCTCTACCACCTCCGGCAGACCAAGGATGTCCGACTGATGGCTTAGGCTCACTCCCTGTCAGTTGGACATCCCCCGAGGGCTCCTGGACTGTGAGAGGTGCAGACCAGGTTCAGGGACCTTCATGAGTGCACAAATTTTGTACACTGGGCCTCTAGTTGTAAATAATGCTGCAACGAACATAGGTGTACATATATGCTCTTGAAAAAGTGTTTTTGTTTTCTTTGGATAAACAAGATGCTTGATATCACTAATCATCAGGGATATGCTAATCAAAATGACTGCATAAACTGTCTGAGATTTTACTGCCTATGTTTTCTTTTAAGGTTTTTATGTTTCATGGCTTACATTCAGAAAACCCTAAAGACTCCACCAGGAAACTAATAGACTTACTTAATGAATTCGGCAAGGTAGTAGAATACAAAATCAACATCCAGAAATCTATGGCATTTTTATACACCAATAATGAACTCTCAGAAAGAGAAAATAAGAAACAGGCAATCCAATATACCATTGCAACTAATAAAAGTTAAGATACTTGGGAATAAACATAACTTGTACTTGGAAAACTACAGGGCAATGAAAAAAGAGATAGATGAAGATATAAACAAGTGGAAGAATATACTGTGTTCGTGGATTGGTAGAATCAACATCATTAAAATGTCCATACTACCCAAAGCAAGCTATAGATTCAATACAATCTCTATCCAAACACAAATGGCATATTTCACAGATCAAGAACAAATACTACAAAATTTACATAGAATTAAAAAGGACCCCGAATAGCCACAGCAATCTTGAGAAAGAAGAACAAAGTTGGAGGGATCACAATACCAGATATCAAGTTATATTACAGTTACTGTAATCAAAGCAGCCTGGTACTGGCACAAGAACACACATACAGATCAATGGAACAGAACAGAGATCCCAGAAATCGACCCAAGATATTATGCTCAATTAATATTTGACAAAGGAGGCAAGAATATACAATGAAGTCAAGTCAGTCTCTTCAATAAATGGTGTTGGAAAAATTGGACAGATACATGCAAGAAAATGAAACTAGATCATCAACTTACACCATACACAACAATAAACTCAAAATGGATAAAGGACTTAAGTGTAAGACGGGAAACCATAAAAAACCCTAGAAGAAATCATCGGCAGCAAAATCTCAGACATCTTTCACAGCAATATGCTTGCAGATACATCTCTTAGGGCAAGAGAAACTAAGGGGAATATAAACAAATGGGCCTACATCAAAATAAAATGGGTCTTTCTGATTTCTTGGGATATATTCCTAGAACTGGGATTACTGGGTCAAATGAGAGTTCCATTTTTAATTTTTTGAGGAAACTTCATTCTGTCTTCCACAGTGGCTGCACCAGTCTGCATTCCCAACAGACAGTGCACGAGGGTTCCTTTTCTTCCACATCTTGGCCAGCACTTGTCGTTCGTTGATTTGTTGATGATAGCCATTCTGACAGATGTGAGATGGTATCTCATTGCCATTTTAATTTGTGTCTCTTGGATGATTAGTGACTTTGAGCCTGTTTTCATATGTCTCTTGGCCTTCTGTATGTCCACTTTCAAAAAGTGTCTATTTAAGTCCTTTGCCCATTTTTCAAAACACCAACCAGAAAGGACATATGCACCTCTATGTTCATAGCATCACATTATACAATAGCTAAGATTTGGAAACAGCCTAAGTGCCCATCAGCAGATGAGTGGATTAAAAAACTGTGGTACATCTACACAATGGAATACTATACTGCTATAAAAAAGAAATAACTCTTACCATTTGCAACAGCATGGATAGACATGGGGAGCATTATGCTAAGAGAAATAAGCCAGTCAGAGAAAGGTAAATATCACATGATTTCACTCATTTGTGGAATATAATGAACAACACAAACTGATGAACAAAAATTGATCCAGAGACAGAGAAGCATTGAACCAACCATAAACTTCAGAGGAAAGTCAGGGAAAGAGGTGGTAAGAGATCAATCAAAGGACTTGTATACATGCATATGGCATAACCAATGGACACAGACACTGGAGGGGGTGAGGGCATGTGCTGGGGGTGGGGTTGGCTAGGGAGAGGTCAACGGGGGAAAAAGAAGACATATAGTACTATATGTAATACTTGAAACAATAAAAAATTTAAATAAATAAATCGATTAATTAATTAATTAATTAAAATTGGTCTGCACAGTCAAAGGAACCATCAACAAAATGAAAAATCAGCTCACTATTTTGAAGAACACATTTGGAAATGGGACATCTCATAAAGTGTTAACACATTGCGGATGGATCATGAGAATTCTTGTTTTCTGTTTTAAGGCTTGTGGCCAATCATGAGAATTCTTTAAAAAGATATTAGCTTGTAAGAACATGTAATAAATAACTTCAAAATGCAATGGGTATTTAATTTTAAAGCTTGTCTTTAACATTTATTTAAACTTTTTTTTGTATTCGTTCAATAGAAACTTATCTGGCCACTGGGTAAACCTAGTAATAAAACTACTGGTCCACAATTTAATATCTAAAATATATAAGGAACTCATGCAACTTAACAAAAGGAAGATAAACAATCTAATTTAAAAATGGGCATAGGACCTCAATAGATATTTTTCCAAAGTGGACATATAGATGGCCAAGAGACATATAAAAAATGCGCAAAGTCACTGATCATCAGAGAGATGAAAATTGAAATAACAATGAGGTATCACCTCACACCTGTCAGAATGGCTATAATAAACAAATGACAAATGCTGGTGAGGAGGTGGAGAAAAGGGAACTCCAGTACACTGCTGGTGGGAATGCAGACTTGTATAGCCATTATGGAAAATAGTATGTAGTTTCATATATATATATACATATATATATACCATTTTACCCAGTGATCCCACTTATAGTAATATATCCTAAGAAACACTAAATACCAATAATAAAGAATGTATGCACCCCTATGTTCATAGCAGTGCAATTTACAATAGCTAAGATTTGGAAACAGCCCTAGTGTCCATCAGTATATGAATGTATAAAAATTTTGTGGTACATTTACACCATGGAAGACTATGCAGCAATAAAAAAGAAGGATCTCTTACCCTTTGAGACAGCATGGAGGGACCTGGAGAGTATTATTCTAAGTGACATAAGCCAGTCATAGAAATAAAAGTATGACATGATTTCACTCATGTGGAATCTAATGAACAGAATAAACTGAAGAAAAAATTAGATCCAGAGACATAGAAACATGTAACAGACTGTTGAATCTCTGAGGGAAGGTGGGTGTGTTTGTGTGGGTGGGCAGAGATCAACCAAAGAACTTGTATGCATATATGCATAACTCATGGACAAACAACAGGGTGGTGAAGGCCTGGGGTAGGTGTCAGGGGTATGCTATAAGAGCTCAATGGGGACAAGAAATGGACATATGTAATACTTTCAACAAAAAGATTTTTAAACAGTCACAATGAGATAGATACCACCTAGCACTGGTTATACTTGCTATTATCAAAAAGTGAAGAAATAACATGTATTGTGAAGATGTGCAGAAAAGCAAACCCTTGTGCTCTGTTGGTGGGACTGAAAACTGGTGCAGTCCCTATGAAAAACAGTATGGAAGTTCCTCAAAAACTAAACTAAAATAGATATACCATTCAACTCAGCAATTATACTTCTGAGTATTTACCCAAAGTTTCTCTAATGTTCTTAAAATATTTTTGTTCCGGATTTCTTTTTTCCTGGTGGCTTGTGATATTATTTGGAATTTTTTTCTTCTGAAAAACAAACAAACAAAAAAGAACACTACACACACACACACACACATACACACACACACACACAGAACTTGTGGGGTTACAGGTAGCTAAAATAAAGAAATATATGCAGTTGTAATATTACGTTTGTGGCTACCCAGATCTAAAGAACATTGCAAAGATTTTATATAATTCTTGGAAATGACATAAATTTTAGAAAAGAGTTGGTAAAATCAACATTATTTTTCTGACACAAAATACTATGAATTGTTTTTTAAGTGTTGATACTCTAATAAAACCTAAATATATTTATATAAAATATTTTTAGCTTTTATTTAAATTTTTACACTATAATATTTAAACATGTATATATTTCAAGACTTGTCAGATATCCAAGATGGCACCAAAGTGGGTGGAAGTTACTCTCCTTGTCTCTCAGAACCAAACAGGAATTCAACTAAAATATAGATCAATCAACCTGAATAAGCAACTGAGGACTATCTGTACAGAAGTCTATAACCAAAGATTTTCCAAAGAAGCCACATCAAAGCTCATAGGGAAGGCAAGACTCAAATTGTCCTGGCTCTACTCTCACAGGTGGTACCTGGGGATGCAGAGAGATATCTTAGCTGCAAAGGTTTTCCCTGGGGAACAAGGAGTCTCAGCCCCACATCTGTCTCCCCATGACAGAACATCATAGCCAGGAAGAGGTGCCCCCATAACATCGGGGTGTAAAAATCAGTAGAGATTCTGTCTGGCAGGGATCGAAGGGAATCTGTTAGAGACCCAGATGCCCTGTTAATGGTCCAGTGCATACAATTTCATTTTCAGCTTCTCACCCTGAGCTCTGGCAGAGAGAGGGCAGAGCAGACTAGAGCCATGTGAGGAGATATTGAGGCTTGTGATTCTGGAGAGATAACTGAAGGGACAGCTGCCAAGGTCCTTACGTGTGTCCTTCTCCCACACTACAGACACCATCATTCTTGGGAGGAGCACTCTCCTCCTTATGACATCATCTTGGAGAAATGGAATTCCCCTACTCCACTGGACTCCCTATCACCTCACCCTGCTGATTTCATGCCATTCTGAGGAGTCATCTGCATGGGCTTGGGGTGTAGAGTTCCAGGTAGACTCCGCAGGTGTCAGTGACTGAGTTTTTAGCACTCCAGGAGTTCTGGGCTGAATCAGGAACAAACTGAGATATTTGACTCTTGGGGGAAGCAGTTCCCTCCACCTTTCTGTGAGCCTGATTTAGTGCCTCCCACTCCCAGGAGATTTAATAACCTAATCCTGCAGATTCCCAGCAGAATTTCCAAGCTGAGCTTAGGCTCTCCAGAAGGTTTTGGGAGAATCTGGGACAGTCTGAGTTGTGTGGCTCTATGACAGGGGCTATTTTTCCCTTTCATACCCTGGTGCAGAACCCTCCCTTCACATATCTAAATCTTGTCTGTTTGAGCCTAATAAACTCTGCAGGCATCACCATGAAAACTCTCTGAGTCCCTGCCTCACCAAAAAAAGTCTGTGGGTAGCTGGCAGGTGCCACTAGATTTGGTGCATCCTGGGACTTTTGCTGAATGGCCTCAGACCCAGTACTGGCACTGAGTTTGAACGTGTACCAATCTGGTCAATACCACTCAACCATATTTGGTGACTCACTGAAAACTTAACACATGCAACCCTAGTACATCCAGAGGCTCTTTCAGTGATTGAGCCTAATAGGCAACCAGTAGGTGGAGGCACATGAATACCAATCTTGGGGTAACTTAGGCCTATTGCTAACCTTGTCCTGAGATTTATACTGTTGGAAGCTGTCCTTGGTGTGCAGTTTGACACTTACATGCACATCCAAGGCCAGCAGAGGTAGCCACAAAATGTGGATCACTTTGTAGCCCCAAACAGATTGTCCAAGGCAAGTCACATTGTCCTTCCACCAAGTCTTTTGGGAAGCACCAAAGTCCTTCCCAAAAGGCTCCAGAACCAATACACCCTGTGGCCACTTGCAGACATCAGAGCAGGATTCAATTATCTTCACAAACTTCATATTCAAAGGAAGATCTCAACAGGCATCAGAACCCGCTGAGGCAAATTCCACTTTGTGTGATCAGTTACCTGCACTGTAGCATGTACACTGTGGTTGTGGTTTATCCTCACAGTCAGCCAACCTAAGTGTCAACCCCATACAAAAATGATCTAACAATAATCAAGATTCATATAAAACAGGGCTCACATAACTCACACAAGGGACATTCCTGGAGCACTCAGCTCAGGTGATCAAGGAAACTACACCAATGGGCCCCACAGGACACCTACTGTATACAGTTACTGTATAAAGACTGGGAGACATAGCAGATCAACTTAATAGAAGAAACAAACACAAAGAGGCAGCCAAAATGAGGAAACAAAGAAACATGCTCTAGATAAAAAAGAAGAAATCGCCCTGACCAGTTTGGCTCAGTGGATGGAGCATTGGCCTGCAGACTCAAGGGCCCCAGGTTCGATTCCAGTCAAGGGCATGTACCTTGGTTGTGGGCACATCCCCAGTGGGGAGTGTGCAGGAGGCAGCTGATCGATGTTTCTCTCTCATCGATGTTTCTAACTCTCTATCCCTCTCCCTTCCTCTCTATGAAAAATCAATAAAATATATTTTAAAACAAGAAGAAATCTCCAGAAAAAGAGCTAAATGATATTGAAGCAAGCAATTTACAAGATATAGAATTCAAAACAACAGTTCTAAGGATTCTCAAGGAACTTAGCAAGAACTTCAAAACCATAAAAAAGGAGGTAGAAACCATAAAAATAACCAGTCAGAAATGAATACAATATCAGAAATGAAGAATACACTAGAAAGAACAGCTGGCTACTTGAAGCAGAGGACTGAATCAGTGATTTGGAAGACAGGGTAGCAGAAAATACCCAATAAGAACAGCAAAAGTAAAAATAATTTAATAGGATGAGGATAGCTTAAGGGAACATTGGATCATAGGAAGTGCAAAAACATACACCTCATAGGGTTACCAGAAGGAGAAGAGAGAGAGCAAGAGATCAAGAACCAATTTGAAGAAACTGACCGAAAGTTTGCCTAACCTGGTAAAAGAAAAAAAGAAAAAAACACAAGTAGAGAAAGAACAGAGTCCCAAACAAAATGAATCTAAAGAGGCTTATGCCAAGATACACTATAATTAAAATGGCAAAGGTTAAAGAGAAAGAGAAAATCTTAAAATTAGAAAAGTCAGATAGCTACCTACAAGGTTGCTCATATAGGACTGTCAGCTAATTTCTCAACAGAAACATTTCAGGTCAGAAGGGAGTGACCTGAAATATTCAAAGTGATGAAAAGGAAGGAACTGCAACCAATACTACGTTACCCAGCAAGGCTATAATTTAAAATAGAAAGAGAATTAAAGAGCCTCCTAGAAAAAAAAAAAAAAAAACACCCACAAAAACAAGCTAAAGGAGACTGCCAAAACTTTAATCAGACTTATAAAGAAAAAGTGAGAGAAACCAAATAAATAAAATCAATAATGAAAGAGAAGTAACAATTGACACCACAAAAATAGAAAGATGGTAAGAAAATAATACTGGAATCATATGCCACCAAACTGGACAATATGGATGAAATAAACAAATTATTGAAAACATACAATCTTCCAAAATTGAACCAGGAAGGCTCAGAAAATCTACAGGAATACTTACAAGTAAAGAAATGGAAGCAGTAGTCTAAAGACTCCCAACAAACAAAAGTTGAACTGGATGGCTTCATAGATTATTTTTACCAAACATTTAAAGAAGAACTAGCACCTATACTTCTTAAATTATTCCAAAAATCTCAAGATAAGGGAAGATTCCCAAACTCAATATATGAGGTCAGTAATATCTTAATTCTAAAACCAGACAAAGATATCACAAAGAAAGAAAATTATAGGCCAATACTTTGATGAACATAGATGCTAAAATTCTTAACAAAATACTAGCAAACTGGGTTCATTAATAGAATAAAAGATCATACACCATGATCAGGTGAGATTTATTCTGGGGATGCAAGTTTGGTGACATATCTGCAAGTCAAAAAAATGTGATACATCACATAAACAAAATGAAGGATAAAAATCACATGATCATATCAATAGATGAAGAAAAGCATTTGATAAAATTGAACACCCTTTCATGTTAAAAACTCTTAGCCAAGTAGAAATAGAGAGAAAATACCTCAACTAATAAAAGCCACATATGGCAAAGCTATAGCAAACATACTCAATGGTAAAAAAAAAAAAAATAAAGCATTTTTCTTATGATCAGAAGCAAGACAAGATGTTCACTTTTAACACTCTTGTTCAACATAGTACTGGAAGTTATAGCCTCAATAATCAGACAAGAAAAATAGTTAAAAATCATTAAAACTGAAAAAGATGAAGAAATACTGTCATTTGCAGATGGTAGGATACTATATATAGACAAACCTTAAGATTCCATAATAAAACTATGAGAATCTTAGTAAAGTAGCAAGATACAAAATAAACATCCATAAGTTAGTTGCATTTTTATATACTAATAATGAACTATCAGAAAGGGAAACTAAGAAAACAATCCCATTTACAATTGCATCAAAATCAAATAAATATCTAAGAATAAAGTTAACCCAGGAGGTAAAAGTCCTATACTCAGAAAATTTTAGGCACTGAAGAAATAAATTTAAGAACATACAAATAAATGGAAGCATATACTGTGTTCACAGATAAGGAGAATTAATAATTAAAATGTCCATACTACCCAAAGCAATCTAAAGATCCAGTGCCATCTCTATTAAGATGTGTATTTCACAGAACTAGAGAAAATATTTCAAAAAAAAAAATAGAATTATAAAAGACCCAAATAGCCACAGTAGTCTTGACAAAGAACAAACTTGGAGGGAATAGGCTACCTGATATGAAACTATACTACAAGGCCATAGTAATCAAAACAACATGGTACTGGCAGAAAAACAGACACATAGATCAATGAAACAGAATAGAGAGCCCAGAAGTAAACCCATGCCTTTATGGCCAATTAATTTTTGCAAAGGAGGCAAGAACATACAATAGGAAAAGACAATCTATTCAATAATGTTGATGGAAAATTTTGACATATGCATGCAAAAAATTAGAACTAGACCACATTCTTACCACCATACACAAAAATAAACTCAAAATGGATTAAATACTTAAATGTAAGATTCAAAATCATAAATATCCTAGAAGAAAACATAGGTGGTAAAATCTCAGACATCTCTCTTAGCAAAGTCTTTTCTACTTTATCTTCTCAGATGAGGGAACAAAAGGAAAAATAAACAAATGGGACTATTTCAAACTAAAACATTTTTTGCACAGAAAAGAAAACCATCACTAGGATTAAAAGACAACCCATTGAATGGGAGCACATATATGACAATGGGGTTAATAACCAAAATTTATGAACAATGTACACAACTCAACACCAAAACAAAACAATCCTATTAAAAAATGGACAAAAGACCTGAATAGACACTTCTCCAAAGAAGTCATACAGATGGCAAAGGAACACATGAAAAGATGCTCATCACTGATCATCAGAGAGATGAAAATTAAAATCACAATGAGATATTATCTCACACATGTCAGAATGGCTATCATCAATAAATCAAGAAACAACAAGCGAGAATGTGAAGAATAGGGAACATTCGTGCACTGTTGGTGGGAATTCATATTTTTGCAACTATTACAAAAAACATTATAGAGTTTAATGAAAAATTTAAAAATGGAACTGCCTTATGACCCAATAATTTCACTTCTTGGAATTTATCCAAAGAAACCCAAAATACCAATTCCAAAGAATATATGCAGCCCTATGTTTGTTGCAGCTCTACCTACAGTAGCCAATATTTGGAAGCAGCCCAAGTGCCCATAAGTAGATGAGTGAATAAAAAATCAGTGCTATACTTAGGCAATGGAAAACTACTCAGCCATAAAAAAAGGAAGAAAATCTTACATTTGGGGCACCATGAATGCACCTGGCGAATATTATGTTAAGTAAAATTAGCCAGTCAGAGAAAGACAAATACCATATGATTTCCTTTATATGTTTAACCTAATGAAGGAAATAAAGAAACAAAATAGAAACAGATTCATAGATAAAGATAACAGGGTGACAGCTGACAGGAGGGGGTGGTGGTGGCTGGATGAGATACCGAGGGTATTAAACAAAACAACAACAACAACAAAAACACACACACACAAAAGAAAACAACACCAAACCAAAACAAAATAAACACACACACACATAGACATAGACAACAGTATGGTGACTACCAGAGGGAAAGTGGAGTTGGGGTATGTAGAAGAGTATAAAGGGAAATAAATGGTGATGAAAGGAGACGAGTTTGGGTAGTGAACACACAATAAAATACACAGATGTTGTATTATAGAATTGTACACTTGTAACCTAAAAAAATTAATTAACCAATGTCATCCTCAATAAATTCAACAACAATTAAAGAAAAAAAAATAAAGAACCTCAAGAAAATTAATTTTAAAGAAATAAAGGATGATGTGTTATCACTGTCTTATAAAATAGAGAATATCAAAAAGAGGTAGAGATTATTATGGATATTTCTATCTGTCTTTCTCCCTTCCTCTCTGAAATATATATATATATTAGAGGCCCAGTGCACAAATTCATGTATCAGTGGGGTTCCTGGGTCTGGCCTGTGGGATCCAGCCGAAACTGGCTCTCTGACATCCCCCAAGTGGTCCTGGATTGCGAGAGGGTGCAGGCCAGGCCAAGGGAACCTACTGGTGCACGATCAGGCTGGGGAGGTACATGGGAGGTTGGCCAGCATGGAAGGACCACAGGGGGGCTCCAGGTCATGTCTGGCCTGTCTCTCTCAGTCCCCGATTGGCCTGACCCCAGCAGCAAGCTCACCTATAGGTCAGAGTGTCTTCCCCCTGGTGATCAGTGCACGTCATAGTGAGCAGTTGACCGCCTTAACATATCATTAGTATATTATGCTTTGATTGGTTGAACAGGTGACTAGATGGCCAGGCAATTAGCATATTAGGATTTTATTATATAGGATGTGTGTTACTATTTTTTTTATTTTTAAAAGATAATTTTGTGCCCATAAGCAAGATTGCAATTCAGAATAATTTATTTTCTTTTAAGTTCAAGAATATAGTATGACCAAATTTATGACTCCACTAAACCTTGATTTCACTCACCTTCTAAAAGTAGGCTTCCCATAGATGTCTCAAAGATGTACAAACTCAACTGGCTGAAAAAGGAACTAATATAATTTTCAGTTTAGCAAATAAATGATTTTGAAGTTGTCGCTCTTATATTTATGACAACAAACAAAGCTAAACAAATTAAACATCAACAACTGTTAGAGAATTGGGGTCACAGAGCAGATAGCCACCCTGAAAACTGGAGAGACAGATAGATACAGATAATCCCATCTTCCTTAGAATAGAAACCACCACTGGGACCACCTTGAAAGGGTAAAAATATCAAGGGGTACTACCATTACAATGCTCCCCACACTTTTGTGAGTTTTATATCAGGTTCCCACTAGATTCTCACTGTGAAGTTCAGGTAAAAATCATCTCATACTTCTTACAAGGGGAAGAAAAAAATAAGAAATCTGAAACACACCATGTGCATTATGTTATGTTTAAAAAGGCCTACCCTCAAAGGAAAAAAAATTTAATCAAGCTTAACTGACTTGGGTTTAACCAGAGTCTAACCAACATGAGGGAAGCAAAATACTCGTTAATACCCTTCTAATTTTTGACCTATATCCCTAATTCCAGCCCCCTCAAGAGTTCCTGAATTATTAAGGAAATAAAAGGAGAAGCTGAGGTGTAGTTGTGAAGGTCACAGTTCAGGTTACAGTCTCACTTAAAGTCTGAGACTTAATCATAAGAACACAGAATGCTTCTGCCTCCCCACTCAACACCACATCAATAAGGCTCCTGTTACATAACCAGAAATTACAAATGAAAGAATCACAAGGCTCAGACTCTACTTAAGAAGGAAGCTATAGCCGAAACCGGTTTGGCTCAATGGTTAGAGCGTCGGCCTGAGGACTGAGAGGTCCCAGGTTCGATTCCGGCCAAGGGCATGTACCTGGGCTGCGGGCACATCCCCAGAGGGAGATGTGCAGGAGGCAGCTGATCGATGTTTCTCTCTCATCGATGTTTCTAACTATCTCTCTCCCTTCCTCTCTCTAAAAAAAAATCAATAAAATATATTAAAAAAAGAAAATAAAATAAAAAAAATAAAATTGTTATTTAAAAAAAAAGAAGGAAGCTATAGAGAAAATTAAAGACACAGGAGACACAGAAACAAAAAAAAATAATAAAAAATAAAAAACAGAGGAAATTTCAACATCAGCTACAACAAACAGTTAACACAGCTTAACTACTAGCTAAATAAATAGAAAAATCTAACACTAATGGCCTATTTACCACAATTTCTATTATCCAATACATCATCCCTAGCTTTCAACAAAAATTACAAGACATTGTAAAAGGCCAAAAAGATAGTCTAAAAACGCAAAATGAACATTGGAACCTGACTCAGCTATAGCAGTGTTATTAAAATTATATATATATATATATATATATATATATATATATATATATATATAGTTCTAATAGAAAAAATAGACAACATAAGACATAGGTAATGTAATCAGAACAATAGGAACTCTAATGGAGTTTCAAAGGAAATATGAACAATCAAAACACTGTAGCAAAAATGAAGAAGGCCTCTGATGGGTTAATTAGTAGATTGGAGGTTACCAAGCGAAGAATCAGTGAGTTTGAAGCTAGCTCAATAGAAACATTCCAAAATGAAAAGTAAAAAAAAAAAAAAAAAAAAAAAAAAAAAAAAAAAAAAAAAAAAAAAAAAGAATATCTGAGAACTTTAAGACGTTACAAATAGAATAACATGTGGAAAATGGGAATTCTGGGAGGAGAAGAAAGAGAAACAGAACAACTGTATGACGTAGTAATACTCCTACCATTTGCAGCAGCATGGATGGAGCTGGAGAGCATTTTGCTAAGTGAAATAAGTCAGTGAGAGAAAGATAAATATCACATGATCTCACATTGAGTGGCTGAATGGATTAAAAAATGATCCATATATATGCTGTCTATAAGAGACCCACCTCAGCATAAAGGACTCACACAGACTGAAAGTGAAGGGATGGAAAAATACCTTTCAGGAAAATGGAAATGAAAAAAAAAAATAAATAAAGCTAGCGTAGCAATACTTATATCTGACAAAATAGACCTCAAAGTGAAGGCCATAAAAAGAGATAAGGAAGGCCACTTCATAATACTAAAGGGACCAATACAACAAGAGTATATAACCCTGATAAACATATATGCACCCAATAGAGGAGCACCCAAATACATAAAAAAAAACTCCTGGAAGATATCAAGGGGGAGATTGACAACAATACAATCATAGTAGGGGACTTTAATACACCACTGACATCACTGGATAAATCCTATGGACAAAAAATCAGCAAAGAAAGAGCAATCCTAAATGACTCACTAGATCAGATGGACTTAATTGAAATCTTCAGAACATTTCACCCCAAAGCCACGGAATATACGTTCTTCTCAAGTGCACATGGGACATTTTCAAAAATAGACCACATATTGGGTCACAAGCAAAGTCTTCCTAAATTCAAGAAGATTGAAATAATATCAAGCATTTTCTCAGACCATAATGGCATAATATTAGAAATAAACTACAATAAAAACAATCCAAAAAATTCAAACACTTGGAAGCTGAAAAGAATGCTATTAAACAATGATTGGGTTACAATGACATCAAAGAAGAAATTAAAAACATCCTGGAAACTAGTGACAATAAAAACACAACAATCCAAAATCTATGGGACACAATGAAAGCAGTCCTGAGAGGGAAGTTTATAGGCCTACCTCAAAAAAACAAGAAAAAATGGTAATAAATCATCTAACTCTACAACTCAAAGAATTAGAAAGAGAGCAACAAGAAAAGCCCAGAGTGAATAGAAGGAAGGAGATGATAAAGATCAGAGCAGCCGAAACCGGTTTGGCTCAGTGGATAGAGCGTCGGCCGGCGGACTGAAAGGTCCCAGGTTCGATTCCGGTCAAGGGCATGTACCTGGGTTGCGGGCACATCCCCAGTAGGAGATGTGCAGGAGGCGGCTGATCGATGTTTCTCTCTCATCGATGTTTCTAACTCTCTATCTCTCTCCCTTCCTCTCTGTAAAAAATCAATAAAAATATATTTAAAAAAAAAAAAGATCAGAGCAGAAATGAATGACATAGAGACCAAAAAAAAAAACCCAAAAACAAACAAACAAAAAACACACACACAAACAAACACAAAAAAAACAAACAAAAAAACACAATACAGAAGATCAATGAAACCAGGAGCTTGTTCTCTGAAAGGATAAAAAAGATTGATGAGCCTCTAGTCAGACTCACCAAGAAGCAAAGAGAGAGGACTCAAATAAACAAAATCAGAAATGAAAGAGGCCAAATAAAAACAGACCCCACAGAAATACAAAAGATTGTTAAAAAATACTATAGACAACTCTATTCTAACAAACTAGACAACCTGGAGGAATTTGACATATCCCTACAAAAATACAACCTTCCAAAATTCAATCAGGAAGATTCTAAAAATCTCAATAGGCTGATAACTACTGAAGAAATTGAAGCAATCATCAAAAAGCTTCCAGCAAACAAAAGCCCGGGGCCAGATGGCTTCACAGGTGAGTTTTACCAAACATTCAAGGAAGAACTAAAACCTATCCCCCTCAGACTATTACAACAAATTCAAGAGGAAGGAGCAATTCCAAGCTCATTCTATGATGCCAGCATCACCCTAATACCAAAACCAGATAAAGACAACACAATGAAAGAGAATTACAGGACAGTATCCCTCATGAATATGGAGGCCAAAATCCTCAACAAAATTCTAGCAAATCGGATCCAACAATACATCAGAAAGATCATACACCATGACCTAGTAGGATTTATCCTGGGGATGCAAGGATGGTAAAATATCCACAAATCAATAAACATGATACATCCCATAAACAAATTGAGAGAAAAAAAAATCACATAGCCATATCAGTTGACTCAGAAAAAGCATTTGACAAAATCCAACACCATTTCTTGATAAAAACGCTCAGCAAGGTGGGAATAGAAGAATTATACCTCAACATAATAAAAGCTATATATGACAAACCCACAGCCAACATCATACTCAATAGGCAAAATCTAAAACCATTTCCCCTAAGAACAGGAACAAGCTGGGATTCCCACTCTCACCACTCCTGTTGAACACAGTATTGGAAGTAATAGCTATTGTGATCAGACAAGAAGAAATAAAAGGCATCCAAATTGGAAAAGAAGAGGTAAAAATATTCGTATTCACATATGACATGATACTGTATGTAGAAAACCCTAAATACTCGATCAAAAAATTATGAGACTTAATAAATGAATTTGGCAATGTAGCAGGATACACAATTAATGCCAAGAAATCTATGGCATTTTTTATACACCAATAATGAACTTACAGAAAGAGAGACTAAAAAAGCAATCCCATTTACCATCGCACGAATAAAAATTAAGATACCTAGGAATAAACATGATAAGGAGGTAAAAGACATATACACAGAAAACTACAGGGCACTGAAAAAGGAGATAGAGGAAGACATAAACAGATGGAAGAGAATACCGTGTTCATGGATTGGTAGAATCAACATCATCAAGATGTCCATACTACCCAATGCAATCTACAGATTCAATGCACTCCCCATTAAAATACCAATGGCATATTTCAGAGACCTAGAACAAACTTTCTAAAAATTCATCTGGAATAGAAAAAGATCTCGAATAGCTGCAGCAATCCTGAGAAAGAAGAGCAAAGTAGGTGGGATCGCAATACCAGATATCAAGCTGTATTACAAAACCACTGTTCTCATAACAGCCCTGGCACAATAACTGGCACAAGAACAGACATATAGATCAATGGAATAGAATAGAGAACCCAGAAATCTACCCAAAGCACTATGTTGAATTAATATTTGACAAAGGAAGGCATGAACATACAATGGAGTCAAGACAGTGGTGTTGGGAAAATTGGACAGTTTCATGCAAAAAAATGAAACTAGACCACCAACTTACACCATAAACAAAATTAAACTCAAAATGGATAAATGATTTAAACATAAGATGGGAAACCATAAAAATACTAGAGAAATCCACAGGCAGCAAAATCTCAGACATATGCTGAAGCAATTTCTTCACTGATACTGCTCCTAGGGAAATGAAAACTAAAGGGAAAATAAACAAATGGGACTACATCAAAATAAAAAGCTTTTGCACAGCAAAGGAAACCATCAACAAAACAAGAAAGCCCACTGCATGGGAGAGAATATTTGCAAATATTATCACCAATAAGGGTTTAATCTCAAACATTTACAGGGAACTCATACAACTTAACAAAAGGAACAACACAATAAAAAAATGGGCAGTGGACCTAGAGATACTTTTGAAAGAAGACAGAAGAAAGGCCAAAAGACATGTGAAAACATGTTCAAAGTTACTAATCATCTTAGAGATGCAAATCAAAACGACATTGTGGTACCATCTCACACCTGTCAGAATGGTTATCATCAACAAATCAACAAATGACAAGTGCTGGCAAGGATGTGGAGAAAAAAGAACCCTCGTGCACTGCTGGTGGCAATGCAGACTGGTGCAGCCACTGTGGAGAACAGTATGGAGTTTCCTCAAAAAACTAAAAATGGAACTAGCATTTGACCTAGTGTTCCCACTTCTAGGAATATATCCCAAGAAACTAGAAACACCAATTAGAAAGGATATATGCATCCCTATGTTCATAGCAGCACAATTCACCATAGCTAAGATTTGGAAACAGCCTAAATGTCCATCAGTAGATGAGTGGATTAAAAAACTGTGGTACATCTACACAATGGAATACTACACTGCAGTTAAAAAAATGAGTTCTTACCATTTGCAACCGCATGGATGGATATGGGGAGTATTATGCTAAGCTAAATAAGCCTGTCATAGAAAGATAAATATCTCATGATCTCACTCATTTATGGAATATAATGAACAACATAAACTGATGAACACAAACAGATCCAGAGACAGAGAAGCATCAATCAGACCGTCAAACCTAAGAGGGAAGGTAGGGGAAGGTGGGGGTAAGGGGGAGACATCAACCAAAGGACTTGTAAGCATGCATATAAGCCTAACCAATGGACACAGCCACCAGGGGGGTGAGGGCATGAGTGGGGGGGGGAGAGGGGTAATGTGGGGATAAGGACACATATGTAATAACTTGATCAATAAAAAATTTAAATGTAAAAAAAGAGATGAATAAACATAAAAAAGAAAGTACACACAGATTAGTTGTGAAAATATATTGTAAACTCTAACGAAACTACTAAAAAAGTTTTTAAGGGTGGGGGGGGGAGAAAATGGCGGAGGTATAAACGGACGTGTCCTGTGCCTTGTTCTGGAGCAGATAAGGGTGAGCAGCTGAAAAGGGTAACATACAGCCCGAATAGGCAGAGGATATTCAGCTGAGAGACTGTCTGCAGCTGGGAAAGACCGAGAACTCCCAGAAAAAAAAGGATGGTTGGAGACTGCGGCTGAAACCTCTCTGGGTGCACCAGCTCAGCAGCGGAGACCGTGCCATCTTGAGTGGCTATTACCGGCATCCAGAGATCAGCTACTAACCTGGAAACAAGGGATCTCAAGCAGCGTGACTGTGTGAACTCAGAGGAGCACTTCTTCTTCTCAAGGAAAGGTTAGACTTCCCCTAAAGGTGCGGTTTGCAATTCAGGTTGGAGAGAGGACCGCGCATGTGGGGAGAAATCTGCGCCCAGCAGAGTCCGCAGCCGTTGGGACCAGCGTGACCCGTGAGTGGGGAAGGGGCCCCACAGGGCTGCTGGCAGAAGGGAACGCTAAAAATAAGCCCATAGCTGGACTGGATGTAAAAAAGCAGCCTTGGATTTTACCAGTGTGCCACCGGCTGCTTCGTGCCAGGGGCGAGTGGGCGCGCAGAGAGTGCGCACAGACCTGGAAGGTGGAGGCTTGCGAATTCGCACAATGTATCAGGCTCTTGTTACAGTTCCCCTTAGATCCGTGCGTTTGATTATTAAACCCAGTGCATGGGATTCCCCAGTTGGGGTCATTCGCAGAGCCTGTAGGGGAAAGTTGTTTTTGTCGAACCTGGGAATCAGAGCGGGGAGTTACGATCAAAGAACCAGCTCAGGGGCAGCCAACTTTCCCAAACCAGTATTAAGTGCGATAGGGAAAACAAAACCTAACTACTGGCTAGAGAGGACTTATAGCCTTGGAGGTCAATCCAGACACACTGCCACCCACAGGTAGAGCCACAAACTGTCTCTTCAGTAAATACAAATAAAGGCTGTCTGGTAAACAAATACAACCTGCCTTAAAATCAGGACTGTGGTTTACGGCACAGAGGGACAGTGTATTGCAGGGAAATTCAACACTCTCCTGAATGCCTGGCACGACTAAGGCGTGCCAAAAAGAAGAGTAGAAGATCTGAAGCACCTTCACTACTGCACATTTTTATCTTTTTTTTTTTTAATTCTTTTTTCACCATTTCATTAAGAACCTATTTTATTATTTTATTTTTTTTCTTCACCTGATTTTACCTTTTTAATTACCACATTTTTTTAACCAGTATTGTTGCTATCATTTTACGATTTTTTTCAAGTGTCATTTTATTTTATTTTTTTCTTTATTTTTATTTTGGGATTAGTGTTCTACACTCTATTTTAATCGTTCCTTTAGCATCATTTCTCTCTGTCTCACCTTTACCCTTAAGCCAAAACTCTCTTCCTCACTTTTCCACTTTTGTTGTCCTGTTTCTCTTACCCTATTCCTGCTTTAGATTTTCCCTATTCCTTCTTTTCACCCACTGTCTAAATTTCACCCTACTTATATATCTAATTTCCAATCCCTTGCTCTAAACCCATATACACCTCTCTCTTATCTTTCTTCACTATCCAATTTCTCTCTCTCTCTCTCTCTCTGTTGTTTTGCTAGTGTTTGTTTGATTTTGAGTATATTGGTTTTTTTTATGCTTGTTTGGGAGATTGGTTTGTTTTTCATTGTCATTTTCCTGTTTTGCTTATTTTTTCTTTCTCTGATTATTGTTGTGCTTCTGTTTTCCCTTGCCTCGCGTGATATTAGAGGTTGTTTGTAGTTTTCATTAATCTCCAGGGATCTGCTGCTGGAATTCTTTGAGATTAGTTGCGGTTCTATTAGAGTTTTCTCCCCATACAAATAGCCTCTTCCCCACCTCTATTTCATTCTCTCTCTTACTTTTTTTTTCTTCTATCCCTTTTCCCAATCTCATTTTAGCACTCCTTTTTGTTTTTTTCTTTTTCTCTTTAATCTTTTTCTCTTTTTCTTCTTTATCCCCTAATTCTCTTCGCTCAGGTGGTCACCTTTATTTGGGGTTATTAATATCGTGAATACATTTA
Organism: Myotis myotis; assembly: GCF_014108235.1. Lineage (NCBI taxonomy): Eukaryota > Metazoa > Chordata > Mammalia > Chiroptera > Vespertilionidae > Myotis > Myotis myotis. The sequence goes on along the minus strand of NW_023416346.1, from coordinate 73,887,651 downwards.
TGTTCAGTGCCTTGTACGTTGTGCCTTGTTGTATTGTATTTTGTGCCTTTAAATCAACGCAGCAGAGAGAGAACTACATAACCAAACACCTGGAGAGGAGAGATCATGGTGAAACAAAGAACCAACACACATATGAAAGAAAAACAGGCATCATCAGAAAAGGAAGTAAACGAAATGGAGGCAATGGAGGCAAGCAACCTGTCAGAGAAAGAATTCAGAGAAAAGGCCATAAGGTTGATGAAAAGAATGGAAGACAAATTCAACAATATGTGTAAGAACCAAGAGAAAATGAAGAAAAACCAAGAAGAAATGGAAAATGACATCACTGCTATAAAGAACTCAATAGAAAGCATCAACAGTAGACTAGAAGAAGCAGAGGACCACATCAGCGAGCTAGAAGACAAGGTAGGAAAAAACACCCAAACAGAACAGCTTCTAGAAAAAAAAAATTAAAAAGCAGGAGGACAGCCTAAGAGAACTCTGGGACAATGCTAAACGAAAAAACATCTGAATAATAGGGGTGCCAGAAGGAGAGGAAACTGAGCAAGGAATAGAAAACCTGTTTGAAAAAACAGTAACAGAAAATTTCCCTGGAGAACCAAGATGGCGGCATAGGTTAACACCGGAGTTTGCTGCCTCAAACAACCACTTCAAAAATACAACTAAAAGAAGGAACAGACATCACCCAGAACCACAAGAACACTGGCTGAGTGGAAGTCCTACAACTAGGAGGAAAGAGAAACGCATACGGACACTCAGAGGAGGCGCAGTGCTGAAGTCAAATTCTGAGGGGCGGAGTGTGCGGAGCGGGCTGGCGGCGGAGGGCATGGTTGGCGTTTTCAATCCGGAGGGAGTCGCAGACTCTGAGCTCCAGATATGGGCGAGTCCTTAGGGACCCAGACTCAAACGGGAGAAGCGGGACTGTCTGGCTTCGGTCAGAGCGAGTGCAGCTTTCTCTCTGAGGTTTGCAGTGGTTGCTGGGACTCAGAGAGGCAGAGCCCCTGGGGACAGGACTGAGAGCCGCCATAACTGCTCTCTCCGGCCCACCCTGTTGATCCTGTGCAACCTGCCCCGCCCAAGCCCTGCACAGAGGCATTTGCTGGATAGCCTCAGGCAAACACTAGATTAGCACCTCCCTAGACGACAGAAGTTCTCTCACTGCAGACACAGCTGAATCTCACAGCCACTTGGCCTGGAGGTCAAACCCTCCCTGGTATTAGCTACAACAATCAAAGCTTAACTACAAGACTGCGCACAAAGACCACTAGGGGGTGCACCAAGAAAGCATAACAAAATGCGGAGACAAAGAAACAGGACAAAATTGTCAATGGAAGATATAGAGTTCAGAACCACACTTTTAAGGTCTCTCAAGAACTGTTTAGAAGCCGCCGATAAACTTAATGAGATCTACAAGAAAACTAATGAGACCCTCGATGTTATATTGGGGAACCAACTAGAAATTAAGCATACACGGACTGAAATAACGAATATTATACAGACTCCCAACAGCAGACCAGAGGAGCGCAAGAATCAAGTCAATGATTTAAAATGCGAGGAAGCAAAAAACACCCAACCGGAAAAGCAAAATGAAAAAAGAATCCAAAAATGCGAGGATAGTGTAAGGAGCCTCTGGGACAGCTTCAAGCATACCAACATCAGAATTATAGGGGTGCCAGAAGATGAGAGAGAGCAAGATATTGAAAACCTATTTGAAGAAATAATGACAGAAAACTTCCCCCACCTGGTGAAAGAAATGGACTTACAGGTCCAAGAAGCGCGGAGAACCCCAAACAAAAGGAATCTAAAGAGGACCACACCAAGACACATCATAATTAAAATGCCAAGAGCAAAAGACAAAGAGAGAATCTTAAAAGCAGCAAGAGAAAGAAACTCAGTTACCTACAAGGGAATACCCATACGACTGTCAGCTGATTTCTCAACAGAAACTTTGCAAGCCAGAAGGGAGTGGCAAGAAATATTCAAAGTGATGAATGTCAAGAACCTACAACCAAGATTACTTTATCCAGCAAAGCTATCATTCAGAATTGAAGGTCAGATAAAGAGCTTCACAGATAAGGAAAAGCTAAAGGAGTTCATCACCACCAAACCAGGATTATATGAAATGCTGAAAGGTATCCTTTAAGAAGAGGAATACTAAGAGGAAGAAAAAGGTAAAGATACAATTTATGAACAACAAATATGCATCTATCAACAAGTGAATCTAAGAATCAAGTGAATAAATAATCTGATGAACAGAATGAACTGGTGATTATAGTAGAATCAGGGACATAGAAAGGGAATGGACTAAGTATTCTTGGGGGGGATAGGGGTGTGGGAGATGCGGGAAGAGACTGGACAAAAATCTTGCACCTATGGATGAGGACAGTGGGTGGGGAGTGAGGGCGGAGGGTTGGGCGGTAACTGGGAGGAGGGGAGTTATGGGGGGGAAAAAGAGGAACAAATGTAATAATCTGAACAATAAAGATTTAATTTTAAAAAAAAGATAAGGGGAAAAAAAAAAAGAAAATTTCCCTGATATAAGGAAGAAAAAACTCACACAAATCCAAGAAGCTCACAGAGTCCCAAACAAAATGAAACCGAAAAGACCGACACCAAGGCACATAATAATTAAATTGGCAAACACCAATGACAAAGCAAGAATCTTAAAAGCAGCCAGAGAGACACAGAAAGTTACCTACAAAGGATCCCCCATCAGACTAGCGACCAATTTCTCAACAGAAACACATCAGGCAAGAAGGGAATGGAATGAAATATACAAAGTCATGCAAAGGAAGTTTCTGAATCCAAGAATATTGTACCCAGCGAGGCTATAAATCAAAATTGAAGGTCAAATCAGGAGCTTCACAGACAAAAACGGTCTACCGGAGTTTATTACAACCAAGCCAGCAATGCAAGAAATCCTAAAGGGTCTGCTGTAAATAGAAAAAAATAGGAAACAAAGAAGGAACGCAGCGGTAAAGAACAAAAATGGCGACTAACAAGTTTCTATCAATGATAGCTTTAAATGTAAATGGATTAAATTACCCAGTCAAAAGGCATAGGGTAAATCACTGGATAAAAAAACATGACCCATATATCTGCTGTCTACAGGAAACCCACCTCAGAAAAAAAGATGCACACAGACTGATGGTGAAGGGATGGAAAAAGGTTTTTCAGGCCAATGGAAGTAAAAAAAAAGCCAGGGTAGCAATACTTATATCTGACAATTTAGATCTCAAAGTGAAGGACATAAAAAGAGATAAGGAAGGCCACTTCATAATACTAAAGGGAGCAATCCAACAAGAAGAAATAACTCTGGTACACATATACACACCCAATATAGGAGCACCCAAATATATAAGAAAACTTCTGGAGGAGATCAAGGGAGAGATTGACAGCAATACAATCATAGTAGGGGACCTTAACACCCCATTATCACCACTGGACAAATCCACTAAACAGAAACTCAGCAAAGAAACATCAATCCTAAATGACTCACTAGATCAGATGGAATTAATTGACAACTTCAGATCATTTCAACCCAAAGACACAGAATATACATTCTCCTCAAGTGCACATTTGTCATCTTCACAGATAGACCATATATTGGGTCACAGACAAAGTCTCTTCAAATTCAAGAAAATTGAAATCATATCAAGCATGTTCTCAGACCACAAAGGCATAAAACTGGAAATCAACTACAACAAAAACAATCCAGAAAAATCAAACACATGGAGACTAAATAGCATGCTATTAAACAATGACTCGGTTACCAGTGAGATCAAAGAAGAAATAAAAAACATAATGGCAATAAAGGACAATGAAAACACAACAATCCAAAACCTATGGGACACAGCAAAAGCAGTCTTGAGAGGGAAGTTCATAGCTCTACAAGCCTACTGCAAGAAACAAGAAACAATGAGAATAAATGACCTAACTCTACAACTCGAAGAGTTAGAAAGAGAGCAAGAAAAAAAGCCCACTGTAAGCAGAAGGAAGAAAATAACAAAGATCAGAGTGGAGATAAACCACATAGAGACCAAAAAAAAAAAAAAATACAAAAGATCAACAAAACCAAGAGATGGTTCTTTGAAAGGATAAACAAGATTGATAGACCTGTAGCCAGGCTCACCAAGAAACAAAGAGAGAGGACCCAAATAAACAAAATCAGAAATGAAAGAGGAGAAATAACAACAGACCCCATAGAAATACAAAGGATTGTTAAAAAATACTATGAACAACTCTACTCCAACACACTAGACAACCTGGAGGAAATGGACATATTCCTAGAAAAATACAACCTTCCAAAACTTAATCAGGAAGAATCTAAAAATCTCAATAGGCCAATAACTATGGAGGAAATTGAAGTAGTAATCAAAAAGCTTCCAGCAAACAAAAGCCCAGAGCCAGATGGCTTCACAGTGGAGTTTTACCAAACATTCAAGGAAGACCTAAAACCTGTCCTCCTCAGACTATGTCAAAAGATCCAAGAGGAAGGAACACTTCCCAGCTCATTCTATGAAGCCAACATTACCCTAATCCCAAAACCAAATAAAGACAATACAATGAGAGAGAATTATAGGCCAATATCCCTCATGAACATAGATGCCAAAATCCTCAACAAAATCCTAGCCAAGATGGCGGCCAGCAGCCAGGCAGCTTGAAAGTAACATGAGGCTTGCTTGCTTCAGTGACAGAGGACTCCAACGTTCCCCGCCTGCCTTGTGGGCCTCTGAGCCTACAGTTTAAGAAACATTGTAGAAAATATAGATGCTAAACAAAACCCCAGAAGCCTGCTTTCAGCGAGCAGGGATCTCAGAGCTGGAGTTATACATTGTTTCGATTATAGAACCGAAACAAACTAGATACCTGCTTTCAGCAGCAGAGGTCTAAGAGCTGGAGCCTCAGAGCTAAAACTGGCCCAGAATTTAAAAAAAAGAAAAAAAGTAGCAGTTGGAGCTTCAGTCGGCCTGAAAACAGCCTTCAGCCCCTCACCCAGACTGGCCAGGCACCCCAGGGGGACCCCCACCCTGAAGGATGTGTGACTAGCTGCAAACAGCCATCATCCCCTCACCCAGGCTGGCCAGGCACCCCAGTGGGGACCCCCAACCTGATCCAGGACACCCTTCAGGGCAAACCAGCCAGCCCCACCCATGCACCAGGCCTCTATCCTATATAGTAAAAGGGTAATATGCCTCCTAGCACCGGGATCAGGGGAGCTGCGAGGCCTCCCAGCACCGGGATCAGCATGAGAGGGGCCAGCGCCCAAATCCCCTGATCGCCCTGCGGCTCTGTGTGTGACAGGAGGCAGGGCCACAACCTCCTATCCGCCCTGCTCTGTTCATGACAGGGGAAGGCGCCCCAACCCCCTGATCAGCCCTGCTCTGTGCCTGATAGAGGGGAGCTCCCCAACCCCCTGATCGCCCTGTGGTTCTGTGTGTGACAGGGGGCGGGGCCACAACCTCCCAAACTGCCCTGCTCTGTTCCTGACAGGGGAAGGTGCCCCAACCCCCTGATTGGCCCTGCTCTGTGTGTGACAGGGTGCGGTGCCCCAACCCCCTCACTCCATGGGCCCTGCTCTGTGTGTGATGGGGTAGAGCCATAACCTCCCCATCGGCCCTGCCCTGAGTGTGACAGTGGCGGCACCCCAACCCCCTGATCAGCCCTGCTCTGTGGGTGATAGAGGGCGGCGCCCCAACTCCCCTTTCGGCACTACTCTGTGAGTGACGGGGGCAGCTCCTGAACCCCCTGATCGGCCCTGCTCTGTGCATGACAGGGGGGAGCTCCCCAACCCCCTGATGGGTCCTGCTCTGTGAGTGACAGGGGGCAGCCCTCCAACTCCCTGATTGGCCCTGCTCTGTGCATGACAGGGGGTGGCACTGCAACCTCCCCATCGACCCTGTCTTGAGTGTGATTGGGGCGGTGCTCCAAGCCCCCAATCAGCCCTACCCTGAGCGTGACTGAGGGTGGCATCACAACCTCCCAATCCACCCTGCTCTGTGCATGACAGGGAGCGGCGCCCCAGCTCCCCAATCAGCCCTGCTCTGGGCCCGACCAGCGACTGCACCTAGGGATTGGGCCTGCCCTCTGCCACCCGGGAGCAGGCCTAAGCCAGCAGGTCGTTATCTCCCGAGGGGTCCCAGACTGCGAGAGGGCACAGGCCAGGCTGAGAGACCGCCGCCCTCCCCCCCGAGTGCACAAATTTTTGTGCACCGGGCCTCTAGTGTAATATAAAGATGATGATTATGGAATTATCCACTTAAAGTCTATAAAACTTATTAACCAATGTCACCCCAATAAATCTAATTAAAAAATAGAATATTCCTAGAAGTGGGATCACTGGGTAAAATGGGAGTTCCATTTTTAACTTTTTGAGGAAACTCCATACTGTCTTCCATAGTGGCTGCACCAGTCTGCATTCCCACCATCAGTGCATTAGTGTTCCCTTTTCTTTGTATCCTCTCCAGCTCTTGTCATTTGTTGATTTGTTGATAGCCATTCTGTGAGATGATACCTCATTGTTGTTTTGATTTGCATCTCTCAGATGATTAGTGACTTTGAGCATGTTTTCATATGCCTCTTGGCTTTCTGAATGTCCTCTTTTGAAACCCAGAAACACCAATCAGAAAGGATATATGCATCTCTATGGTCAGAGCAACACAATTTACCATAGTGAAGATCTGGAAACAGCTTAAGTGCCCATCAGCAGATGAATGGATTAGAAAACTGTGCTACATCTACACAATGGAATACTATGCTGTTGTAAAAAAGAAGGAATTATTACCATTTGAAACAGCATGGATGGAACTGGAGAGCATTATGCTAAGTGAATAAGCTAGTCAATGAAATAATAATACCACATGATCTCACTCATTTATGAATAATAAAGACCATGATAAATTGATGAACGAAAATAGATACAGAGGCAGAGCAGCATCAAACAGACTGTCAAACTACAGTGGGAAGGCTGGGGAGGGTTGAGGGGGAGGAGGGTAAGAGATCAACCGAAGGACTTGTATGCATGCATATATGCATAACCAATGGATACAAGACACTGGGGGGGGGGGCGGAGAGGAGGCCAGTGGAATGTCAAGGGGAAAAATAAGGAGACATATGTAATACTCTTTGTAATACTTTAAGCAATAAAAAAATAAAAACTAAAAATAGAATAAAATAAATACATAAAGCAAAAACTGATAAACTGCAAGGGAAAATGGAAATACCTACCATTATAATTGGTAACTTCATTAACCCTCTTATCAGCAATCAACAGATCCAGGAGGGAGAAAAATCACTAAAACCATATTTAAACCAAACAACATCATCAATCTCCTGCATCTAATGTAAATTTATAGAATAATTTACACAACAGTAGAATACGCATTCTTTTGAACTTTGCATGAAACACTCATCAAAAGAGACCACATTCTGGGCCAGAAAACACACCTAAAGAAATTTAAAACAATAGACATCATTCAAATAATGCTTTCAAGACAACTAAGGTATTAAACTATAAATAATTAACAAAAAATAGCTATAAAAATCCTGAAATACTTGAAAGAAAAAAAACACTTTTCTAAATATACATGAGTCTAATAAAAAATATAAAGAAATATTTAAAAATAAATGAATATGAAAATAAAACTTATGGAGTGGTCTTGTGTAGTAGGTATCCTGTAGGGCAGAGTGGCTCAGACTTTCCAGTCACCTGATCTTGGCACTCTATGTGTACCCCTGTATGAGCTGTGTGCACTGTCTTGCTATAATTGAGCCTTGATTGTGGTTGATGTCATTGGGAGGAATTGACCCCTAGGTCAACTGGCTGTGAGGACCAGCTGTGACTATAGCAGAAGAGCTGCTTTGTAGTAGATACCCATATGGAGCAGGACTTGCTTTAGTGGGACTTTGGTGCTCAATGGGTCTTTCCTTTGAGTGTGTCCCTTGTGGATGTGGTAGAGTTATAATCTGGCATGGTATGAACTTCCTTTTCTGGCACATGATTCCTGGACTGATGTTTCTGATGTGGGGCTGGGACAACTTGCTCCTCATAGGAAGCCACATTAAACTCCTTATATCCCTGCCGGTTAACAGCACACTACTCATGGGTGTTGCACCAGCCCATTCTGCTCCTGTGCCCCTTCTAAAAGCCTCAATATGATTTCTTCTTTAATTCTGTAGTTGTAGGGGTTCCTTTCAGCCAGATATCAGGCATTTCTGAATGATGGTTGTTCTGTATTTTAGTTGCGATTTTGATGTGGTTGTGGGAGGATGTAAGTACTGTGTTTACCTACTCTGCCATCTTGGTTTTACTAATTCTAGTAGACATAGCAGCTCTACCTAATACACAGAAACAAACAGGAAAACAGTCAAAACGTGGAGACAAGAAAAGATGTCACAAATGAAAGAACAGAAGAAGTCTCCAGAAAAAGAAATAAATAAAATGGAAGCAAGCAAGCTACTAGATACAGAGTTGAAACAATGATTATAAGGATGCTCAAGGTACTTAATGAGAACTTCAAGAGCTTAATGAGAACTTCAAGGAGCTTAATGAGAACTTCAAGGAACTTAGTAAGAATTTCAAGGAACTTCCTGAGAACATCAAAGACATGAAAAAGGACTGGTCAGAAATGAAGTACATACTAACTAAAATGAAGAATAATTTACAGGGATTCAACAGTAGAGGGCGTTGAGAATCAAATCATCAATTTGAAATGTGAGGCAGCAAAATACCCAATCAGAAGAGCAAAAGGAAAAAAAAAATACAAAAAGAAATATGAAGATAGTGTAGGATTCTCTGGGAAAACTTCAACCAACATTCAAATCATGGGGGTACTGGAAGGAGAAAAGAGGGAGCAAGAAATTTAAAACTTATTTGAAGAAATAATAACAGAAAAATTTCTCTGTCTGGTTAAAAAAAAAAAATAGACTTTGCCCTGACCGCTGTGGCTCAATGGATAGAGCATTGGCCTGGGGACTGAAGGGTCCCAGGTTCGATTCCAGTCAAGGGCATGTACCTTGGTTGTGGGCACATCCCCAGTAGAGGGTGTGCAGGAGGCAGCTGATCGATGTTTCTCTCTCATCAATGTTTCTGACTCTCTCTCCCTCTCCCTTCCTCTCTGTAAAAAATCAATAAAATATATTAAAAAAATAAACTTACAAGTCCAGGAAGTCCAGAGAGTCCCAAACAAGAGGAACCAAAAAAGTCCCACACCAAGACACATCATAATTAAGATGCCAAAGCTTAAAGACAAAGAGAGAATCTTAAAATCAGCAAGAGAAAAGCAGTTAGTTACCTACAAGGGACTGCCCATATGATTGTCATCTGATTTCTCAACAGAAACTTTGCAGACCATAAGAGAGTGGCAAGAAATAATCAAAATGATTAAAATCAAGGACCTAAAACCAAGATTACTCTACCCAGTAAAGCTATAATTTAGAATGGAAGGACAGATAAAGAGCTTCCTAGACAAGAAAACGCTAAAGGAGTTCATCACCACCAAACCAGTATTACTTGAAATGTTGGGTCTTCCTTAAGATAAAAAATATGAACAATAAAATGGCAATAAATACATATCTATCAACAATTGAATCTAAAAATCAAAATAAGTGTAAAGGAACCTAATGAACAAAATAAACTGATAAATAATGTGCTGGGATGCATATCTGGCGCTTTGGCCAGGCGGGGCACACTGTGCTCTCTGTTCCTAGAACACATAGATAGGAAGGTGGTCACTGTACTGATGCTGTACTGTGTTGGGAACAAATTGTGTAAACAAGGCTTTGTAACTAACTTTGTGGTTTTTGCAAATTAAAACGCGTAACCCCTATATTTGGCACTGCAGTTCAGCCTTTGCTTAGGCAGGGTGCTGTAACTGTAGTCGCTGACCAGCTTAATAAAGGCTCCTAAATCTTGATCTGAGTCCCTGGTGGTCATCTCCGTGGGTCGCCCTATTACATTTGGAGGCCCCCAGTGAGATCCACTCCTGCCTAGTTTCCGGTGGACACCCCGGACGCCCCAGGCGAGGACACTCCAGTCTCCGTCCTGGGTCCCAGGGAGGCGGAGTGTTTTCCTCCCAAAACTGCAATCCGAAAACGACAAACAACCTGGACCTCCAGTGCGGAGGTAAGAATCTGGTATCTGTCTGTGGAACATTCCTTTTAGGACTCAAAAGAGGGCTGGACGCAGCTGAACCTCGGAGTCTGACCGCCCAGACGAGATGGCGTCTGGGGGTCCTGGTCTGGGCAACCTTAGGTTGCATTTGTTTGGTTTGTTTTGTCTTTGTTCTTTGCTGTCTTTGTCTTTGTCAAAATGGGTCAGGATCAGTCGTCTTCGTCGACCCCCTTACAATGTTTTCTTGAGAATTTTCAGGACTTCAAGAGACAAGGAGAGGACTACGCCACCCCGTTAATTATTTTGATTTACAGAAATTTTGTGAACGAGAGTGGCCCACGTTTGGGGTTGGGTGGCCATCCACCGGATCTTTTGATCTATGGATGGCATATCGGGTTCATCACATTGTTTACGGTCATCCTGGCCACCCTGACCAAATTCCCTACATCCAGATATGGGTAGACATCCTCACTGAGAAAACCCAGTGGTTAAAGAAATGCCAATGCCCCGAAGAAAAATTGGGACAGAGACAGACTATTTTGCTGACAGAGCCTCCAAAAGGCGGAAAAAAGACAGACCCTAAGTTCTTGCCCAATGACCCCCAAGGATGAGGTCTCAGGACGACAGCCTCCACCTTATGTCCCCCCACCTGGGACACCCTAGGGAAGCGGACGCACGGCTCCTGTGGAGTCATCTCCCCAGCCTCCCCCGGGTACTATTCCTGGCCCAGGTCTAAGTCCAGAGGCCAAAGCCAGAGCAGATCTTCCAGGGGCTTCTCCCCTTTCTCCCCTGATCCCTCAGACCCCACTCCCTGGTGCTGGGAAGGCTGCAGAGTCGAGTTCCCCGCCGCCGCCAAAACCTCTGCCATGGCCACCCGCACAAACTCTGTCGGCCAGAAACCCTTTTAGTCCACCCCACACTAGGACCAGGGCCTCTTATGGACCTCCAGGGGACCCCCAGAGAGGGACTGCGGAGGCTTCTCCAAGTGGGCCAGCCCCCTTGCTGCCATTACATCAGGCAGCCCCCCTGGACTTAGAGCCGGACAGTCGAGCTTTTATGATTTATGTCCCCCTTTCCACTAGTGATCTGTATAACTGGAAGAATCAAAATCCGTCCTTTTCTCAAAACCCCCAGAGTTTGGTCTCCCTCCTTGAGTCGGTTTTCTTCACTCACCAGCCGACCTGGGACGACTGTCAGCAATTACTTCAGACTTTCTACACCTCAGAGGAGAGGGAGAGAGTAAGAAATGAAGAAAGAAAGCTGGTCCTTGGGCAGAACGGATAGCCTGCCGCTGATCATGGAAGGATAGAGGCATTTTTCCAGCTGGAAGGACACAGTGGGACCACAATTTGGACCAAGGGAAGGAGTCTCTCGACAGGTATTGCCAGACTCTCCTCAACGCCATCTGAGCTGCCATTCGGAAGCCCACTAATCTCTCCAAGGTAACAGAGACCATGCAGCGACCGAGTGAAAGCCCAGCCGTCTTTTTTAGAGAGGCTTTGTGAGGCATACCGGGTGTATACCCCAATTGACCCAGATGCCCCAGAAAATCAGCGGGCCATTAGCATCTCGTTCATGTCCCAGTCGGCCCCAGACATTAGAAAAAAGTTACAAAAGTTAGAAGGCTTTGAGGGGAAATCACTCTCAGAACTGATAGAGGTTGCCCAGAAGGTTTTCAATAATTGGGAAGACCAAACTGCAAACCTAAATACCAAAATAGCAAAGATCTTACTAGCCATGAACAAGGGGAAGGGATCAAGGCAAGGCACCAGGAGGAAAGACGGGAAAAAAGACAAAGCCAAAGGGCCAGGCTGGGGAAGAACCAATGTGCTTACTGTAAAAGGAAGGACACTGGAAAAGGGAATGCCCCGAAAGACCGGAGATGAAGGAAAACCCAGTGCTGGTTAAGGAGGTGGACTGAGGGCATCAGGGCTCTGTAGGCCCCCAGGAGCCCAGGGTAATGTTGAACATTGGGGGCAAACCAGTGGATTTCCTCATAGACACTGGAGCCACGTTTTCAGTACTACAACACCCAGCTGGCGGGGTCTGGAAGTCCAGAACCCCCATTCAAGGGGCAACAGGGAGAGTAAAATCCTACCCCGTGACTCAGGGACGAATCACCAACCTAGAGGCAGGCACAGTTACCCACTCTTTTCTTGTAATGCCCGATTGCCCCTACTGACTTCTGGGAAGAGACTTACTCAACAAACTCCGAGCCACTATTTCCTTTGAAGGAGGGGAAGGACCTTGGGTACTCCTCCTACCGCCCACAGAGCTGGAGGGAACAGTTTTACTCCTCATCTGCCCTTTACAGGAGGAATTCAGGCTACATGAAGGGATTTCAAAGACCCCCTCAAAAGACCCCTACCTCCGAATCCCAGCAACAACACAGAGCGGTTAACTATTAGGGAACAAGCTCGGGATAGTTGACCTCTCCAAATCAGTATTAAATGCGATAGAGAAGCCGTATAGCCTCAGAGGCCAACCCCAGAACACTGCCACCCAGAGGCTGAGCCACAAACTGACTCTTTGCTAAACACAAAATAAGGCAGTCTGGGAAACAAATACGACCTGCTTTAAAATAAGGACTGTGGTTTACAACACAGAGGAACAGTGTATCGCAGGGAAACTCAACACTCTCCTGAATACCTGGCAGGACTAAAGGTGAGCCAGACTGAAGAATAGAAGAACCGAAGGACCTTCACTACTGCAATTTTTTTTTCTCTTTTTTCACCTTTTAACTAAGAAACCAATTTTTTTCTTTTTTTTTCTTTTTTTTCTACTTTTTCCATCACCTGATTTTACCCTTTTAATTACTACCTTCTTATTTTTAACCAGTATTATTACTGCTACCATTTTACCATTTTTTAAAGTGCCATTTTATTTTTTCTTTATTTTATTTTGGGATTAGTGTCCTCCATTCTATTTTCATCTTTATATTATTAGTTGTTTCTAGTTTGCATCGATCTCCAGGGAGCTGTTGCTGGAATTTGTTGGAATTAGTGGGGGTTCTATAGGAGTATTCTCCTCATATAAAAAGTCTCTTCCCCTCTTCCACTTCATTCTCTCTTTTCGCTCTTTTTTTTTTTCTTTTCTTTTCTCGCTTTTATTTTAACCCCTCCTTTTTCCCAATTTCATTTTTGCACTCCTTTATTTGGTCCCTACTTTTCTTTTCTTTTTTCTCTTTTATCTTTTTCTCTTCCTTCTTCCTTATATCCTAATTCTCTTAATTCGGGTGGTCACCATTATTTGGGGTTATTAATATCGTGAAAATATTTGTTTTTAGTGCCTGGTACGTGGTGCCTTGTTGTGTTGTATTTTGTGCCTTTAAATCAACGCAGCAGATCCAAGCAACAGAAGCCTCCTGAGCACCACACCCTCTGCTGAGGAACAGCAGCTGTACGTGAAGCCGCCCCCCACCAGCCAGAAGAGCCACCAGAGCTGTGAACAGCACCCACCAGTGGAGCTGCTGCCAACTGAGGAGCAGCTGCTACCGCAACCGCCCAAGGAGCAATCAGAGCCCAAGGAGCCACTGCCACCCAGGGAGCAGCCACTGAAAGACTCAACGTCTAGATATGTCAGTGAGATCAAACATGGGTAGAAAAAGAAACCCCCAAAAGAAAGAGAAGGAGGACTCTCCAGAAAAGCAGCTAAGTAATACAGAGGCATGCAACATGACAGAAAAAGAATTCAGGATAAGGGTCCTAGAGTGCATAAACCGGATGGAGGAAAAAATCAATAACTTCTACAAGAAGCAAGAAGAAACAGATGAAAAAGTCAACAACTGAAGTAAGACCCAAGAAGAAATGAAGAGTGATATAGCTGCAATACAAAACACCATTGAAAGTATCAACAGTAGACTAGGAGAAGCGGAGGACCGAATTAGTGAATTAGAAGACAAGGAAGCAAAACACACCCAAAATGTACTGCAATTGAAGAAAAAAATTAAAAGACAGGAGGAGAGCCTAAGGGAGCTTTGGGACAACATGAAATGAAACAACATACCAATAATAGGGGTGCCAGAACAACAGAAAGATGAACAAGGATTAGAAAACCTATTCGAAGAAATAATATCAGAAAACTTCCCTGAAGTGGGGAAGAAAAAAGTCACACAAGTCCAGAGAGTCCCAAGCAAGGTGAACCCGAAAAGACCCACACCAAGACACATCATAATTACCATGGCAAATGTTCAGGACAAAGAGAGAATCTTACAGGCTGCAAGAGAGACACGGAAAGTTACATAAAAGGGATCTCCCATTAGATTATCAAATGATTTCTCAACAGAAACACATCAGGCCAGAAAAGAATGGACGGAAATTTACAAAGTGATGCAAAGCAAAGGAATGAATCCAAGAATACTCTATCCAGCAAGGCTATCATTCAAACTTGAAGGGGAAATAAGAAGCTTCACAGACAAAAAAAGCCTAAGGGATTTTATCACCACCAAGCCAGAATTGCAAGGAATGCTAAAGGGACTGGTATAAAAAGAAGAAATAAAACGCTCAGAAAGAAAACAGCCACACAAAAAAAGAAATGGCTACAAACAAGTACCTTTCAATAATAACTTTAAACGTAAACGGACTAAATGCCCCAACCAAAAGACATCAAGTGGCTGAATGGATAAAAAAAAACATGACCCACACATCTGCTGTCTACAAGAAACCCACCTCATTAAAGGGGACTCACACAGACTGAAAGTGAAAGGATGGAAAAATATCTTTCAGGAAAATGGAAAGGAAAAGAAAGCTGGAGTAGTAATACTTATATCTGACAAAATAGACCTCAAAGTGAAGGCCATAACAAGAGATAAGGAAGGCCACTTCATAATACTAAAGGGACCAATACAACAAGAAGCTATAACCCTGGTAAACATATATGCACCCAATGCAGGAGCACCCAAATTCATAAAAAAAAAACTCCTGGAAGATATCAAAGGAGAGACAGACAACAATACAATCATAGTAGGGGACTTTAATACACCACTGACAGCACTGGATAAGACCTCTAGACAAACAATCAGCAAAGATACAGCAATCCTAAATGACTCACTAGATCAGATGGACTTAATAGACATCTTCAGAAAACATCACCCCAAAGCCAGGGAATATACATTCTACTCATGTGTTCATAAGACATATTCAAAAATAGACCATATATTGGGTCACAAGCAAATTATCCCAAAATTCAAGAAGATTAAAATCATAAAAAGCATCTTCGCAGACCACGATGCATAATATGAGAAATAAACTACAATAAAAACAACCCAAAATACACAAACACCTGGAAGCTGAATAGCATGCTATTAATTATTGATTGGGTTACCAATGAGATCAAAGAAGAAATTAAAAACATCTTGGAAACTAATGACAATGACAACACAACAATCCAAAACCTATGGGACACACTGGAAGCAGTCCTGAGAGGGGAGTTTATAGCTCTACAGGCCTATCTCAAAAAACAATAAAAAATGGTAGTAAATCATCTAACACTACAACTCAAAGAATTAGAAAGAGAGCAACAAGAAAACCCCAGAGTGAGCAGATGCCGGGGTCCAACCCCAGCAGGTCCAGGGGTCCCCAAAGGTGTAGACGGAGTCGGCGAAGAAGGAAGGACACGGAGACAGTGTTCAGTTGATCAGCAGCCTAGCCAGGATGTCTAGCCAGGATCTCCAGCCAAGTTCTGGTCTAGATCTCCAGCGAAGTTCTGCTTAGGATCTCCAGTGAAGTTCTGGTTTGGATCTCCAGTGAAGTTCTGCTTCAGATCTCCAGCCAGGTTCTGTGTCCATGTTCTCTTGCTAGGTTCTCCAGCCAGGTTCTGTCCAGGTTCTCCAGCCAGGTTCAGTCACTAGGTTCTAGTCGGGTTCTCTTGCCAGTTTCTGTAGTCAGGTTCAGTCCAGGATCTTTTGCCATGTTCTCTCACTAGGTTCTGTCTCTAGGTTCTGAGGCCAGTTTCTGTCCAGGAACTTTTGCCATGCTCTCTCCAGCGAAGTTCTTCTGTCTCTAGAGAATGTTCTGTGTAGGTTCTGTGCCTAGGTTCCGTCTCTCTTGGTTCCGTATTCTAAGTTCTGTGTCTTGCTGTCTTATTACATCTGTATTTATACCAGTTGATTCAATCCTATCAATCTCTATTACAAAGGTTAGGGCGATTCTTATCTCCATTCCAGGGAGTAAAGATTATGTAGCTTAAGCATGATTGTTCGTAGTTAAAGTGATTAATTACCCACCTGGCACTAGTTAAGAGGTTTTATTCCCTCCCTAACTTCAGGGGAAAATCCCTACCTGGGGAAACAACCTTTCTCAGAGACCTTGGTTAAAACACATAGTGCCAAGAAGGTGAGCAAACATATTAAGAACAGTATGCCATATATGCCAGGTCCCCTGAAACAGCAAGCATGGACCGGCTCCCGGCAAGCAGAAGGAAGGAGATAATAAAAATTAGAGCAGAAATAAATGACATAGAGACCAAAAAAACAATAGAGAAAATCAATGAAACCAAGAGCTGGACCTTTGAAAGGATAAACAAGATTGACAAACCTCTAGCCAGACTCACCAAGAAGAAAAGAGAGAGGACCCAAATCAACAAAATCAGAAATGATAGAGGCGAAATAACAGCAGACCCCACAGAAATACAAATGATTGTCAAAAAATACTATGGACAGCTCTATTCCAACAAACTAGACAACCTGGAGGAAATGGACAAATTCCTAGAAAAATACAACATTCCAAAACTCAATCAGGAAGAATCTAAAAATCTCAACAGGCCAATAAATATGGAAGAAATTGAAGCAGTCATCAAAAAGCTTCCATCAAACAAAAGCCCAGGACCAGTTGGCTACACAGGGGAGTTTTACCAAACATTCAAGGAAGAACTAAAACCTATCCTCCTCAGACTACTACAAAAAATTCAAGAGGAAGGAACACTTCCAAGCTCATTCTACGAAACCTGCATCACCCTAATACCAAAACCAGGGAAAGACAACACAATGAAAGAGAATTACAGGCCAATATCCCTCATGAACATAGATGCCAAAATACTCAACAAAATCTTAGCAAATCGGATCGAGCCGTACATCAGAAAGATCATACACCACGACCAAGTAGGATTTATCCCAGGAATGCAAGGATGGTACAATATCCGCAAATCAATAAACGTGATACATCACATAAACAAATTGAAAGAAAAAAACCACATGGTCATATCAATTGATGCAGAAAAAGCATTTGACAAAATTCAACAGCCATTTTTGATAAAAACTCTCAGTAGGGTGGGAGTACGAAGATCATACCTCAACATAATAAAAGCCATATATGACAGGCCCACAGCCAACATCATACTCAATGGACAAAAAATAACACCATTTCCCCTAAGAACAGGAACAAGACAGGGATGCCCCCTCTCACCACTCCTGTTCAATAGAGTACTGGAAGTGTTAGCCATGGCAATTAGGCAAGAAGAAGAAATAGAAGGCATTCAAATTGGAAAAGAGGAAGTAAAACTGTCCTTATTTGCAGACGATATGATATTATACATACAAAACCCTAGAGACTCCATCAAAAAGCTACTAGACTTAATACATGAATTTGACAATGTAGCAGGATACAAAATTAACCCCAAGAAATCTGAGGCATTTCTATACACCAATAGTGAACTTTCAGAAAGAGAGATTATAAAAACAATCCCGTTTACCATCACACCAAAAAAATTAAACTACCTAGGAATAAACTTAACTAAAGTGGTAAAAGACCTCTACTCAGAAAACTACAGGATGTTGAAAAAAGATATAGAGGAAGACATAAACATATGGAAGAACATACCGTGCTCATGGATTGGTAGAATCAACATCATTAAAATGTCCATACTACCCAAAGCAATCTATAAATTCAACGAACTTCCCATTAAAATACCAACGGCATACTTCATAGATCTAGAACGAACTCTCCAAAAATTCATCTGGAATAAAAAAAGACCCCGAATAGCTGCAGCAATCCTGAAAAAGAACAAAGTAGGTGGGATCTCAATACCAGATATCAAGATGTATTACAAAGCCACTGTTCTCAAAACTGCCTGGTACTGGCACAAGAATAGGCATATAGATCAATGGAATAGAATAGAGAGCCCAGAAATCGGCCCGAACCAATATGCTCAATTAATATTTGACAAAGGAGGCAAGAACATACAATGGAGCCAAGATAGTCTCTTCAATAAATGGTGTTGGGGAAATTGGACAGATATATGCAAGAAAATGAAACTAGACCACCAACTTACACCATACAAAAAAATAAACTCAAAATGGATAAAGGACTTAAATGTACGACAGGAAACCATAAAAATTCTAGAAGAATCCAAAGGCAACAAAATCTCAGACATATGCCGAAGCAATTTCTTCACTGATACAACTCCTAGGGCACTTGAAACTAAAGAGAAAATGAACAAATGGGACTACATCAAAATAAAAAGCTTCTGCACAGCAAAGGAAACCATCAACAAAGCAACGAGAAAACCCACTGTGTGGGAAAATATATTTGCCAATGTCATATCTGACAAGGGCCTAATCTCCAAAATTTATAGGGAACTCATACAACTTAACAAAAGGAAGATATACAATCCAAAAAAAAATGGGCAAAGGACCTAAATAGACACCTCTCAAAAGAGGACATTCAGAAAGCCAAGAGACATATGAAAACATGCTCAAAGTCACTAATCATCCGAGAGATGCAAATCAAAACAACAATGAGGTACCATCTCACACCTGTCAGACTGGCTATCATCAACAAATCAACAAACGACAAGTGCTGGAGAGGCTGTGGAGAAAAAGGAACACTTGTGCACTGCTGGTGGGAATGCAGACTGGTGCAGCCACTATGGAAGACAGTATGGAGTTTCCTCAAAAAACTGAAAATGGAACTCCCATTTGACCCTGTGATCCCACTTCTAGGAATATATCCCAAGAAACCAGAAACACCAATCATAAAGGATATATGCACCCCTATGTTCATATCAGCACAATTCACCATTGCTAAAATCTGGAAACAGCCTAAGTGCCCATCAGTAGATGAATGGATTAGAAAACAGTGGTACATCTACACGATTGAATACTATGCTGCTCTAAAAAGGAAGGAACTCTTACCATTTGCAACGGCATGGATGGAACTGGAGAGCATTATGCTAAGTGAAATAAGCCAGTCAATGAAGGAAAAATACCACATGATCTCACTCATTCATGGATAATAGAGACCATTATAAACTCTTGAACAATAATAGATACAGAGGCAGAGCTGCCTCAAACATTGTCAAACTGCAGCGGGAAGGCCGTGGAGGGTTGGGGGACAGGAGGTAGGGGGGTAAGAGATCAACCAAAGGACTTTTATGCATGCATATAAGCATAACCAGTGGACATAAGGCACTGGGGGATAGGGGAGGCTAGGGGACTGTCTAGGGCGGAGGGGAAAAAAATGGACACATATGTAATACCCTTTGTATTACTTTAAGCAATAAAAATACAAAAGAGTATGGACACAAAAAATAAAATAAAATAAAATGAAAACCCCTACCTCCGAAAGCTCCAAAAAGAGATACCCGGAGTTTGGACTGAGGGGAATCCACCTGGGCTGGCGAGACACTGGCCTTCCATAGTGATCCAGCTCACTAGCACTGCCACTCCGATTTGGGTAAGGCAATACCCGATGAGCCAGAAGGCAAAGTTGGGCATAGCCAAACACATACAGAGACTGAGAAAGGCGGGAATCCTAATACCTTGCCAGTCAGCATGGAACACCCCTTTACTACCTGTCCAGAAACCAGGAACGGAAGACTTTAGGCCCGTTCAAGATTTAAGTGAGGTAAACAAAGAGTAGAAACTATCCATTCTACCGTGCCTAACTCTTATACTCTCCTAAGCTTACTTTGCCCGAACCACCGGTATTATACTGTCCTAAACTTGAAGGATGCTTTCTTCTCCCTTCCCTTGGCACCCCAGAGTCAACCAATTTTTGCTTTTGAGTGGACAGACCCAGAGGAGGGAGAGCCAGGGCAATTTACTTGGACCAGACTCCCTCAGGTATTTAAGAACTCCCCCACTATATTCGATGAGGCCCTTAACCAAGACCTTAAAGAATATCGCCACAGCCATCCAGGTGTCACCCTGCTCCAGTATATTGACGACCTCCCACTGGCCACTGAGAAAGAGGAAGACTGCAGTCAGGCTACACGGGATCTGCTGCTGACATTGGACCACCTCGGATATGGAGTCTCCGCTAAGAAGGCCTAACTCTGTGCCACCAGGGTAACTTACCTCGGATATCACATAGAGGAAGGTAAGAGGACCCTCTCCCACAGTAGAATCCAGGCAATACTCTCTATCCAGACCCCCAAGACGAAGTGACAGGTACGAGAATTCCTTGGGGTGGTAGGGTATTGTAGGCTTTGGATTCTAGGTTTTGCTGAAATTGCAAAGCCTCTGTACTCAGCCACAGGGGGCAAGGACCCTGACCTAAACTGGACAAAAGTAGAAGATAGGGCCTATCAGCAACTACAACAGGCCCTAATAAGTGCCCCAGCCTTAGCCCTCCCTGACCTCATCAAACCGTTCCAGCTCTATGTGGTTGAATCCTGAGGCGTGGTGAAAAGAGTCCTAACGCAAACTCTGGGACCCTGGAAGAGGCCGGTTGCCTACTTGTCAAAAAGACTAGACCCAGTGGCTGAAGGGTGGCCAAGCTGCCTAAAGGCAATAGCAGCAACGGCAATACTGGTTAAAGAGGCTTCTAAATTAACTTTTGGGCAAGATCTACAGGTGGTGGCACCCCACTCGGTAGAGACTCTGTTGTGCAGTCCCCCAGAATGCTGGCTATAGAATGCCTACATTACTCAATACCAAGTATTCTTATTAGACACTCCCAGGGTGAGTTTTCTAAAGACTGCTGCCCTAAACCCAGCCACTCTCTTACCGTATGAAGGGGCAGAGCCCCTCATCCACGACTGTGAAAACACCCTGATGTCTCTCACATCTCTACAGGCTGATCTTACTGATCAACCCCTTGTCAACCCAGAGGAGACACTATTTACAGATGGAAGTAGCTTCATTGTGAATGGTGTCTGGTACGTCGGGGCAGCAGTGGTTACAAGGAATCAAGTCATCTGAGCACAAGCCTTAGGACATGGAACTTCTGCTCAGAGGCTGAATTGATAGCCCTCACACAGGCCCTGCAGTGGGGGAAGGACAAGAGAGTCAACATTTATACAGATAGCAGATATGCCTTTACCACTGTACATGTCCATGGGGCTCTATACCAAGAAAGAGGGTTATTAACCTCAGGAGGCAAGGACATTAAAAATGCTCAAGAAATATTAAACCTCCTCTCTGCCATATGGGGGCCCAAGGAGGTGGCAGTAATCCATTGCAAAGGGCATCAAAAGGATGACTCCCCTGTGGCCCAGGGAAACCAGTTTGCAGACTAAACAGCCAAAGAGACTACAAAAAGACCAGTAGGGTCACTTGAAGTACTGGTAGCAGTACCACCCAGGAATCTACAGCCAAACCCTGTTTACACCTCAGAAGAAAAGGAAACAGCCACAAAATTACACCCAAAAGGGACTTCCCAGGAATGGCTACTATTACCAGATGGAAGGCCTTTTTTTCCAGAGGCTTTGGACCGAATCATCACCTCCCAGATACACCAAAGTACTCACCTGGGAGGAACCAAACTAGCTGAACTCCTGGGAAGGGAATACTACATACCAAGGGTACATCAAATAACCCAGGATATAGCCAGAAGGTGCCAAGTTTGTACCCAGGTAAACTCAAGCCCACCTGTGACGGTACCGCCGGGAAGCCCATTCCTGGGATTGAGTCCCGGTGAACACTGAGAAGTGGACTTCACTGAACTACCCTGTGGCAAGGAGGTTACCGGTACCTCCTAGTGTTCGTAGACACCTTCTCCGGGTGGCCGGAGGCATACCCGACCAGGGCTGAGACAGCACAGGTAGTAGTTAAGAAACTCCTCTCTGAAATTCTCCCCAGTTTGGCCTACCACTATACATGGGGTCTGACAATGGCCCGGTGTTCATCGCCAAAGTAACTCAATCCCTAGTTGAGGCCCTTAAGGTCACCTGGAAGTTACATTGCAATTATAGACCTCAAAGTTCTGGACAGGTAGAAAGGATGAATCAGACTCTTAAGGAAACATTGACAAAACTAAAATTAGAGACTGGCAAAAACTGGGTAATTCTCCTCCCCTTTGCTCTGTTCAGGACCATGCACCCCATATGTAAAAGGGCTGACACCTTTTGAAATCATGTTCGGCAGACCACCACCTCTCCTTCCACCGCTGCAGGAGGAAGAGCTGGCCGCGCTATCTAACCGAAATCTCCTCAAGCCCTTACAGGCACTCCTGACCAGCTCAGCGGCTGTGCACCAAATCGCCCTGGCAGCTCATCAGGAAGCTCGCGCGCCCAACCCGAACAGCCCACCTGTGTGTGCCCCTGGTGATTTGGTCTGGGTGAAGTGACACAATCCAGGTACTCTTGAGCCTCGGTAGGAAGGTCCTTTCCAGGTCATCCTAAGCACCCCAACTGCTGTCAAAGTTGGGGGAAAGAAGCGCTGGATTCACCGCACACAAATCAAGAAGGCTGAAGATGCATCGGTACAATGGACTGTAGAGCACACAGCAGACCCACTCAAGGTCAGACTGAAAAAGGACCCTGTCTAGGCATCCTCCTTTTATGCCAAAGAACTTATATACATACTAGAGGCCCAGTGCATGACATGTATTGACTGGGGATGGGGGGATCCCTCAGCTCAACCTGTGCTCTCTCACAGTCTGCGACGCCTCGCTCCTTACTGCCTGCGTGCTTGCTGCTCCCTACTGCTTAGCTTGCTGCTTCTTAGTGCTGCTGCAGAGGCTCCTGCCACCGCCACTGCACTCGCCAGCCATGAGCCTGGCTTCTGGCTGAGCTGTGCTCCCCCTGTGGGAGCACACTGACAACCAGGGGGCTGCTCCTAGTTGAGCATATGCTCCCTGATTGTCAGTTCATAGTGACCAGGGTTTTATTATAAAGGATAGGATATTGAATGTGAACTGTAAATGAAAAATAAAATTTAAAAATAACCAAATAAAAATTCAGATCTGAAAATTTATATATATTTTTTAAATTCGCACCTGAGGATGTTTTTAAAATTGATTTTTAGAGAAACATCCATGTGACAGAGAAATACCAGAGAAATACCAGGTGCCTCTGCACCTGCTGACCCACTGGGAACTAACTTAAACCTAAGTATGTGCCCTAACCTAGAATCCAACAGGAAATCCTTTGGTGTACAGGTTGAGATTCCAACCAATTGAGCAACCTGGCCAGGGCAGATCTGAAAAAAAATTTTTAAATGTACCTCCAGGCCCTGATCAGTGTAGATAAGTAGTTAAAGTGTCTTCCCACACACCAAAGGGTCATGGGCTTGATTCTAGTGAGGGCACATACACAGGTTGTAGGTTCCATCACTGTCAGATTGCTTGGGCAACTGATCGATGTTTCTCTTTCTCTTTCCCTCTCCCTTCCTCTTTATCTAGAATCAATGAAAAAAACATATCCTTAGTAGAGGACTTAAAAAGAAAAAAAATGCTGGTTTTGTTAAGTGGATAGTGCTTCTGCAGGCAGACTGAAGGGTATTGGGTTGGATTCCGATCAAGGGCACATACCTGGGTTGCAGGCTCAATCCGGGGCCCTGGTCGGGGATTCAACAAGAGGCAAACAATTGATGTCTCTCACATTAGTTTCTGTCTTTCTCCCTCCCTTCCACTCTTTGTAAAATAAATAAATAAATAAATAAATAAATAAATAAATAAATAAATAAATAAATGCAAAAATGTCCTCAGGTGAGGATTAACCAAAAACAAATACCCATCCCCAGTGTGATTATTGAAGGAGCATATGAAGTATTTGTTGAATGAATGGGAAGGGATGGGACTTTGCTTTCTAACTGATTTAGCAACTCTGCAAGCCAGAGGGTTTATTTTTTATTTTAATTGTTATTGATTGATTATTTTAGAGCTAGGAAGGGAGTGAGAGAAACACCAGTGTGTTGTTCCACTTATTATGCTCTCTTTGGTTGCTTCTTGTCTGTGCCCTGACTAGGGATCCAACCCATAACCTTGCTGTATCAGGAGGAGGTTCTAACCCACTGTGCTGCGTGCTGCCTGTCAGGGCCTCTCAACAAAACCCCTCTTGCATGCCCTGGCTCCTGCTGTGGGTGGGAGCTCCTCTGCCACAGCAAAGGTTTGGGATTCATTCTGTCAGGGCACCTACTTAGGTTTCAGGTTTGATCCTGGTAGGGGCTGACTGCTGCTCAGGAAGTGACTGAGGACTGTTGAGATCCATGTGCTTTAGTCAATCGGCGAGGAGCTGGGGTTCCATTGCTGACCTAGCCAACTCTGATCCCCCCCTACCCCCGGTCCTCCATAGAAGACGACTTCAACTATGGCAGCTGTGTGGCCTCTGCCAGCATACACACCCACATGGGTAGGTAGCCCTCTTCACAGCTCTCCAGGACTGGCTGCTGAGCAGTTGCCCGGGAGGCAGATTTCTGGGTTTCCAGAGAGAGTGCCCTCTGTGTCAGACTCCCAGGGAGAGCGGGGTCCTGGAGGGAAAGCACTTCGCTCTGCCTCCCTTCAGGGCTCCTGGGCGAGAGCGGAGCGCCTGTCCTGCACAGGGCTGAGAGGGGAGAACTGCCCCAGGGAGGCCTCCTAGCTGGGTGCTGAGAAAACAAAACTGGAACCCTTCCTCATGGGACCCTGTTGTCTTCCCTGTAGAAAGGGACAGATGAAAGCCTCAGCAGCCTTACTGGGGCATCTTTAAATGAAGATGTTGTATTTTTTTTGTGAAAATAAGTTTCTTGTGTAATCAATATTGTGTAATCATTGTGATTTATTGTGTAATTTATTGATTACACAATAACCTGCATTGACTTATATGCTGGGACATTTGTGCTGTAGGGCATGTGAATGCATTTTATTTTATTTGATGCAGCCTCATGTTCCCTGGCCTCCTGTGGCAGGCAGCCATGCAGCCATGCCCACCTGCTCCTTCTGGTCGTTACCAGTGAGGGCATCCCGGATAATTTGCATATTCCTCTATTATTATATAGGATATGCATTACCCATGGACACAGACACTAAGGTGGTGAAGACCTGCTGTGGGGTGGGATCCAGATGAAAGAGGGCAATGTGGGGAAAAAGAGGGTGACATCTGTAATACTCTCAACAATAAAGATTGAAAAAAAGAAAATAAAATGTGACATACAAATTTGTGTAATGTATTTTTAGAGGGAAATTTTTAACATTAAGTGTATGTGTTAGCAAAGAAGAAAGAGCTAAAAACAACAATCTAAAATTCCACAATAGGGAACTAGAAAGAAAGAAGAAAAGAAATAAATTTAAGGGCAGAAATCAATGAAGTTGTGAAGAAAAGTAAATTGGTAAACCTCTAGTGAACCTAACCAAAAAACTGTTTTCCCATATTGAATTTTAACATTGGCTTGTAAATTTCTACAAGGAAGTTCACTGGGATTATATTAGAGATTAGTTAAATGTGTAAATCAATATGGGAAGGTTTCAGTCTTTAATATATTGTCCCCATCCATAAATTTTGGATTTATTTTTATTTATTTAGGTTGCCAATTTAATATTGCTTTGTAGTTTTCATATAAGTTTTGAACTGTTTGGCTAAATTTATTAAAGAATATATTATACAGATCTTTTTTTCTCTCTCTTAGATATAATTTGTGCTCACTTTTCTTTTTTTAAAAATATATTTTATTGATTTTTTACAGAGAGGAAGGGAGAGGGATAGAGAGGTAGAAACATCGATGAGAGAGAAGCATCAACCAGCTGCCTCATGCACACCCCTTACTGGGGATGTGCCTGCAACCAAGGTACATGCCCTTGACTGGAATCGAACCCAGGACTCTTCAGTCCCCAGGCCGACGCTCTATCCAGTGAGCAAAACCGGCTAGGGCTATGTTCTCTTTTCTCTCCCCTAATTATCTTTTCTCAGGTGGTTGCTTATATTGGGGTTATTGGTGCCGTGAGTACATTCATACTTTGCTACCTTGGGGTCATGTCTTGTTAAGGTTAATATTTTGGGATTAGTGTTCTACATTCTATTTTCATCTTTCTTTTAGCATCCTTTTACTCTACCTCAACTTTACCTTTATGCCAAAACTCTCTTACTCACTTTTCCCCTTTTGTTGTCCTGTTTCTCTTACCCTATCCCTGCTTTAGATTTTCCCTATTCCTTATTTTTACTCCCTGTTAAAATTTCACCCTACTTACATATCTAATTAACAGTCTCCTGCTCTAAATCCATATACACCTAGCTCTTCTCTTTCTTCACTATCCAAAGTTTTTTTTTTCTCTCTGTCATTTTGTTGTTGTTTGCTTGATTGTTGAGTATATTGGGGTTTTTTAATGCTTGATTGTGAAATTGTTTTGCTT
The DNA here is from genome assembly GCF_014108235.1 of Myotis myotis. Taxonomy (NCBI): domain Eukaryota; kingdom Metazoa; phylum Chordata; class Mammalia; order Chiroptera; family Vespertilionidae; genus Myotis; species Myotis myotis. Next base: position 73,861,059 of record NW_023416346.1, on the reverse strand, counting down.
TTTTTAAAAAAAATTTTCTGTTGTTGTTTTTTTTCCGGTTATTTTTTTGCTCCTGTTTTTCCTCGCCTTGCTTGATATTAGTTGTTGTTTGTAGTTTGCATTCATATCCAGAGAACTGTTGCTGGAATTTATTGGGATTAGTGGCTGTTCTATTGGAGGTTTCTCCACATATAAATAGTTTCTTCCCCTCTTCTATTTCATTCTCTTCCTTTTCTCTATTACATTTTTTTTTCCTTTTCCCAATTTCATTTTTGCACTCCTTTTTTTCTTTTTCTCTTTTTTCATTTTCTCTTCTTTCTTCTTTATCCCCTAATTCTCTTTGATCTGGTGGGCACCTTTATTTGGGGTTATTAGTATCCTGAATATATTTGTGTTCAGTGCCTTGTGCATTGTGCCCTGTTGTGTTGTATTTTGTGTCTTTAAATCAACACAGCAGAGAGATAACTACATAACCAAACACCTGAAGAAGAGAGATCATGGGGAGAAAAAGAAACAGTCCACATATGAAAGAAAAACAGCCATGACCAGAAAAGGAAGTAAATGAAATGGAGGCAATGGAGGCAAGCAACCTGTCAGGGAAAGAATTCAGGGAAATGGTCATAAGGTGGATGAAAAGAATGGAAGAAAAATTCAACAATATGTGTAAGAACCAAGAGGAAATGAAGAACCAAGAAGAAATGAAAAATGACATCACTGCTATAAAGAACTCAATAGAAATCATCAACAGTAGATTAGAAGAGGCAGAGGACCACATCGGTGAGCTAGAAGACAAAGGTAGGAAAAAATACCCAAGCAGAGCAGCTTCTAGAAAAAATAATTAAAAAGCAGGAGGAGAGCCTAAGAGAACTTTGGGACAACATGAAACAAAACAACATCCTCATAATAGGGGTGCCAGAAGAGAGGAAATTGAACAAAGAATAGAAAACCTGTTTGAAAAAATAATGACAGAAAACTTCCCTGATATAGGGAAGAAAAAACTCACACAAATCCAAGCAGCTCACAGAGTCCCAAACAAAATGAACCGCAAAAGACTGACGCCAAGGCACATTATAATTAAATTGGCAAACAACAACGACAAAGCAAGAATCTTAAAAGTGGCCAGAGAGAGACAGAAAGTTACTTACAAAGGATCCCCCATCAGACTAGCGACGGATTTCTCAATAGAAACACATCAGCCAAGAAGGGAATGGAATGAAATATACAAAGTCATGGAAAGGAAGGGTCTGAATCCAAGAATACTGTACCCAGCAAAGGCTATCAATCAAAATTGAGGGTGAAATCAGGAGCTTCACAGACAAAAAAGGATTACGGGAGTTTATTACCAAAAAACCAGCAATACAAGAAATGCTAAAGGGTCTGCTGTAAAAAAAAAAAAAAAAAAAAAAAAAAAAAAAGAAGAAGAAGGAACACAGGGGTAAAGAATAAAAATGGCGACAAACAAGTATGTATCAATAATAACTTTAAATGTAAATGGATTAAATGCCCCAATCAAAAGACATAGGGTAACTGAGTGGATAAGAAAACATGACCCATATATCTGCTGTCTGCAGGAAACCCACCTCAGAAAAAAAGATGCACACAGACTGATGGTGAAGGGATGGAAAAAGGTTTTTCAGGCCAATGGAAATGAGAAAAAAGCCTAGGTAGCAATACTTATATCTGACAAATTAGATCTCAAAGTGAAGGACATAAAAAGAGATAAGGAAGGCCACTTCATAATAGTAAAGGGAGCAATCCAACAAGAAGAAATAACTCTGGTACACATATACACACCCAATATAGGAGCACCCAAATACATAAGAAAACTTCTGGAGGAGATCAAGGGAGAGATTGACATCAATACAATCATAGTAGGGGACTTTAACACCCCATTATCACCACTGGAAAAATCCTCTAAACAGAAACTCAGCAAAGAAACAGCAATCCTAAATGACTCACTAGATCAGATGGAATTAATTGACATCTTCAGAACATTTCTCCCAAAGCCACAGAATATACATTCTTCTCAAATGCACATGGGTCATTTTCAAAGATAGACCACATATTGGGTCACAGACAAAGTCTCTTCAAATTCAAGAAGATAGAAATCATATCAAGCATCTTTCAGATCACAATGGCATAAACCTGGAAATCAACTACAATAAAAACAATCCAAAAAAATCAAACACATGGAGACTAAATAGCATGCTATGAAACAATGACAGGGTTACCAGAGAGATCAAAGAAGAACTAAAAAACATCATGGCAACAAAGGACAATGAAAACACAACAATCCAAAACCTATGGGACACAGTGAAAGCAGTCTTGAGAGGGAAGTTCATAGCTCTAGAAGCCTACTGCAAAAAACAAGAAACAATGAATATAAATTACCTAAACCTACAGTTCAAAGTGTTAGAAAGAGCAACAAGAAAAGCCCAGTGTAAGCAGAAGGAAGGAAATAATAAAGATCAGAGCAGAGATAAATGACATAGAGACTAAAAATACAATATAATAGATCAACAAAACCAAGAGATGGTTCTTTGAAAGGATAAACAAGATTGATAAACCTCTAGCCAAGCTAACTAAGGAACAAAGAGAAAGGACCCAAATAAACAAAATCAGAAATGAAAGAGGAGAAATAACAACAGACCCCACAGAAATACAAAGGATTGTTAAAAAATACTATATGAACAACTCTACTCCAACAAACTAGACAACCTGGAGGAAATGGACATATTCCTAGAAAAATACAACCTTCCAAAACTTAATCAGGAAGAATCTAAAAATCTCAATAGGCCAATAACCATGGAAGAAATTGAAGCAGTTATCAAAAAGCTTCCAGCAAACAAAAGCTTGGGGCCAGACGGCTTCACTGGGGAGTTTTACCAAACATTCAAGGAAGAACTAAAACCTATCCTCTTCAGACTATTACAAAAAATTCAAGAGGAAGTAACACTTCCAAGCTCATTCTATGAAGCCAGCATCACCCTAATACCAAAACCAGATAAAGACAACACAATGAGAGAGAATTACAGCCCAGTATCCCTCATGAACATAGATGCCAAAATCCTCAACAAAATCCTAGCAAATTGGATCCAGCAGTACATCAGAAAGATCATACACTATGACCAAGTAGGTTTTATCCCGGGGATGCAAGGATGGTACAATATCCGCAAATCAATAAACGTAATACAACACATAAACAAATTGAGAGGTAAAAACCACATAGTCATATCAATTGATGCAGAAAAAGCATTTGACAAAATCCAACACCCTTTCTTGATAAAAACTCTCAGCGAGATAGGAATTGAGGGATCATACCTCAACATAATAAAAGCCATATATGACAAACCCACAACCAACATCATAATCAATGGGCAAAAACTAAAACCATTTGCCCTAAGAATAGGAACAAGACAGGGATGCCCCCTCTCACCACTCCTGTTGAACATAGTACTGGAAGTACTAGCCATTGCAATCAGACAAGAAGAAGAAATAAAAGGCATCCAAATCTGAAAAGAATAAAACTGTCCTTATTTTCAGATGACATGATACTGTACATAGAGAACCCTAAAGACTCCATCAAAATATTATTAGACTTAATAAATAAATACAGCAATGTAGCAGGATACAAAATTAATGCCAAGAAATCTATGGCATTTCTTTACACCAATAGTGAACTTACAGAAAATGAGACTAAAAAAGCAATCCCATTTACCATCACAACAAAAAAAAATTAATATACCTAACAATAAACTTAACTAAGGAAGTAAAAGACTTATATGCTAAAAACTACAGGACACTGAAAAAAGAGATTGAGGAAGACATAAACAGATGGAAGAACATACCGTGTTCATGGATTGGTAGAATCAAAATCATCAAAATGTCCATACTACCTAAAGCAATCTATAGATTCAATGCAATCCCCATTAAATTACCAATGGCATACTTCACAGATCTAGAACGAACATTCCAAAAATTCATCTGGAATTGAAAAAGATCTCAAATAGCTGCAGCAATCCTGAGAAAGAAGAACAAAGTAGGTGGGATCGCAATACCAGATATCAGGGTGTATTACAAAGCCACTGTTCTTTTTTTTTTTTTTAAATATATTTTATTGATTTTTTACAGAGAGGAAGGGAGAGAGATAGAGAGCTAGAAACATCGATGAGAGAGAAACATCGATCAGCTGCCTCCTGCACATCTCCTACTGGGGATGTGCCCGCAACCCAGGTACATGCCCTTGACCAGAATCAAACCTGGGACCTTTCAGTCTGCAGGCCGATGCTCTATCCACTGAGCCAAACCGGTTTCGGCAAAGCCACTGTTCTTAAAACAGCTTGGTACTGGCACAAGAACAGACATATAGATCAATGGAATAGAATAGAGAACCCAGAAATAGACCCAAAGCACTAAACCCAATTAATATTTGACAAAGGAGGCAAGAGCATACAATGGAGTCAAGACAGTCTCTTCAATAAATGGCGTTGGGAAAATTGGACAGATACATGCAAAAAGATGAAACTAGACCACCAACTCACACCATACACAAAAATAAACTCAAAATGTATAAAACACTTAAACTTAAGATGGGAAACCATAAAAATACTAGAGGAATCCACAGGCAGCTAAATCGCAAACATATGCCGAAGGAATTTCTTCTCTGATACTGCTCCTAGGGCAATGTAAACTAAAGAGAATATAAACAAATGGGACTACATCAAAATAAAAAGCTTTTGCACAGCAAAGAAACTATCAATAAAACAAGAAGTTTAACTGCATGGGAGAACATATTTGCCAATGATATCACCAATAAGGGTTTAAACTCCGACATTTACAGGGAACTCATGCAACTTACCAATAGGAAGATAAACAATCCAATCAAATAATGGGCAATGGACCTAGATAGACAATTTTCGAAAGAGGACGTACAGAAGGCGAAAGACATATGAAAACATGCTCAGTGTCACTAATTATACGAGAGATGCAAATCAAAATGACAATGTGGTATCATCTCACACCTGTCAGAATGGTTATCATCAACAAATCAACAAACAACAAGTGTTGGAGAGGATGTGGAGAAAAAGGAACCCTTCTGCACTGCTGATGGAAATGCATACTGGTGCAGCCACTGTGGAGAACAGTATGGAGTTTCCTCAAAAAACTAAAAATGGAACTCCCAATCGACCCAGTGAGCCCCTGTCTAGGAATATATCCCAAGAAGCCAGAAACACCAATCAGAAAGGATATATGCACCCCTATGTTCATGGCAGCTCAATTAATCATAGCTAAGATTTGGAAACAGCCTAAGTGCCCATCAGCAGATGAGTGGATTAAAAAAAACTGTGGTACATCTACAAAATGGAATACTACTCTGCTCTAAAGAAGAAAGAACTCTTGCCATTTGCAATAGCATGGATGGAACTGGCGAGCATTATGCTAAGTGAAATAAGCCAGTAAGAGAAGGATAAATACCACATGATCTCACTCATTTGTGGAATATAGAGAACAACATAGACTGATGAACAGGGACAGATCCAGACAGAGAAACAGCGATCAGACTATCAATCCCCAGAGGGAACATAGGGGAGGGTGAGGGTATGGGGAAGAGATCAACTAAAGGACTTGTATGCATGCATATAAGCCAAAGCAATGGACAAGGACAACAGGGGGATGAGAGAATGAGTGGGGGGGGGAAGTTGGGGGTTAATGGGGGGATGAGGACACATTTGTAATACCTTAACCAATAAAGAAATTAAATATTAAAAAGAAGAATATATTATACATAATCTTTTTTTAAATTAAATCTTTATTGTTCAGATTATTACATTTGTTCCTCTTTTTCCCCCCCATAACTCCCCTCCTCCCAGTTCCAGCCCCACCCTCCGCCCTCACTCCCCACCCACTGTCCTCATCCATAGGTGCATGATTTTTGTCCAGTCTCTTCCCGCATCTCCCACAACCCTTTACCCCCCAAGAATAGTCAGTCCATTTCCTTTCTATGTCCCTGATTCTATTATGATCACCAGATTATTTGTTCACTTGATTCTTAGATTCACTTATTGATAGATGCATGTTTGTTGTTCATAGTTTGTATCTTTACCTTTTTCTTCTTCTTCCTCTTCTTAAAGGATACCTTTCAGCATTTCATATAATACTGGTTTGGTGGTGATGAACTCCTTTAGCTTTTTCTTATCTGTGAAGCTCTTTATCTGGCCTTCAGTTCTGAATGATAGCTTTGCTGGATAAAGTAATCTTGGTTGTAGGTTGTTGCTATTCATCACTTTGAATATTTCTTGCCATTCCCTTCTGGCCTGCAAAGTTTCTGTTGAGAAATCAGCTGACAGTCGTATGGGTATTCCCTTGTAGGTAACTGAGTTTCTTTCTCTTGCTGCTTTTAGGATTCTCTCATTGTCTTTTGCTCTTGGCATTTTAATTATGATGTGTCTTGGTGTGGTCCTCTTTGGATTCCTTTTGTTTGGGGTTCTCTGCGCTTCCTGGATCTGTAAGTCTATTTCTTTCACCAGGTGGGGGAAGTTTTCTGTCATTATTTCTTCAAATAGGTTTTCAATATCTTGCTCTCTCTCATCTTCTGGCACCCCTATAATTCTGATGTTGGTACGCTTGAAGCTGTCCCAGAGGCTCCTTACACTATCTTCGTATTTTCGGATTCTTTTTTCATTTTGCTTTTCCGGTTGGGTGTTTTTTGCTTCTTCGCATTTCGAATCTTTGCCTTGATTCTTGCGCCCCTCTGTTCTGCTGTTGGGTGTCTGTACAATATTCTTTATTTCAGTCAGTGTATGCTTAATTTCTAGTTGATTCTTTATCATAACATCGAGGGTCTCATTAGATTTCTTGAGGATCTCACTACATTTATCGGTGGTCTCACCAGTCTTTTCTAGGGCCTTACTAAGTTTATCGGCAGCTTCTAGACAGTTCTTGAGAGACCTTAAAAGTGTGGTTTTGAGCTCTATATCTTCCATTTCTGACATTTGCATCCTGTTTCTTTGTCTCCGCATTTTTTTATCTTTTCTTGGTGCACCCCCTAGTGGTCTTTGTTCGAAGTCTTGTTGTAGTTAAGCCTTGATTGTTGTCGGCAATAGTGGGGGTGATTTGACCTCCAGGCTAACTGGCTATGAGAGTCTGCTGTGTCTGCAGTGGGAGAGCTTCTGTGCTGGATCTCTAGAGCAGTGCTAATCTAGCGTTTGCCTGAGGCTATCCGGCAAATGGCTCTGTGCAGGGCTTGGGCGGGGCAGATCCCCGGGGATCTACAGGGCGGGACAGAGCGAGCAGTTATGGCTGCTCTCAGTTCCGTCCCTAGGGGCTCTGCCTCACAGAGTCCCAGCAACCGCTGCAAACCTCAGAGAGAAAGCTGCCTTTGAGTTCCAACAGAGGCCAGACAGTCCCACTTCTCACGTTTGAGTCTGGGTCCTAGAGACTTGCCAGGATCTGGAGCTCAGAGTCTGAAACTCCCTCCCGGTTGAAAACAACAACCGCGCCCTCCGCCACCAGCCCGCTCCGTGCGCACTCCGAACCTGAGTATTTCACTTCAGCACTGTGCCTCCTCTGAGTCTGGGTATCATATTCTCTTTCCTCCTAGTTGTAGAATTTCCACTCAGCCAGCCTTCCTGTGGTTCTGGATGATGTCCGTTTTGTCTTTTAGGTGTAGCCTTGAATTGGTTGTTCGAGGCAGCAATCTCCGGCGTTAACCTATGCCGCCATCTTGGTTTTCTCTATACATAATCTTATTTAAAATGGATTTATTCTATATTTTTATATCAGGTTAGCTAGTATCCTATCTACCTATCCATTCATTACTGTGTCTTAATATACATATATAACAGAAATTCTTACATTAAAAATGTTTTAATAATTTACATTCCAAAGCTAGTTTATGAGAACTTGACTATTTCTGAGCCTTTAGCAACATTGCAATTTTAATTTAAATTTTAGTAATTAGCTGATGATAATGTCCTATTGGCACTGCCCAGGAGAGGCCAAGCTGTGAACACTGAAAAGCTGCTGCTAGTGCCAGTCCTAGGGCCATATATCATAAAAATTTACTTGATTATGTGTAAAAGAGAATACCATGTTTTATGTATTTATTTTCTCTCTCTCTCTCTCTCTCTCTCTCTCTCTCTCTCTCTCTCTCTCTCTCCCTCTCTGGTTAATTGAGTGATCAAGTCCTTGGTCTACTGTTATCTGGTGGGATATCCCAACTTTTCTTATTAATTTGCAGTTTTATTCTTTTCTGCATCACGTATCAAATATTTACAAAATACATTTGCTATTAAAGAGAAAATTAATGGGGTAGATTTAGAAGCTATGTATACTAAACATGTCCTAGTCAATAAAGACTGTCTAAACATGGAATTACCACATAATAAGTTTTGGTTCTGAAAGTGCATTTGAGCATTACTTGCATAATTAGAAGAGGGACAGGATCTTGTGATGAAAACTAATGCCAAGCTAGTTTACTAGCTTTAAAAGTTGGCAATGTTGATAATGAGCTCAAAATGATTATGATACCATCCAACAGTATTTTGAGAATACATATCCTAAATTGTTTTGGATAAATAAAGCCTATTTTATCCCCTTCTAAATTGCATATTTCCTTTGAGGACCAGAAATTTATTTTCCTTACATTGTTGCTGTTAAAGAGTTTTTAATTGCCTATAAGCAGAAAAAAATCCAATGAAAAATAAATGATGTATTCAGCTCTGATGTACTACTAAAGTGTGTGTGTGTGTGTGTGTGTGTGTGTGTGTGTGTGTGTGTGTGTGTTTTATGAAGCTAGATGCTTCCTCATAGTCAAAGTGTTTTTAATAGTGTTTTCTATACTTGAACTTGGTGGTATTAATGTTACAATCTGAAATTTTACTTAAATATGTCATTTTGTTTTGTTAAAACATGTAAAAGGTCATAGTGGCAAGCTGTTTAATTATGTAATACATGTGTGGCAATGAATGTTGTCTACTTGAATAATTACAATTTAATAAAGAACTGAGTCAATAATTTGGCTTCTTTAAATTATTACATCCAAAAAGGATTCTAAGGACTAACTAAATTGATGCTTCATGCCCTGCCCCACATCATGGTACTGGGGGTTTCATAATTGGTCATCAACTGTATTGAACAGGACAATATAATTTCCAAGGTGTGACCATGAAGAGGTTACTTAGAAATAGTGAGAATAAAATGAATTCTACCAAAAACGTGAATGGTCTTAGAAGTGAATTTTCACATATAGGCTAAGGATAAGAACTCATGTGTGCTATAACTTTGATTTTGACTTCGGAGACACTAAAAAGAGATCCCAATAAGCCTACTGGATTTCAAACTAATAAACTGTAAAATGTTGTCTTAAACTATTGAAAGTTATTTTATGGCAGTGATAGAAAACAGCTATAGAGAGGGAAAAAAACGTTTGATAATGATATAAAAATTATAAAATGTTAAAGTGTTAAATATTAAACAATAAAATAACACAAAAGATTCCTTAATTACCACACAATCAGTAAGTGTTTTATCTCTAGAAATAACTTTTCATCAGTTAAAAAAATAAGTCAATAAAAATTAAGAAAATAAATTATTACATCCATATTCACCAGAAAAAACAAACACAAAACTTGTGAAACTATAGTGTTATGTTTGGTTTTAAGGGCTCCAGATTCAAGATGAATAATAATTGTTTGTAAGAGAAATTTTAAAAGCTACCAAGATTCGCAAAATATTAACTTCCCAGATTCCACACAGAAGATTCAATGTTCTGGCCTATAAAACTTTTTCCATATTTGCTTGGCATAACCTTAAGAAATGGCCCATATTACTGTTTCAATCCATATTCATGCACTTAAATATAAAGTTAAAGTGCACATTTACTTTTCCTTAATATGAAATATAAATATTTTGAACTTGAAATTTATAAATGAAGCACAAATTACTCTAAATTGCAGTAAGATTGGTTCTTTATAGCAGTGCTCACACTTAAAAGTATAAGAATGTCATAGATTTAATATGACTATTATTTTACTTTATAAAGCCCCAAAGTATTGTAACTAAAAAGAAAATTTGTAATTTGTTTAAACTTAATGTTTTATTTTATACTTTATTATACACTAACTCTCCCTTATATTTATTAGACCTGTTGTGAGCCATTGGAAATATATTAATGTTTGTCAGTGTGGAATAACAAAATAAATTTTCACCTTTATTGGATTTTGTCTTAGCCTATGTGGTCATTCATTCTTAAGACTTTTTTTTACAGTACCAACTAGCAATAATGACTATACTAATATAGTTTCTAATGGGAGCTTATATTAGGACTGTGTCCAAATTTTATAGCTCCAGTAGTGCTATATTTTGATGTATTTTATTATGTATTTTAATTTTGAAAAATGTCAAATATATCAATATTGAATCTCTGCTCATTGTCTCTTTTTGTAAATGTACTTAAACACAGCAAAACTATTTATAAGGAAGATACAACATTAGAGTTTTAAATTAGCCATGTTGCAAAATGTAGAACATGGTTTGTTACACAAATTACACATAATTTAGCTAATCACTAAACTATTTAATCCTCATTTACTCACTGAAACTATACAATCTTTATCTGTTTACATAAATCAATATACAGCCATAAAATTAGCAAAGATACTATTATGGAAAATTGAAATTCGATTAGATCTTGGCTAAAAAATAGTTCTGCTCAAGCTCATAAACTTATTTACATTTAGTATATTTTAACCCAACATATATTTTTCAAATGTTGCATGCTTTGAAGTTTGAAGACATGATTAGATAATTTTTCTAATATTTGAATTATAAGTGAAAATTCAGAACATTTGAGATGGTTAGTTCTGATTAGTTACATGTCAGAATATGATTTATGTAAAAGCTAGATTATTTTTAGAAATTATAAATTATAATAGAATTCTAAATATGTACTAAGCGCTCTTGTAGGCATTTTTTGCATACATTATGTTATTTAACTTGCAGAAAAACTAAAAAAGGAGAGTATGGTTATTGTTTATGATTTGTAAATAAAAAATAGAGAGAAATTTGATAACCAGTTCAAAACCATTTTGTGACAGAAGTATAATATGAATCTATAGTTTTCTATATGTGTTACTTCATTCTGTCAGTCAATATATTTGAATCCTTACTACATGTCTAGTGCTATCACTGTAGCTGAGAACAAAACAAAGAAAACCTCAGCCTATAGACAATGTATATTCTAGTGGTGAAAAATAAATATGCAAATAAATCAGCAAAATGATTTAAGTAACTAAATATTATGAAGAAAGAAAAATAACATAATATGGCAGAGATTAAATGACTGCATAGCATAGGCAGTAAGGCATTTGTGTGATATTTCAAGAAAAATATTTCTCAAGAGTTGACTTTTGAGTTTTGACTTGAATGATGACAAGAAATAAAGAATGTAAAGCTCATGTAAAATAACATTTCAAGCAAAAGACTTAGAAAATTGTAAAGCCCTGTAATAGCTACCTAAAAACCTCATTGAGTCTAGAATTTAAGGAAACAAGGAGAGAAAAGATGTAGATGTGATAGAAGATTTATGCAGGGGTGAGAGCATGTGGTGATGAGAAAACCATGAGGTAGTTATTGTATTTTATTCTGAATATAATGAGAATCAATTGTAGAGTGTTAAGTATGGAGAGAGTATGATATACGTTTTGTAAAGATAACTCTGACTACTATGTGTAGATCTCTTTTAGGAATACATGTATGAATGGAGGAAAACACTCATTCATTGAGATAGAAAATATTTTGAAGGGCCAATTTTAGAGTGAAATTATTGTTCCATTTTCAAATGTTTAAATAGTTTAAAATGCCTATTACACAAGGAAGTGTAGATTTTGGGTAAGTAGTTATACTTTTAGAGTATACAAAGAGTTAGCAAAAAAATTATATTTGAAGCTATGGGACTGGATGAGATAACCCAGAAAACAATGTAAATATAAGAAAGAAGAGTCGGAGAACCAAGATGGCGGCATAGGTTAACGCCGGAGTTTGCTGCTCTGAACAACTACTTCAAAAGTGAAACCAAAAAACGGAAGGGACATCACCCAGAACCACAGGAACGCTGGCTGAGTGGAAGTCCTACAACTAGGAGGAAAGAGAAACGCATACGGACACTCAGAGGAGGCGCAGTGCTGAAGTCAAATTCTGAGGTGCGGAGTGCGCGGAGCGGGCTGGCGGCGGAGGGCGCGGTTGGCGTTTTCAATCGGGAGGGAGTCGCAGACTCTGAGCTCCAGATCCGGGCGAGTCTTTAGGGACCCAGACTCAAACAGGAGAAGCAGGACTGTCTGGCTTCGGTCAGAGCGAGTGCAGCTTTCTCTCTGAGCTTTGCAGCGGGTGCTGGGACTCAGAGAGGCAGAGCCCCTGGGGACAGGACTGAGAGCCGCCATAACTGCTCTCTCCGGCCCACCCTGTTGATCCTGTGCGACCCGCCCCGCCCAAGCCCTGCACACAGGCATTTGCCGGATAGCCTCAGGCAAACGCCAGATTAGCACCTCCCTAGAGGACAGAAGTTCTCTCACTGCTGACACAGCTGATTCTCATAGCCACTTGGCCTGGAGGTCAAACCCTCCCTGGAATTAACTACAACAATCAAGATTTAACTATAAGACTGCGAACAAAGACCACTAGGGGGTGCACCAAGGAAGCATAACAAAATGCAGAGACAAAGAAACAGGACAAAATTGTCAATGCAAGATATAGAGTTCAGAACCACACTTTTAAGGTCTCTCAAGAACTGTTTAGAAGCCGCCGATAAACTTAATGAGATCTACAAGAAAACTAATAAGACCCTCGATCTTATATTGGGGAACCAACTAGAAATTAAGCATACACAGACTGAAATAACGAATATTATACAGACTCCCGACAGCAGACCAGAGGAGCGCAAGAATCAAGTCAATGATTTGAAATGCGAGGAAGCAAAAAACACCCAACCGGAAAAGCAAAATGAAAAAAGAATCCAAAAATGCGAGGATAGTGTAAGGAGCCTCTGGGACAGCTTCAAGCGTACCAACATCAGAATTATAGGGGTGCCAGAAGATGAGAGAGAGCAAGATATTGAAAACCTATTTGAAGAAATAATGACAGAAAACTTCCCCCACCTGGTGAAAGAAATGGACTTACAGGTCCAAGAAGCGCGGAGAACCCCAAACAAAAGGAATCCAAAGAGGACCACACCAAGACACATCATAATTAAAATGCCAAGAGCAAAAGATAAAGAGAGAATCTTAAAAACAGCAAGAGAAAGAAACTCAGTTACCTACAAGGGAATACCCATACGACTGTCAGCTGATTTCTCAACAGAAACTTTGCAGGCCAGAAGGGAGTGGCAAGAAATATTCAAAGTGATGAATACCAAGAACCTACAACCAAGATTACTTTATCCAGCAAAGCTATCATTCAGAATTGAAGGTCAGATAAAGAGCTTCACAGATAAGGAAAAGCTAAAGAGTTCATCACCACCAAACCAGGATTATATGAAATGCTGAAAGGTATCCTTTAAGAAGAGGAAGAGGAAGAAAAAGGTAAAGATACAAATTATGAACAACAAATATGCATCTATCAACAAGTGAATCTAAGAATCAAGTGAATAAATAATCTGATGAACAGAATGAACTGTTGATTACAAATAGAATCAGGGACATAGAAAGGGAATGGACTGACTATTCTTGGGGGGGAAAAGGGGTGTGGGAGATGCGGGAAGAGACTGGACAAAAATCGTGCACCTATGGATGAGGACAGTGGGTGGGGAGTGAGGGCGGAGGGTGGGGCGGGAACTGGGAGGAGGGGAGTTATGGGGGAAAAAAAAAGAGGAACAAATGTAATAATCTGAACAATAAAGATTTAATTAAAAAAAAAAAAGAAAGAAGAGTCAAGGAAACAGACTACTAAATAATTTCTAGAATTTTTATTAGCCTATCCTGAGAGCACTCTTGGAAATAGGACAAATTAATTATCTGTAAGCAGGTCCCCATCTTGGTAAATAGAAATAAAATAGACTAAAATAATATATCCCAACTTCAGAAAGAGACAGTCCTGAGGTCATAGGGTTTGACTAGCAGAATGCCATTCCTGCAGGCAAGAGTATCTGGATGTGGATCTGGAATAAAGGGGGTAGTAGTAGTAGTAATAGTATTAGTGGTAGTAATAATAGGAGTCATTGCAGTGGTGGTAGTGTGTGTTTTAAAACAAATAATAATGAGGTATGAAAATATGCTTATCTAAATGATTCAGTAGACAGAGAGTTTGGTGATAAATAAGTGAAATGAATAAATAAAAGAATGAAGCCATTGAGAAGAGAGGAATTCAAAAGAAATTAGAAGGGCTGGCTTAGATAAGAGAAGGAACACTTGTACTATTGTGTTAGAAGGGAAGGCTGATTATATAAACATAAATGTGGGAAGACTGATGCAATCCTATATAATAAAAAGCTAATATGCAAATCAACCAAACAACTGAATGACCAGTTGTTATGACATGCACTGACCACCAGAGAACAGGCTCTCAATGCAGGAGCTGCCCCCTGGTGGTCAGTGTGTTCCCACAGGGGGAGTGCCTCTCAGCTGGCTCATGGCTGGAAAGTGCAGTGGCAGTGGTAGGGAGCCTCTCCCGCCTCCACTGCAGGCGGGTGGTAAGGAACGAAGGGTAATGGACTACAAGAGCTCCAGACTGCGAGAGGGATGCCTGACTACTAGCTTAGGCCTGATCCCCAGGGTGAGTGGGCCTAAACTGGCAGGTGGTTATCCCCCGAGGGGTCCTGGACTGTGAGAGGGTGTAGGCCATTCTCATGCACTGAGCCTCCAGTTTCTTAAGTAACCATGATGATATTAATAGCTTCGCATAATTCTTACTAAGTACTTGCTGTGTACCAACTGTATGTTGTCTACAAGAGAACCACCTCAGAACAAAAGATGCACACTGGATGAGAGTGAAGGTATGGAAAAATTTCCATGCAAAAGGAAACAAACAAACAAACAAAAAAACTGGGGTAGCAATACTCATATGTGACAAAATAGATTTCAAAATAAAGCTTATCACAAGAGACAACCAAGGTCACTACATAATACTAAAGGGATATATCCAACAAGAGTATAAAACTCTGGTAAACATATATGCACCCCAAATATGAGCACCTATCTATATATATAAAATAGAGGAATATGCAAATTGTCAGTTAAAGCATCACGTCATGACCAGATCAGCAGGCTGTGTCCCGCCTTCTGCTCAGGCAGCTGTAAGGCCCAGGGTAGGATAGGATATGATAGGAGGAGATAAGAAAGGAGAGGGAGAGAAAGGCAGGCCTGCATGCAGACAGGCCAAGAAGATAAACAGAAATACAGAAAGGGAACAAGAAAAAGATGCAGGAATGAAAAAGGGAAGGAAACTCGGGGCTGCATGTGGGAGGGGTGGTAACCATGGGGGTTGGAGCAGGTGCCCCGGGTGAGGGGCGGGTCACAGGCAGTGCAGAGCAGGAAGCCTCGCCCAGATGCGGGAGGAGGGCGGTGGTCCCCTATGTGGGCCATTGGTGGGGAGGTGCCGATGGTCTGGGACAGAGTGGTGGATGATCCGAGGCCTTCTGGGCAGAGGCGCTCCTGCTTTGCAGCAGCTGCAGCGCCTGGGCCACCCAGGCCTCAGCCACCCTCACTGCGCCAGGCATCCAAGGCAGGGAATGGGAGCAGGACAGTGGCAGGGAGGCCAGGGAAGGGGGAGCAGAGAACACCTGGCTGAGGTGAGCCCTGGGCTGGAGGTTAACCCGCACCCCCAATGGAAGCTTTAAGAAGGAAAGGAGGGAGGGAGGAACTTTATAAAGGAGTCAGTAGAGAGCAGAGTTAAAGAAGGAAAGAGAATGTGTGAGTGAACTGTAGGAAATCAAGTATAATGAAAATCAAGTATAGTTGTGTACTGGGGACAGATTTTAAAAGCAGGAGTCAGAAAAAAAAAAAAGATAAATGATGGTGAATAATTAGGCAGGTACATAGATATTAAAACAGTGGAAGTAAGTAGAAAAGAATGTGGATGAGAGAGAAAGAGGGAGGGAAGAAAAGTTTTAAAGGGGAGCTGGTAGAGCTTAAAAGGAGAATGGGAAGAAGAAAGAAATGGGGGAGGGAGCAAAGCAGGTCCGAAGGAGGAAGTGAAGAAAAAAATTAAGGTGGGAAGGAAGGAAAAAGGGAGGGGAGGGGTAAAGATAAAGAAGAGAAGGAATGTGGGGAGGGAGCAAGGGTAGGAGAAAGATGGGAAGTGAGATGATAGAACAGAAATAGGAAATAAGGAGGAAAGAAAAGTTTATAAATGATGAGTCAGTAGGAAAATGTGTTACATAAAGGAGAGAGAAAAATTGTGTGAGAGGGAGAAGGCAATAAGTAAGTCAAATACAGTTGTGTGTAAAGGGAATAAGATTAAAAAAAAAGTTAATAGGGGTGACTAGGCCGGCGGGGGAGGGCAGTTAGGGATATCAGGCAGGCAGGCAGATTGGTTAGGGCAGGCAGGCAGGTGAGCAGTTAGGAACCAGAGGTCCTGGATTGCGAGAGGGATGTCCAACTGCCAGTTTAGGCCCAATCCCCCGAGGGCTCCCAGATTGGAGAGGGTGCAGGTCGGGCTGAGGAACCGCCCCCCCCCCCTGCATGAATTTCATGCACCAGGCCTCTAATATTTATATGAAACTTCTAGAATACTTTAAGGGATAGATCACCAACACTAGAGTCATAGTAGGGGACTTTAACACTCCACTGACTTCACTAGATAGGTCTTCCTGACAGAAAATTAATAAGCAAACAGTAACTCTAAAGGACACACTGAGTCAGATGGAGTTATTTGACATTAACAAAACATTTTACCACAAAGCTGCAGGATATACATTCTTCTCAAGGTCACATGGGTTATTCACTAAGATAGAACACATGTTAGGACAGAAAACAAGTCTCTGCAAGTTCAAGTAGTTTAAAATTATATAAAGCACTTTCTCAGATGATAGCGGAATGAAATTAGAATTCAACTACAGTAAAAGCCCCCCAAAATATTCAAACACATGAGGCTACATAACATGATATTAAGCAATGAATGGGTTATGAGTAAGATCAAGAAAGAAATCAAGCTGAAACCGGTTTGGCTCAGTGGATAGAGCGTCGGCCTGCAGACTGAAAGGTCCCGGGTTCGATTCCGGTCAAGGGCATGTACCTGGGTTGTGGGCACTTCCCCAGTAGGGGATGTGCAGGAGGCAGCTGATCGATGTTTCTCTCTCATCGATGTTTCTAACTCTCTATCTCTCTCTCTTCCTCTCTGTAAAAAATCAATAAAATATATTTTTTTTTAAAAAGAAAGAAATCAAAAACTTCCTGGAAACAAATGAAAATGAACCCACAACAAGCCAAAATCTCTGGGACACAGCAAAAGCAGTGCTGAGAGGGATGACTGCCCTCCCCCGCCGGCCTAGTCACCCCTATTAACTTTTTTTTTAATCTTATTCCCTTTACACACAACTGTATTTGACTTACTTATTGCCTACAGATCTACCTAAAAAGAAGGAAAAAAAAAAGGAAAAATTAATAATAAAATATTTAACCCTACAACTTAAAGAATTAGGAAAAGAATAACAAGAAAAGCCCAGAGTAAGTAAAAGGAAGGAAATAAATATTAGAGCAGAAAAAAATGGCATAGATACTAAAAAACAAACAAAACAACAAAATCAATGAACCCAAGAGCTAGTTCTTTGAAAATATAAACAAGATTGATGAACCATTAGCCAGATTCATTAAAAAACAAAGATAGAGAACCCAAATAAATAAAATAAAAAATGAAAGAGGTGAAGTAACAACTGACCCACAGATATTCAAAGTATTGTAAGCAAATATTATTAACCACTATACTCCAACAAGCTATGCAATGTTCATAAATTGGAAAAATTCCTAGAAAATTACAAGCTTCCAAAACTGAATGAGAAAGAACCATAAAATCTGAATAGGCAAATAACAATAATAATAATATTTGACAAGGAAAGAATACACAATGGAATCAAGACAGTCTAGTCTCTTCAATAAATGATTGTGGGAAATTGGACAGATATATGCAAAAAAATGAAACTAGACCACCAATTTACACCATACACAAGAATAAACTCAAAGTGGATAAAAGACTTAAATGTAAGTCATGAAACCATAAAAATCTTGGAAGCAACATTAGGCAGCAAAACCTCAGACATCTTTTGTACCAATATGTTTATGGATTCATCTCCTAGGGCAGTGGTCAGCAAACTCAGTCAACAGAGCCAAATATCAACAGTACAATGATTGAAATTTCTTTTGAGAGCCAAATTTTTTAAACTTAAACTATATAGGTAGGTACATTGTTATTAACTTAATTAGGGTACTCCTAAGGCTTAGGAAGAGCCACACTCAAGGGGCCAAAGAGCCGCATGTAGCTCCTGAGCTGCAGTTTGCCGACCACGGTACTAGGGCATTGGTCGGCAAACCGCAGCTCGCAAGCCACATGCGGCTCTTTGGTCCCTTGAGTGTGGCTCTTCCACAAAATACCATGTGAGGGTGCGCACGTACAGTGCGATTGAAACTTCGTGGCCCATGTGCAGAAGTCGGTTTTCAGCCTGGGCGAGTCTATTTTGAAGAAGTGGCTTTAGAAGAAGTGGGGGGTGTCAGTTGGTCTGGCGACGGGAGACGGGGCACAGGCGGGCCGCGGGATACGCAGTGGGGAGAGGTACATTGTTTTGAGGTACATTCGCTGAGTTCGACCCCTTCCAACTCTCCCATCCACACTCCTCTATCTGAAACAAGTATACAAGATGAGTGTGGATGGGAGAGTTGGAAGGGGTCGACCTCAGCGAACGTACCTCAATCAGATTGAGGACATTTTTAGCAAAGGCCAGTTTAGGAGTACCCTAATTAAGTTAATAACAATGTATCTACCTATATAGTTTAAGTTTAAAAAATTTGGCTCTCAAAAGAAATTTCAATCGTTGTACTGTTGATATTTGGCTCTGTTGACTAATGAGTTTGCCGATGACTGTCCTAGGGCAAAGGAAACTAAGGAGAAAATAAACAAATGGGACTACATCAAAACAAAAAGCTTCTGCACAGCAAACTAAACCATCAACAAGACAAAAAGGGAGCCCAAAGTATGGGAGAATATATTTAGCAATGATACATCTGATAACAGGTTAATATACAATATATGTAAGGAAAGCATGTAACTTAACAAAAGGAAGACAAACACTCCAATAAAAAAAAATTGACAAAGGACATAAATAGACAGTTCTCCAAAGTGGATATACAAATGGCGAAGAGACATATGAAAAAATGCTCAAAATCACTGATCATCAGAGAGATGCAAATTAAAATGACAATAAGATATCACCTCACACCTGTTAGAATGGCTACCATAATCATATCAACAAATGACAAATGCTGTTGAGGATGTGGATAAAAGGGAACCCTAGTACACTTCTGGTGGTAATGCAGACTAGTTCAGCCATTATGGAAAATAGTATAGAGTTTTATAAAAAAAAATTAAATATGGAACAACCATTTGACCCAGTGATCCCACTTCTAAGAATATATCCTAAGAAACCCAAAACACCAATCAGAAATAATGTATGTACCCTATGTTCATAGCAGCACTATTAAAAATAGCTGAGATATGGAAACAACCCAAGTGACCAAAAGTAGATGAGTGGTCAAAAAAGCCTTGGTACATTTATGGCATGTAATACTATACAGCAGTAAAAAAGAAGGATCTCTTACCCTTTGAGAGAGCATGGGGGCACCTGGAGGATATTATGCTAAGCAAAGTAAGTCAGACAGAGAAAGGCAAGTATCACATAGTCTCACTCATATATGGAATCTAATGAACAAAATAAAATGATGAATAGCCTGGATCCAGAGACTTGGATGTTTGAAACAGAGTGCAGAATTTCAGATGGAAGGCAAGGGATGGTGTGTGTGTGGGATGTGATCAACCAAAGAACTTGTATTCATATATGCATAACTCATGGATACAGACAATAGGGTGGTGAAGGCTTGGGAAGGGGTGCAGGGGCAGGCTGGAGGGGGGGAAGGGGGAAAAAAGGGAACATAGTAATACTTTCAGCAATAAAGATTTTTTAAAAATAAACCAAATTTAGTTTTCTTCAAGTTGTACTTATGATCAATTCCCTGGTAGTCTTAAAAATAAAATAATCTAAGATTGAGATAATAATGATGAATCAATTAAGATCCTTTACCCAAATTAAGAGTCTAGTCCAGCTGTGGGCAAACTACGTCCTGCAGGCCGGATCCGGCCCGTTTGAAATGAATAAAACTAAAAAAAAAAAAGACCGTACCCTTTTATGTAATGATGTTTACTTTGAATTTATATTAGTTCACACAAACACTCCATCCATGCTTTTGTTCAGGCCCTCCGGTCCAGTTTAAGAACCCATTGTGGCCCTCGAGTCAAAAAGTTTGCCCACCCCTGGTCTAGTCTCATATAAAACTAAGGCCGAATATTAAATATCCTTGATAAAAATGTATTTTGGGATGCTTATTTATATTCCCTAAAATAGTTATCCTATCTCAAAATCCTTCCAACAAAGACATAACATTTTATCAAGAAGAATAATCCTATACAATAAAAACCTAATATACAAATTGACCAAATGGCTGAATGACCGGTTGCTATGAAGTGCACTGACCACCAGGGGCCAGACACACAATGGCTGGCAAGTGCAGGTGCGGTGGTGGGAGCCTCTCCCTCCTCCGCTGAGGGTGGGCAGTAAGGAGCGAGGGGTCCTGGACTGTGAGAGCCCGGGACTGCAAGAGGGATGTCTGACTGACAGCTTAGGTGGACATCCCCCGAGGGGTCCCGAACTGTGAGAGGGTGCAGGCTGGACTGAGAGACACCCCCCCCCAATGCATGAATGTCATACACCGAGCCTCTAGTAGATAATATTAAGACCAAAGTCATTATAACTTAATGGCATTTTTTACTTTTCTGAGGCTGAATTCAAGGTCATTAGCTGAGGCAGGTTTTTTTTCTGACTAGAAATTTGAGGAGATTTTATTTATTGGGTTCTCTCTATTTTTTTATTGATGAGTCTGGTTAAAATTTGTCAACCTTGTTTATCTTTTCAAAGAACCTGCTCTTGGTTTCATTAATATTTTGTCTTATTTTTAAGACTCCATTTAATTTATTTCTGCTCTGATCTTTACTCACCTTTCTTCTATTCCAGAGGTTCTCAACCTGTGGGTCACGAACAATGAAAATACATCCTGTATATCAGATATTTACATTACTATTCATAACAGTAGCAAAATTACAGTTATGAAGTAACAACAAAAATAATTTTATGGTTGGGGGTCACCATGACATGAGGAACTGTGTTAAAGGGTTGCGGCATTAGGAAGGTTGAGAACCATTGTATGTTATCCTTTTTCTACTTCCTTTAAATACAAAAAGTTAGATTGTTTACATTAGATTTTTCTTGTTTCTTTAGGTAGGCCTGTAATGCTATGAATTTCCCTTTGGTGACTGCTTTCACTGTGTCCCAGAGATTTTAGGTTGCTGTGTTCTCATTTTCAGGTCTTTTTAGGTATCTTTTGATTTCTTTCTTGATCTCATTGCTAACCTACTCATTGTTTAGTAACATGCTATTTAGCCTCCATGTCTTTGTGTGTTTATGAATTTTCTTTCTTGTGATTGATTTCTAGTTTCATACCATTATGATCAGAGAAGATGGTTAATATGATTTCAATCTTAAATTTATTGAGACTTGCTTTACAACCTAGCATGTGGCCTATCTTAGAAAATGTTCCATGTGTACTTGTAAATAATGATCTGAAGATATTAATTAAATCCATCTGATCTAGTGTGATATTGAAGGCTGTTGTTCCCTTGTTGATTTTCTGTCTGGAAGATCTATCCATTGATGTCAATTGGTTATTAAAATCCTCTGCTATAACTGTATTACTGTTTATCTCTCCTTTTATGTCCTTTAAATTTTTCTTTATGTACTTAGGTGCTGCAATGGTGGGTGCACAAATGTTTACAAGTGTTATATCCTCTTGTTGGATTGTACCCTTTATCATTTTGTAGTCTCCTTCTTTGTCTCTTATTATAGCCTTTGTTTTAAAGTCTATTTTGTCATATATAAGTACTAGAAGCCTGGTGCACAGATTTGTGCACCGGTGGGGTCCTTCAGCCTGACCTGCAGGCATCGGGATGAAACAGGCACTCCAACATCCCCCAAGGAGTCCCGGATTGCGAGAGGGTGCAGGCCAGGCCAAGGAACTCCACTGGTGCTTGATCAGAGCTGGGGAGGGACCATGCGAGGGCTCCAGGGCATGTCCGGCCCATCTCACCCAGTTTCTAATGGCTGGATCCCAGCAGCAAGCTAACCTACTGGTCATAGCGTCTTCCCCCTGGTGGTCAGTGCATGTCATAGCAACTGGTCGAATGGTCGAATGGTTGGAGGGACAATTAGCATGTTAGGCTTTTATATATATAGATTGCTATCTCAGCTTTTATTTCATTCCCATTTACATGAAATGTCTTTCCCTATCCATTTAATTTTAGTCTGTGTGTTTCTTTCGTTCTGAGGTGGGTCTCTTGTAGACAGCATATATATGAGTTTTCTTATCCATTCACCTACCCTATGTCTTTTTGTTGTTACATTTAAGCCATTTTCATTTAATGTGATTATCGATAGGTACATATTTATTGCCATTTTATCCTTTTAACTATATTCCTCTGGTGGTTTTCTGTTGTTGTTGTTGTTGTTTCTTTTCTTCTTAAAGAAGACCCTTTAACATTTCTTGTGATACTGGTTTTGTGGTAATGAACTACTTTAACTTTCTTGTCTCATAATCTCTTTATTTCTTCAATTTTAAATGATAGCCTTTCTGGATAAAGTAGTCTTGGTTCTAGTTCCTTGCTTTTCTTCACTTTGAATATTTCATACCAACTCCTTCTGACCAGAAATATTTCTCTTGAGAAATCAGCTGACAGTTTTAAGGGAGCTTCTTTGTAGGTAATTACCTGTCTTTCTCTTGTTGCTTTTAGGATTATCTCTTTTTCTTTAACCTTTGTCATTTTAATTATGACAACTCTCGCTATGGTCCTCTTTGGGTTCATCTTGTTTGGGACTCTGGCTTCCCAGACTTGTGCATCTTTTGCCATCAACAGATTAGGAAAATTTTCAGACATTATTTTTTCAGATAGGTTCTTGATCTCTTATTCTCTCTCTTCTTCTGGTACCACTATGAGGCAGATGTTGTTACATTTTGTGTTGTCCCAAAGTTCCCTTAAACTATCCTAATTTGTTTAAATTATTATTTTTTTTCTTTTTTGTTTTTCTGTTTGGGTATTTTCCGCTACTTTTTCTCCCAAATCATTGATTTGATCCTCTGTTTCATATCCAACTGACTACTGTTGATTTCTTCGAGTTTACTCTTCACTTCAGACATTGCATTCTTCATTTCTGACTTTTTAAAATAGTTCCTATGTCCTTTTTCATGCTCTTATAGTTCTCAATAAGTTCCTTAAACATCCTTATAACCATTTTTTTGAACTGCATATCTGATAAATTGCTTGTCTCCATTATATTTAGCTCTTTTTTTCTGGAGATTTCTATTGTTCTTTCATTTGGAGCATGTTTCTTTGTCTTCCCTTTTTGGCTGCCTCTTTGTTTTTGGTTCTATGTATTAGATATATCTGATATGACTTTCAATCTTGGTAGAGATAAAATTTAGCAAGTTCTTTGACACTTTCAGTTTTATTTTATGCATTACCTATAAGTAAATTATAGCAATAAAATGACTTAAAATTTAATTGAGTTAATAAATATTGCATTTTTGTATTTAGATTAATCAAGATTTGTAGTTTGTATAACATTTTCAGCCTAATTTTATCATTTGTGTAATTGTTAACTACTTTTTTATTGTTTTCCTTTGTCAAGGCCACAAATTTCCACTCATCTCTGAAAATAATGCATCCTGCCTATCCTTCAATGACTACACCAGTTTCCTTGTTTCTAGTAAGTAACTATTTCAAAGATTTCAGGTAGCTACATCTAATAGCATACTTGACAACTACTGAATTTAAAGAAATCAGGGGTTTCAACTTCTTTTGTAACAGAAAGCATAAAGTTATTCAACTCAAGTAGGTATTGAATTTTGTCAATAGAATTAATGATGAAGATGTTTTCTATATTTTTACTTTGCCATTGTTTGCATGTACACTCAATTTTCATGGTTGCTATTTGGCTTCTTCATCTTCAGCCATCATTTCTGTTTTTCAGACAGGAAAAGGGGAGTAGGGTGTTGGAAAAGAAGCTAAAAGATTAAGCCCCTTTTTTATAAGCTATTCTGAAATCTATATTAATGACTTGTATTATAAGAACTAAGGTGGATGTTATAAACAATCTTAGTCTTAGAAGTAAATTATTTAACTTTTTATAATCTGTAGTAGAATAAATTAAAGAAAATGGGGTCTATTTTAGATTTAGATTAGCTCAGTCAAATTGCTTACTACACCTTCTCTTATCTTTCTCCCACTTGAAATTTGGAGGTAATCTTTCACTCATGATTCCTACATTGGGAATTATCTCAATAAATTTGTGTACTGTTTATTGAATTCTTACTAAATGATATATAATACCTGAGTTATTTTGAATGTATTTACTTCTGACAAAATCCAAATTAATAAATTGAATTATTATCTATTTTATACTGATGAAAAAGTTAGTATGGCCAAAGAACTTTTTCAAACACACTTAGCTAGTAAATAAAGAGCTTAAACATTTTGTGAAGTCTATCTAACTCTAAAGTTTTTAATAATTATGTCATATGTACTCCTTACCTAGCTGCATTTTATTTATATTGTGTACCTGTATTTGCCTCAACTAATATCTTCTTAAAGAAAACCCCATATTTATGCTACTGTATTCAAGCAGATAACCTAGTCCCAAGTTGATAATATCTGTCTTGATTAAATAAATAACATTTTTACCAGAAAATATGTTTTTCAATTGTTCTGGTTGTCTATTGTTGCATGGAAAATTAACTAAAACCTTTAAGACTTGTTACAATAACTTTTATTGTTTTATATTTCACAAGTTTGTAGGAGAAGAATATTAAAAATAAACAAAGCTTGACACTAGCTAAAATAGTAAGAAAAGATTTAATCAGTAATAAGTATTGCAATAGGGAAAACAGTCCAGTCTGAACTGAGCTCAAATTTGATCTGTGCAGAGGGGAATGGATGTTTTATTTATCTATTTATTTATTATTTTTTTTAAAAAATATATTTTATTGATTTTTTACAGAGAGGAAGGGAGAGAGATAGAGAGTTAGAAACATCGATGAGAGAGAAACATCGATCAGCTGCCTCCTGCACATCTCGTACTGGGGATATGCCCGCAACCCAGGTACATGCCCTTGACCGGAATCGAACCCGGGACCTTTCAGTCCGCAGGCTGACGCTCTATCCACTGAGCCAAACCGGTTTCGGCTATTTATTATTTTTTAAAGAATAGTTTATTAATTTTTAGAAAGAGAGGAAGGGAGAAGAGAGAAACATCAATGTGAGAGCTTAACATTGATCGGCTGCCTCCTGCATGCCCTCTACTGGGAATCGAGCCCACAACTTGGGCATGTGCCCTGACTAGGAGTTGAACCAGCAACCCTTCAATGCATGGGAGGATGCTCAATCAACTGAGTCACATAAACCAGGGCTATTATTATTTTGTAATCCGCATCTGAGGATATGTTTTTATTGATTTTATAGAGAGAGGAAGGGCAGAGGAAAGAGAGAGAAAGAGAAAGAGAGAGAGAGAGAGAGTAACATTGGTGTGAGAGAAAAACATTGATCAGTTGCCTCTCATATGCACCCTGAATGGGGATCAAAACCATAACCTAGGTATGTATCCTGATCCAGAATCAAACCTGAAACCTTTTGGTGCACAGGATGACATTCCAACCAACTGAGCCACCCTGCCAAGACTGAGTGGATGCTTTAAAGAGAGAATGAGGTACATGTGGGAGGCTTGAGCAGGGTCAGAGAAGTGGAGTTACAAAAAGTGAACAGAGAGGAGTTTGATTAATGTGAAAACATCTGGATTTGTTAACTGGTGCTTACTAAAGTTAGGGTACTACCTTTCCACAGAGATTGTGAAAAGACCCTATCTTCAGGTGTTGGCTGGAACAAATGATTTTGGTAGTCTTGAGCTATTAGAAAGTATGTTAGTGTTCAGGTGTCTAGTACTGTGTTGGGGGGTGTGGAGGAAATAATTTTTTGAGTGACTTCAGATTTTATTTATAAAGGTTGATGCCTAGTAAGAAAAGAAAGCTCAGAGGAGCCTGACTAGAGTTGGTCAAGGAGAGTCTTTGTCAGAAATTCAAGTATGTATAAGCTGATGATTCTTCTGTTCCATGTGATGGCTACTGAATTCATTTAGTGGTATTCAGCTGACATAAATGCTGGTATAGAATGTCTAAAATTACTTTACTCACATACTTAATATATTTGGAAGAAATGATTAGAAGACACGACTCATCTACACTGTTGACCAGTGTTCATACATGTTAACTCTCTTATATGAAGGTCTTGCTTAATTGTTTAAATCTCTGAAAGAGAAAGGTACCTAAAATAGGAAACAGAAGCTACCAGTCTCTTTAGATATAGACCAGTAACTGGGCCATGATTTTTTCCACTACATATTATTGGTCAAATTTTCAGAGCCCACTCACATTTAAGGGAAGAAGTATAAAACCCATTTATCTGGGGGAATATATGGCTATTTTTAATTTGCTGTGCCAGTATTGGGGAGCATCAAAGAAATTTTGTATAGTGAAAGCAGCACGGTAGTTTTTAAGATATTTTGTCTTGATATTCTGTATACTTTTTAAAAGGACCACTTTGCCTATTTATTGAGTGCTAAAATTTCATACTTTATGAATCCTGTGATTAAAGTGTCCACTTCTCTAAAGAATTTTAATTAACAAAATATGTTACCCATTGTGGATGAATTATTTAAACTTTTTAGTTGACAGTTTTTCATTTTTGATATACAATTTCTGAATGGCCTGATATAGTATATGAATGTGTCACTAAAGTTGAAACATCAAATTGCGTGATTTATTAGGGTTCTATATTATCTTTAGAGGGAAACTCATGTTGCTCTACAGGACTTTTGTTAGTTTCCACTGACTACATAAATTAACTTGATCATTGATTAAAAACCCAAATCCCATTTAGCAATCAAACTATCAAAGTTGTCCATTCAGAAAACAGAACTCAAATGTAGCTTGTCCCCTAGAGAATTATAATCCTACCCAGATCAAACAATTAATAAACTGAATAATTTTGTTTTCAAGCTGTGGAATTACAAGCAATATTATCAAGCTCTCAAAGATATAGTGTGAAGATTTGATTTGTTGGCAAATTAGTAATAAAAGCTCATTTTATGCAAAAATTATCTTTGATCCAAATGGATAAATCAGTAAGTAGTTTCATCATCAAATTCATTAAAGTGGTAAAAAGTCATTGGATTTTTAAACATTATTGTATTTCTCTCATTAGCTACATTTTAGAATTTAAGCAATAACTTTATAAGCATCATTATCATCTTGTAAGGGGGATTCTCAGAGACAGGCAAGATGGGTTGGTTTTAGAATGTTACTTAATAAAAAATGTTGTCTGAATGAAGATGACATTATGCCACACATTAACGCAAGACACAGGGTTAAGCCTGGGAATTAGCTTTTATAAATGCTGGACTATGTATTAGTGTACAGAAATTAATGAAGTCACACTAAGCTCTCCTGATCTTCAGAAAACTATTGCTTATGTATGGCTAAAATATTGTCATTGACCAGTTTTATTTTTTTAAATTCTTACCATTTTGTTGTGCCTCTTATGTATAGTTTGTGCTTGTTAGAAATTTGCAACATTGATTCTGTGATTTTGTGATTCAAAATCCTTAAAATAATTATATGATTTCCATTTATTTCAATCTTCACCACTGCCAATAAAAATTTAAAAATAAAGAAATAAAAGTAAAAATTCCCGATACATCCATAGGCTTAAAAGGAACATACATTCCATTTTAAGACACTTTACCCCCATTGGTCTAGTAAAGTCTCTTGCTTTATTAATCCATTCATTTTGTCATTTTATGTTAATGTTTCTTCATTTCTATACCTCTTCCTATAGTAACCATTCTAACATGTTAATTGTGTAACTTTGCTTTGTATGTGTGCTTGCAAAATGGACATCGTTTATTGTAAGCATATTTTTAACTTATTAAAACAACATTATATTATATATTTAATTCTGGTTCTTTTTTAAAATTTATACTATGCCTTAAAAAGACATTTGTGTTGCAATCCTTTGCTTCTAACTGCAGCATGATAGAAGTGAAAGCTACTCAACTGCCAATGTGGCCCATATCTTCTGAAGTTGTTAATTTCAATGGGCAAGAAAGAATGTCCCAGAGAGTGATGCCAAGAAATATATAGAGCAAAAGACTAAATACTCACTTATAGGCAGGTGGATCTAGAAATGTGAGTGTGTATAATAGATAGAGATAATATGTAGAATCTCTGACAGGTATCAAAAAATGGGGTGGGGAAGTTAGACCCCTAGTTCTATGCCTTTGTTTCCTAATAATTATTCCCCTGTGAAAATTAGTTCCTACTCTGACAGCCTCTGAATGAGATTGAAAACTTTATGGTGGAATTCCCAAGTATTTTGGCAACCTCAAATTCATATTTATTAACTAATATAATCTTATCCATAAAATGTAATATGTGCAGCAGCATTCTACTTTTAAAAAAATTAGTACATACAATATAGAGCCTCAGCAGGCATGGAAAACACAATTTAAGTGCTGAGTGTATGATATAGTTACTAAAGGAGGCAAAAAGGTGAGTCTGCTTACTATTTGGGTCTTCATGGTGTGATGGTACCAACCAGAAGTGAACAGTCACTACATTGGAGCCCTAAGCAGAGGTGTCTGAGAAGGCTGAGGTGAAGGGAAATTCCATTGGTGGGAAAGACTTAAGTAGTAATACTAGCTGTCCCTTGTGCATAGAAAGAAAACTTCATGTGTAGGTCTTTTGCTTATTCATGTGTACAGACTCATGTGTTAGCTGACTGGAAAATTGGTGATGAAATTGAGGAGAAGGCTTGTAAATAAGCCTCTCAAAATGGGCAGTGAGCATGAAGATATTCACTCTGTATGTAAATTTGTGCTCTACCATGGACATTTACTGTGGAGGAGGAAGCATTATGGACATATCTGACATATTCCATAGATGTAGGTCAGCCTCTTTTCACACTACAGT
The DNA here is from genome assembly GCF_014108235.1 of Myotis myotis. Classification (NCBI taxonomy): domain Eukaryota; kingdom Metazoa; phylum Chordata; class Mammalia; order Chiroptera; family Vespertilionidae; genus Myotis; species Myotis myotis. Next base: position 73,831,705 of record NW_023416346.1, on the reverse strand, counting down.
GATTACTCAATGGGCTCATGGACAAAGTTACCATGATGGCAAATAAGGAGAATATGCATGTTATAATAAAAATGGATTTTCCTTGACTAAGGCTGATCTGACCACTGTCATTTCTAAGCATTCTACCTTTCACTAATAGAGGACAGATTTGATCTTTCATTTTGATGCAACATACTAAGGGAACCTGCCAGTTACCTGATAGTAGATTGATTATGTTGGACTTTTCTCATTATGGAGGGGAAAGAATTTAGTGCTCACAAAAACACACATATAATCTTAATGTAGATTTAATTTCAGTGGCTATTACCACCCTGATTAAAGGCACAGAGTGTCTTATCTATTGCTGTGGTATCATACACAACGTCATCCATGAACAAGATATTTGTTTTATAGAGAAGGAATTAAAGCAAGAACACAAGCACACACAATTTATAGGCTTTGTGCCTTATTATCTCATTACCAAGGAATAATTGTTTTAATAGAATACTAGAATATTTTGCCAAAATTTTAGTTACAACACCAGATTGGAGAAACACATTTTGATATACAGATGTTATCATACAGGGTATTTTATACTCTTCAAACAGTAAACAGAATACAGTGGGGCCTTGACTTACGAGTGTCCCGACTAACAAGTTTTTCGAGATACGAGCCGTTTTTCAGCTGATTTTTTGCTTTGAGTTGTGAGCTAAAATTCGGGTTACGAGCCAGCTTCAGATACCCCACTGCTAGTTGGCGCAGCGAACGTTACAGTGAACGCCACAACATCAGCCCAGCATCACGTGTCTCACTCGTTCACTTTAAGATTTGACATACAAGTAATTTGAGTTACGAGCTCCATCACGGAACAATTTAAACTCGTAAGTCAAGGCCCCACTGTATAATTACCTCTTTCCCATAGTTTAAAGCAGGGGTGGGCAAACTTTTTGACTCGAGGGCCACAGTGGGTTCTTAAACTGGACCGGAGGGCCGGAACAAAAGCATGGATGGAGTGTTTGTGTGAACTAATATAAATTCAAAGTAAACATCATTGCATAAAAGGGTACGGTCTTTTTTTTTTAGTATTTTAGTTTTTTTAGTTTTATTCATTTCAAACGGGCTGTAGTTTGCCCACGGCTGGTCTAAAGTCATGGATCTGAGAACCAAAGGATGGAAGTAGGAGTGCTTAACACTTACACCTAATACTACTTTAGAATAATGTTTGTTTCTCATCACTGGGACCTTGAATTTGATGTGGTCCTTGTGCATTAGAGTAGCATATTTACAGCTGGTACACAGCCATGGTTCTGTTAAGGAGAAAACTGAGACTTCTCCTTGGTCTTGTTTGCAATGCTGAAACTGTAGGTAGAAAAAAGTATTCACTGTACTGGCCAGAATAATTAATTCTGATTAACAAGGGGGAAATCAGGTTCTGCTACAAAGCAGGAGCAAAAAAACAGACCTTCTGGAACCCGGGAAGTTTAGTGGGATGTAATAGTCCTGGTTAACAAAAACTGTGATAATCAATAAAGGAAGGAACCATTAAGGACTAAGAAATTGTGGAAATAAACATTATGATTACCAGTTAAAAACACTATTTAGCCAAGATGTTGGCAGAAGGTAATGGAATATGGAATGGATCATTTAAAAAACGTGATGAGTGGTCCTGGCTGGCTGGCTCAGTTGCTTGGAGCACCATCCCAATGCACTGGGGTTGCTGGTTTAATCCCCAGTCAGAGCACATAAAGGAGTCAACCAATAAATGCATAAGTAGGTGGAACAATAATTAGATCTCTCTCTTTGTCTTTCTCTCTCTCTCTCTCTCTCTCTCTCTCTCTCTCTCTCTCTCTCTCTCATCAATAATAAAAAAGTGATGATTATCCGTTTAGACCTTGTGAAAAGCTACAGAAGCAGGAATGGTAAGAGCTATGTGTTATATTAGTTATGCCCTCTATGTCCTTCTGAAGAGCTATGTTGTTTTAGATTTTAGGTGGAAATGTGACTGAAATTATTTTATCTTGCAATGTTAGGGTAGCTGATTGCATTTTTGGGGGATATGTTTTTCCCCATCCAGTCAAAGGATAAGAGTGGAAGCTGAGAAGCAAAATGGGATACAATGTGCTATATATATTTTAGTTACTTCTTTCATATGAACTCTTCACTCTTCTCCCTCTGTGTACCTTGAGATGCTTACCTTTATGGACTACTGTGACCTTGCTACCTTTCTATTTGGTTTTGTTTGCCAATAGGAAACACAGTTAGGATAATAAAAATATAAATGGGATAAATTATTCCTGTCTCAGCTCACTCCTTGCCAGTGGCTACATTTTTCTACCCCAGACCAGAAGGTCCTGTTGAGCATTACACTCCTACAGCTATCGTTTCACATGTCCTAGGGTTTTTTTTTTAACAACTGTCTTTGACCATTCAGTCCTAACTATTGTAAAAACTTTCCTGTTGAAAGCCTGTTTCTCACACTTCACTGCTTTCACTTAATCCTGCTTATACGTGTCCTTTCATTACATTCTTTCCAATTGCCCCTTTTGATTGTGACAATTGTTTCTTTAAAAGACTATAATAAACAGGATGATGTGAAATAACATGAATTCATTGAGTTATTTATACATATTCAAGAAAGCATAATAGCAAAACATTTTTTTTTCATTGCATACTTTGTTTAGAACAAGCATAATACATTTCCATTCTTAAAGAAAACATCCATAGTTTCTGATGTTCATGAAATTAAGAAACTTAAGATACAGCATTCTAAACTCCCTCTGCTAATACTCAGTATATGGCAACTTTCCACACTGAAGAGGATGTTTGCCCAGAAGCAGAACATCCTTACCTGTTAGTTTTAAAAGTAGCTAATAAAACTGGGCCAGGACATTCACCAGGTGCATCCTGAAAACTGAATCTCCCCACTCTTCACGTGCCACCCATATGATTTAACTTATTTCATTTCCTAATTAGCAGCTTCTTAACCACAGACACAAAATGGTAAACAGGAGCATGGAAACCACCTTAGAACAATATAGAGGAAAGACTACAGTTCCAAATATTTTTATTCTTGATGACAAAAAGAATCTGGCAAAATGTGTCTGACTATCTCCCAGCTTCCAATGCCTTGTATCATATGTGTTTGGCACATTGATAAATTCAGAGAGTTGACACAAGGATGCCAGTCTTACGTTTAAAATTAGATTTAGTTAGATTTGTTTGGGTAATTGTAATAATTCTGTCTCTCATTGTAGCTTTGAAAACATTTTTATTGTTGAATCTCATTGTAGCTTTTACAAAGTTACTTAAATTTTCATGCTTTAAGTTTCTTGCATGTAATTTAGAGAATAGGTCTCAAGGGGTTGTGAGGCTTAATCATTGTCAGAAATGTGATTTTAAATGGATGTCCCCCCACTCCCCCCCAGGAACGGCATGAATCATTGAGTCCCAAACCACCAAAATGACAGAAGAGTTAATGTTACTGTTTAATATTATGTTCCTAGTGGTTGTATGAAAATTGTCCATCAAACACTGGATCCCTAAACATATGAGTAATTGAAATTTTATTGACTACTGACATATATGCCAACATACCCACCGCTCAGGAGAACGTAATTTAGGAAGTAAGGTTCTTTCCTTTTTTGTTATAGTCAAATCCCTAGGCAAAATATGTCTCTTGTCTTACTGACACAACTCATGAAATATTTATAATAGAATGAAGTTCACCAGTGGGCTTAGAAAGTAGTTTGCACTGGTGTGAATTGTATTAAATTACTATAGACCCCAGACTACTAATAAATTATGTTCCAAATTTCATTTGTTTGAAATTTAGTTGGCATTTTGTCACAGATACAATTTTGTGTATGACAGGTAAGCCCCCGGGACAACCTAAAAGTAATATTCAGAGAAAAAATTATGAATTATGATAAATTTCAGTGTAATATATGTAAGAAGAATAGTCATGAAGATGTATCTTAACTGAAACAGTTTTTTGTGCGTGGTTAATTTGACATTTAAATCACTGACTATATGTATTTTTACCTATTTGAATGGCATGATATAGCATACAGAGAGCATGAGAAATCCCAGTAGTCTCTGTTCTACACTGCAACATTCATTAGTCATAGACACTGAGGGTGTCAGGAATTTGGCAGTACAAAGTTAGTGAGAAGACTGAATGAAGTAAAAACTAATGGAAAAAGTGAGGGAATCAAAGGACTTTAGAACATTTGAGACTAAGACATTGAGATGGAAGAAGTGCATATGTGAAGAGAGGCAAGGAAGGTGTTTCTGAGATTATATATTATTTATTTGATTTGATTTCAACTTATTTTATTTTGTAGAGCACCATAATGATCCTGTTGGGCTACTATGATTTGAATGAAAGATTTAGAACAAAGAGGGTTGAATGATATGAAAAACAAAAATACATATTTCATAAGAATACACACACAAAAAAAGTTCCATATCAGATACATAAGAATCTACATGAGTGGAAGGCAAGGAAAGTAGAGAATGGGCATATCAGTGGATTAATGAATAAATCAATATATAAAAAAAGAAGGGTCTTGCAGACTCTATGTACCAATGTGTCATGAACTGAAAAATATGGTGAATTCAACCATTTATATATTTAATTAAAAATAAAAAATAACTGCGACCTCAGAATACCAAATGTTTTGAAAACATTTGGGTTACAAATGTAATGTTCCCCAAATAAACTATAATCATCTTTCAATAGACTTTTCAAAACACTATGTTAAACAACTACTCATGGTTTTGTGGCTCCATATTACCCAAATATATAGTTAATCTCACTGTATTCCCAACAAAATTATATTATTGTATCTTATATATTTTACCCACATTGAACTCCAAAATAACATTTTTTTTCTGTATGTCACAATTAATTTTTGATTAGTAACAGAAAACAATCTCCATTTTAGCATATTAGCTTCAAAAGTTCTCTGGGTCACTAACTACAATCAATATTTAAATAATCAATTCTGTTATATATAAAATAGAAACATATCACTTGGAAATGTTTGAAGAACAGTTTATTAGTTTTTTTCTCAAGTTGATTTACTTATTTTATTTAAATTGAATTAGAAAAAAATAGGAAAAAAGAAAAGAGAAAAAAAGAGAGAAAAAAAGAGAAAAAAAAAAGAAAAATAAATAAATAAATAAATTGAATTAGAATGAAAGCAATCTATTTTATATTTTTCTTTTAATTTTAGCAAAGTTACTTTTTTTCTTTTGAATGTTATTGAAGCTATTCCATATATCTTTAAAGGGACTGGTAAAGCTACATTTCTTATGAATTATTCAATATACTCTCTTCAATATTTACTTAAATGATTAGGTGGTCAATACAATATGGCAAAAGTGCTAAACTTACAATAATTTCAGATATAGTTATTTGTTCTATTCTGTAGTAAAAATGAATTAAGATAAATCTACATTTCTTATGAATTATTCAATATACTCTCTTCAGTAATTTATCATATAATTTAGAGTGAAACTAGAAGTTAGCTTTATTATTTGAAGTAAAATTCCCAAAGGAAGTATATGAAGCACACATATTTGATAATTATTCAAATGTTCTTCCTATAAAAGACACAAATGTCTATTCTCATAATCCAATTAAGAGCACATAGCAGCAATTGTACCCAGTTACATATATATGAATATATACATATATTAGTCTATATATATAAATTTATATGTCTATATCTACATCTACATCTACATCTATATCTATATGTTTATATCTATATGATCTATGGGGCGAGAGAGTTTATTTTGCTATTTCTATACAAACATGTTAAGTGCAGCATATGTACTATACCTTAGTGCACGCACACACACAAAGTCAATAATATTACTACCATTTAAATTTTATAGATGGAAGAACTAAGTTGAACAAGTTAAACAAGTTAGAGTTTCAAGATGGTGGCAGTGAAGGAAGACAAAGAACTCACCTCCTGCCATGAGCAAAATGAAATATACACCTAAATAGAGCACAGTTACTCCTGAGAGACAATTAAGGGCTGAATGAACAACTTCTGAACAACAAATGTAAGAAAAAGAACAAATAAATAAGGCTGGGAATACATGAGAGTGCTCTAGGAGCTGCAGAAACTCTCTGAAATGGGAAGTTCTGGTGAGCTCCATTGTTTACATTCCCCTCAACTTAAAAAGGGTGGAAAGTAGCTCTATTTGGGTGCTTTGGCCTTCCTGCAAGATCAGTACAGCGTGTTCCCAGTCACATTACCTTGAATATTTTGGATCTAGACATAAAGAGCAACCAGGATCAACAAGGTGTTACCATAATACATGGACCTGGCCTACATGCCTAGAGCCCTTTTCAGCCTGTCAGGCTAGTGTTCCAAGTGCCATAAGTATCTGCCTGGCTCCAACCAGCCAGCCAAAACTGTCTGGCACACACAAACCACACAGAGGTTGCTTCTACATGAGACCTCTTTTTGTATAACAAATTAGTGTAAGTCCATATAGAGATGATGTAACTCTCCAGTAACTGTGGGAATTATCCAGGGCCAGATGTGTCAGTAAGTGCCATTATATAGGTACCTCTCCACCTTCATAGGGTAGGTGGGAGCTCTATGCAGGTGTTCTGGCCTAGTTGCAAGGTTATTGCAGCATGTTCCTGGACATATCATTAAAGCCTCTTCGGTTTAGAACAAAGGGAGCAAACAGGACCAAAAGGGTATGACAACATACCTTACCTACTCACCTAGAGCTGTACAGGTTTGATAAACCATCAACTGAGATGCCATAGGCACCTGCTAAAAAAAAAAAAATCAGCCTGCAAAATCTGTCTGGCAAAACAGATTACAAAGAGGCTGCTTCTACACAAGGCAACTATTTCAAGACTTGGAAAGATAACTATTTTGTCTAATTCATAAGAATAACCACAAAAAGTGAAACAAAATGAAAACACAGAAGAATATCTGTCTCTCAAAAAAGAAAAAAAAGGAACAAGGAAAATTCCAGGGTGGGGATTTAGGGATGGAAAACCTTATCAAACTGAGCTAAGTAATTTGCTTGATATGTAATTTAATGAAGCAGTCATAAGGATGCTCAACAAACTCGAGAGTGGAATAGAGGAAGTTAGGAAGAACTTCCTAACTAGTGTTCCAACAAAAAGTTAGAAAATATAATATAAATATATTTTAAATTTATTATAAATATAACAACCAAGCAGAGCTCAATGCAATAACAGAAATATATATATGAAAAAAATAGCAGATGAGCTAATACAGAAGAATGGAATGGCAACCTGGGATATATAGACTAGTAGAAATCAATCAGAACAACAAAAAGAAATAAAGGATAGTATAAGGAAACATTGGGATGCTATGAAGTACGCAAATATTCACACATTATAGGGACCCCAGAAGGAGAAGAAAGAGAAAAATGAAGAGAAACTTTACTTAATAAAATAATGGCTGAATATTTTCCTAACTTGGAAAAGGAAATAGACATCCAAAAAAGAAAAAAAAGACAAGGAATAGACATCCAACCCAAAAAGCACTGAGTTGTGAATGAGATGAACTCAAAGTAACCCACACCAAGACATATTGTAATTAAAATGTTAAAAGTTAAAGATAAGCTGCATAGAACATGGCAGCCATCAGGACAGAAGTGAGGGAGAGAAATGTGGTTTGTGTGTGTGTGTGTGTGTGTGTGTGTGTGTGTGACAACTATATCTCCCAGGAGTGTCTGGGGTTGCTTGATCAGGCTCTCCTGGACAAAGAGCCCCTGCTATCACCACAGGTACTCCAAGGTGGGTACAGCTCTGGCACAAAAACCATGCCATCTTGAAGAGAGGAGCAGCAGTGGCTAGGAGATCAGCCTCACCACCACCCTGCCTTGCCTTGGACACCACTACAGATTTTTGCAGTGAGCCATACACCAGCAGGGCCTAGCAAGGGACCCACACTGCAAGCCCATGGAATCCTGCAGTGACTTGCCCATCACCCCTGCCATGGGTCCAGGTCTAAGAGTCACATGCCACCCCAGCCGCGGCTATGGGACCCTGCAGTGAGCTGCATGCCAGTGGTACCTTGCAGGCAAGCCTCACCATGGGAGCAGGGACACCGAACACATCCAAAACAGATTGCACAACAATGTAAAGAGTGATCCATATAGCCAACCTGTGAGGAAACTCCATCCATGAATAGGACAATAACATTCAAGACCCCACTACATCAGGAGAACACCAATAACACAAGTAGGGGTCTTTTCTAGGACACCAAACTCAGGAAATCTGAGAGACAATGCCATTGGGTCCCACAAAACACCTACTATAGAAAACAACTCCCAAAAAATCTGGGTTGCATAGCAGTTTGATCTAAGACATAGATCCTCAGACTATTCCAAAAAATTCAAGAGGAAGGAATAATCCCAAACTCTTTCTATGAGGCCAGTATCACCCTAATCCCAAAACTAGATAAGACATTGCAAAGAAAGAGAATTGCAGGCCAATATCCCTGATGAACATAGATGCTAAAATCCTCAACAAAATCCTAGAAAATAGGATCCAGCAATACATTAAAAAGATCATATACCTTGGCCAAGTTGGATTTATTCCAGGGATGCAAGGATGGTACAATATTCACAAATCAATAAATGTGATACAGCACGTTAATAGATTACAAGACAATAATCACATGATTACATCAATTGATGCAGAAAAAGCATTTGACAAACTCCAATTCCCTTTTTTTAATAAAAACTCTTAGCAAAGTGGGAATAGAGGGGTTATACCTCAACATAATAAAAGTCTTATATGATAAACCTACAGACAATATCATACTCAATGGGAAAAAACTTAAAACCATTTCCCCTAAGAACAAGAACAAGGCAGGGATGCCCACTTTCACCATTCCTATTCAACATAGTTCTGGAAGTGCTAGCCATAGCAATCAGAGAAGTAGAAGAAATAAGCATCCAAATTGAAAAGGAGGTAGTAAAACTCTCACTATTCATAGATGACATGATATTGTACATAGGAAACCCTAAAGACACCACCAGAAAACTAGTAGATTTAATAAATGAATTCAGAAACATAGCAGAATATAAAATTAACACCCAGAAACCTATGACATTTTTATATATCAATAATGAACTCTCAGAAACAGAAACTAAAAAATAATTCTGTTTACCATCACAACCAAAAAATTAAGATACTTAGGAATACACTTAATCAAAGTAGTGAAAGACCTGAACTCAGAAAATTACAGGAGGTTGAAAAAAGAGGTAAAGGAAGATATACACAAGTGAAAGAATGTACTGTGTTTATGGATTGGTAGAATCAACATCATTAAAATGTCCATATTACCCAAAGCAATCTATAGATTCAATACAATCCCTATTAAAATACCAATAGCGTATTTCACAGATCTAGAATTAACTCTCCAAAAATTTTATATGGAATCAAAAAATACCCCGAATTTGCAGCAATCTTGAGAAAGAAGAAAAACATTTGGAGGAATCACAATAGCACATATCATGTTATACTACAAAGGTATTGTACTCAAAACAGCCTGGCACTGGCACAAGAATAGACACAAAGACCAATGGTACAGAACAAAGACCCCAGAAATCAGCCCAAGCCATTATTCTCAATTAATATTTGAAAAAGGAAGGAAAAGCTTACATTGGAGTCAAGACATTCTCTTCAATAAATGGTGATGGGAAAATTGGGTACATACAAAAAAATGAAACTAGACTACCAACTTACACCATACAGAAAAATAAACTCAAAATGGATAAAAGACTTCAATGTAAGATGTGTAACCATAAAAATTTTATAAGAAATCATAGGCAACCAAATCTCAGACATTTCTCAGAGCAATATATTTACTGATACACATTCTAGGACAATGAAAATTAAGGAGAAAATAAACAAATGGGACTACATCAAATATAAAGCTTCTGCACAGCAAAAGAAACCATCAACAAAAAAACAAATAGCAGAGGAGGGAAGATGGCTGCCGATGGGAAGGCAGACTGCAAGATAGTGTGTGAGTGAAAGAATGAAAGGAAAGGGTGAGGACATATGGGAGAGTGTAAATTTGTGGGTGAGCTATAGCTATACTCCAGGGGACTACTGGAGACTGCCGGACCGGGCTCCCCTACCTGGGAAGCCTTCACTGCTGCTGAAATCTCTCCCGGAGTGCCAGCTCTGCTGTGGAGACCATGCCATCTTAAAGGGGAGAGTGGCTGTTATCGGCAGAGTATACATCCAGGGACCCTGCAACCACGGCACCCAGGGAACAGCTACGAACCCAGGAACCCTGGATTTCAAGCAGCATGCATACATGGACTCAGACAAGCCCTGGGCCTCCTCATAGAAAGGAGAGAGCTACATAACCAGACACCCGGAAAAGAGAGATCATGGGGAGACAAAGAAACAGCCCGCAAATGAAAGAAAAGGAGGCATCACCAGAAAAGGAAGTAAACGAAAAGGAGGCAAGAAATATGTCAGAAAAAGAATTCAGAGAAATGGTCATAAGGTGGCTGAAAAGAATGGAAGAAAAATTCAACAATATGTGTAAGAACCTAGAGGAAATGAAGATGAACCAAAAAGAAATGAAAAATGACATTGCTGCTATGAAGAACTCAATGGAAAGCATCAACAGTAGACTAGAAGAATCAGAGGACCGCATCAGTGAGCTAGAAGACAAGGTAGGAAAAAATATCCAAGCAGAGCAACTAAAGGTGTCAAAACCAAGTACTTCATTGTCCCAGGGCCCAGCAAAGCTTCAGGCCAGGCTTCCAATTCTATGGCTTCGCAAGTTGCTTCATATTGGTGTGACCCTGAGGTACTTATTAGTCTAACTTGTGCTCCTCACACTCAATATGGGGGTAGGCTATGGTCCCTGATATGTGACAAGGTGGTCAGTAGGAATGATGAGAAGGTAGGGAGTCTATACTCCCCTAAGCCTCAATCTGAGGAAACACCCTATGCCCAGGAACTTGAGGGCTCTGAGCTATCTCTGTCACTGCAGCTGGAAAGACAAAAGTGTGGGCCCCATGGACTTTCCTTAATGGTGGTTAGAGACTATTTTCCTGACTCTTTTTGAACTTAATGACAAGAGATGGTCTCATAATGCAAGGACTCTTGAATGGCCCAGTTCCTGGTCCCTGTTGGTCTAACTCTCGAGTCCAGAAGGTCAGAGGCCTAGGAAGTAGATATGTCTCTCTTGTGCCCCTCCACAGGGGTTCCTGGTAGGTAGGGCTTATCCTCACTGGATTCCCACCCAATCCCCACAGAATTGTCCCTGCAATGGCCTGGTCTCCAGCTCTGCTTGCTGGATCTGAGTGCCTCTCAGATATAAGAGGTGCTCTAGAGGTTGGGGTGCTCCCTGGGAGCCACTTGAATTTCACCAGGTCTTCTCTGAGGGGAAGAGGCTTATCTGCTGGGGGTTTTCCCAGAGGCCTGGTGGGTACACTAGCCTGGCCTCTGGCCCCATCTGGGAAATCTGTCACTGACAATGTGGGGCCCCTCCAGCTGCCACTTTCTTGGGTTTTCCCATAATCTAAAACTGTATCAACGGGCTGTCTCTGCACCCTGATATCAAGCCAAAGACCCTGCTTCTGTTTGGAATGTGGACAAGAGCCGAGCGTGGCCTATCATCAGCCTTAACTGCCAGTTTGAAGATCTTGACTAATTTTGGGGCCTTTCCTCATGAAAGTACACACCAACCCCATATGGTTTTCTACCACAGACAGCTCACTTACCAAAGCCCATCACCACAACTAAGCCCAGTTTTTTCCACAATGCTTGATGCTGTTTTACTGCCAACTTGGGTCTAAAATATAGCTGAAGAACACAGAATTTGGGATTTTGAGACTTCTGTGTGTTCACTGTTATATAGACACCTATTCACAAAGAAACAAATGTTTCCTTGCCACCTGCAATTTAGCTGTTTAATAAGAGCAGGTGGGTCTTCCAAACGTTCAAAGCCTGTCATCCTGTATTTTACCAAGCCCAAGCACCTCCCTCTCAGAAATAAAGTTCCTATGAGTGATGTTGATTCCATCACCTTGGTTACCTAAATTTATCCCATTTTGACCTGAATGTTCATGCTTACCCACACATTTCAAATGGTTTTTATACTTAGGGAGGATGAATTCATTTCTCTCAGTCCTGCTTTGAAGATTAGGGCCTTGGGTCAGTATATCTTGAAAGGATGTGAGAGATAAGGGCATGCAAATTACATTCTAGGTCTGCCCAGTGGTACCTGGCACATTGTGGGTTGGGTCATTCTCTGTGTGGGGAACTGTCCTGGGCACTGTAGGCTGTTTAGTAGCACCTGTGGTTTCTGCCCACCAGATGTCAGCAGCATCCCCTGCTTCTTCCCTAGTTGGGAAAATGAAATTATCTCCCAGACATTCTCATATGTTTCCAGGAGGGGGATCCCACTCCTGGGGAGTTCTGTGGGGATTTGTAAGGCTTTCTTGGGGAACAAGTATTCAAATTTATTCTTCTCTCAGAAAGCTCTCTCAGGAGTCACTGCTTTGTCCAGTTATATAGCCACGTGACCATGAATATCCACTTTTGGTGCCCTCTGCCCTGGCCCAGAGCATCTGGTTGGTAGTTGTGGCATTGGTGGGCCCCTGTTTCATGTGGCCACTATCATAGTAACTATAAACACAAGTATCCACAAGCCCTAATGGGTGCACAGGTAGAAAGGGGCCTGCATGTTTCCACATACTGGCCCAATGCCACAGAGAATGATAAGAACTTCTTTCTCTTGGGGTGGACCACTCAGTGGGTCTAACTCTTCCACCCACTGCTAGTGACTATTTGGCCTTAGGCACCTTCATTTGTGAAGGGACAGAGAGAAAGGGTAAAAGGATATGGGAGGGGTCCACTAAAGACTAGAGCTGAGTCCTTGGCTAAAGGAGGTTTGGGGAATGAGTCCAAATGGCCAAATCACTCAACTCTACTAATTTAGGCATCAACTGTCACATTTTACATACTTGAGATCCCTTAGAATACACTCCTCTCTATGCAACCATTTCTGGTTGACTTTCATCTTGTTTTCCTAGACCCTGTCACCTATGCCCTCCTGGGAACAAAAGTAAAATCAAGTGCTCTGGACCAGCCATGTGCCTCCTCTGGTCCCCTGAGCATGATTTTTTTTTTAAGACGTTTTGGCTGTCATGGCCCAGCACGTGAAATGCCTCATGCTCAGATTACTCTTGGGTGCGCTTAGCATGCTGCCCTCTGTCCTGGCCCAAGAGGACACTAGGCCATTGTCTTGGACACATGACTTATATTCCTTGACTGATGTCAGCAGAGATACACATCCTGATTTGTGCCCAACGTGTGAGCTGCACAATAATTTTATTAAGTGTGGTGCCTGTGATCAAATAAGAGGTGAATATGCAGAGCATCCTTTCTTGCACATCCTTCCCCACATGCAAGTCCACGTTCCCTCAATCTGGCCCCTGCTTGATCTGGGAACAAAACTCAATGATTTTCCAGGATTTCCATGAAGCAGAAGCACCCCCAAACTTGAGGCATTACCAGCCCAGGACCAAGGCATTATGGCCTATGGAAGAGAACCCGAGCTCTGCATGCAGACTGCCAACACTGGCATCTCATCCCTGCCATATCCTAGTTTATATTTCCTAGTTTGGCTACTGAGACCAATATCTGTGCTTCCTCAGGGGAAGTTTCTACTAATTTCATTTTTTTCCTAAGCATGAGCCATATTGTCTTTCTTTGAATGCCTCTATATACTTTTTTTTTTGAAATCTGACCATTTTGAGTATCATAATTCAGGAGATCATATTTCCACTCCCCCCCCCAAGATTTGTTGTTGCTCATTGTGCTATAATTTGTTTGTTCCATGATTTTTCTAAACTATTTTTGGAAAGAATGTATTCTTGTCATGTTTTACCATGGAATTCTTTGTTATTATAGCTTAGTGGACAGCTACTGATATGAGGGAGATTTCCTTAAATAGCTGGAATCAAAACAAAATGAAGAAAAACAACACATGTACATATACACAGAAAATGCTCTGGCCCTTGGGGAATTCTCTACCCTAATGCCTTTAGCTTCCCTTTCAGAAACAAAGGATTGACACTCAGAGAGGACAAATGACACCACTTAGTGAAAGAGATGGGAGAAGGACCTAGAAGCAGCGCAGTGATGCCTTCCCACGGTACCCTTCAATCTCCCTATTCAGAGTGAGTGTTAGGACAAAGTTGTCCACAACAGCTGGAGAACATGGAACACAAAGAAACCACTGTAATATCCTCTCCTCCATGGTGAAGATTACTTGAATTTGGCTTTTCTCTCTTTCCACACCCAGGTTCTCCTCTATGTTCAAGTACATATTTATGATTATCTTTGTATGGGCTTTTTTCAGTCATGGCTACCTAAAGAAATTGTCATTCTCCTTGGTAGTGAGTCTATGTAAAATAGGTTATTTGAAAAGTATCTAAGGCAAAAGTAAACAAAATGATTCAATGTAGTTACCGTCAAGTAATGGCAGGAGAGGAACACACAGGTGGGGGAGGGGTATTCTGATAAGAAGAATAGGGCTGGCATGAGAGTGAGTCAGTGCAATGCTTTGTTTCCACAGAGCTGAATATATAACTAACCTCCAAATCAGTAATGAAAATGGAAAGTACCAAAGGAGATCCAACTTGGAAATAAGAGATCAGAAATCTGGGAAAGCAAAAGTCTTAAAGGTGTCTGAATCCGAGGGTCTGGGGAGGGTGATTTGGGAAGACAAATGCAACTGTCCCAATGTGAGCCCATCTAGGGTAGTGAGAAGAGTTCCTGTGGGGAAGAAATGGAAATTAAAGACAATGCTCTTGTGACCTAATAGAGGTGAGATTTGTGGGCAACAGAGCTCAAGGTGACCCCCTCTGTCCCCTAGGACATCAGAGGGTGTGGCTTTCCATTCCCACAGCAAACCCATGGGTAACATTGTCTCTGAGGTGCTTTGGGTAGAACTGAGGTTGAGGAATGAGAGGAATGTTCCCACATGTGCCAGAGCACAGCCATACTCTAGGGATAACTTGACCCAGGGGTAAGAAAATAGGACTCTCTTTTGGGCTCATCTGAGCAGGACCCACAAAACAGCTGGAAGAGACCAAAGCAGGAAGCTTGTGAGGGGTGCATTGAAGCGTGGGGCTACCTACTGAGACTGGACCAACCACCAATTTCAGGGAGGTACAGTCCCCCAGGGGCCCATCTGACCCAGGAAGTCTTGGTGGTTGCCCAGACTAGGACTAATCAGGGCCTTGCCCTTCAGCAACAAAGAGGCCATCGACAGGCTTCCCCCATCTGTAGGGGTGGGAGTAGAAATAAGATCATTACCTCTCAACACATCCAGGGCCTAGAAACAAGAAACAATGTGGCTGGAAGCAGATGAGCACCTTTTCTATTAACCTGACCCCTGTTTTTCTGTACTATTTGAAAAAAGAGAAGATGGGGGGCTCTAAAGATGTCCACGCCCCCACACTTGGCCAGGGTCCACACTCCTGAGAAGCCATAAGTCACCTTTGTGACATCACATGACTTAAGCAGCTAGTTGCCCCACCACCAAGACTCTAGAATTTTGAGGAAAGTATATATAGGGCATCGCTGCTGTGACCAAAGGCATTTCTGACCCCACTTTTGAAGTGATAGGATCCTGGGTACCAAGTGATTTTTGATGTAGAGCATCAGCATGGCTAGTTAGAGTACCCATGAGATGCACGAAGCCAAGCTGGCCCCATCAGAGGATGGACAACCACCAATAATGGTCCAACATGATACATTCCCAGATTCATATGTGGGTCCAAGGGAGGCTTTGGAGAGGTATGGAAACCAAGAAGATAGCCAAGACCCAAGCCTGCAAGACAACCCTCAACCACAGGACCCAAACCAAGGTGCCGCCAATGTGGAAGGAAACAAATTCTTCTTGGGCTGTCCTTCCCAAGAAAGCTTTGGAGGATAGTGGAGGATGACTCTTTCATGTCTGTGCACTGGAATGACGACGGAGACACCGTGATCATTGAGGAAAATCTTTTCCAGAGGGAGATTATTTGCCTAAGGGGCAAGGAGCAAATCTTTGAATGGAACAGCCTAAAGAGTTTCATCTGCTTGCTGAACCGCCATGGCTTTAGCAAAATATGCCCAGGCAAACTGTTCAGTTTGCTCTCCAGGGAACAGGATGATGGTAAAGTAGGAAGTCCTCCCATTTCCCACATTCCCTGTTTCTCAAACATCTTCCCAGTGGACCCAGAAGAATGATATACTGAAAGGGCTTCATTTCAGGGTCTAACCCTTTATCACATAATACAGTATTTATCAAAAGATGAAAAAGTATAAATTTTCTCTTGAAACTATAGCCCCCTTAGAGATAACCTGCAGGGATGAGTAAAGACTCTGAGAGGCCAGTTAATGACAAATAGATATATTTTCTCCACAGGTGACTAAATTAATTTTGTTTCAGATCTACAGAAATTGCAATTTCCAGAAAGGCAAGCCTTGGCTCCTCAAGAACATTACAACACAAGGCAACCAGGTGACACACGTTTGTCCAGGGACCAGTATCACCCTCCAAAAGAGAAAGAACATGGCCCCCACAAGACACTCCCCAAGAATACACCAGGAGGACAGCAACAAAGAAGCTGAACAAAAGGCTCAGGAGACAGACAAGAATGATTGGGGACCCAATGCCACCCAGGCATTTGAGTTCTCCGTTCCTCAGCCCATGGGCAGTGCCAGGGAGGTCCAGTGTCCAAGGGCAGTAAGTGATTCAAGTGGGGAGGGCACTTCTGGTAGTGTTATGTTTGTGCCCATGGCTACTGCCAGAACCGACGGCCAAGGGGATCTTCCCCCTATCCCCCAAGGTTCTGCGATATCTTTGTACAACATCTGTTATTCCACTCTGATAGTTGGCCTTTCAGTCATGGCTCCATCTGAGGACCCTGACCAGGCTGAGGAGGAGGAGCATGAGGGCTCCTCAGATAACAAGTGTTCACTCTGTGAGCAGTTCAAGGACAATTCAGGCCCATAATATCACAGGCTTTTAAACCATGAATCCATTTCCACTTTAATAAAGAAAGGCAAAAACTACATGGTACAAAATAAACAATACAATAAGAATTGTAAGTCTGTATTCTTCTGTTTCCATGCCACACACCTTGCCAAGTGAGCCAGAGGAGGCTAGAAGTCCTGGCCCCAGACAGGCTTTTGTCCCAATTGTCCTCGTTCATTTTCACACCCTCGGCAAGGAACTGGCTAAGGGGCCCTGAAGCAAGCCCAGGAAGATCTGGTCCCCTGATTCTTGCCTACAGGTCAGGAGACAGAACTGCCTGGCTCCTGACCTTGGGGGAATCACCTCATATTAGTCATGCAACTTGAAATAGGAGGGTCTTTACTTGCAAGTCTCCCTATGATGCCAGGAAGTTTCTGATCAGCATATGAGTGTCTCTAGCCTAAGTTCCAGGGCTCTTGCAGAGAGGCCCACCTAGAATTCAAGCCACCCCATCTACTAAGTGGTATACGACAGAGTCAGTCTGGCTCAGAAGATGGGCCATTCCAGTCAAAGCCCGGGAGAAAGCCCATCATCCTCACCACTAACAACAATTATTAACCCTGCTAGAAGGGACCCAAATAAATTAAAGATTGCCCACATAGAAAAGCAAAAATCTCTATCATCACTGTTCTATCAGAGCTGTATTTCTGATCCATTGTTGGGTCATGAGGTAGTGATGTGACATGTGTAACACAAGCCCTCCTGAACCCAGGGACACTTTTCAGAAGACCAGTCACTTGCCAGGACAGGCCAGTGCTTTCTTGAAAATTCTAGTGTCTCCTTCAAGGGTCATGAGGCCATACCTGGTTGGTCATATTCTAGCAATAGTTCAGTGCCCACTTCCAAACCTCTCACAAGGTCCCTTGAATACTGCTGAAGTGTTCTCTGAGTTTGACCAGACCAAGAGAGGGAAAACGTATAAAGGAGTCCTGAACACTAACCACTTATCCTAAAACATTTCTCTTTGTACAACCCAGGAGTGAGCAGAAGCAAAAAGAGTGATAGCACCAAGATATTTCCTGGAAGCTTTCCCTTTTCTTAAAGGTCAGAGACAGTCAATGAGTCCAGAGAGACATCTCACGAGGACAATCCCATACATCTGGGCACAGCAATCTGGCTCCTGAGGAGGTTGTGGAACTGGAAAAGCAGGCTGTACTGACTAACCTGAAGCAGAAGTACCCGACTGCACTTTCAAACCCCAGGTGGTTACTGGAGCCCATACCCAGGAGAGGGGGAAAGGATATCTTCCAGGTAGGCATCCCGCAGCACCTGATCCCCTAGGGCAGTGGTCAGCAAACTCATTAGTCAACAGAGCCAAATATGAACAGTACAACAATTGAAATTTCTTTTGAGAGCCAAATTTTTTAAACTTAAACTATATAGGTAGGTACATTGCTATTAACTTAATTAGGGTACTCCTAAGAGCCACACTCAAGGGGCCAAAGAGCCACATGTGGCTCGCGAGCCACAGTTTGCCAACCACGGTCCTAGGGGCAGGAGGACTCCACAGGAAGATTACCTAGTATCCAGCTGAATCATGACCATCAATGGGCTCCATGCATCTCATGGGTACACAGACTCAGCATGGAGATGCTCTACATTAAAAAGCATTGTCTAATCTAATCCTATCACTGAACAGGGGGTCAAAGCAGGGATGCCCAATATATACTTCCCTTAAAATTCTAGAGTCTCAACCATGGGACAGCCAGCTGCTCAAGTCATGTGATTTCACAAAAGTGGCTCACAGCTGCTCTGGAGTGTGGGCCCTGGACAAGTGTTGGGGATTGGACGTGCATAACACCCCCAGGTTCTCTCTTTCCAAAAATCACACAAAAATTGGGTTCAGGTTACCAGAAAGAACTCTCATCTGCTTCCAGGAAGATTGTTTCTTTTTGATAGTTCACTATATGTGTTGAGAGGTCATGATCCTATCTCTACTTTCATCCCTAGAGAGGGGAAGGATTGTTGATGGCCTCTTTGATAGCTCAAGGTCAAGACCTTGGTTAGTCCTAGCTTGGCTACCACCAAGAATGCCTGGGTCAGATGGGCCCCTGGGGGACTGTACCTCTCAGAAAATGGTGTTTGGCCCCATCTCAGCAGATATCCCCCTGTCCAACGTACCCTTCACAAGCATTCTGCTTTGGTCTCTTACAGCTGCTCTGGCTGGTTGGTGGGTCCTGCTCAGATATTCCCAAACTAAGAGTCCTGTTTTATTACCCCTGGGTCAAGTTGTCTCTAGAGTAGAGTTGTGCTCCTGCATAGGTGGCAGCACAAGCAGTGGTACCTTCCCATGGTACCCATTCTATCTCCCTTTTCAGAGTATTAAGACCAAAATTAACCACAACAGCTAGAGAACATGGATCACAAAAACCACTATAGTATCCTCTCCTCTTTGGTGAAGATGACTTGAATTTGACTTTTGTCCCATCCCACACCCAGGCTCTCATCTATGTTCAAGGACATAGTTATGATTATTTTCATATCTGCTTCCTTCAGTCACGGCTACCTAAACAAGTTGTAATTTTCCTTGGTAGTGAGTCTGCGTCCTTGTCCCATGAGTCCTTGTCCCACGTCTTGCACTAAGTGGTGTAATCTGTGGTCTCTGAGGGTCAATCCTTTGTTTCTAAAACTGGAGTGCAAAGGCATTTGGGAACAGAATCCCCCAAGGTTCCCCTCAGCCTAAGGACTGTATCCTTAATGGAGCCCCTGGGTCTAGGTCAGCCGTGGGCAAACTACGGCCCGCAGGCCGGATCCAGCCCGTTTGAAATGAATAAAACTATTGAAAAAAAAGACCGTACCCTTTTATGTAATGATGTTTATTTTGAATTTATATTAGTTCACACAAACACTCCATCCATGCTTTTGTTCCGGCCCTCCGGTCCAGTTTAAGAACCCATTGTGGCCCTCGAGTCAAAAAGTTTGCCCACTCCTGGTCTAGGTTCAGGCTCAGTCCATGGTCTTTGTGACTCTAAACAGGATTACAAAGCATTCATTAACAAAGTCAGTATATTCTTGGAGAACATGCTTTAGAGGATAGGTGTTGTTGGGTTTGGGGTGGGAGTGGGGAGTTCCTAGTGTCTCTGTATAAACAGCCAGATACCTTCAGTTGCCTACCAAACAATTGTTTCTTTTTTTAAAAAAAATATATATTTTATTGATTTTTTACAGAGTGTAAGGAAGAGGGATAGAGAGTTAGAAACATTGATGAGAGAGAAACATCGATCAGCTGCCTCCTGCACATCTCCTATTGGGGATGTGCCCGCAACCAAGGTACATGCCCTTGACCAGAATCAAACCTGGGACCTTTCAGTCCACAGGCCTACACTCTATCCACTGAGCCAAACTGGTTAGGGCAAAACAATTGTTTCTTAAAGGAGTTATTTAAAGGCTGAAAATCTTTCCTTGCGCACTTTGCTAGCTCATGCCTCTGCTAATTACTTATTTGAAAGGACTTGTCCATTTTATGGGAGAGAAAATGGAGAGAGGGCTTTGGAAACCACGGTCTGGCATTTGGTGGAAAGAGGGTGTTTATTTGTTATGATTAAGGCACCCTTGCATCCCAAGGCTTCTGTAGGACCATTAGCAATATTCTTTGAAGCAAGAGCAACCGAATTTCCACTGTGGTGAAAAATCTAGAACATCAGGCTCATCTTTTCCTTTGAAGATGAAATATTCACTGCTTACTTCAGTGCAGTTGAATAAAACCATTATGAAATTGGCCTTCCTCAGCTAAGTCTGCTGGATCCCAGAAATTCAACCATCGGTACCATGGCCACCAGTCAGACAGTCTTTTTTAGGCACCATGTTCAGGACCTTTTGAGAAAGAAGAACAAAGCTAGAGGAGTCACAATACCTGATATCAAGCTATGCTATAACGCCATGGTAATCAAAACAACTGGTATTGACATGAGAACAGGCATGTGGATCAATGGAACAGAACAGCGAGCCTAAGAATCAACCCACACCTATATTGTGAACTGATATTTGACAAAGGAGGCAACAGCATACAATGGGGTAAAGACAGCCCCCTTAATAGTAAATGATTTGGGGAAACTTGGATGTGAAAAAATGAATCAAAACCACCAACTTATACCATTCACAAGAATACATTCAAAATGAATAAAATACTTAAATGTAAGTCGTGAAACCATAAAAATCCTGGAAGAAAACATAGGCAGTGAAATCTCAGACACTGCACATAGCAATATTTTTTGCAGGTATGTCACTCAGGGCAAGGGAAATAAAGGAAAATGTAAACAAATGGAACTACATCAAACTAAAAAGCTTCTGCACAGTAAAGGGTACCAGCATCAAAAGGAAAAGGGAAGCCACTGAATGGGAAAACATATTTGCCAATTATACATCTGATAAGGGGTTGATCTCCAAAATATATAAAGTACTCATACAGATCAACCAAAGGAAGACAAACAATGCAATTTAAAAATGTGCAGAGGACCTGAGTAGACATTTCTCCAAAGACGACATGCAAATGGACAAGACATGAAAAAACGCTCAATTTCGCCCATCATCAGCGATATGCAAATTAAAATGACAGTGAGGTACCACCTCACACCTGCCAGAGTGGCAACCATCAATAAATCAGCAAACAACAAGTAAGTGCTAGTGAGGATGTGGAGAAAAAGGAACACTTGTATACTGTTAGAATGCAGACAGGTGCAAGCACTATGGAAAACAGTGTTCAGTTGAGTTTCCTCAGGTAATTAAAAATGGAACTGCCATTTGACACAGTGATACCACTTCTAGGAATATATCTTAAGAAGCCTGACCCATCAATCACAAAGAATATATACATCCCTATGTTCAAAGAGCATTATTTATAATAGAGGACCAGTGCATAAAATTTGTTCACTGGAGGGGCAGCCTTCAGTCCTGCATGCACCCTCTTGCAGTCTGGGACCCCTCGCTCCTTACTGCCCACCGGCTCACTGGTCCTTAGTGGTGCCATGGAGGCTGGAAAGGTTCCCAGCACCGCTAATGCACTTGCCAGCCATGAGCCTGGCTTGTGGCTGAAACACGCTCCCCTTGTTGGAGTGCACTGACCACCAGGGGGGCAGCTCCTACATTGAGTGTCTATCTCCTGGTGGTCAGAGCACATCATAGCAACCGGTTGTTCTGCAGTTCAGTCGATTTGAATATTAGACGTTTATTATGTAGAATAGCCAAGAGCTGGAAACAGTGCAAATGCCCATCAGTAGAAGAGTGGATAAAAAAAAAAACAATGGTATATTTACATAATGGACTACCACCTGGAAGGAAAAGAGAAGGAATTCTTAACTTTTGAGACAGCATGTATGGACCTGGAGATTATTGTACTCAGGGAAAGAAGCCAGTCAGAGAAAGAGAAAAAAGTATATGACCTCACTTATATGTGCAATCTAATGAATATTGTCTGATGAACAAATACAAACACAGGCATGAAGATATGGAATAGACTGACAGCTGTCCAGGGGATGGGGAATAGAAAGATTGGATGAAACTAACTGAAGGGATTAGCCAAAGAACATCCATGGACACAGATGGCAATGTGGTGAGGGCCAGAGAGTGCGGGGAGATCAGGTACTGTGTGAGCAGGGCCAAAGGAAGGGAAAATGGGGATATCTGTAATAGTGTCAATAATAAAATAAAAAATTTTTAAAATTATATTTCTATTTACAGTTACCTCTTCATAGAACATAAATAAGGGGCTATTGGTCTCTGATAGGATGGAGAGTGAGATATAGGAGATCAGGGCAATGCTGAAGGGAGTAGGGAGCCTGTGTGTCAGGTTGAGGGCAGAAGATTCTGTGCAGCCTTAAAAGGAGGCAACAGTGACGAGCAAGTCAGCAGACCATGATCCAGGGATGGACAGGAGGGCACTCAAGGGAAGACCAGGAGAAGGGTGTTGCCATGAGGGAAAATGCTGGGATTAGGGGAAATGATGGGACAAGACAGAAATCCTGGCACTGGGAAGACTCAGATATCAATAAAACTCAGACTATTCCCAAATTATGCTTGATTCTCAATGTCACCTTCCTTCCTTAGGCCTGCTCTTGCCTGGGCCCCAGGGTTCTACTAATTGTCATCTGAAAGAGTTCATTCATACTGCGAGGACAGATTAATTGTGAGGCAGAAGGTGGGCCATGGGCTACAAAAGCAGGAAATATCATGGACACCTGATGAATTCAGGCAAGGGGTCAAGACTTCATGATGCCACTTACTAGCCATGTATTCCTGGGAAAATTAGCTGGCCCAATGGGCATCAGGTTCTTCCTCTGTGAAGAAGGTGGGTCTGATAAGCCCTGTCTTATAAGACTGCAGGGATGTGTGGAGTGTTTGTAAAGCACCGTGCACATTGCCTGGTGGAGATTGAAACTGTGATGAATGGCAGTTATTTCTAATATCGTTTTTATCCCAGATACTTCCACTCTTGCATCTGGCACTGTGATTACTTGTTTGTCATCAAGGTCATATTAGAGAATGTGCAGTTCAGTAGGGCATAGAACACCCAATTGGCCAAACAGGATGTTCCCAATTCTTGCTGACATTCAGGTGTGGGGAGCCTTCACAGCTGGACACACACAAAGATGCTAGAAAGAGAATTTAGGAACACCTCTTTCCCTCTGTCCAAGCTGCTCTTTCATCCAAACAAATGCTTTCATTCATTTCACCCCCACCCAAAATCTACCCCTTGATAATGATTGGCCAGATCACACTCAATATCATTAACATTCAGAATACTATACCCAGCAAGGCTATCATTCAAAATTGAAGGTGGAATCAGGAGCTTCACAGAAAAAAAGGACTAAGAGAGTTTATTACCACCAAGCCAGCAATGCAAGAAATGCTAAAGGGACTGCTGTAAAAAGAAGAAACAGAAAGGCAAGAAGAAACACAAATACTAAGAATAAAAATGACGACAAACAAGTACTTATCAATAATAACATTAAAAGTAAATGGATTAAATTCCCCAATCAAAAGACATAGGGTAGCTGAATGGATAAGAAAACATATATATCTGCTGTTGACAAGAGACCCATCTGAGAACAAAGGATTCACACAGACTGATAGTGAAGAGATGGAAAAAAATTTTTTTCAGGCAAATGGAAATGAGAAAAAAGCTGGGGTTGCAATACTTATATCTGACAAAATAGACCTTAAAGTAAAGGCCGTAACAAGAGATAAGGAAGGCCACTACATAATACTAAAGGGAGAAATCCAACAAGAAGATGTAACTCTGGTAAACATATATGCACCCAATACAGGAGCACCCAAATACATAAAACAACTTCTAGAAGATATCAAGAGAGAGGTCGGTAGCAATACAGTCATAGTAGGGGACTTTAATACCCCACTGAAATCACTAGATAAATCCTCTAAACAAAAAATCAGCAAGGAAACACCAATTCTAAATTACTCACTAGAACAGATGGACTTAATTGACATCTTCAGAATATTTCACTCCAAAGCAACAGAATATATATTCTTCTCCAGTGCACATGGGACATTTTCAAAGATAGACCACATATTAGGACATAGGCAAAGTCTCTTCAAATTCAAAAGGATAGAAGTCATAACAAGCATCTTCTCAGATCACAGTGGCATAAAACTAGAAATCAACTACAATAAAAACAATGGAAAAAATCAAACACTTGGAGGCTAAATAGCATGCTATTGAACAATGATTGGGTTACCAAAGAGATCAAAGAAGAAATAAAAAGCATTCTGGAAAAAAATGACAATGAAAACACAACAATTTAAAATCTATGGGACACAATGAAAGCAATCCTGAGAGGAAAGTTCATAACTCTACAAGCCTACTTCAAAAAAAAAAAAAAAAAAAAAAAAGAAAAAATGGTGATAAATTACCTGACCCTGCAACTTAAAGAATTAGAAAGAGAGCAACAAGAAAAGCCCACAGTATCCAAAAGGAAGGAGATAATAAAGATCAGAGCAGAAATAAATGACATAGAGACCAAAAACAAAACAATACAAAAGATCAATGAAAACAAGAGCTGGTTCTTTGAAAGGATAAACAAGATTGATGAACCTCTAGCCAGGCTCACCAGGAAGCAAAGAGAGAGGACCCAAATAAACAAAATCAGAAATGAAAGAGGTGAAGTAATAACTGATCCCACTGATATACAAAGGATTTTAAAAAAATACTATGAACACCTCTACTCCAATAAACTGGTCAACCTCAACCAAGTGGACGCATTTCTAGAAAAATACAACCTTCCAAAACTCAACCAGGAAGAATAAAAAACCTGAGTAGGCCAATAACTACTGATGAAATTGAAACAGTAATCAAAAAACTTCCAGCAAACAAAAACCTTGGACCAGATGGCTTCACAGGTGAGTTTTACCAAACATTCAAAGGAGAACTAAAACCAATCCTCCTCAGACTATTACAAAAAATTCAAGAGGAAAGAACACTTCCAAGCTCTTTCGATGAAGCCAGCATTACCCTAATCCCAAAACCAGATAAAGACACCACAAAGAAAGAGAATTACGGGCCAATATCCTTGATGAACATAGATGCTAAAATCCTCAACAAAATTCTAGCAAACCGGATCCAGCATTACATTAGAAAGATCATACACCATGACCAAGTGGGATTTATTCCAGGGATGCAAGGCTGATACAATATCCGCAAATCAAAAAATGTGATACACCATATAAACAAATTGAGAAACAAAAATAACATAATCATATAAATGCAGAAAAGGCATATGACAATGTCCAACACCCTTTTCTGATAAAAATGTTCAGCAAAGTGGGAATGGAAGGATCATACCTCAACATAATAAAAGCCTTATATGAAAAACCTTCAATCAACATCATACTCAATGGGCACAAACTAAAACCATTTCCCTTAAGAACAGGAACAAGACATGGATGTCCATTTTCACCACTACTATTCAACATAGTACCGGAAGTGCTATCCAATGCAATCAGACAAGCAGAAGAAATAAATGGTATCCAAATTGGAAAAGAAGAAATACAATTGTCCCTATTCGCAGATAACATGGTACTGTACATAGAAAACCCTAAAGACTCCATCAAAAAATTATGAGGAGGGAGCATTATCTCGATTCGTTGAGATTCTGCTTCCTGGCATATGTCAACAGTTTGGCTCAAATAAACTCACAAAATTCTTTACAGGTTTCAATGGTTTTTTTACGTTAACATTACTTGGCGTAGTCGGCAGGATTCCAAAGAAACTCATCCAGGACCATCCCTTGGACTTTGACTCAGTGTTAGGATCCAGCAAAGGGCCCATTGAGCCTGCCGGTTCTCCACCCATTGGGTGAACGTGGGTGAGTTGTCTCTTGGATCCAGGACCTTCCCTTACTTTGGTAGAGGGTCTGACTTTATTTGAGCTGTTATAAAATCCTCAAGGTGGAACCAGGGATGATAGAACCCCAGGGTAAGGGTTGACAGAACCCAGGCTAAGGCAGGACTGGAGGAAAAAAAAGGGGGGCTGGTTTTGATTTTGGCTTTTCAATTGAAATTGCTGAGTCTGAGCAAAAATAACCTTTGCTGTATAAATGAGCTGAACTCATTCAGCTCCAAAGATGAAGGGGCAACATTTATTTTTAAAATAGTTCGATTCTGGGGTGTTCTTGGGTGATTAAGAATTTTTGTGGAGGTTTCAGAAATGCTGGAGCCCCATAGGGAAGTTTCAAAACAACTGTAATTAACTAACTAAATGGCTTATCTAGGGGGCCACCTTAAGGCTTGGTCTGCCTGGGCCCTAAACCTTTCCTGTGGTTTTAGACAGCAGGGAGAGAAACTGAGGCCACATTTAACCCACTACATAACATGTCTAGAAAGCTTGCTCAGACTACAGATATCCAAAATAAAAAAAAATTAACATGGGAAATTGTGCCTCCAAGGCCAGAAGCTCCCAAGACCCCAGCCCTCATTTAATACTCCTGATAGGAAGCCTTTACTTGCAAGTACTTTACAGAAATAAGAAGATTTAACTAGAAAATATTAACTGAGAAATGGCTAAAATGCAGTTTGTTTTGGGTACCTATGTTAATATTTTGCATGCAGAAATTATAAAATGCCGGCTCTGAAATTAAACTGAATGAGTACATGGGAAGCATATCTTGATTTGGACTTTAGAAGCTTCTAGAAAAAAGCATAGAAAAAAAATTTCCTCTAATAAGATGGAAATTAATAAAAATTTTAGAGACTGTCTCAGAACTATTCTGAAGTTAATTAATGTCTACACCCTGTTTTTCCCCATAGGAATCAATACCTCTGATTTATCTTCATAAAAGATTCCCCCAGACAAAGGGAGGTAGAGGCAACTAGAAAAGACCTTAGCCCATTTTTTGTTTGTTTGTTTGTTTTTTGAATAGTACATTGGGAATATACTGAAATTCTAGAGAAGCAGTTCCCTAACCAGGGACAAAAGACACTGCTTTGGTAATTTTTAATGCTGGACATTCTCTGGTGTAAACTTTTTGTGTGTTCTGTGTGCTTGTATAAGAGTGTTGATGTTTTTGTGTCTCTTTGTTGTTGTTCAATTTGTTTAAAGAGGAGGCAAGTTCCACTTTGGAGAAGCCTAGTTGTGTGTGGCGGGGTTGAAAGCGTGAGAGAGATTGCAAGAACGTCCCAGCAGCTGCCAAGAATTCTTAATCTTGGGGTCTCTTCTTGCTCTCCCTCTCAGGGTTCAGCCCCAGAAACAGCTGGTGAAAGTTCTGTTTGTTTGGGGTATAATGTTGGCCATCTATCTTTTAGGAACAGTGTAGACAACTGCCATGATGGGCTGCGTGACGTGGCAGCCACCATGTTGGACGCATGGTTTGCCACTCCCCTGCGGGCCACAATCTTGAAACAGCAAAGGCCCACCCCTCCCTTTGAATTAGCCAATCAGGAAAGACCATGCTCTTGAGCTCCAATCAGGAGCAAGGGACCGGTCACTGGGTTGTTAAGGCATCTGCATCAGAAAGAACTTGCAGAGATTCAGAGCCAAGTTCAACAGGAAACTTTCAGGGGGTTAGCATGTGTCCTGTCAGGGACTGGGCAGCCAAGAGTCAGGATCCCTGTGGGGGCATCTGCCAGTGATGCTCTGGTATTTGCTTTTCACAGATTGGAAGCTTATGAATTATTTTCAGTGCTGAATACACTGTTTGCAATAAACCATGTGCCTCATTTTAAAATCTTACATATTATATATTCTTTATATGCTAAAATTATAATTGAATCTAAAGGTATACAAATTTTATATTCTCTATGTCATTTTACAGGGATTATTACTTACCAAAAAATTGTTGTGTTGGAATGTTATATTTTATAGAAAAGCAAAGTTTTTTATAAAATCTATAACCATGCCACTTTTAAATTTTGTCATTCTTGGACAGCTTTATTCTGATGCATTTGTAGGTATATTATATATTTAGAAAAATCCATGAAAAGGACTCTGACTTAATCTAAATTGCAGGCTTCTAAGCAGGTCATATTTTTGAACGGGATGAAGATTTATAGAACTTCAAGGAATAACTGCATTCAAAAACTACTGGAAAATAAACAGGATAAACAGAAATAACTATGGAACTAAATGAATTGAGGATAATTATTCTTATGAATGTTTAAAATATTGTTGACTTTTAAATCTTTTGTTTCCCAACTATAAGGAAAAGTAAATAGCAGACATTCTGCATTGTAGGAACTAACAAATTGGTAACAGATTCATTTCACAGTGCACTCCCGGGAGACGAAGATTTCAAAGATCATGGCTTATAACCAGGAGATTTAGTGTATTGGAAAAGACACCAAATAAAAGACTGTCTCCAACCTCGTTGGAGGGGACCTTACCAGCAGAGATCAAAGACTTTTCAAGGACAAGAAACAGCTGAGGAGAGAAACCAAGATGGCGGCATAAGTTAACGCCGGAGATTGCTGCCTTGAACAACCACTTCAAAAAACAACTAAAAGACATCATCCAGAACCACAGGAAGGCTGGCTGGGTGGAAATTCTACAACTAGGAGGAAAGAGAATATCATACCCAGACTCAGAGGAGGCGCATTGCTGAAGTGAAATACTAAGGTGCGGAGTGCATGCAGAGCGGGCTGGAGGCAGAGGGCGTGGTTGTTGTTTTCAATAGGGAGGGAGTTTCAGACTCTGAGCTCCAGATCCGGGAGAGTCTCTAGGGACCCAGACTCAAACGGGAGAAGCGGGACTGTCTGGCTTTGGTCGGAACTCAAAGGCAGCTTTCTCTCCCCGAGGTTTGCAGCGGTTGCTGGGACTCTGTGATCCAGAGCCCCTAGGGATGGAACTGAGAGCCGCCATAACTGCTCGCTCTGGCCTGCCCTGTAGATCCCCGGGGACCCGCCCCGCCCAAGCCCTGCGCAGAGCCATTTGCCGGATAGCCTCAGGCAAACACTAGATTAGCACCGCCCTAGAGATCCAGCACAGAAGCTCTCCCACTGCAGACACAGCAGACTCTCATAGCCAGTTAGCCTGTAGGTCAAATCACCCCAGGTATTGCCAACAACAATCAAGGCTTAACTACAACAAGACTGCGCACAAAGACCACTAGGGGGTGCACCAAGAAAGCATAAAAAATGCGGAGACAAAGAAACAAGACAAAACTGTCAATGGAGGATATTGAGTTCAGAACCACACTTTTAAGGTCTCTTAAGAACTGTCTAGAAGCCACCGATAAATGTAGTGAGATCCTCAAGAAATCTAATGAGACCCTCGATGTTATGATAAAGAACCAACTAGAAATTAAGCATACACGGACTGAAATAATGAATACTATACAGACTCCCAACAGCAGACCAGAGGAGCACAAGAATCAAGGCAAAGATTTGAAATGCTAAGAAGCAAAAAACACCCAACCAGAAAAGCAAAATGAAAAAAGAATCCGAAAATACGAAGATAGTGTAAGGAGTCTCTGGGACAGCTTCAAGCGTACCAACATCAGAATTATAGAGGTGCCAGAAGATGAGAGAGAGCAAGATATTGAAAACCTATTTGAAGAAATAATGACAGAAAACTTCCCCCACCTGGTGAAAGAAATAGACTTACAGGTCCAGGAAGCGCAGAGAACCCCAAACAAAAGGAATCCAAAGAGGACCACACCAAGACACATCATAATTAAAATGCCAAGAGCAAAAGACAATGAGAACATCCTAAAAGCAGCAAGAGAAAGAAACTCAGTTACCTACAAGGGAATACCCATACGACTGTCAGCTGATTTCTCAACAGAAACTTTGCAGGCCAGAAGGGAATGGCAAGAAATATTCAAAGTGATGAATACCAAGAACCTACAACCAATATTACTTTATCAAGCAAAGCTATCATTCAGAACTGAAGGTCAGATAAAGAGCTTCACAGATAAGGAAAAGCTAAAGGAGTTCATCACCACCAAACCAGGATTATATGAAATGCTGAAAGGTATCCTTTAAGAAGAGGAAGAAGAAGAAAAGGTAAAGATACAAATTATGAACAACAAACATGCATCTATCAACAAGTGAATCTAAGAATCAAGTGAATAAATAATCTGGTGATCATAATAGAATCAGGGACATAGAAAGGGAATGGACTTACTATTCTTGGGGGGTAAAGGGTTTGGGAGATGCGGGAAGAGACTGGACAAAAATCGTGCACCTATGGATGAGGACAGTGGGTGGGGAGTGAGGGCGGAGGGTGGGGCGGGAACTGGGAGGAGGGGAGTTATGGGGGAAAAAAAGAGGAACAAATGTAATAATCTGAACAATAAAGATTTAATAAATAAAAAAAAGAAACAGCTGAGAATCTTCGAGGATGAGAAGTCACCGACCACGGAGGCAGACAGCTATCCCCAGACGACGTCAACAAGGCCTGTATGCTCACAAACTGATATTGCTTGTCATGGTGATTCAAAGTTTTTAATGGGGAATGTTATCTGTTTTTATTGTTTAAATATGTGTCTTTGTTGTTTAAAATTGTTTAGCTAGTGAAATTTCCGTTTGTGTCTCTTAAAAAATATGAATGTATTGCTAATCTGAGGAATGTTAATTATTTACATGTCACCTAATAATTAAGGGTAAGAGTTCTAACTAACTGGAAAGTATGGCTTTGGTGTAATGGAGGAAGGTAAAGAGAACTACTTAATGGAAGGTCTGAGGCATGGTTATGCATTTTTGAAGGACATAGAAAGAAGGTTTGAAGGCTAATTTGAAAGTGTGAAATTTGTGAAGGTTGTGTATGTGATGAGAAGGAAAAGAGAAATGTTGACAGAAAGTTTAATGGATGATAGGCCAGTAAGCTGGGACAAGTAGAATAGGGAAACTGAGCAGAAATCCTATCTTCCCTAAACCAAGGACACTTGGGAGTAAATGCTTTGCATTTGCCTCCCTAAACAAAGGTTAAATAGTTTACGTCAATCTGATTAGTGTCATTTGCTGTCCACACCCAAGGACAAATGAAGTTAGAAAATAAGCCTTATTTTGATTAGTTCTTTTATTCAGGTTTTTTTTAAGGAAGAGGCAACCTGGTCCCTCCCTGCAACATAGGTAATAGCTCCTCCTCAAACTCGA
The DNA here is from genome assembly GCF_014108235.1 of Myotis myotis. Classification (NCBI taxonomy): domain Eukaryota; kingdom Metazoa; phylum Chordata; class Mammalia; order Chiroptera; family Vespertilionidae; genus Myotis; species Myotis myotis. The sequence continues at coordinate 73,800,104 of NW_023416346.1, read as the reverse complement.
CTGTCTTAGAATGTATGTTAAGGAATTTTAAAATTGCTCAAACCTTGCTGCCTTGGGCCTGGTTCTGCATGTGTAAGAAGGGACAGAGTAAGGTTTAGTAGCAGGAGTGAAGAGGAAGGAAGGGCAGGAGCAGGCCAGAAGAAGCTGGCAAGGCCATCTAAACCACCCAGCCGCTTTTGGCCAGAGCTGTGTGAGGCAGACCTAGCTTCAAGAAAATTGCCCTATGTTGTGTGCTGAGGCATTTGTCTAGTTGTAAAGGGTGGGAAGCAGCATGGAGAAAAGGCACAACTGACTGAAAAAACTCAGGCACAAACCCAACAATGGGAACGTACCTGTACCCTAAGCCCAGGCCAGACACTTATGGGACTCATATGGTTCCCCAGGAATTTGGAAAATTTTAGATGGGAAATGCGATCTAAGTTGTGTCTTAAAAGCCCAGGTGCCTCGGGTAGATCCTAAGCTTAAATTCCCAGGAGTTCAACTGGCGGGCACTGGGACCATCCTCAATAATACTAGAATACTTCCAATGGGAAGTAGATGGGCCATATTTAAAAATAATAAACAATGGGAACCCATCTCACTGTCTGATTGTGAAAATCAAAGGTGAATGGTTATACCCCCAATCCATATGGAATACTGAATTCACCCAGTCCTGGCCTATTGTATCTACCCCAACAAATAAAAATATATGGTATATGGGAAAGGGACAATTTGCTGGGAAGGGTTAAAAAACTCTTCTGTTATACTAAGCGATTTTTACTGTAATATCACCAAGTTTACATTAAATAATACTGGAATATGGTGTAATGCAGAAATTATAGGCAGAATAACTTTACCTGAGGTTCATAAAACCTATGATAATATTGATACTGAAAAGCCAGTGTATTGGGAAATTGAACTTAATCCTCCCCATGAAGTCATTTCTATGGAAACTAACAGGCTAGAAGAAAAATTAGAGCTTCTAGATAATGAAATAGTAGAGAGTCTTAATTCATCTGGCCAAATGTATCATAAGGTACAAGTGACAGTGGATGAAGGAGGAAAACATATAATTTGCTTAATAAAAATTTATGATGATACATGTAAAGGGTTTTTCGGTTGGCTAGGATGCTTGTTACCCTCAGACTTTTCCTCGTCTAGTATTAGACATTTTCTGTTCCTAATTGGTGTTATTGTTTTAGTATTGTTACTTTTGTTCATGATATGTAAATGTTATATTAGATGCAGAAAAGCAAAACTTACGACAAACAGCAAAAAGACTCGGATTATGATGGCTCAAAAATTAGAAATGATCCAGAATACTTATTAACAAGGACATATAGGATCTGACTGCTTCCCATTTACCTGCTTTTTTTAAGAAAAAAATAATAATTCGACCTTGAATGCATTCTAAGGTTATGGTCTTGCCCCATCTCCAGTGGTCCACCTGTTCAGCAAGACATGCTGACACTGAGACATCCTAGGAATGAGCCTTCTTAGCACCGTGGGACTCCATTATCCAACCAAAAGGTTGGTCATCAATGCATCCTTTGGATTGATTTATGACCAAAAGGGGTATGTGTGGATGAAAGGAGCCACGTGCTAACCTGACAAGCTCAAGGGAAGCCTGCCTGGCAGTCTTGCAAACTCAGAGACCTAAAGTAACCACAAAGGATGGTCTGAAAATTAAATATTTAACTACAAACAGGTTATACTGGGTAGTCATTGTTATGACCAGATTGACCCCCAAAAGCCCACCAGGGAGCCAGCCAAGTCCAATGCAAAAGCAAAGAGTCTTTATTCGAGCTACCTCAGCTCCCTGACCACACTCACTGATGCAATGGCAAGCCAAGTGGCAGAGAGAGAGCTAGCCCTGTGGGAAGAGGGGTTTTATAGGGGGTTGGAGTAAGGGGAGGAGAAAGGACTGTGGGCCCTGCCCATTGGCCAGGTGCAAGTCGGTGTCTTGTTACACAGGATGTGGTCATATCTATGGTGCGCACTTCCATTGATTGTCATTGGTTAGTTTGAAGAAGTCCTGGGTGTGGCTAGCAGAGGCTTGGGCTTCTGGGAAAAAGCCTTGCCGAGCACATGGCTGCCCAAAACTGGAGGATCCAGGGTAAGATGGAGGGCATAGCCCTTACCCTGGGGCAAGATGGAGGGCGTAGTCCTCATCCTTTCATTCCCCCCTTTGTCTTGGAACTTCCGGTTCAATCATGAGACAGACTGCATTTCTATTTCACCATTGCTAGAGGCCCATACTGGGCACTCAGAACTATCAACTGAACTATCCCTATATGCTTAACAAATGGTCCGGTGGAAGGGAAAGAAACCATTTTAGCTTTAACAACTTCTATTGAAATAGGATTTTTTCTTCTTAAAATTCCTCCATGGCTATCAAAAAAAAAAAAACAAATCAAGATTAATTTATCTACTGTATTCAATTTGGCCTGATGTTTGCATAAACACAACAAGAATGGTAACCGACCACCTTTGCTGGAATCTCATGGTTGAATCTTAATGTGCCCCATAGGGCCAGGAAGCCAAGCCAGCCAGCTGCCATCAGGCCTGCCTGCAGTATCTCCTGAGTTAGGTGAATCCCTCACCTGTAGCAACTCCACCTGAGCCCACGCTCCAGGCTTTAAGGCCCATCTCAGTAGCCCTCCTACTCGATGAGGCCCAGAGTGAGTGGGGGTTCCGCAAGGATGCAGAGGCATCCTTATTCCTCCCCTTCTACTCTTACCAACTGCCAGTGATGGTAGGGCATGGGCCTGATGCTCCAGCGCCAGCCATCTTCAGGGCTCCCAAGCAGGATACCAGGCTTTCCTGTGGCACTCTTATTGGCTTCAAGTCTTTAGAGCTCAGACAGGGCTCTTTAAAACATGATACTCCAGTCAAAGTTTTCCGTTAATAAAACCACTATTAGGAACCAGTCTTATTGAATCTGTGCAAAGAGATGTATTTCCATGACTTATTTAGCATTTCTAATATTTCAGAGGAATTATATAAGGAGAAAAACATACTGAACTGCTCTAAGATTTTCTGACTTTCCTTGCCAATTCCTTTTCATGGATTCTTCAGAGTTATAACAAAACAGTAACTGTTGGCATTAAACCTTCTTTCTAAGCATAACCATGCCTCAGACCTTCTATTCCAAACAGGCTTTTCCCAGCTTTCTACAGTTGAGGTTTGTACTACCCCTGACATGGGCATGGTTATGCAGGCCTGCAAGACAGTATACAGGCTTCCAACCATCAACTGTCTCTCAACAGAGACCAAAACCTGATGGGCACTATTCCCTGCCCAGTTGGGAACCTTCCCTCTTGGCAGCTAGACACCCTTTACTTTTGAGGGTCACCCCACACAGTCCCCTTCCAGGATAGCCAACATACATTCAAACCTGCAAAAGAATCAAAGGTCAATATAACATATCAACACAATGAAACATAATATTGGCATCATGGCTGCTTCAGGCAGCCAAATCTTACTAAAGTCCATTCTTGAACTTCCTATAAATTGTCCTTGTCTCTTTGGAGCCATGTCTGTGAAGATGCAGGCATCATCTAAGTCTATTATATGGTATGTGGGGGCTCCCGGTAGCAGGAGTGATCGCAAGCAATGTTACCAGCATCAGGCAGGTCGAGCACGCCATAGCTTGAGCTTGAGCGGGTTGCGTTGATCTCGATCGACACTCCATTTGGTGACAAAATCTTCCTGGATCATGGATGGGTCTGCTGACCGGACGTGAGTGTGATGGACTCAGGTTGCAACGCCATCTACCTTGAGAGCAGTGGGGGTCGTCAGCACCACAGTGTAGGGACCCTTCCAACGTGGCTCGTGGGTCTCCTGGTGGTGCCTTCTGACGTAGACCCAATCTCCTGGTCTGTGCTGATGAGGAGTTGGGGTTGGGATGGAGCGGAGGCGCAGCCAAATGTCCTCGTGGGCCCTCTGGAGCCCTCTAGGGGCCTGGCGATTTCGGTGAAACCCGGTATCCAGAGGCGGCAGTAGCGTGCTGATCCTAGGAATTCCCTTACTTCTCTTCGAGAGGTGGGAGTAGGGATTTTCAAAACAGTCTCCTTTCTGGCATCTGATAACCGCCGCTGCCGGCCCTTTAGGATGTATCCCAGGTCTTACTGGACCTTCTCCTGGCTTTAGTTCTACCAGGACTGGGTCCCTGTGGGCGGCCAGCCCCACCGCACCATCTCTGCCCAAGCTGTTGGGAATTCTTGTAGCCATTTGTCCATACTGCTCTCTACTGGAGAAGCCTTCTGGTGGAGGCGATACTCATCCTCTCTAGCCTCATGGTCAGGACCTGAATGGGGTGGCCCCTCTCATTGGTGACCTGAGGCCCCCCTTGTCTGAATGTTATTTGAGCTCCAATTTTGGTCAGTAGGTCCCGCCCCCAAAAGTAGGTAGGGGCATTCCGGTATCACCATGAAAGAAGGGGGATACCTGGCCCTTTCCTAAATCTACTGTTCTTCGGGTAGTCCATGAATACTGGCTCATACCAGTTGCCCCTTGCACCCAGGACTTTTTGTTCGCCAGTTTTCCTTATGGGATGCGGAGGACCGAATGTTGTGCCCCAGTGTCGACAAGGAAGTCAATGGGTGTCCCCTCCACTTTAAGAGTTATCCTAGGCTCAGGGAGGGGATCCGAACCCCAACTCCCCTAGTCACTCAGTCCATCCAGCTTTATTCCCAGCCATTTTTACAGATCCTAGGGACCGTTACCTTCCTTTAACCAGCAAGCCAAATGACACTGACCTGTATTATTTAATTCAGCACAGGCAGGAGGCCCATAAAATCTCTTCCCTGAGGAACTGTGAGTCCCTAAATGTCCTAATCAGACTAGAAAAGCCACAAATACCTTTTAGCAAATCAAAGTCCCTAGCAAACAAATAGCCTTAGATTAGCAATACATTCATATTTTTAAGAGACATAAACAGAAATTTCATTAGTTAAACAATTTTGAACAACAAAGATACATATTTAAGCAATAAAGTCAGATCAATTTACAGAAGCAGAGACAGCATGCAATCCAAACCACAGTTTTGGGTAAACACATTATCTAGAGTTCTTGGGTAACCTAGGTTGAACTTAGGCATGTTATCTAAACCACAGTTTCTACCTGAAATAATTGTCATCATACTATACTTTAGAAATTGGATTACTGCTATCAGTCCCTTTTAAAGACCTTGACATAACCTTTAATTGTCCTTAGTTTAAGGAAAGCAGGGTTTTCTAGATTTAAGAGATTAGCTTAAAAATAAATCCGCAAGGCAAGCACACTTCCTGCTCCATCCACATTTCTGCAGCAAAACTCTGCCTTAAAGCGCCACCCCTGACTAAATCAGAGGGAGGGGCCTTTGCTGTTTCAAGATGGCAGCCCCCAGGGGAGTGGCAAGTCATGTGGCTGTATTGCAGACAAAAAGAAATCTCATTAGAATCAGACCAATAAGCAAAGGCATTTAGTTACCACAATTACACAATTTTTCCCAATTCAATCCAAACCTTAAACTTTTAGCTAGCAAATTAAATATTCAGCATTTCTCAATACTCAACCAACAGATTTAATTCTGTCCTCTAGATTTTTCATGAGGCAAATTAGAGTAAACTTTACTTTTTACTTTCAAGCGGCTCTGGAAAACCACATTTGAGGCTTGAAAAACAGGTTCTGGCCTACCTAGTCTTTTCAAATGTAAATTGACCACATTCTTTTAAGATTTTGCTACAGGTGGGAAGTGACTAGCCCCTTCCTTCATTAGAAATTGCCTTGGGAAGCCAGCCTTAACACCCTTCGTTAGCATTTAAAAACTGTTCTTTATTATGGAAATGCCAATCTTTCTGCTAGAATCTAGCTAGCATCTTTTTTTCCTTTGGGTAAATAATCAGTCTTGGGCTCCATCCTGCACATTTGCAAAGAGACTCCAGGTCAAAACTCTATCCAAAATCGGACTATGCATGCATTCGTTTTAAGCCAGCTTTTCTCTTTACACGTGCACAAAAATCCCAGAAGCATTTACTTGGGGAGGGGGTGACCTGTTTTCACAGATCCTCACTCAGACGCCGGCCCAACCGAAGTCGTGGAGCCACACAAAGGAGGGGAGAGGGCAGGCCCCCTCCCTCCACACTCGCACACTTTCACCAGACATTCATTCAGAGTTTAAACAGTACCAACTTCCCAACTCCTGAGGGAGCTCTACAGCCACTCAAATCTCCTTGAAATGGTCAATCACAATAACCAAAGGAGCAGTCTGAGTCCATCCCATAACGTCCGTCCAGTAAGTCCACAGAAAACAGAAAAACACAGACACAGACAAACAGAGGGCCCCAAAGAACAGCCTTCCAACTCCATGGATGAAACTAGACCAGCTGTGGGAAAACTACGGCCCACGGGCCGGATCCAGCCCATTTGAAATGAATAAAACTATTGAAAAAAAAGACCGTACCCTTTTATGTAATGATGTTTACTTTGAATTTATATTAGTTCACACAAACACTTCATCCATGCTTTTGTTCCAGCCCTCCAGTCCAGTTTAAGAATCCATGTGGCCCTTGAGTCAAAAAGTTTGCCCACCCCTGAACTAGATGATGGCCTTATGCCAAACCAGCGGGAGCAACCCTCCTAGTCCCAAATATGTGAGGGAAATACACGTCCTTCGTGAGGGGAATACGCATCCTTCCTGGGGAGCAGAAAGTCTTCCGACTCTCCCCGCCCATGGTCCTTCAGCAGTGCTTCCACCTAGACCGCTTCGGGCACTGGAGAATTTCAGAAGTGAGCTCACAAAGGACAGAACATGTAACACAGAGAACAGAATACACAACACACAGACACCTACCGCGGCCAGTCAGACTCTCCGGATCAGGGGTCCCTCGAGGGTCTTGGGGATCCGGATGAGCCCCCAAATGTTATGCCCAGATTTCAAGATCCCCAAAAGCCCACCAGGGAGCCAGCCGAGTCTGATGCAAATGCAAAGAGTCTTTATTCAAGCTACCTTGGCTCCCCAAACACACTCACCGACGCAACGGCAAGCCAAGTGGCAGAGAGAGAGCTAGCCCTGTGGGAAGAGGGGTTTTATAGAGGGTTGGAGTAAGGGGAGGAGAAAGGACTGTGGGCCCTGCCAATTGGCCAAGTGCAAGTCGGTGTCTTGTTACACAGGATGTGGTCATATCTATGGTGCGCACTTCCCTTGATTGTCATCGGTTAGTTTGAAGAAGTCCTGGGTGTGGCTAGCAGAGGCTTGGGCTTCTGGGATGAAGCCTTGCCGAGCACATGGCTGCCCAAAAATGGAGGATCCCTCAGACTATGTCAAAAGATCCAAGAGGAAGGAGCACTTCCCAGCTCATTCTATGAAGCCAACATCACCCTAATCCCAAAACCAGATAAAGGCAATACAATGAAAGAGAATTATAGGCCAATATCCCTCATGAACATAGATGCCAAAATCCTCAACAAAATCCTAGCAAATCGGATCCAGCAGTACATCAAAAAGATCATACACCATGACCAAGTAGGATTTATCCCAGGGATGCAAGGATGGTACAATATCCGCAAATCAATAAATGTGATACATCACATAAACAAATTGAGAGAGAAAAACCACATAGTCATATCAATTGATGCGGAAAAAGCATTTGACAAAATCCAACACCCTTTCTTGATAAAAACTCTCAGCAAGATAGGAATTGAGGGATCATACCTCAACATAATAAAAGCCATATATGACAAACCCACAGCCAACATCATAATCAATGGGCAAAAACTAAAACCATTCCCCCTAAAAACAGGAACAAGACAGGGATGCCCCCTCTCACCACTCCTGTTCAACATAGTACTGGAAGTACTAGCCATTGCGATCAGACACGAGGAAGAAATAAAAGGCATCCAGATTGGAAAAGAAGAAGTAAAACTGTCCTTATTTGCAGATGACATGATACTGTACATACAGAACCCTAAAGACTCCATCAAAAAATTATTAGACTTAATAAATGAATTCGGCAATGTAGCAGGATACAAAATTAATGCTAAGAAATCCATGGCATTTCTTTACACCAATAGTGAACTTACAGAAAGTGAAACTACAGAAGCAATCCCATTTACCATTGCACCAAAAAAATTAAAATACCTAGGAATAAACTTAACTAAGGAGGTAAAAGACTTATATGCTGAAAACTACAGGACACTGAAAAAAGAGATAGAGGAAGACATAAACAGATGGAAGAATATACCGTGTTCATGGATTGGTAGAATCAACATCATCAAAATGTCCATACTACCCAAAGCAATTTATAGATTCAATGCAATCCCCATTAAATTACCAACAGCATATTTCACAGATCTAGAACGAATGTTCCAAAAATTCATCTGGAATAAAAAAAGACCCCGAATAGCTGCAGCAATCCTGAGAAAGAACAAAGTAGGTGGGATCTCAATACCAGATATCAAACTGTATTACAAAGCCACTGTTCTTAAAACAGCTTGGTACTGGCACAAGAACAGACATATAGATCAATGGAATAGAATAGAGACCCCAGAAATCGACCCAAACCACTATGCCCAATTAATATTCGACAAAGGAGGCAAGAGCATACAATGGAGTCAAGACAGTCTTTTCAATAAATGGTGTTGGGAAAAGTGGACAGATACATGCAAAAGGATGAAACTAGATCACCAACTCACACCATACACAAAAATAAACTCAAAATGGATAAAAGACTTAAACGTAAGACGGGAAACCATAAAAATACTAGAGGAATCCACAGGCAGCGAAATCGCAAACATATGCCAAAGAAATTTCTTCTCTGATAATGCTCCTAGGGCAATGGAAACTAAAGAGAAAATAAACAAATGGGACTACATCAAAATAAAAAGCTTTTGCGCAGCAAAGGAAACCATCAACAAAACAACAAGAAGACCCACTACATGGGAGAACATATTTGCCAATGATACTACCGATAAGGGTTTAATTTCCAACATTTACAGGGATCTCATGAAACTTAACAAAAGGAAGATAAACAATCCAATAAAAAAATGGGCAACGGACCTAGATAGACACTTTTCGAAAGAGGACATACAGAAGGCCGAAAGACATATGAAAACCTGCTCAAAGTCACTAATTATACGAGAGATGCAAATCAAAACGACAATGCGTTATCATCTCACACCTGTCAGAATGGCTATCATCAACAAATCAACAAACAACAAGTGTTGGAGAGGATGTGGAGAAAAAGGAACCCTTCTGCACTGCTGGTGGGAATGCAGACTGGTGCAGCCACTGTGGAGAACAGTATGGAGCTACCTCAGAAGACTAAAAATGGAACTCCCATTTGACCCAGTGATCCCACTACTAGGAATATATCCCAAGAAACCAGAAACGCCAATCAGAAAGGATATATGCACCCCTATGTTCATAGCAGCACAATTCACCATAGCTAAGATTTGGAAACAGCCTAAGTGCCCATCAGCAGATGAGTGGATTAGAAAACTGTGGTACATATACACAATGGAATATTATGCTGCGGTAAAAAAGAAGGAACTCTTGCCTTTTGCAACAGCATGGATGGAACTGGAGAGCATTATGCTAAGTGAAATAAGCCAGTCAGAGAAAGATAAATACCACATGATCTCACTCATTTGTGGACTATAGAGAACAACATAGACTGATGAAAAGGGACAGACCCAAAGACTGAGAAACAGCTATCAGGCTATCAATCCCCAGAAGGAAAGTAGGGGAGGGCGGGGGTAAGGGGAAGAGATCAACCGAAGGACTTGTATACATGTATATAAGCCAAACCAATGGACATGGACAACAGGGGGATGGGAGCATGAGTTTGTGTGTGGGGGGGAGGTTGGGGGTTAATGGGGGGGATGAGGACACATTTGTAATACCTTAACTAATAATAAAAAAATAATAATAATAATTAAAAAAAAATGGAGGATCCAGGGTAAGATGGAGGGCATAGCCCTTACCCTGGGGCAAGATGGAGGGTGTAGTCCTCACCCTTTTAGTCATGTCCTAAGCCGATATCTTCACTGACAAGGTCAACCTTTACCTTCACTGAGCCTGTCTGTCTTTTGGAATCTGTAACATACCCTTGAAATGTCTGGGTAACTTGTAACTTCCCTTTTTCTGGAGCTCCTGGGGCACAATCAAATGTGCTGGGCCCCAGGACAGATACCATAAATTCCTTCATTATCATGTTAATTGTTCCTGCACCCACCTAAGTATGTGCCTATCATTTTACTTTTTATCCCATCCCAGGGGTTTCCCTGCTTTGCTTATCCCTCCTCCTTAATCTATCACCAATGAATTTCATGTAACACACCACATCCCTCCTTTGATTGCAAATGTATAAATACAAATGTAACCCCGCCATTATCCACAGCATTATCTCAATTGGTTGAGGTTCTGCTTCCTGGCATATGTCAACAGTTTGGCTCAAATAAACTCACAAAAATTCTTTTAAAAAAATTAGGATTAATAAATGAATTCGGCAACGTACCAGGATACAAAATTAATGCCAAGAAATGAATGGCCTTTTTATACAGCAACAATGAACTTACAGAAAGAGAGATTAAAAAACAATCCCATTTACCATTGCAGAAAAAAATTAAGAGACCTAGGAAAAAACTTAACTAAGGAGGTAAAAGACTTATATGTGGAAAACTAAAGGATGTTAAAAAAAATAGATAGAGGAATACATAAATAGATGGAAAACATACCTTGTTCATGGATTGTTAGAATCAACATCATTAAAATGTCCATACTAACCAAAGCAATCTATAAATTCAATGTACTCCCCATTAAAATACCAACAACATATTTCACAGACCTAGAATGAACTCTCCAAAAATTCATCTGGCATTAAAAAGACCCAGAATAGCTGCAGTGATCCTGAGAAAGAAGAACAAAGTAGGAGGGATCTCAATACCAGATATCAAGTTGTATTACAAAGCCACTATTCTCAAAACTGCCTGGAACTGGCACAAGAACAGACATATAGATCAATGGAATAGAATAGAGAACCCAGAAATCAGCCAGAACCAATATGTTCAATTAATATTTGACAAAGGAGGCAAGAACATACAATAGAGTCAAAACTGTCTCTTCAATAAATGGTGTTGGGAAAATTGGACAGATATATGCAAGAAAATGAAACTAGACCACCAACTTACACCATACACAAAAATAAACTCAAAATGGATAAAGGACTTAAATGTAAGACGGGAAACCATAAAAATACTAGAGGAATCCAAAGGCAACAAAATCTCAGACATGCCAAACCAATTTCTTCACCGATACAGCTCCTAAGGCATTGTAAACTAAAGAGAAAATAAAAAAAAAAAATGGGACTAAATCAAAATAAAAAGCTTTTGTGCAGCAAAGGAAACCACAAACAAAACAACAAGAAATCCCACTGGATGGGAGAAGATATTTGCCAATGTTATCACTGATAAGGGTTTAATTACCAACAGTTAGAGGGAACACTTACAACTTAACAAATGGAAGATAAAAAATCCAATCAAAAAATGGGCAAAGGACCTAAATAGACACCTTTCAAAAGCAGACATTCAGAAAGCCAAGAGACATATGAAAACATGCTCAAAGTCACTAATCACCCGAGAGATGCAAATTAAAACAACAATGAGGTATCATCTCACACCTGTCAGAATGGCTATCATCAACAGATCAACAAACAACAAGTGGTGGAGAGGATGTGGAGAAAAAGGAAACCTCCTTCACTGCTGGTGGGAATGCAGACTGGTGCAGCCACTATGGAAGACAGTATGGAGTTTCCTGAAAAAGTTAAAAATGGAACTCCCATTTGACCCAGTGATCCCACTTCTAGGAATATATCCCAAGAAACCAGAAACACCAATCAGAAAGGATATATGCATCCCTATGCTCATAGCAGCACAATTTACCATAGCTAAGATTTGGAAACAACCAAAGTGCCCATCAACAGATGAATGGATTAGAAAACAGTGGTACATCTACACAATGGAATACTATGCTGCTGTAAAAAAGAAGGCATTCTTACCATTTGCCACTGCATGGATGGAACTGGAGAGCATTATGCTAAGTGAAATAAGCCAGTCAGAGAAGGATAAATACCACATGATCTCACTCATTTGTGGAATATAATGAACAACATAAACTGATGAACAAGGACAGATCCAGAGACGGAGAGGCATCAATCGGACCATCGGGCCTCGGAGGGAAGGTAGGGGAGGGTGGGTGTAAGGAGGAGAGATCAACCAAAGGACTTATATGTGAGCATATAGGCCTAACCAATGGACATGGACAACAGGGGAGTGAAGGCATGAGTGGTGGGATATGGGTTAACGTGGGGATAAGGACACATATGTAATAACTTAATTTAAAAAAGCATTCAATCCCAATAAGGCTCTCCCAGGCCATCATGTTACTCATGGCCCAGTAACTGTATTTCTGTAGAAATCTGTGCAGATGATGGGTATAACACACCTAGTGCTCATACTGTCCAATGGCACTGAAACTGCGTGTAGGAAACCACCCTTCCTAACCAGGTGGAGATTTCCCTCTGGTTTATCCATGATCCCAAAGGAACTTGTCAGAACAATTTTCCACTTCACACTTCCCTCTCACACCCAAGACACACAATGTGCCACTGCCACCCCCAGCTTCTTTACAATTATCCCCCGCAGAGGGAATCCGTTTCCCAAATACCCTGGCTCAGGCCATGGACATCATTTTTTTATTTTTTTTTATTTATTGATTAAGGTATTACATATGTGTCCTTATCCCTCCATTGCCCTCCTCCACCCCCCACTCATGCCCTCACCCCCCTGGTGTCTGTGTCCATTGGTTAGTCTTATATGCATGCATACAAGTCCTTTGGTTGATCTCTTCCTCTTACCTTCACCCTCCCCTACCTTCCCTCTGAGGTTTGATGGTCTTAATGATGCTTCTCTGTCTTTGGATCTGTTTTTGCTCATCAGTTTATGTTGTTCATTATATTCCATATATGAGTGAGATCATGTGATATTTATCTTTCTCTGACTAGGTTATTTCGCTTAGCATGATGCTCTCCAGTTCCATCCATACTGTTGCAACTACACTGTGGTAAAAATGAAGGCCATTCACAATTGAGTGCTGTTCCCTGGAGGCCCACCGCCTCACCTGTTCTGTTACTTGTTTGTAGGATTTAGGGTACACCTAACTCCTTCCTTATATGACTTCAGCTCCTACACTATCATCCTGTGGGTGGGTGTGCCCTGCTTATGTTAGTGTGCCCACTACTAACACAGGATCTTCCAGAGGACATGGGCTCAGTGAATGTCTGGGGATTAAATGAACCACTGAGCAGGGGTCGTTTTTATTCAGATGAAATCCCTCCACTTTCTTGCCACAACCAAGGATCCTTAGATAAGTTGTTTCATGGAAAGACAGATGAGAAGATATAAGGAGCAAAAATTAACAACCTTTTGCTTTTATTTTTCTATTTCTTAACTCCATGGATTGTACTGCTGAGTTCTTACACATTTCCAAGGAAATCCTTTTATAATGCCATGTTATCTATTTTGGGATCACAAACTAGAATGGGAAGTGTCCCAGTTTTCGTTACACAGTAGAAAATCTCTTATTCTTGAGCTGGACGTGTAGAAATATATATGTGATCAATGTCATTTACAAAGTTACATGCTAAAAGTTTCTGAAACCTATGAAAAGGGACATTCAAAAATTTCCTTAAAAATTCGCAAAATAATAAATCATTGATTTCTCAATCATAATAGGAGCCCAAACCTTTCCCTGGGCCTCACTACTGGTTTCTTCTCAAACACAGAGTTGAAAATTGGACACACTTTATGCCCAGCAAAAGAAGTTAATGCACATGGGCCTGAAAAGTGCCTGGATGCAACTCTGGTTCAGGCATAGTAGTTCTCATTGCACTCAGGCCCTTCAGGCAGGGATGGGACGAAATGGGAATCCCTGTGATTTACCATGAGCACAAACTTGAGGGCTTTCAACATGGTGGTCTCAGCTTGGGCCCTGGGTCCCCACAGGAACTCATAGCATGCAGGATAGTTATTGGGCACCTGGCAGTACACCAGGTACTGTTCCTGCATCCAAACTTTAGTGATGAGCTCCCTGGGCTCCCCATACAGCCAATGCACCTTCCTATCCTGCACCCCTAAAACATTCAGTGCTTCCCAGACTTTTTCCTCAGGGGCACAATCACCCTCTGAGGTGATCACACACAAAATTGTGACCAGGAGGCCTGTGTTGGGATATTTGTGTCCATTGCTCACCATCCCATCATAGGTGAGCCCAAAAGCGATGATCAGGAAATATGTGTGGGCACTGGGGTCCATTTCCATCACAACAATACCAAAAACCAACTGGATTCACTCAGTGGCTGCACTGAAGATCTCAGGAAAGTGGTTCTGGTGATCTTTGATGACACTACTCAGTATTTCTGCTTTTGTGGTTGGCTCCTTTGCGCGATACTTCAGGAGCAGGAACTCCACCATTTCCATGATCTTCGAATGCAGTGCTTTGTGCAGCATGGAATCAGCATCATCTTCAGAGCCTCCCTCAGTTTTTGGACCCTCTTCATCTCGGATGCTGGAGCTCTCATCTTCAGAGTGGCTCCATGGAAAGGCTTCCATGGCATGGAAGGATGGGAAGGCACGCTGAGAACTCTGGGGAGGACTTGGTGTCTCAGCAGCAGACACCTCCTCTAGGCTATCTATAAGCAGGACTGAGGGGGAGGAAGACAGAGAGGAGCAGAGAGACAGGGCATCTTCCTCCTCCTCCTCCTCCTCCTCCTCCACCTCCTCCTCCTCCTCCTCCTCCTCCTGCATAACCCAGAACAGCTCCTCCGCCACCAGGTTGGGCATCTCAATTGGGTACTGACGGTCTTCCTCAAGCTTCCAGGGCTCATTCATATGATGACTATGCATGATGACTCATGCTGGAACAGTGACCAAATGTGGGCAGAAGATGGGCGATGAGGACCCACGGGCCTGGGGGAGAGGGGGAGTATGAGAGGCATGAGTTGAGAAACGCACCCTAGGCGGCTCTGACAAAGGTGACTTCCAGGTCTCTCCTTTAGGGATGTACATGGGCCTCACAGGGCTCACTCCTGATCTGCCTGCCCACTAAGAACCTGAAGTAGGAAGTGACATGACTGTTTGGGGTATAGAAGGCACAGCACAGGGTTCTGTAGCTGACGGTGGGGCGTGGAGGTGTCTGGTAATGCGGGGACCCTCTGACATTGGTGGGGATGCCTGGGGACATATTCATGGTTGGAACCTCACCTTAATTCCTAGCACTTTCTGGCCTCCTGCTGCTCTGTGACCTGAAAATATGTAGCGTAGACCAAGGCCTTCACCTCCTCCAATCCAGGGGCTCTGCTAGAGGGAACAAAGGGGTACCTCAGTATGCACATGGCAAGCACAGTCCTGGGACTCCAATGCTGACAGGAGGGGCAGCAGGACTCTGTGAGGTCCCCTCTGTTGTGGGTGGCATGTTCCTCCTTGCAAATGTAGGATCCTCACCTTTCCCCTGCCAGGGCCTGGCCCCTAACTGCCTTCTGCTGGCCGAGGTCAAACTCTCAGAACAAGACTACACACACCTGACACTTCAGTGAAGAAACTGAAGGGGCCCCACATGTGGTCCCTCTCCCAGAGGATCAAAAAGGGGTGACTGAAGATTTGGGTCCATCTATCCTGGGTTAAGGCTCTGATCATTTCTCACCATGACACATGGCAGGGTTTCAGACCACTCTCTCTGCTGACTGAGCCCAATCTACTTAGACTTAGGCTTCACCTCCCTGAGATACTGGAGTAGGAAGTGAGCTGAGCTAATCCAGGCACTATTCTGAGTTTCCCCATTGCTGACAGAGGAGGCAGAGTAAGTCTGGGTTCCCATGTGCTCTGCTTCCCCTCAGTGCTCACCTTGATTCCTGGAAAGATCTGGGACTCATCTCTCTGTTGACAAAATGTGGATCCGGGGGATGATACAACATGTAGTCTCACACCAAGGTCTTCACCTTCCTGAGAGCTCTGAGACAAAAGTGAACAGGAGCTCCATCTGTCCCCACCCCTGTCCAGGTTCCCACACAACTGACACCAGGGCCTGGCCCATCTGCTCCCGGTAGAGTTCCCTTAGTCTGGCTTCAGGACATTTGCCTTTCTCCCTGGCCTGGCCTGGATCTGAATCCAGCTGACCCGATTTCACCCTGAATAACTGTCCTCAGTGAGAAACGCTCACGAGGAGCAGGCATGTGGCAAGGGAGAGCATGTCACACCCAGGTACCCCTGCCTGGGGAATCTGTATGCTGAGAACAGGGCACTCCCTGATGCTGAGGGCTCTCTTCTTTTCTCGGGGAGCACATAGCTGCAGTTTCCCACAAGAAAGCATTCACAACTTTATGACCCTTCCACAACCTCAGCTCATCTTTGCATGAACTGAAGCCATTCCCTCTGACCAAGGCCCTGTCCTTCCAGAGTGCCCTCAGACAAACGTGAGGAGGAACCACCTCTGCCGACCCATGCCAGGCCTTTCCCAGGGCTGACAGCAGCACAGGCTGGGTTCAGGGCACCCACTGTCTGGAGTGTGGTATCCTCTTTCCTCCCTGTGCTACCGAGGCTTACTCGGAGAGTGCCTGGGACCTTTCCCTTCTGCTGAACTGAGAGTGAATACTGCAGGCCATTTCCACGATTTCTTGTGACCTCCAAAGGGGACGTCAAGACACACCACATTGACTATCGTGCCGAGTGTGCCAGTTGTGCCAGCAGAGACTAAGCCAGCCTGTCCCTGTGTTTACTGGGGTGGGAAGTACCATCATCCTGCCTCAAGACCCACACTTTAATTACCAGCAGTGCCTGGCACACCTCCCATGTTGCCCTGAATCCAGAACCTTCAGGACAATGCCCTCACCTCCCTTTGCCACTGCTAAGGTAGAAGTCTGGAAGCAACCCAAATCCACAGGCCTACCATGAGGCTTGCAGGTGCTGCTGGCAGGAGCAGGCACACTGTGGACACTTATGGCCCTGGCCAAGCCTCAGGCATACATACCTCAAGGTGTGCTAGGGGGCTTCCTGAGTCCTAACTCGGGTCCTCACCTGGTATCCTGGCAGAGCCCTGCACCCCTTCTTTGCCTACCTGGAGCCTGACCCCTCAGAGCTCAGGGGGTGGAGTCCGCTTGTCTTCCTGCAGGATCCTCACCGTGACTCCTGGCGGGAGCTGGAACCTCCTGTCAACCTGAGAGGCCCAAGTCAGGAAGAGAGCATGTGGTCATGGGCCAGGGACCTCCAAGGGTTCACAGTAGGGGTAATGTGGGGCATCTCTGTTGTGGGGTCCCGGGTCCCTCAGTCTTCCCTTTGCATGTTCACCTTGACTCCGGGCAAGACCGGGGTCCTCCCCTCTGCCGCCTTTGTGGTTCCCCCTGAACTGTCAGGGCTGACATCAGGTCTGGGCTTCTGCGGTTCCTCTCTGCATGGTCATCCACCATAGGGCCTACCAAGACTTGCATCAGGGAAGACTTCTGTGGACTCCCCTCGGGTTAGCATTCCTGGATTCCCTCAGTCCTCCCTGGGAGTCCTCACCTTGACTCTTTCCTCTGCCCACCTGAGACCCTGCTCTTACACCGAACCCCAGAGCCTGTCAGACCCGGATGCAAAAGTCAGGAAAAGCACCTTGACCCTGGGCAGTGCTTCTGCATCCCTTCTGCATCCCTTCTAAGGGAGACCCTACACAATTTATAAAGTTTCCAGTCTCCCTAAGACCTGAATGCTGAAGTCAGGAGACACCCTATGTGGTCACCAGTCCTGTGGCCTTCCAAGGCTGAGAGCAAGGTGGGGTTCTTGTGGCCTCTACATTGGGAGTCCTGGGTTCCCTTAGTCCTGAAACAGGGTCCCCACCACGACCCTGTCAGGTCCTGGATCCTTCCTCTGCCTACCTGGGGCTGGTTTGTGGTATGAAACCCCACAGGCTCTGAGACCCTGATTTGAGGGCATTAAATGACACTTGAGTCTGGGAAGTACTTCTGCCCTCCCCTCTGTGGACCTGATTCACTACATGTTTTGTTTTTTTGTTTTGTTTTGTTTTTTTTTACTTTTAATCCTATCTAATAATAGACAAAGATTGAAATTAACTGTACCTCTGCTGTGCTTCCCATTGGCTAAAAAGCAAGATATGCAAATTAACTGCCAACAAAGATGGCGGCTGGCAGCCACACAGCTAAAGTGAGCAGGAGGCTTGCTTGCTCCAGTGATGGAAGAAGCCAAGCTTCCTCCCTGCTGCAGCCAGGTTCAGAGCTCCACTCTAAGCAACAAAGTTGCAATTATAGAAGCTAAACAAACCACAGATACCTGCTTTCAGCAGGCCATGGCCTCGGAGCTGGAGCGGCAACAAAGTTTCAATTATAGAAGGTAAATAAATCCCAGAATAAAAAAGAAAAAAAGAAAAAAAGGAAAGGCTGGGAGCTTCAGTCGCCAGGAGGCTTGGCCAGCCTGAAAACACTCAGCCCCTCATCCAGACTTGCCATGCACCTCAGGGGGACCCCCACCCTGAAGGGGGTGTGATCAGCTGCAAACAGCCATCAGCCCCTCACCCAGGCTGGCCAGGCACCCCAGCGGGACCCCCACCCTGATCCGGGACACCCTTCAGGGCAAACCAGCTGGCCTCCACCCGTGCACCAGGCCTCTATCCTATATAGTAAAAGGGTAATATGCAAATTGACCCAAACAGCAGAAAGACTGGGAATGACTGGTCAATATGACACACACTGACCATTAGGGGGCAGACGCTCAATGCAGGAGCTTCCCTCTGGTGGTCAGTGAGCTTCCACATGGGGGATCTCTGCTCAGCCACAAGCCAGGGTGCCAGCTGCCAGTACAGCGGTGGTGGTGGGAGCCTCTCCTGCCTCCTCAGCAGCACTAAGGATGTCCGACTGCAGCTTAGGTCTGCTCCCCACTGGCAAGTGGACATCCCCTGAGGGCTGCCAGGCTGCCAGAGGGATGTCTGATTGCCAGCTTAGGCCCAATCCCCCTGGGGAGCAGGCCTAAGCCAGCAGGTTGTCATCCCCCGAAGGGTCCCAGACTGCGAGAGGGCATAGGCCAGACTGAGGGCCCCCACCCCGAGTACACAAATTTTTGTGCACAGGTCCTCTAGTTTTTTAATAATTCTTTATTATTGAAAGTACTAGAGGCCCTATGCATGAAATTTATGCAAGAGTAGGCCTTCCTGAAGGGAAACTAAGATGGCGGCATAGGTAAACACGGGGAAATTGCTGCCTCCAACAACAACTTTAAAAATACAACGAAAAGACAAAACGGACATCATCCAGAACTACAGGAAGGCTGGCTGAGTGGAAATTCTACAACTAGTAGGAAAGAAAAGCACACTGAGAGCCAGAGGAGCTGCGGAAGTAAAGTGCAGAGGTATGGAGGCTCGCGCGCTCGGAAAGGGGCTGGCACCTGAGGAACCAGCTGTCTTTTTGAATCAGGAGGGAGTCACAAGCTCCCAACTGCTCTGAACTCCTGTTCCGGGAAGTCTCTGGGGACCCAGGACTCATACAGGGAGAAACTGGACTATCTGGCAGCAGGCAGTAC
The DNA here is from genome assembly GCF_014108235.1 of Myotis myotis. Lineage (NCBI taxonomy): Eukaryota > Metazoa > Chordata > Mammalia > Chiroptera > Vespertilionidae > Myotis > Myotis myotis. The sequence continues at coordinate 73,780,526 of NW_023416346.1, read as the reverse complement.
TCTGAACTTGAGGGCGGCTTTCCCCCAGAGGTGGTTGCAGCAATTATCCGGACACTGAGATGCGCGGCCCCTTAGGGCAGGGCTGAGGATCCCCCATAGCTGCTTGCTCCGCCCTTTGATTACCTGAGACCCTGCCCCACCCAGACTGTGGCAGAGGCTTTTGCATATGAATGCTCCAGCCCTTTGCAAACTGAAAATTACCTAACAAATTGCAGCTGGGCCAGACAGACCCAGAACTTCCAAGAGAAGGCCCAAGGCCCCACAGCAGCTTGCATTGCTTCACAGCTGGGCCTCATCAGGGCACCTCCAAACTCCAAAAAAGGAAGGGGAATCTGCAGTTCTCTTCATAGCTCCTGCCGGGAACCTCAGGCAGAAGCTAAATTACCACCTCCTTAGATCCAAGAGCCAGTGTACCCAATGGTCAGAGTGGGACCATCCAGATTACAACTCCTCAGATCCATAAGGGACACACTCAGGGCGCAGACTCAGTGAGCACCAAAGCCACACTGAAGCAAGTCTTGCCCCAGAAGGGTGTCTTCAGCACAGAAGTTCTCCCACTGCAGACACAGCTGATTCTCACTGCCAATTGGCCTGGAGGTCAATTCCTCCCAGTGATCCTACAACAATCAAGGCATAACTACAACAAGACTGTGCATAAAGCCCACAAAGGGGTGCACCAAGAGTGTCCACCTCAGGTAACTGGGGAGGTTGAGCCACTGGGCCCTACAGGACACCTAGCACACAAAACCACTCTACCAATATGGAAGCATAAAAAATGCAAAGACAAAGAAACAGGTGACAAATGACAGAAAAGGAGGAAAGCAAACGACTGGATATAGAGTTCAAAACCACGTTTATAAGGTTTTTCAAGAATTTTATGGAAACCCCATCAGCAGATGAGTGGATTAGAAAACTGTGGTACATATACACAATGGAATACTATGCTGCGGTAAAAAAAAAGGAACTCTTGCCTTTTGCAACAGCATGGATGGAACTGGAGAGCACTATGCTAAGTGAAATAAGCCAGTCAGAGAAAGATAAATACCACATGATCTCACTCATTTGTGGACTATAGAGAACAACATAGACTGATGAAAAGGGACAGACTCAAAGACTGAGAAACAGCAATCAGGCTATCAATCCCCAGAAGGAAAGTAGGGGAGGGCGGGGGTAAGGGGAAGAGATCAACCGAAGGACTTGTATACATGTATATAAGCCATACCAATGGACATGGACAACAGGGGGATGGGAGCATGAGTGTGTGTGGGGGGGAGGTTGGGGGTTAATGGGGGGGGATGAGGACACATTTGTAATACCTTAACTAATAATAAAAAAAAAAGAATTTTATGGAAACCACCAATAAATTTAGTGAGACCCTGGAGGATATGAAAAAAGACCAACTAGAAATTAAGCATACACTGACTGAAATAAAGAATAATATACAGAGATCCAGCAGCAGACAAGAGGATCCCAAGAATCAAGTCAAAGACTTGAAATACAAAGAAACAAAAAATACCCAACCGAAAGAGAAAAAAGAAAAAAGAAAAAAGATTCCAAAAATATGAAGTTAGTGTAAGGAGCCTCTGGGACAACTTCAAGTGTACCATCATTAGAATTATAGGGGTACCAGAAGAAGAGAGAGGGCAAGATATTGAAAACCTATTTGAAGAAATAATGACAGAAAACTTCCCCTACTTGGTGAAAGAAGTAGACTTACAAGTCCAGGAAGCTCAGAGTACCCCAAACAAAAGGAATCCAAAGAGGACCACACCAAGACACATCATAATTAAAATGCCAAGAGCAAAAGACAAAGAGAGAATCTTAAAAGCAGCAAGAGAAAGAAACTCAGTTACCTACAAGGGAGTACCCATACGACTGTCAGCTGATTTCTCAACAGAAACTTTGCAGGCCAGAAGAGAGTGGCAAGAAATATTCAAAGTGATGAATAGCAACAACCTACAACCAAGATCACTTTATCCAGCAAAGCTATCATTCAGAACTGAAGGCCATACATATATGCATACAACTTTCTTAGTTGATTACTTCCCACCCTCCCCACCTTCCCTCTGAGATTCCCCAATCTGTCCCATGCTTGCATGTGTCTGTATCTATTTGGTTCATCAGTTTACTTTGTAACTTAGATTCCACATATGGGTGTGATCATGTGATATTTATCTTCCTCTGACTGGCTTATTTCCTTTAGCACAGTGCTCTCCAGGTCCCTCCATGCTGTCTCAAAGGTAAGAGACCCTTCCTTTTATACTGCTGCATAGTATTCCATAGCATACATATACCACAGCTTTTTCACCAGGTCATTGACTGATGGGCACCTGGGCTGTTTTCACATCTTAGCTATTGTAAATTGTGCTTCTAGGAACTTAGGGGTGCATACATTCTTCCTCTTATTTCTGGTTTCTTAGGGTATATGCCTAGAATTGTGATTCCCTACACTTTTTACCAAGTCCTGAGTCTCACTCAGTCCTGGATACAGAAGTCAGGAAACTCTGAACTTGGTCTTTTACCAGGGAACATCCCAAGGCTGATGGCAGGGTAGGGGTTATGGGGTCCCCTAGTTGTGGGGTCCAGGGTGCCCTCAGTTGTCCTGTGGCTGTCTGTGCTCCTTACAGTGAACCCCAGCGTATCTCAGACCTGCAAGCGGAAGTCAGGAGATAGCTCAAGGGGTCATCTGACATGGGGTCTCCCATGGCTTGTAGCAGGGTAGGGCTTTTATGGGGTCCCCTACATTGTGGGGTCCAGGGTCCCATCTGTTCTCCTTCAACGGACCTGTGGTGCTGCTCCTTACACCAAACCCCAGAGTCTCTCAGACCTGATGCAGAAGTCACACCACCCTGTAGTCACACTGCCCACTGGTCCTCCCAGGACTGAGGATTCTGGTGTCCAGGGCCCCCCAACCTCCCTCAGGGTCCTCAACTTGACAGCAGCAGGATCTGGGGTCCCCCCTGTGCAGCCTGAAGCCCTGCTCCTCCTACCAATCCCCCAGTGTCTCTCAGACCCAGATGCAGAAATCACAAAGCACAATGTGTGAGAGCCCCCCTCCCCTACCCCCAGGAGGCCTGTTGGATGGGCACTGTTCTGGGTCCAGGCCCCCCAATCTCCCTCAGGGTCCCCACACTGACTCCTGGCAGGTCCTGGACCCCCTCTACCGACCTGAGACTCTGCTGTAACAAGGAGCCACCCGAGTGTCTCAGACCTGAAAGACACAGAAGTCAGTCCTCGCCGCTCGTGGTCTCTCCGCACCTTGGGGCTCCCGGGACTGACTGCTCTGGGGCCCAGAGTAACCTTGCCTTCCCCCATGGCCCTCACCATTAGGCCTGCAGGTCCTGGGACCTTCCCTCTGTGAACCGGGAGGCCGGACCCCCACATGGAGGCCTTCACCTCTGAGACCCCAATGAAGGCCCCTAGTCCTCACTCCCCAGGGCTCCTGGCAGGAGCTGAACTAGATCCCCGGGTACCTCCATCTGGTATTCATCCTGATTCCAGGCAGAGTCTGGGCCCTGCAGACCTGAGGTGGCTCCCCTCAGCAACTGTGCCCTCTACTGACCTGAAACCCGCCTCCCAAAGATGGCGCTCAGCTCCCTCAGGCTTCTCAGGCAGAGGTCAATAAGTCAGTGATATCACTTCCGGAAACCAATTGTGGGGTCACCCAGGCCTGCTGACAGGGGCGGAGTTCCACTCCTTTGTGCCCAGCCCACCCTTTTTGGTCCCTACCTGGGCTGGATGGCCTGGGACTGCACCCTGTGCTGACCTGGATCTGTGCCCCTGAGGCCAAGTGTTTTTGCTTCCCTTGGTCCCTCTGGTGGGGCGGGAGTGTGCAGCCTGACAACCCTGCCTGAGGTACCCTGATCTGACAGGAACACCAGAGCTGGGTCCTGGGGTGGGCCCTCTGTGTGGGGCGGGTGGAGCCCTCAGTCCTTACTTGGAGGGTCCTCACAACCCTGGCGTAGACACTGTGGTCACATCACAGTTCCTAGAGGGGGCGCTGCAGAGCCATGGTCGTTGGGGAGAATCAGACCCTCACTACCTCCCCTTCCCCCACTTCCCATGGTGTCTCTTCACCAGACAGGCTGGCACTTTGGAAACCTTGTGTTCTACATTTCCTTTCATTAAAGTTGCTGAGCTGTAGCAGGGATTTGGAGAGGGTCTACGGTGTGGGGGTTATCTGTCTATCTGTCTACCTTTTCTTGCCCTTGCAGGCTTTTTCCTTTTTGATCCTCATTCATAGTAATTATCACATTTTGCAACTCTACCTAGTTTGTATATATTTTATTTATGCATACATGTTTATATATATATATATATATGTATATGCATGTATAAATCTGGATATATAGTGTATGTGTACACATATAGCCTAAATGTTGATCAGGTGTGTTTAGATATCCATACGTGCCCATTCTATCTATCTCTATCTATCTATCTATGAATGTCTATGTCCTATATATTTCCGTATACTAGACAAGTTATTTTATGAAAGCTTACTTAATCTTACTATGCATGATTTACTCTGATACTTGCTTTTCTACTCCTAGTCTATTCTTTATAATCTATTGAAACAATAATTTTTGAAATGCCAGTCTTCAACCACTTCCTTGCTCCCCCATACAACCACCTCAACCACAAGTGCCAGATCACCAGTCTTGTCTCCCTGAGGGGCTTGCTTATATAATGTTGTTTAGATTTTATTGTTGAATCCTCCCCCAGCTCATGCCCTCCAACCTCTTTCTTCAATATTTTCCATCTTTTTATTTGGGGAGCAGAAGTCAGCAGTCCAAGCTTACTTGTTATTTGGCAACAACCTGTATGGCACTAAATTGGTAAAATTTTAAGAAGAATCAACATATTTGCAATATTGTCTTTCCCTTGAACGAATATGAAAACTGCTCCATTTGTTTGGCACTGTTTTTTTGTTTGTTTGTTTGTTTTTGTTTGTTTGTTTGTTTGTTTGTTTTACCTGAATCCCTCAGTATTATTTTTAGTTGACTCTTTTTAAATTAGGATACTTCTTGGTGGTTAAGTTTTGACTTTTATAGCTGTGGTCAATGAGATTTTTGTATTACATGTTCTAATTAGTTATTGCTTTGTGTAGGAAGGTTTTGTTATTGTTATGGTGATCTTCCATACAGTTTATTATGCATTTGAGTAATCCAGATCTCCATTTTGAATTTTCTAGGTAGATGATCATATTATCAATAGATGTTGTTTGTTTATTTTTCATATTCATACCTCATATTTACTTTTCAGTTTGTGGCTGTATCAAAGTTTATTAATGAATTTGCCTCTTGAAGGAAGACTTGGTTGGCAAGTATGAATCAAACTGCTCTAATCATGCATCATTTTGGTGTTTTTTATGGAACCCAAATTCACTCGATAAAGCTGACGACTAGGGTTTCTGAATCCAATGGCAAGTCCATGTTTGACTTTATAAGAATATGCCAAACTTTCTTCTAAAGTGGCTGTAACATTTTCCTCCCTATTAACAATGAAGGAGAGTTCCTCATCCTCTCCCAAGTTTGGCACTTTCAGGTTTGGGGATTCTAGCCATTCTGATAGCTTTGCAGTTGAATATTTTCTGTAGTTTACATTTGCATTTTCTTCATGAGAAACGATGCTGAGCATGCTTACGTGTGCTTTTAATTTTCTTTAGTGTGTGATCTATGGTAATATCCCATTGGTGAAGTGTCCTTAAATCAGTTATGTATTTGTATTGGTTTGTTTATTTCCATCAGGTAGTTAAAATTATGTATTTGGGACATGAGTCCCTCAGGAGATATAGGACTTAAAATATTTTCTCCCGGTCTGTGATTTGCCCAACTTGAGATAGTTTTCATCAGGTATCTCCTCTATAAAGTTACTATTGTTAGGTTAGGTGGCTCAGGAGGCGGTGCAAGAAATAGAGAGTCCAGTGAATCAGAAAAGAAAGGAAAGGAAAAGGTTTATTTCTGCGTCCCCGGGAGACCCACATACCCCTAGGACAGGGCACGTGGATTCACTCCAACAGGGAGGGGGGCGCTTTTTTTATACTGCAGTTGGGTGAGGGGCGGGGACATGAGCTGAGGCATTCAGTTGAGGAAGTTTCAGCTGCAGGGGTCAGCCAGGTATTCAGGAATGAGTCAGTAACTGTGTGGGGGTCGTTGTGGATTCAGGGAGAAGCCTGTATCTGTGTCTGGCACGCTGATCTGCCAGAAATGCCAGGGGAAGTCCATTGTCTCATCACATGTATCCGATCCTGGGCTCTCTCGGACCTAACATCCCGGCCTTTTGGTGATAAGGGACAGCGACTCATTCTGACTGCTTCCAGCTGGCTACAGGCGACGGGGGCGGGGGGGGGGGGGCGTTTAAAGGCCAGGGTTAGACAGAGGCAGATCGGAGGGGAGCCGAGTGTAGGGATGGAGCAGGAGCTGATTCACAGTCACCCGTGACATCTCCGTGATCCAGGAGTGGATGAACTTGAGGAGGCAGGGTGCTAGGAGAAAAATGACACAGATGAGAATCAGGGGCCCTATCATGGGTAGGACCCAGGTAGCTAAGGGGCTTTGGAACCAGTCGGAAGGAGAGTTGTCCTGGAAGTGTCCTTCATGTAGTTCTTCACTCAGCTTAGTCGGGGTCTGTACGTTTACGTTTTGCTCCACTACTCCGGACTCAATGTAGTAACAGCATTCTTCCTGAAGGAATATGCAGGTTCCTCCTTTTTCTGCAGTCAGAAGGTCTGAGGCGAGCTGGTTCTGTAGGGCTACTTGGGCTACTGATGTCACTTGCTGCTGTAGGGAGGCTAAAAGAGGTGGTAGTAGACTCCAGGGCTAACTGGAGCTTGTCATTAAAGTACTGAGCAGTGACCAGACTGTTCCTGAGGGCCCCCCAGTGAGGCCTACTGAGGCAGGGATACTCACCCCTAACATGACAGGGAGGAAGGCAGCCTGGCAGGTCCCGGGATGGGATGGAGGGAGCAACCAGGTGAGCTCTGACTCTCCATACAAGGTTAGTTGGGGAACTACTGTGACCACGAAGCAAGGCCTGGGGTCAGAGGAGTTCATGCAGTTGCTTAAGGTGCCGTTGCACCAAAAGAAGGTACCTGGGCTGGCCTTGGTGAGACTGGCTGCAGTGTGGTTTTGGGTACAGTTCCAAATGACTTGTCCCCCAGTTACCGGATTACTGGTCTGGTAACACATCCATGGGGGCAGGGTGGGCTCTGGAGTTTCAGGAGGCATCACGGACCTTGAACCTCCACACATAAGCGGGTGCGGTGGGTGTAGGTTGCTCAGGGCCAGGAGGAGAAGGAAGAGGAGAGGGCGGTTAAGGCGGACCTTAGTGGGGCCCAACACCTCACATTTTTATTTTTTTATTTATTTTTTAATTTTTTATTTTTATTTTTTTTAAATTTATTGCTTGAAGTATTACAAAGGGTATTACATACGTGTCCATTTTACCCCCCGCCCTAGACAGTCCCCTAGCCTCCCCTATCCCCCAGTGTCTTATGTCCATTGGTTATGCTTATATGCAAGCATACAAGTCCTTTAGTTGATCTCTTACGCCCCTACCTCCTGCCCCCCAACCCTCCCCGGCCTTCCCGCTGCAGTTTGACAATCTGTTTGAGGCAGCTCTGCCTCTGTATCTATTATTGTTCAAATGTTTATAATGGTCTCTATTATCCATGAATGAGTGAGATCATGATGTATTTTTCCTTCATTGACTGGCTTATTTCACTTAGCATAATGCTCTCCAGATCCATCCATGACGTTGCAAATGGTAAGAGTTCCTTCATTTTTAGAGCAGCATAGTATTCCATTGTGTAGATGTACCACTGTTTTCTAATCCATTCATCTACTGATGGGCACTTAGGCTGTTTCCAGATCTTAGCTATGGTGAATTGTGCTGCGATGAACATAGGGATGCATATATCCTTTCTGATTGGTGTTTCTGGCTTCTTGGGATATATTCCTAGAAGTGGGATCACAGGGTCAAATGGGAGTTCCATTTTCAGTTTTTTAAGGAAACTCCATACTGTCTTCCATAGTGGCTGCACCACTCTGCATTCCCACCAGCAGTGCACAAGTGTTCCTTTTTCTATACATCCTCTCCAGCACTTGTTTGTTGATTTGTTGATGATAGCCAGTCTGACAGGTGTGAGATGGTACCTCATTGTTGTTTTGATTTGCATCTCTCAGATGATTAGTGACTTTGAGCATGTTTTCATATGTCTCTTGGCTTTCTGAATGTCCTCTTTTGAAAGGTGTCTATTTAGGACCTTTGCCCATTTTTGATTGGATTGTTTATCTTCCTTTGTTAAGTTGTATGAGTTCCCTATAAATTTTGGAGATTAGGCCCTTATCAGATATGACATTGGCAAATATGTTTTCCCACACAGTGGGTTTTCTCGTTGCTTTGTTGATGGTTTCTTTTGCTGTGCAGAAGCTTTTTATTTTGATGTAGTCCCATTTGTTCATTTTCTCTTTAGTTTCAAGTGCCCTAGGAGCTGTATCAGTGAAGAAATTGCTTCGGCATATGTCTGAGATTTTGTTGCCTTTGGATTCTTCTAGAATTTTTATGGATTCCTGTCGTACATTTAAGTCCTTTATCCATTTTGAGTTTATTTTTGTGTATGGTGTAAGTTGGTGGTCTAGTTTCATTTTATTGCATATATCTGTCCAATTTTCACAACACCATTTATTGAAGAGACTATCTTGGCTCCATTGTATGTTCTTGCCTCCTTTGTCAAATATTAATTGAGCATATTGGTTCGAGCCGATTTCTAGGCTCTCTATTCTATTCCATTGATCTATATGCCTGTTCTTGTGCCAGTACCAGGAAGTTTTGAGAACAGTGGCTTTGTAATGCATCTTGATATCTGGTATTGAGATCCCACCTACTTTGTTCTTTTTCAGGATTGCTGCAGCTATTCGGGGTCTTTTTTTATTCCAGATGAATTTTTGGAGAGTTCGTTCTAGATCTGTGAAGTTTGCTGTTGGTATTTTAATGGGAAGTTCGTTGAATTTATAGATTGCTTTGGGTAGTATGGACATTTTAATGATGTTGATTCTACCAATCCATGAACACGGTATGTTCTTCCATCTGTTTATGTCTTCCTCTATATCTTTTTTCAACATCCTGTAGTTTTCTGAGTAGAGGTCTTTTACCTCTTCAGTTAAGTTTATTCCTAGGTAGCTTAATTTTTTTGGTGCGATGGTAAACGGGATTGTTTTTATAATCTCTCTTTCTGAAAGTTCACTATTGGTGAATAGAAATGCCTCAGATTTCTTGGGGTTAATTTTGTATATCCTGCTACATTGCCAAATTCATGTATTAAGTCTAGTAGCTTTTTGATGGAGTCTCTAGGGTTTTG